>NC_063172.1:12077895-12695607 GCF_023159225.1 Perognathus longimembris pacificus
AGTCTAATTAACAGGCTTACTAAGACTTGGCCATCTGCTTAAAATGAACAAGTCTAAATTTAAAGAGCCATTATTATTTGTTGCTATTAAGATAAATGAGAATTTTGAAAATTTTGTGCTCAATCTTATATGTTTCAGGACTTACATGATTTGTCTGGTGAAATCAGTGATGAAAATAATTATTTGTAGCCTTGAAAGGCCTTCTTTACTTTCCTATTAATCTAGCATTGTAATGTACAACTGTTTTCCATTATGATAACAAACCCAAGGTAGGTGCAATGGCTCACATCTGCAATCCTAGCTATTTGAGAGGCATAAACTGTGGCTCCAAAGCAGAAGCTAGTAAGCTGTGAACCAAATCAGTACCCTACCCTGGCCTGTTTCTGGACTGCAGCCATTCCCATTCATTTCTGTACTGTCTACAGAGGATTCTGCACCACAACAGCAGAGTTACCAGAGTTATAAGACCACAGAGCCCACAAATAATTGAAAACTATAATTGAAAAATAATTGAAGGCTATCTAGGCCTTCACAGAAAAATGCGGCCAATCTCTGCTTTAGAGAATGGATCTTTATAATGTTTACATTTCTTTTTAAATTACACAAAGTACATATTTCATAGCAAAATATACTTCTTATATATACGCCATAAAAAGCCCTACGTCTAAAATATACAGGAGTCTTCAACATGAATTTTGAAAACATATAATTTTATTGTCGCTTTTATCCAGGCCAGCCCACCAAAGCCTCTATGACCAACAAAAATATACTCCAAATCAGGATAGGCAAAATTAAACCATTCAGAAGACACTCACTAAAAAGACTTATGGGTGACTTCTGCAGCTAGTTATGAAGGACTGGTGAGGATATAAATCTTTGACTTTGAGTGACTAGGACACTGACAAAATATGTAACACCACTGCATTCAAAAGTAGGACAAGAGGCAGACTAGAACTGTCTGTAATTAACGCAGGGAAAGAAGTGGGAGGCCTGCATATGCCCACTCCCTGCTTCTGGGCAAGGAATTTATGCCCAATCCAAGAGTCTAGAAGGGTGAGGAGACTGAAATTGGCATTTGAGGAGACTCAGACAGTAGGAAGAGCAGGAGTTTTAAAGATAGGTCAGTGGGAGGAGCCACACGGATTCAGAGCTCTATGAATTTGTACAAGGAACCGGTAGTGTCTGTTGCTGAATCCTAAGACACGGAGAAACTTCTGCTGGGAGCCAGAAGGTGAATAATTCCTAGAAGTCACACAGAACTTGGGGACAGTCAAATCTCATCTAGACAGAGTAGAGCTATGTCTCTAGATCCTCAGAGACACAGAAAGGCCTCAGAAAGGATCCTCAGAAGGGCCATGCTTTGTAACACACATAATTTAGCTCTCCTAAAGACTTCACTAAACCCACCCTAACACTTAAAACCATCCTCGAAAGGATCAGTCCAACCCACAGATTACTTCAGTATCCACCAAAACAAACTTCAACACTTCTTAAAGGAAAGCAACCAAATGTAAACTTTCAACAACATAACACACGGGGCTATCACAACTAATGTCCTTGGAAAGAAGTGGTGACAGAATTAACAGATGAAGATAATAAAACAGCTTTTATAAATGTTTCAGATATTCCAGAATATAGAGGAAAACATGAACGTGTTGAAGAGAGAAAACGAAAAACAGGAACCAAAAATTCCATTTAATTTTGCTACATCTGTCTTCAACAACTGAAAAAAAACAGAATCCGAAATTTAAAATGCACTGTACAGAATTAACAGATTAAGACACAGCAGAAGACAAGATGAACTTGCAGACACAGTAATGCAAACTCTTCAAATCAAAGCCACAGAATAAAAAGACTGAAAAGATAAACTGGACAACATAAATTGCAAGTACATAAATCTACAACATTCAAGAAACAGCACACCAGATATGAAAAATCACACCAAAGCACATCAGACATTGCTCAAAACTAATGTCATAAACACAGACACACACACACACACGGAGGGGAGGGATAAGAGAGGGAGAGATTACCATCCAGGTTCCATATAAAATACAAAAACAACTCTGTCCAAAAGAAGTACATATCGTTTTTCTAATCTTCTTGAAAAAAACGAAGATAAGGTTCTTCAAAGTTGAATTCTTACTTTCATAAAGGCCTTCCTTTGCTGGTATCCCTGGAAAAAGCTTAGTTTGTTGGGTAATCAAGCATGAACAAAGTATAGTTAAACTGGAAAACAACCATATGACAATGTAATTATAGACTTTATAGTTCAGATGTATCACATACTTCAGAATGCATGCTTCTTGAATATCAGAATCAAAGTATTTGTTCATAAACTTCTAGTGGAACACAACCAATAAACGCACAGGACTAAGTCAATCTCATTTCACCCTCAGCACATTGCTGTATGATAGGCAGAATAAGATGAGAAAACAGATATCTCAAGGGGTTAAATGACTGATCCAAGAATATTCAAAAGCAGTCCCAGAGTAATGCCAGCACATGGTATTACCACAAAGTAAATGCACGCGCACACACACACGCACACACGCACACATATGCAGTTTTAAATATTACTTACTCTGAGTCTCCACAATATCCAAAGCAACACTAGAAACTGTGTCCATTCCAGAGCTGATACAGGACTGGAAGTTTTTTAGGGAAGAGAGAGCAGACTCAATACCACTGAAGGATATGAAACCAGTTGAGCCTGAATTTGCACTGGACCGCCCTGGCATCTTGAAATTACCTAAAATTTCAAATATAGTAACAAGAGATGTATGTCAGAATAATTACTAAATAGGAAATTAGCACAGCTGGAAACATTCACTTGTCATATTCATATGACAGTATTCAATATCTATATGCCACCCTTCAGTAACACTTGAGAGGAACCAAAGCATTGTGCCATTGTGCCATTGGTTGTGCCACCGAACTCAAATGGCACTCAATCTTCATTTTTATAGAGGAAGAATGCCCTCCTCCAAAAGATTCCTTGATGTCTAACACATAAATGACTCATGATGTATTTTCCTTTTTAAAAATAGAAAACTAATAATAAAAGCTTAATAAGGTAGGGTTTTGAAATTTTGTAATTTTATCTTACCAGATAGGCATGTATTTTGAATTCTGAAAACAAAAAAAAAAGTTCCTGATAGGTTTAGAAACTTGGTGAAATCTCAAATTCAGTAAAAGCAGAATGTTCTATTAGCTCATCCTTTATAACCATTCCAATTGACACCTTCATATTCAACATTCCCTGATCTGTAACTTCAACCACTAACTCTGTAAGCTTTAAACCATTTATGTAAAACTGTCTACAAAGCTGCCTCTATAGCTCTATAGCTGCCTCTATACCTCTACAACAAAGCAGCTTAATTCAGAAACCATTTGAAATTCAGTTCCCTAAAACCAACTAGAAAGGTAGAGGGAATTCACACAAGCTAAATGCATGGGAAGGCAGATCCTAGGGGCAGCATGGAAACCAAAAAAGGAAATCATTTTCTTGGAATCAGATAGGCAAAATATGAATTCAGATTCACTGTCCCTTAATCCCCTATGTGACCACAGGCAGACTGGTGAGCCTCTGCACCTCTCTGAAATGGAACAGGAACAGTCATGATATCCAAAACACAATTGATTAGCTTTCTATTTTCCTCCTGCTCTCAAGTAGGAAGCATCTCCTCCTTTCCTTCACCACCAGCTTATCTTACATCTAGACCTTGTTATTTCCTCAGTCATTGCCTTCTGAATTAGTCATTCATTTGTTCCACAAATAGGTACAACGGCCTTACCATGTCAAGCCTTAGACTCACCCAGAAACACAGGATAGAAAATGGAGAGGACACTGAGAGCCATATATGCTGATTTTTATTTTCAAGGTGTCGATTTACTGCAAATATTTAGCATTATCATTCATTGCCCATTCAAATAATCCAGGTAACAAGTACTTAGTAAGTACCAGGCACTGCTTTTAGCATGGGAAGGCAATGCAGTGGTTTATAAGATAAGCTGTCATAAGATTTTCATTTTCAAGCACTGCTTTCTTTGCTCTAATTTGATACAAATCTGCCTTGTGCCAAGCAGTATCCCAGTCACTGAATAGTTTCTGCTCCTGAGGGGTTCATCAGTAGAGTAGGGGAGACAACAGGAAAGTTACTGCAAAGTGGAGTACAACCAAGGAAATGGTTAGTTTTGCCTTAGAAACTGATGTGAAAGGATACATTTAATGGGGAGGGGCATCAAAGCACAGTAAAAGGCATGTAGGAATGAAGACATAAAGTCCTGTAGAGTATACAGCTCTCTAGAAAGCTTCTTAAAAGAATGCTCTTTGATGACTCTTTTCTCTACAAATTTCCAACACCTCCTCCTCCATCTGCACTGAGCTCAAGACCTCATTTGCTATTTCACTGGTGAAATAGAAGCAAAGGCTTCCCTCCTCACCTACTAGCCTCAGTTTCCTCATTTGCTGCCTTCTCTTTCTCTCGTAAAATCAACTGTCCCTGCTTGTAAGGCCACCTCCCCATACCCACCAGATGCTCGTCCTCCATTCCTTCTCTAGGACATTCCCCCAGTAATTCTCCATGATTTCATGCACACTCATTTTTCCCACTCTGCCATTCTCTAGAAGGAACAAATGTTCAGTTACTTCTTAGAGAAAAACATCCTCCCACCTTCCCTTCTGGTTACCACCTCTATTTCTGTGCACACCCTCACATTAAAACTCCCCTATACACTTATCTCTATTTCTCTCCAAACCCTCTCCTCCTACTCTTTCTTGAACACTTTCCTGCCAGGCTTCTATCCTTCCTCATTACCACTCTTACCAAGGTCACTGCTGCAGCCCTGGCCTCCTTGAACAATCAGGCAAAAGCATTTCACAGCTAACCACTCCCTCCTTCCTAGCGCATTCTCTGCACCTGCCTCCCTGGTTGTTCTTTCTATCTTGCTGGCTTTTTCTCGATCTCTGTTGCTTCCTTTTTCTTGTCCAGAGCTCCCTATATTGTGCCCTAAGGTTCAGGACCTGGGCCTCCTTCCCTTCTTCATGCAAATCAAATGCAGTTCTATCTCAAAACTATGCCTTTTGTCCCTTCTGCCAGGATATCTGTCCCCCAGATATTTTCATTTTTCTAGGATCTGCCTTCAGATATCACTGCATCCGTAAGACTGCTGGTGGACACCCAATAAATAGTGACCCCCTGCCCCAGCCAGTTACCACCTCCAAGACATTCCCTAACCTCTTTCCTCTGTGGTTATATTTCCTTGCAGGAGGTACTATCCAACAACACTCTTTTATTTATCATATTTATTGTCTCTAGTCCCCAATTAGACTATATATTCCTTACAAAGACTTTTCTATTTTGTTCACAAAGCACCTGCAACAATGTGTCACACACAGTAGCTATTTAACAAAGCCCTGGCAAAAGAATGAATACATAAAACATCACATGTACTCCCCGAATTTCTTTCCCAATTCTTCCAACAGCTTCCTACCTGGTCTCCCATTCCCAATCTTGCCACTTCTGCCCATTTATCAACACAATCGCCACAGTGAACCATTGGAAATATATATTTGTAAGTTATGTCACCGTCCTGCTCAAAAACCTCTCCTTACCTCCTAAAGAATAAAGGTCAACAGATTCTGTAACACTCCCAAATAGTTCTCTGGCCAACCAACATCACCTCTGAAATTATTAGAAATGCAAACTCTCAGGCCCCAATTATTTACACCTTAACAAGCCTTCTCTGTAATTCTAATTCTGATGCACCTGGGCTGCAGTCATGGCCCATCGAAATCCCCAGGCAGACCTGGTGAAACACTAACCCTGGGGCCTCAACCCCAAAATTTCTGATTGAAAGGAAACACAATGGTCACAGAAATAAGGCACTTAGGTCTAAATTATCCAGGGGGAGTACTTCAGGTAAAAAAAAAAAAAATAGTATGATGGAAATAGATCATAGCAAAGTAAAGTATGGGACATATTCTCTTAGCCTGGCAAACAAGGACAAAAGCAAGGAAAAGCTATTGGATTTCATTCTTTGGAAGAACAAGGAGAGTATCTTAAGTAAAGGATAACAAATCAGTTCCCCTGGTTCTGAAAGGTCATCCAAAGGTGCACTAAGCTTTACATATTTGTTGGAATTTCCTCTCAAAAATCAAGACCTAAAATAATTAAAGCAAAATGTTACATATGTTAAAGTCTGGGTTTTGAAACAAGGACTCATTGCTATTTTCTAGCATTTTAAAATTTCATATCAAAGGAGCTAAAATTTTGTATCAAAGGAGCCGATACCAATACAAATTAAAAATCCAATGGCCACTTTTCAAGATGTACATTTTTGTGAAAGAGAATATTTATTTGTACTCTTATTACAGCAAATGAATCATTTTACATAATTTAAACACAAATGTATCCCTTAGGTATAAAATACAAATCCTTCCAAATCCGGGCCAAAACCCAGAAGTCAGAGGTGAAACCAACCACATGAGAAAGTGCTATAGCTGTAACACAAATTTGCTGTAAGCTCGATGACAGTCAAAGAGGGGAAAATTACTTTTCTCAGAAAGAAAATAGGAACTCGTGAAAAAGCTTTGGCTGGCACTCTCCTTCACACATTGTTACAAATCCCATCTCAAGATTTTGTTCAACCTGTTTGCACCATTACAATGCCTTCTTTACTTCTCCATCTGCCTCATACTGCTGTCTGAATGTTTCTTTTCCATCTAATATTCATTCCAAAACTGTGCTCTATCCTGAAATTCCTATGTGAAATCTGAATGCTCAAGGCAGTGGTTTAGGAGGTAAAGCTTTTAAAGGGGTGGCTAGATTCATCCTCATGAATGGAACTGGTCCACTATAAAGAATGTTAAAGAACCACCTTGCCGGGAGGGGAGAGGCGAGGGAAAAATGAGGGAGGAGGTAACAAGTTGAACAAGAAATGTACTCACTGCCTTACGTATGAAACTGTAACCCCTCTGTTCTTTACTTTGACAATAAAGGGGGGAAAAGAAGAGCCACCTTGCACTTCCTCTGTGTAAGGACATAGTATTATCTTTAAAAAAAAAAAAAAAAAAAAAAAAAAAACAGGAAATAAGGCCTTACCAGACACCAAATTTGATAGCACATGGATCCTAGAATTTCAGCTTCCAAAATGAAAAGAAATAACTTTCTGGGGTTGTTGTTGTTGTTGATTATTTTTGTAGGGACATTTAACAACACTTGGAATCATTTTTGGTTGTTGTGCTGGAAAATAGAATACCTATCAACATCTAGCTGGAAAAGCCCATAGATACTGCTAAAATTTCTAGTTTGTGCGGAATAGCCCTACAAAGATTTGTCTGGCCCAAAATGACAACAGGGAACTAAGAAACACTGGTTTAAATCAACCTCTTCTGTGAGTCTTCCCCAGGATGCCTGTACCAAGAAAGTTTACAATGGAGTTACTTATCTCCTGGATTCTGGGAGTGGGGTGGTAATTTTGCTTAGCACACTATTTTGCCTCTCCTGCCAAGCTGGGAAGATTCTCTGTGGCATAGTAACTTATGAATGTTCAATTATTTTCTGTATTTGTATAGCACCATGGTAGTCACAAAGCAAACGTTTTAGACAATATGTTGACCTGTAAATACAGTGGCCTTGAACAAGTTCACCCAGAGCTATCTCAATATCTGTCTGTCTTTTTTACTCTCTCTCTCTCTCACACACACACACACACACTAAATCCTTCTCTCCTAAGGCTTCCCTTGGCCATGCAGTTGCTTGTTTCCTGCTTTCACTGTCATTAACACAGACGTACACACATTTCTAGTATAAAACGTATCTCAGAAATTTGCTCACGCCTGCCATCGATTCTGGAACTCCTTGAACTAGAACGCGGGCATGTTCTAATCTAGAGGAAATTAATTCCTCACGCAGAGCAGGCGATCGATAAGACTTGCTGAGAGTTACGAAGAAAATCATAATACCACCACTTCCAGGTCACCTACAGTGTCCGATAAAATGGTGTCTCACGCTACCTTTTCACTGCCTCTAATCCTTACATCAATTTATAAGGGCGAAAGAAAGGGAAACGGAGGCCCTGACAAGTGTTTGACAACCTGCTCCTGCCTCTGCTGTCAAATCCAGTTCGGATCAAGTTTTCTTTTTCCCTCAAAACCTCGTGGTCGTTTGTCCCACACACTTTGGGCTGAAGGAAGGAGAAAGGGCTGGGGGGCTGGGCGGGGGGGGGGGGGGGGGAAGGGGGCCCGCAGACCCACTGCCGTGGCTTGGAAATGGCCGGGACCACAACTCCAGGCAACAGACACTCCGGGTGGGGTCCCTGAGGAACCGCCCGAGGGGGCTGACAGGTCCCGCCACCGTCTCCACCCCTGCCCCGGCCCCTGCTCCGGCTCCTACCTGCCTTTACCTGGCCGTGGCCGGACCGAGCTAAGTCGGTTGAATCCCGAACTTCGCACTCGCAAACGCCAACTCTTTCCCTCAGCCGCTTCACCAGTCGTTGAAGCGCGCCGAGCGCGGGCTCTGACGTCATCACCAGGCGCCCGCGCGGTCACGTGACCCTCCCGCCCTTCAGTCATGTGAGGCTGGGGCGGAAGCAGGGGGTCCGGCTAGCTAGCTTCTGGTCTAAAAGCCGCCGACCGAAAAGGACTCCTGCGGAGCGAGAGGGATTGGGCTCGGGCGCGAACTCCGGGCGCGACCACCTGTCCTATGCGTGCGCGCGCGCCCCAGCCGACAGGTGAGTTGGGCCAGGTGCAAGCCCTGCTTTTCGCATCCGCCTTGTCTCTTCCTCGACTTCCTGGCTGGACCGTGCTGACCGAGGGTCCATCGTCAGCGTCCCGCGGAGTGGGGCACTGAGAATGGAGGGCTCACGGACCCCTGGGCGTGGGGACTGTCGTGCAGCCTCTTTGTTTCTCTACTCGGTGGAAATCGATTTGCACACTCCCTTGGCACTTGGAGCGAGGTTCAGCTAACTGTCTCGCGTCCGATCCTTCCAAGTTCCCGGGAGCAATCGTGTGAGGATTGCTCTTGTGATTCCATTTCCTCTGGAGAAAACTTCGGGGGCGGGTGGAGGGGGGGATTAGTAGTAGTTTTTACAGTGGCCTGGGTTTGAATGAGAGCCTTGAGCTGGGAAAAGTCTTTGCTCCTCCGTAATTCCCCCACCTGTAACATAATGTTATAGTCCCTGCATTTCAAAGAAAGTGTGGCCCAGGCCCTAGTTCCAGTGGCTTCCAGGGAGTGGAAGGGGGGTAGCCGGGGTGGGGCGGGGGGAGATGGAAATTACAGCCAGCCAGCAATGGAACCTGGTCTCTTGGTTCTTCAGATACTTGGAGGAGTTCCCCCTAACGCAATTGAGGAGAGTGAAGGAGTTTTACCAAAAACACCTTCCCTAATCGTCCTTTACTTGTCTTTCCTAGGATTCGTGAACAGACTAAAGGGATCAGTTTCGTTTCAGAACTTTTCGGGAAGAGATGTGATCCCCATACCACACACACCCCCCACCCCCCAGCAGCCTTTGTATTTTGATCATGATAATGGATTTGTGGAGACCATTGCTCCCTTCTTTATGGAACTGAGGTTTTGTAAAAGGATAAAAATAAACTTACCTTCTTTTGTCCTCTGAATGGGATCCGGTCATTTGTCTCAGACAATTAAATGTTATTGTCTACTTGTAATGTAATTTCATGCTTCATTCTTGAAAGCATGTTGCCCATTGGTCCCATTACAGTCCCATGCCAGCTCCTTAAAAATGAAGTTACCACCACTTTATAACTTATAAAATAGTTATAATTACAATAATAATAAAGAAATTAAGTTAGGTTTCTGGCTCAATTTCATGGCAGTTTCATGGAATAATACACTAGACTACTGTATTGAGAAGATTGGTCTTTTTTTAAAGGCTGCATTGTAAAAGTGTTAATAGCTATTCACCTTTTGGATGAGTAGCTAGGTGATTCAAGCATTGGGGAAGTGGGGAAGGGGGGGGGGGGATGATCCTGGAGGTGAAACACAAGGCTTCCCTCTCACATGTGAGCCACAACTCACTGTTTTTGAGATAGAGCGCCTCTAACTTATCCTAGGCTGGCCATCTACTCATAATTCTGCCTCCACCTCCTGAGTAGTTGGTAGTATAGGAGTGTATCACCATACTGAATGTGGTTAGTCATCTTTAAGGATGGTTACTTAATTCTGATGGGCAAATTGAAGAAATTCCATTTTTGGCCTACAAAATATATGCAGTACAGATTAGGAGGTCTAGTATATAATAATGTGACTAAGTAATTTTCATCTTTCAGTTAATTTTAACTTTGGTCTTCAAAAACTTAACAACAAATGCTTACATTATTTGGAATGGAAAGCTCTGGTGTTCTTTATAAGGTAGCACATTATAGGCAATGATTCCTGGACTAAATGTAATTCATATTTTGCTTCTGCATTTAAAAATTCACATAACCAGTGTGGATGGAATGTAGCTTGTTGGTGGTAGAGTGTTTGCCTAGTGTGCACAAGGCCCTCAATTCAAACTCCAACACAAATTGAGAAAAAGAAGGGAGAGGATGTGAAGAAAAAGAAAGGAAAAAAATTACATTAACATTTATTTTGGTAAAACTTTAAATAGAACCAACCTATGTAATGAGACCCTAATATTTGTGATTGCCAGGCATATCTATTGTGGTTTTTTTTTAAACTCTTCTAATGTTTTAAAGTTATCTAGAGTATAATTTTCTTTTAGTAGGGACCTAGTGATTAAAAGTAAGAGAAAGGTACAGAAAGTATTTTTAATTTTCTTTGCAGGACTTAGCTTTCCTTAATGTGTACATGTGAATGCTGAGTCTTACCTATTCATTTCTTGGGAGAGATGTGGCCAGCTTCCCCAGGATCCCACTGCCTTTGGTAGCACTTTTACCTTTAATCATAGCTTGGTCTTTTCTTCATGAGTCTAGAGCAGGATTGGGAAAACTTTTTCTCCCAAGGGTTGTTTAAATATTTATACTTTCACTGATCATACAAAAATATCAACTTAAAAATTAGCCTGCTATATGTGGTCCAACATTTAATTAACTCATTCCAGTTTACTAGGTGGAATTGCTTCACTCTAGTAAGGTATGAGATATGAGTAGGTATCAATGATGTTGCTATTTGCTTGACTTATTTATAACAGTCAATCTGGATCTTAGTTGACTCTTTGTGATGGCAAGTTTTGAAAAGAACTGTTCCTGCAGCAATAAGTTGTTCAAAACATACGTGCATATTCCAGTGCATGTCTCCTGCAAGTAGGAAATCCATCCTATATGTAAGGTTGGTAGAACTCAAGCAATGGGGAGATGGTTGTGACTTGCTTTCACCTCAAGATCACTTTGCAGTTGATCTCATGTTATAGGTTATCACATTGAACACTTATCTTATTTATAGGTTCTACACTGAACAGTATAACACAGGCGCTCAATTCCATTTGTCCACATTGACATTCTTGATTCTGTCATCCAATGCCTCAATTAAGTTTCACTCCTCCACCAGCATATTCAAGTGTTCTGGATTATTCTTTTCAAGTTGCACTTTCCACAACATTAAGTTTCAGATTATTTCACATTTGAAAACAGGAAACAGACAATAATGAGGGCCTCTATCTTGAAGTTCAACAATGAGAAATACTTAGTAATGTCCACCATGAACGCTAGATCACACATCACACAGCCACTTGCTGTTATTGCGTTCTCTGACAGATTTTCCTTTCACCTCCTTGTACTATTTTATTTCATGCCACAGTTTGTAAAATCTCATTAGCATGTTCACACAACTTACCTACCACACTTTACAATGACAAACACGATTGCTGTACTTAGCATCGTAGGCTTTCCTGAAGCTGAAAACTGGTTCTGGCTTCTTAGAAGTTGAAAAATGATAACTAACATCATACTAGAGAAGAAAAGTGTAACAAAGATGATGACACAATGAACAGTTGAAATGAGAGTGACATGGGGTGGGGGGAAGGCGAGGAGCCATTGAAAGAAAACAAATAGCATTTTACATAGGGTAAAAGTGGGGCTGGGAATATGGCCTAGTGGCAAGAGTGCTTGCCTTGTATACAAGAAGCCCAGGGTTCGATTCCCCAGCACCACATATATCGAAAACGGCCAGAAGTGGCACTGTGGCTCAAGTGGCAGAGTGCTAGCCTTGAGCAAAAAGAAGCTAGGGACAGTACACAGGCCCTGAGTCCAGGCCCAGGACTGGCAAATAAATAAATAGATAGATAGATAGATAAATAAATAAATAAGGTAAAAGTTACTTTTTTAATTGAGGGTGATGGTTCAACACCTGCAACCCTAGCTACCTGAGAAATAAAAGGAAATTCTTGAGGTGAGGGCAGATTAGATGGAAGTTACCATGTTAAGATTATATTATGAATGTTAGCTATGAAGTACAGATACTGTATTATGAAATTCATAGTAAGAATCTGATGACATGGCTCTGAGCTGCTCAGTATTTTGTGTACACTAAACAATTTCACTTGTTAATGTGATTATGTTCCTTTTGCTGGGCTCAAAATTATTTTCCTTTTTACTTGACTGCTGTCTCCCTTTTGTTCCTCCTTCCCCCACTATCAGCTCTTTCTTAATAGTCTTCTCTGTTTATACTGCCAAATGTGGATTTAAAATGGGATCATCCCACTCGTGTTTCTGTGTTTCAATTTTCACACCCCCCAAAAAATAGTTCTCAGAAATCCTTTACTTAACTAATACATCTCAAATTCATTCTTGCTAATGCTACTTAAGTTACATTTGCCTTGCTAATCATCATTTACTTTGTTCCCAGGTGTTTGTGAGGCTGCAATGGAAAAAAAAAAATCTTCTTGGGGCTAGGAATATGGCCTAGTGGCAAGAGTGCTTGCCTCCTATACATGAAGCCCTGGGTTCGATTCCCCAGCACCACATATATAGAAAATGGCCAGAAGTGGCACTGTGGCTCAAGTGGCAAAGTGGCCTTGAGCAAAAGGAGGCCAGGGATAGTGCTCAGGCCCCGAGGCAAGCTCCAGGGATGGCCAAAAAAGAAAAAAAAAAAAAAAAGTCTTCTTGGACCTAGCCTTATATTGGTGCTTGTATTGCTTCTTTTTTTTTAATTTTGCCAGGCCTGGGGCTTGAACTCTGGGCCTGAGCACTGTCCCTGGCTTCTTTTCGCTCAAGGCTAGCACTCTACCACTTGAACCACAGCACCACTTCTGGCTTTTTCTATATATGTGGTGCTGAGGAATTGAACCCAGGGCTTCCTGTATACGAGGCAAACATTTTACCACTAGACTATATTCCCAGCCCCTGGTGCTTGTATTTCTAGGGGTAGACTGTTAAGCATGACACTGTTACAAAGTATGTATTGTTTGTTTGTATAAATGAGCTTTGCAAAAAGATTAACTTTACCAGTAATGCCCTTTCCCAAGTTCTACCTGGAGCGCTTGAAACAAATATTATTGTTTTAATCATCACCAACCCAATGTATCTAGTGAGCTGGGGTACTTACTTTAAATTCATTGCTAGTGACCTGTGTATCTTTTCTGACACTTTGTTATATGGATTATTCTTTGTAAATTACCCCCCCCCCTTTGTGCTATTTGTTCACTTTTTGGCTGAGTTGCTAGCTCTCTTGTCATCACTTGTGAGATCCTTTGCAAGATCTTTCCACATTTCAAACCCATATTCCAAATTGCCATAGAAAAGCCTTTATGTGTTAGATGGTAAATGTCCATACCTTCTGGTTTCCTTCTGGAATCCTGAATTCTTAAAAGCTGCAAGTATAATTCAGATCCCCCCAATATGAGCAGAGTACCCATTCCCAAAGGAATGCTACTAGTAAAGGCCTGGTATTGACAAGTGAATGTGTGATACACTATTTGTCTGCCTTTTTTCTTCAGGGCTTATCTCCCCAGAAGTACTACAGGGAGTTATCAGGAGCAAGGTTCACCTATATGTTGTTGTTTATATACTTGACATACGATGATAAATATTATTGAATTCCTGTTCATTTGCTGCAGTTTTTCACAACACCAGTCATCCTCCTCTACTCTCTTAATGATTTAGGCTTTACATTAAAATCTTCTTGAGAGCTTCTTTAAAAATCACATGCTTAAGCCAGATGCCAGTGGCTCACACCTATAATTCTAGTAACTCAGGAGACTGAGATCTGGAGAATTAAGATCTGAAGACAGCCCAGGTCAAAAAAAAAAAAAAAAAAGTCCATCTTCACCATACAGCAAAAGGCAGGGCTGGAATCATGGTGCAAATGGCGGAGTGCAGCTGAGTAAGCAAGCCAAGCGAGCACAAAGGCCCTGACTTCACCCTGCTAAATCACCTTCCCCCTCCAAAACAAAATTAAATGCTTGCGATCCTCTTCTAACCCAGTTAACAGAGTCGTTTAAGGTTCTAGGTCATCTGTTACTCTGCCAGACTTGAGAATGACTGTACTATAAAATGAGTTGTTTAAACATCTTTATCTCTTAACTTGGCAAAGAGGCACTCAGCATGAGATGGTTAGGTAAAGAAGATAGATGTTTGCCTTCAAGAACATTCAGAAGAATGGCTTGTTAACAATAATTGCAATGTTTAGTGTGTAACTGGAAATATGCAATTCACAATAATTGATTCTTCTAACAGTGCCACACTTTAGCACTGTTTTGGACCAACTTAGCATAGTCTTTATAATTCATGTTTGCACAATTTTGTGGAACCTATATACTTTTGAAAAAAATCTTGGATATGTTTAAACCTTAACGTTGTAAGTCCATTGGTAGATAACTTCAAGTTGATCTACAGGGGTGTACCTCTGACCTCTTGTTTCTTATTTGCAGTTACTTGCTAAAATATGGAAACATAAGGGATAGCTTGTGCAATTAGGAGGTATTGGAAACATAGCTGTCCAGTGTCTGCTAACTCAGAGATGAGCGGTATCATATTTTTTTCTCATAAGTAGAACCGAATAAAAGTCAGAAAGCAGTCAAGCTTCTAGCAAAGGTTCTCCACACTGAAAACATGCAGAATGGAGAATAAAATGGGTAGCCCATATCAGAACTTAGATTTTTGTATAGTGAGTTTGAGAGAAAAGTTCTTATATGTGTTTTCAAAGTTTTATACACATGCTTCCTTTACAAATAGACATTTATGTATTTGTTTTAAAACAGATTCTTTTATGGAGCATCCAGTCAGTGTGCACACCTGGTTTTACGTGATGATCTACAGACCGCAGCTCTGAAGCCAGTTCATTATTCCCTCTGTCCAGCTGTGGACTGATTGGTCACCCTCACGATGCTGGACTTCCTAGCCGAGAACAACCTCTGTGGCCAAGCAATCCTGAGGATTGTGTCCTGTGGCAATGCCATTATAGCTGAGCTGCTGAGGCTGTCCGAGTTTATTCCTGCTGTGTTCCGGTTGAAGGACCGAGCTGATCAACAGAAGTATGGAGATATCATATTTGATTTCAGCTATTTTAAGGTACTCTCCCCCTGTGACCTTTGCATTGCTGTCCTTTCTTCAAAAGCATGTCCACCAGCACCCGGCAAAAACAGGTTTTCTCTAGGAACCATGATACCCCAAAAGGTCGTCATCTAGGAGAAAGAGTTCATCAGGGAAACTTTCGAACCAAATTTACTATCAGCACTCAACTGGAAAAGAAGATAAAGCCATTATGTGGAAAACCCTAGCACAAAATAGTCATATTTTTGAAAGAAAATAATGGGGGGCTGGGAATATGGCCCAGTGGCAAGAGTGCTTGCCCTCGTACATGAAGCCCTAGTTTCTCCTCAGCACCACATATATAGAAAAGGCCAGGAGTGGCACTGTGGCTCAAGTTGGCAGAGTGCTAGCCTTGAGCAAAAGGAAGCCAGGGACAGTGCTCAGGCCCTGATTTCAAGCCCCAGGACTGGCAAAAAAAAAAAAAAAATAGAAGAAGAAGAAAAGAATGAGCATAATGTATTTCACCTTCAAGTATCCCTCAGTTGCAAAGGGATCTTCTATATAGTCTTGTGTTATCTTCATAACTTTCTGTTGTTCTGCTTAAATTTCTGATACATAAGAACATAATAGTTGGGCGCTGGTGGCTCAAATCTGTAATCCTACCTATTAGGGAGGCTGAGATCTGAGGATCATGGTTCAAAGCCAGACCAGGCAAGAAAGTCTGTGAGACACTTATCTCTAATTAACCACCAGAAAACCAGAATTGGTGCTGTGGCTTAAGTGGTAGAGCACTAGCCTTGAGCTGAAGAGCTCAGGGACAGTGCCCAGGCCCAGAGTTAAAGCCCCACGACTGACAAAAAAAAAAATAATAATAATACATTTTAAATGACTCTGTAAAGGGAGAGAGGGAAGGAAAGGAAGGGGTGATGTTGTCCAAAAAGAAATGTACTCTTTACCTGACTTAGGTAATTTTAACCCCTTTGTACATCACTTTTGTAATAACAATAAAAAAATTAAATAGGGCTTGGAATATGGCCTAGTGGTAGAGTGCTTGGCTCATATAGATGAGGCCCTGGGTTCGATTCCTCAGCACCACATATACAGAAAAAGTCAGAAATGGCGCTGTGGCTCATGTAATAGAGTGCTAGATTTGAGGAAAAAGAAGCCAGGGACAGTGCACAAGCCCTGAGTTTAAGCCCCAGGACTGGCAAAAAAAAAAAAAAAAAGTTATGTAGAAAATGTTTCCAACAAATATGCCTTTATTCACATGCATGTATTTTTCTTCTTAGGGTCCAGAGTTATGGGAAAGCAAACTGGAAGCAAAACCAGAGCTACAGGATTTAGATGAAGAATTTCGGGAAAACAACATAGAAATTGTGACCAGATTTTACTTAGCATTTCAAAGTGTGCACAAATATATTGTAGACTTAAACAGGTATTGATTAATTTAGTAACAGCTTATTGTGGTAGTAAATAGTAGAGAGGAGAAGGAATCTATGTAGAACATGTCCTTTACTGATTATGCCAAGCATAAAACTAGCCGTCTTAAGTATTTGGGGATTTCATTGTAACTTCCTGCTCTTGTAAAATGTCATAATAGACTTGGTTTATACTAAGCCACAAAACCTTCAGTCCTATGGTTTGTGACCTTTTTCTAGTATATTATGTATGATAACTGGAAAAAAGGAACTTAATTTTTATAAATTAAGGTTCTTTCATAGACTAACAGTTGTTAAAAGCTTATTATTGGCCTATTAACAATTTCATATTCTTTTGCTGCTACTTCTAAAGTATTTATAATTCATAAATCAGAACTAGGGACTACTCCTTTTACATGAATATCCATAATTTTCAACCTCTGTGTCCCCATATCACTGTGCATCATGGCTTATAATATTCTTAAGTTCTTAAAAACATGAAAGACCACAAACTAATTAAAATCAGAATGCCTAGTATCCAGTGTACACATACACACACACACATGCGCACACATACATATATATATACAAAATACCTAGTATCCTTCTGTATGTGTGTGTATATGTGTTTCAATCTTTGCTTTTTAAAATGTGTTGAAAGTTTTCATAATAAACTAATAACTTGGGTTTTATTTGTAGATATCTAGATGATCTCAATGAAGGTGTTTACATTCAGCAAACCATAGAAACTGTGCTTCTCAATGAAGATGGAAAACAACTCCTAGTAAGTAATAGTGAGCATGTAAAGTAGAAATCCAAGAAGAGGAAACTGAGCATTTTTTTCTCTATAAGTCACAAATGTATAGAGAACACTACTTAAAGAGAAGCAAGTAAGGTGATAATGATCTTCTAACCTGCAAGTTCATATCTGAGGTTGGAAAGTAGTCAACAGTAAATGAGATTACCAATAAATAAAAGACTGTGTAGATGTTATGAGCTTCTTCTCTATATAGAATTCAATCTTCTTTACATCTTGCATCCTAGACTTCTAGCCTGGTACCTCACCCATAGAAATGTTAAATATGGGAATGACTTTATGATGAAGTAGTCATAATATTGGGATTTCATTTTTCTTTTCCCAAGCAAAATACCAAAAATGGGCCAACTGAAAGATAACCACTGTGAATTAAATTTTATTTGGGGTATATTTTCAAAGCCCATTCTGCACAGAAGTTGAGAACCCTTATGTAGAACATCTGTTTTTCTTTAAATATAAAGCTTTTTGGAAAAATGTGACCAAAGTGATCTTTTTAACCATTGTTAACTACATATGCGCCATACAAATATGTACTTCTATGAATTTGGCCATTGTCTTCTCTCTCCCTAGTGTGAAGCACTGTACTTATATGGAGTTATGCTGCTGGTCATCGACCAAAAGATTGAAGGGGAAGTCAGAGAGAGAATGCTGGTTTCTTATTATCGATACAGGTATCTTGCACTACTCCACCGCCCAAAGCACTTCCACACTCCTTTTGGTGGAATGTAGCATATGCTCCTATACGACCATAACCCACTTTTTTTTAAAGAAAGGAATCTCAATTTTCTTGACCTTTCTTTTTTAAGAAACATTTTCAAATATGATTCCTTCAAAAACATTAAAAAAGTGAAATGAGCTTTCGGTTGTCGTTTTTGTGATAAAGACTAAAAGGTTTTCATTCAGGATCAGATAGACAGTGAATTCTCACCCATTTATACATAGACACATAAACAAGCAACAGGACTTATCCAGGATCTCATGTTGTATATGTCTGTACGGAACCATGAGTGTTCAGGAAGTAAGGTTTTGAAAAAGAGCCAACTTTTAAAAATTTTAGCACCCAGCATAAGGTTTTCTGTCTATTTAGTGAAGGAATCGAAAACTGATTTATAAATAATAGTGTCTGGAATAAATTCAGGGAAGAAACTGTCAAAAAAAAAAAAGTATATGACCTTAAGATAATGATATGAGGAATGAAATGAACATTTCCAAACTGTAAGTTTGTTCTCAATTAAAAGCAAGAGAGGCATATCGTAAACAGAAAAGGACTGTTGGAGAACATTATGTTCTTAGCAAAACTGGCTACTGCTGTCCCTTTAGCTATAAATTAACCTTAGGCTCTTGGACCAGCTGCTGGCTTTTAGCTTCATTGTATGTGAAGGAAGTACCTACTATTGTATATCATTCACAACCCTTTTGGTATAAGCTGTTGTAGCATCCATATTTTAAAAACTGAAACTTGCCTGGCCTTGCCTATATTTCTGGAAATACCTGGGAAAAACAAAAGCAATAAATAATGTAAGAAAGAATAAAAAAGAAAAAAGCTTTCTTATTATCAAGCCCACTTTGAAAAATCAGACTTTGTCCCTCTGAGTATAAATTCCATGAGGAGGTAAACACCTGCTGACTCTGGATAATTATCAGACTTGAGGTAAAGGAGAGTCTTAGATCATCAAATATGAGGTTATCTCAAGTTGACAACTGTTTTCTCTTAAGACCTACTTTTTCACCCTGAAAATCACAAATATTTTTATTGAATCACTGCTGAAGGTGCAACTTGCCAAAGGAAAACTAGTTAATAAATATGCCGCTTTAAACTGGTATAAAGTGGTTTTTTTAGTTGTAAAATGTTTGTTCAGTTTCCCATTATTTATCTATAATCATGAAATCAGAAAAGCTATGAAAAATATACATAGATAACTGCATATACACATATACCTCAGTTGGCTGCCAAACCTGAACCTGAAACCATTTAGAATCACACCTACTCAGAACAGCTAAGTTGGTGAGCTAAATTTTACTCTAGAGTCATGAATGTGCATTCATCTTGGGGTAGGTCTCAACCCCTGCTGGAATATTGTATTGTATGTGATCTAAATATTATCTTGTGACATTTGGAGAATGCTGAATTCTAAAACAAATCCAGCCCCAAGGATTTGGGAAAATGGATGTTGAACCTTTACCAAGAACCAATATCTGTCTTTTAATGGGCTTTTAAATATATAATGAACTTTAAAGATAGAAACAGTCAACCCTAATTGAAGTTCTTAACTTTTCTGTACTTCTGAGTTTCTAATACATCTGGTTTTCTTGTCCCTTTATGCTCATGTGAACATGACTGGCTTAGTGCGGCTCGGTCTTCTGCTGATTCAAATATGGATGATATTTGTAAGCTTCTACGAAGTACAGGTTATTCTAGCCAACCAGGAGCCAAGAGACCACCCAACTATCCCGAGAGCTATTTCCAGAGGGTACCTATCAATGAAACCTTCATCAGCATGGTCATTGGCCGACTGAGATCTGATGATATTTATAATCAGGTAGGAAATAAATCTGTTAGGACCTTATTGTTCAAAGACTGAGTTCACTTTTCTCCTCAGTTACCCCTTTGTGTCCTTTCCTCCAAGAGTGAAAATTATAGTGAGAAACAATGCCATGGAAATGAGACTTGAGCAATTAGAAAGATGCATTCTTTTAGTTATTTATTCAAGAAATTGTTATTGAGTGTATGTTAGGTGTCCATTCATGTATAAGGTGCTAGCGATCTATCACTGAAGAAGGCAGACCATGGACCCTAAACATGAGCTTGTAGCTTAGGAAAAAAGACACCTAGTGAAGGAATTACAGGAAAGCCAGCTGAGTGTTGTCTTAGGGGAAGCCCAGGGTGCCCGAGGAGCATGTAGCAAGGTGGGAAGACTAAACAGGAGCCTGAGGGCAGTCCAGGGCATAATGAAGACCTACACAGGGCTGGAAGTGCCTGCAGCATCTAAAATTTACCTCACCTTCCTCATTAATGTGTGCATCATTCACTTACTGAGAAGAATGCTAAAGAGAGTTACCATTTGATTTCACAGGTATGAAAATGACGTTATTTTGCATAATACTAAAGGATGGGGCCTATCTTATCATAGGTATCATTATTATATACAGAACATACTTGCTCTGTATAGAACTTTAGGTAACCTATTCCGTCTTTTGTGTGTATATGGTAAGCATAAATAAGATTCTTTTTTTTTTTTTGGCTTTTTCTTGGTTCTTTTTTTATAAATAAGATTCTTTTGTTCTTCCTTTTTGTTTGTTTTAAGATCCGAAGCTACCTCAGGTATCAAGTCTTCATAGTATTTGTTGCCATTCATTGAGAATTTAAGTTAGCATCATGGTGGTGGTGGAGTTCATATTCTGTTTTCTCCACTCGAAGTAGATGCCATTATACCCATACTATTATCCAAAAAAATAAGGTTCACTAATTTTCACAAGGTCATACAACTAGGTAACAGAAACATAACTGGAGTTCATGTCTGTGTGAATTCAGAGCCCATGTTGTTTCCTGTTGCCTAGTTATAACATTTGGTCTCTTACTCCAGCGATTTGTTGGTATCTAAGGCAATTTGTTTCTGTTTTCTCCAGTTCAAAAGACAGCCATTGAATTGGGTTAGGAATTGAGATGATGAAGGAAGTGAGAATTTCAGAGTTGCAGAACAAACAGTTTAAAATCAGAACAGTAGGTTGACCTTACCAGTTCTAGGGGGTTGTCTTGTCTGTGATAGGGAAGACACAGAATGGACAACTAGTAGGAGAGGCAGGGTCAGGACCTTATTTGTTTTAGGACAAAATCTCGCTTTGTAATACAGGCTGGCCTCTGCTTCACTTTGTACCTTAGGCTGGCCCAGAACCCGAAACCTTCCTGCTGTAGCTTTACAGGAATGTGCTATCCTGGCCCAGCCCTTTCTTTTTCTTTTTCTCCTTTTTTTTTTTCCTTTTTTAAGATAGATAAAATTGCAGCAAAGTGAAGGACTGAAAGAACATAGTGGTGTTAGGAATAAAAGGAAGTCAGTGGTTACCAAGGCTACAACCTGAGGATTGCTTCCCAGAGCCGGGATGCTGAAGACTGGTGGTGGGTTCTGGGACACTGTTATGCCCTAGAACAAATCATTGAATGTAAGCATGTGAACATTCGGTGTTACCAATGCTACATTGCAGGTCTCGGCTTATCCTCTGCCGGAGCATCGCAGCACTGCCCTGGCCACTCAAGCTGCCATGTTGTACGTGATTCTCTACTTTGATCCTTCCATTCTTCACACCCACCAAGCAAAAATGAGAGAAATCGTAGATAAATACTTTCCTGATAATTGGGCAAGTACTGCTTGTTTCTTTGTTTTCTAGTAAACTTATTACAGAATTTTTTTGGCCATTAACCACATAGGTTATACTATTGTGAATACTGGGACAATGAAATCACTTAGGCAAAATTACTTTGTCTATTGAGAATTTATAAGTCATAACATGAAGGACTAAATCCAGTCAGTAAAATTTTTTGACAAACGCATTAGGATTTTCCTTGAATGGATACTCTCAGAGTAAAACCATATTATTAAAACGTAGCTTGCTTTAGCTATTGAGATTACAACTGAGTTAAAGGTTTGTTTTTGTCTTTTTTTAAATCCAAGGTATTTTTAAAAAATAAGCTAGCAAAATTCAGCTGATTTGCCAGTTTTTGAATAGGAATTCCCCTTCTGTGAGAAGTTTTTTCTGCAAGATGATTGTGATGGGTTCATTAAGGTTTAAATGAATGGATTTGTTTCACTTAAAAATACCATGTCTTATGTATCTAATATACATGGGCTATTTTCCTTGCACAGAGGCTTTATCCAACTTGAATTAATTGCACTATTCTCAGAAGATTATTTTTCTGTTTCCTGCTACTAAATTACACCTATTGAATCACATTAACTACTGTTATGAGAGACTTAATTTACGGGGAGTATGAGAAGAACCTACAGTTAAGAAGTAACCATTTCAGGGCTGGGAATATGGTAGAGTGCTTGCCTCATATACATGAAGCCCTAGGTTCAATTCCTCAGCACCACATAGATGGGAAAAGCTAGAATTGGTGCTGTGGCTCAAGTGGTAGAGTACCATCCTTGAGCAGAAAGAAGCCAGGCCTTGAGTTCAAGCTCCACAACTGGCGATAAAAAACAAAACAAAACAATAAGAAGTAACAGTTTCTATCCACCTGTAAATCATACTTGCTACCTTGGAATTGAGCAGCCATTTGCAAAATTGATAGACTTTCTTCATGTTTCTAAGCTTAATAGAAAGTCTTGACCCATAATGCTATGGGCATATTTAGTATTAAGAAAGATTAAAGTTGAGCTGGGAATATGGCCTAGTGGCAAGAGTGCTTGCCTTATATACATGAAGCCCTGGGTTCGATTCCCCAGCACCACATATATAGAAAACGGCCAGAAGTGGCGTTGTGGCTCAAGTGGCAGAATGCTAGCCTTAAGCAAAAAGAAGCCAGGGACAGTGCTCAGGCCCTGAGTCCAAGGCCCAGGACTGGCAAAAAAAAAAAAGAAAGAAAGATTAAAGTCAAGTTGTAATGCTGTAAGATAAACACCTTTGAAAAGGTCATAGCACCCACACAAACACACTAGTATAAAGGGATTTTAAAAATAGATATGCCAAGCAGGGTGCTGGTGGCTTACGCTTATAATCCAAACTACTCAGGAGCTGAGCACTGAGGATTGTTGTTCATTGCTAACCTGGACAGGAAAGTCCATGAGACTCTTATCTCCACTTAACCACCAGAAAACCAGAAGTGGGGCTGTGGCTCAAAGTGGTAGAATACTAGCATTGAGTGAAAAAGCTCAGGGACAGCACCCAGGCCCTGAATTCAAGCCCTATGACCTACATAAAAAAAAAAAGGATATGCCAATTAAATACCACGAAGTAAAATTAGTGAAAACACACCCAATAGAGAATGCAAAAAACTAGAGAAATCATTTAGAATACTAAAAAGAAACCAATGAGATGATTTTATATGCACTCAATAACATATTCAAAATACATGAAGCAAAAACTCAGACTTACAAGGAAAAATTGACAAAACTGTTATGAAATTTTAATACACCCCATCCATACACACAAATCTGTGCTCTTCTGGAAATACATACTAAATGTTCTATATGTATTTTTAAAAAGGATATACATGAAAGTTTAATATGTGCATTAGGTCAGGATAGAAGCCAACATAGTAAAAACAAAATTTTGAAAGCCTACAGATAATATTCTCTCACTATAGCACAATTAAGTTTAAAAAATTCATTAAAAAATAGTTCTAACCAAGAGTAATAATAAAAATAACTTGTCTTGATTACTCTGAGAGAACACTAAATGTTTATTTCTGTTAAAAAAAAAAAAAAGAAAAGCATTTCTCAGGTAAATAAATAGTTCTACATGCATGAGGAAAAATGTATACCCAGGGCTGGGGATATGGCCTAGTGGCAAGAGTGCCTGCATCATATACCTGAGGCCCTGGGTTCGATTCCCCAGCACCACATATACAGAAAATGGCCAGAAGTGGCGCTGTGGCTCAAGTGGCAGAGTGCTAGCCTTGAGCAAAAAGAAGCCAGGGACAGTGCTCAGGCCCTGAGTCCAAGCCCCAGGACTGGCACAAAAAAAAAAATGTATACCCAGATTTTAAAATAATATTTAGAGTTGCACAATTTTAAAGTGCTATAAAGCAAAGCTGGTGAAAAATGGATAAATATAATTGAAGAAATATATAACCTTAAATACATTTACTTAACAAACAAGAAAGATTAAAAATAAATGATTCAAAGCCGACACCAGTGGCTCACATCTATAATCCTAGGTACTCAAGAGGTTTCAATCTGAGGATCATGGTTCAAAGCCAGTCTGGACAGGAAAGTCTGTGAGACTCTCATCTCCAATAAACTACGAGTAGAGCTGTGGCTCAAATTCTAGCCTTGAGCAAAGAGTGCTAGCCTTGAGCAAAAAGAAGCTCATAGACAGTGTCCAAACATTAAACTCAAGATGTTGGAAAAAGGAGAGTGAAAGGAAGTTAACAGTAAATGCATGAGCACAAGCTTACTGAATCATAAAGGAAAGAGAAACTACAACTGGAAACTACTTTTCTAAAGTTCTAAAAGAGCTATGTAGTAAAACTGATAAGAATGTGCACATGCAAAATAAAAAAGGTTAAGTGTGGAAAAGAAGACTTAACATGTAATGAAGTTACAAGAAACCCTGTTGTAAGAAAACATTTTGGTTAACACATTTGAAAACTCAGAAGAAATGGATAATTTTGTTACCAAATTTGATTAAAAAAAAAAGAGAAAACATACATAGAACATGAACCATTGAAAAAAGAAATGTGATGATCAGTTCTCACCACCAGTCAACTCCCACCAAAGGGGCGAGGGGGCCAGAGGTGGGGGGCACAAGGTCTTGAGGACCACAGGATCCCACAAAGCAAAGTCTTAGCAAACCTTCAAGTAGTACATTTGCAGTGGATGTGTGAACTATAACAGTACCGCTTTGTTTCCTTCAGTCCAGGGATTCTCAAAAGTGTGAATCAGAGGCCCCCACAGGTCCTCGAGAAACTCTCAGTGGTCAGTAAGATGCGTAACTGTTTTCATAGTAATGCTAAGGTGATCTCCCCTTTTCACTCCCATTCTCTCCCAATCCACCTCCAGATGAAGAAGACAGATACGTCTGAATGTAGAAACATAGATGGTCATCCCACTCTCTCCAATTAAGCCAGATTATTTTTAAAACAATGGAAAGCCATGCCATTCTTCTTACAAAGCATTTTGGAAAACTTGGTTTGTTTTTATTATTTAAAAAAATATTTAGGATAGCAGAGTTTTTACTATGTTAAATAATTTAACAAGTACTTTCTCAGCTTTAATGTGTAATATGATAAATACTGTAGATTTCTTTTTTTTTTTTTTAAGGAAACCCACATTTTATTTTTTTCCAGAGTGCTCATGAGGAAGAATTCTTACCTCTCTATTTGGAAAAATCTTCATTTCCCATTGATAATGTTTAAACTGGAAAGAGTGGACAATCTTCTTAACTTTATTTTTCTAGTTCCTTGCCTTGAAATGAGTAGATAATGAACAAATATTGAATGACTGTCTTCTCTTCCAGGTTATTAGTATTTACATGGGGATCACAGTTAATCTTGCCGATGCTTGGGAACCTTATAAAGCTGCAAAAACTGCTTTAAACAATACTCTGGACCTTTCAAACGTGAGAGAACAGGTACGTTCTAGTAATCTTCTAGTAATGGCAGGCCTGGTTTACAAACTAGGAAATAAACAAGGAAACTCCCCAAGGACTTTGGAAAATGTCCACATAGACATATCAGTGCGTGACTAGTAGAAGATAAAATGTGTACATTACGGCCAGATGGGTAATTATAGTTTTTTTTTTTAATTTAAATGATAAAATAAATTGCAGATGGGTTCAGGTTTGAATAAAATTCTCTGACCTAGGACTATGGCCTTGTAGTACAAGTGCTTGCCTTATATACATGAAGCCCTGAGTTCGATTCCTCAGGACCACATATATAGAAAAAGCCAGAAGTACCACTGTGGCTCAAGTGGTAGAGTACTTAGCCTTAAGCAAAAAGAAGCCAGGGACAGTGCTCAAGCCCTGAGTTCAAGCCCCAGGACTGGCAAAAAAAAACCTCTCTGCTCTAAGCTGAAGCAGTATAACATATGGCTCCAAATGCCTTTATTTATTCTTGCTTAAGGACTATTGAAGTGCCAGACTTTGAAGTCAGGCCCCACTTTACCACATGAACCCCATTTTACCACGTGAGCCCCATTTTAGAATCGAACCCTGAGCCAGTCAGATTTGTACCTGTGTCCTAATCTTGCTTGCTTGAACAGCTAATTGTTGTAACCTTGTTCTTTGCCTTTATAAGCCCTGTGTAATCACAGCTCAGGGCTCCCTCCTAACCTCCGCTGTGTCGGTGGGTAGGAAGAGGCCCGAGTTGCAGCTCGCTTAAATAAAGCCTTGCCTTGCTTTTGCATTTCGGAATGTCTGAGTCTCAGTGGTCTTCTTGGTGGTGGTCTTGCGACTTGGCACAACACTATGTCCTATGGACAGAGATGATTTCATTAGTTACTGTAATTAATATATGTTTTTATGAATGCTAAAGATTGTAGCTGAGTGTTGATAATATAACATTCTGTCACTAATTTAAAATCATTTCTGATGAGCTATTTAGCTTATTTAAGCAATAAGACTCTGAATACTTATTTCAAAGTGAAATGACTATATTCTATATCTGAACAGAAGGAAGTGTCAGAAAACTGAAGAACAAAAATAAATTATTTTGGGCTGGGGATATAGCCTAGTGGCAAGAGTGCCTGCCTCGGATACACGAGGCCCTAGGTTCGATTCCCCAGCACCACATATACAGAAAACGGCCAGAAGCGGCGCTGTGGCTCAAGTGGCAGAGTGCTAGCCTTGAGCGGGAAGAAGCCAGGGACAGTGCTCAGGCCCTGAGTCCAAGGCCCAGGACTGGCCAAAAAAAAAAAAAAAAAAAAAAAAAAAAAAAAAAAAAAAAATAAATTATTTTATTGAACTGTTGTGTTCAGTATTTCTGAATGATTACATTCTTTATTTAGCCTTACTGTCTGGGTTATTGAATTTCCAATGTGATGAAACAATATTGATTCCAAAAGCTTTTGTCATGTTTTATTCAAATAAATGGAATTCTATAAATAATGCACAAGATAATTCCAATGTTGGCATGTTTTCTAGAACTATATTAGAGAAGGTGGCACATCCATACTTACCAAGCATTAATTTTTCATCACTAAAACTCCCATTCCACAGTTACATATTTTTTTATTTGTGACATTTTAAGATACTGCTTGTCAGTTTTGGGTAATATGACTAGCTTAATGATGCTCAGCATAGGACTTCTGTTTTAGTAAAGCAGAATAACCGAATTTCTAAAGGCTAGTTTGAAAATTCTGTTTTGATACGCTGAATCCTATCTTTCTGTTAAGCTTCATGTGCTTGTAGAAGCCGTCATTTTTAGCATGTCTGCTCTGTTCTGCCTCCTCTGTCAACAGTAACAGCATGAGCAGGCAGCTTTTCTTCTTACACTTCTTTTCCATCCAGTTCTCCATCAGCCACTGAAAGAAACCATACAGGTATCAGTAAGTGTTGGCTCATAGCCCAAACTTGCCCTGGGGCCTTAGTTCATATATTTGCATCTTACATAATCATTACTAGAAGAGAAAGGAAAGAAGAAGGAGGAAGGAAGGGAAGAAGGAATGCTATTATTTTTCAAGGGGTTCACTTGAATTGTAGTTCATTTTTGATTATTATTATTTTCATGTGTGTTAGGGCTTTGAACTCAGGATCTCTTGCACTCTTGGATGGCACTTTACACTTGAACCCCACCTTCACTTCTTGCTTTGGGTTAAATAAAAATAAAAAGTCTCATGGCTTTGTCTGTCCAGGTTGCCTTCAGACTACAGCGATCAATTCTCAGCCTCCTGAGTAACTAGGATTATGGACATGAGCCACTGGTGCCTAGGGATAGATATGTTTTTTTTCATGTAATTCCAGTTTGCGTTTTAACTTTCTAAGGCTAGCAGATATGCCACTGTCGGTGAGAAAGTGCATGCCCATGTGCAGCAGTTTCTGAAAGAAGGCTACTTAAGGGAAGAGATGGTGCTGGATAATATCCCACGGCTGCTGACCTGCCTGCGAGACTGCAATGTTACCATCCGGTGGCTGATGCTTCACACTGCTGACTCAGGTAATACACACAGACAGTGGCCAGGCTGTCAGAATTTAGACAGGCACTCCTTTCAGCACTTCCTGTTCTTTCATAGGAGACTGTCACCGGGAGACCTGCCCACACCTGTAGCCTCTCTCCCCTTGGTAACAGGGTAGCCCCAGCCTCACCACTCCCAATGATGGAGTTCTTCACATAAGTTCTTCCTTATACTTATCTCAGTTTCTTCCACCCAGCAATAGTCCACAGTGAAAATGGCAGTTGGGCTTCCTCATCCTTCAGCTCTAAAAATGTGCAGTTTCTCCTCCACCTTCTCTCTTTCTCACAAGTGCTGCTTTCCATCGTTTCTCTTGTTGGCCTAGATCCATACACAGTTTACCCACAGTGTGAATATGATAGTTAAGTTTTTAATCATCTCATTGATCTGCTTTTAAATAGCTGAGTTTATCTGTTTGTAAATTCCAGTTCCAATGTCAGAATTTTTCTGTGTTGACTCAGCTTCTAATCTCCCCAACCAGAGCCTTCCATTTACAAGCTTATAAACAAAGCAAGCCTTCGCTTTAGCTATGGTTTTCTAGCAATTCAGCCTCAGCTTCGGGCTCTCTCTGACTGGACCTGACAATGGGCCTATGTTTTGGGAGCCAGCAGTCTCCTGGCTTTCCACCCATGCCAAGGCAACCTCAGTATGGAAAGGTCTGGGCTTCTTTCTTCAGCTACATCTGTTTTCCATGTTTGTGCTGGAAGTTGTCGGAGCTGATTGCACAAGGATATGATTCAAGAAGCAAATAATTGGCCTCTCTCTGGGTGTGAGTCAGTCATGGGGAAAGTGACTAGCCATGGTGGTGTGGCAGTCACAGTGTGTAGATTCTCCCACTACCGCCTGTTGGCGCTCTCGAGGCCTTTCCCCTGGGTTCAGGCTGCTTCTGCACAGCCTGGCAGCTGAGGGGGACACACCCTGAGCAGCACTGGGTGACTTAGGCTGGCTGGTCCTGAAGCCACCACAGTTCTAGGATCCATCCCTGAACTTTTCTGGGCCAGAATTTTCTACTAGGATCAGAATGGAGAGAGATGATCAGTCCTTGAGAAGATTGGAACCAGCCCTGGTTGTACCAAAGATTGCAATGTGCATGTTCATGGAGATAATCAAGTATTTGCCTGTCACCTGGGTTATATCCCCTAAACAAAAATGAAGGCAAATTGATACTGGATATCTTACTTAATAGAACTCCTGAGGCTTGAAGAAGTTATGCTTTGTTTTAGTTTAATTATACAAATACAAAGCTAAAAGTTTTTTCTTACTGTAATAGATATCACCATTTTAAATGTATTTTCTCCCCAGGAGATTCTTGAAAATGCATGAGAAATGTGCACTCTACAATTTCCCATGAAAACTGAGCCTCTTCTCCACCTTGTCAAGAGTCTCCTCCTGATTGTGAAGTAATTTAGAAAATGACCCATAAAACAGCCTTCCATGGGCTTCACTGTAACTGAAGCATCAGAAACGCTCCATGATACAGGATCTTACAACATGGTCCTGCTATATGTGGGCTGCTGATAAAAGGGCTAAGCAAGCAGGAATATGCATAAACATATAGGACTACTGTGGACCTTGTCTCCTGTTCAGCTGGGAATGTTACTCCCAGTGGAGTTTACACAGGGCCCACTGAACTCCCCAAATGTGTAAGAACTGTTACCAACCAGACAAGCTTGTTCAAATCTGCTTCCCCCAGGGTACATATAAGGGGCTGATCATGCAAGTGGTATCTGCCTGACAAGTACCAAAATGTTCAGCAAATCATATTGTCCATATAAGAGAAAAGCCTTCCTATGAGTTTTCAAAAGAGTATGATCTCTTCTCAAAATGCAAGTTCCCCTAGGCCTACCGATAGCCAACCTTACAAACCAGGGTAGCAATCTCAGGCCTTTATGTCCACAACTAAACAGCATGGGTCAGTGTCTAAACCAAAAACACTCCAAGCAAGCAGGACATAAGGCTACCACCCTCAAATGAAATGCTACAACAAAGCTCTGCCGAGCCATACTGGGGAGGGATATAAGCCAACCCTAAAATTCTTACAAACTTCAGAAATTCCATTCATCAGCTTACTGCTTTCATTCAACAGTGCATGAGGAAATGTCATTCCATGTCAGATTCAAATGGCATCCATAGTTTAGTTGTACTTATTAGTATAGACGTACATGCTCTGTTTTACCACCTGTTGTTGTTATATGGTACCTGAAACTTACAAATGTTTGAAATGAGTAATTCATCTATTTCCTGTTTCTAGCTTGTGACCCAAATAACAAACGCCTGCGTCAAATCAAAGACCAGATTCTGACAGACTGTAGGTACAATCCCAAGATCCTCTTCCACTTGCTGTTGGATACTGCACAGTTTGAGTTTATACTCAAAGAGGTAAAAATATTGAATGAATAATCACCAGAGTCTTAGTATTTTTTGTTAAAGATTTTTTTTGCCAGTCCTAGGGCTTGAATTCAGAGCTAAAGATATTTTTTAAACAACAAGATTAGAGCTATATGTCAGTGGCTCACACCTTATAGCTACTCCAGTGGCTGAAATCTGAGGATCATGGTTTGAAGCAAGACAAGACAGCAGTGTCTATGAGACTCTTAACTCCAATTAATCACCAAAAGGCCATAAGTGGGGCTGTGGCTCAAGTGGCAGAGTGCCAGCCTTCACAGATGCTACAGCATCCCGCCAGCCTTGATTCACTACAGTGCAAGTGGAGTCACTCTACCCATTATTTCTCTTTTTCAATTACATTATGACACTACAAATGATGAGTTCCTTAAGGGGAAAAAAGCAGTATTTACACATATTTATCTCAAGAGCACAATGAAATAAATATTGTATTTTTGTCTGATATGTCCTTTTCATTAGAAATGTTTTCTTTTTCTTTTTCTGGTTGTGGGACTTGAACTCAGGGCCTGGGCACTGTCCCTGAACCTCTTTTTGCTCAAGGTTAGTGCTCTACCACTTGAGCCACAGCGCCACTTCTGGCCTTTTCTATATATTTGGTGCTGAAGAATCGAACCCAGGTGTTCATGTATACAAGGCAAGCACTTTACCACTGGGCCATATTCCCAGCCCCTCGCTTCCAGTTTCTTACTGGTTAATTGGAGATAAAGAGTCTCACAGGGACTTTTCTGCCAGGGCTGGCTTTGAAGCGCCATCATCAAGGTCTCAGCCTCCTGAGGAGCTAGGATTACAGGCATGAGCCACTGGCACCCATCAGAAATAAATGCATTTTTTAAAATGTGTCTTAAGGAAGAAAAACAACAGTAATCCTGATTTACACCATTTTCACTCTGGTTCATGTCTTCATAGGGTTAAAGAGCATTAACAAACAATTACTACTATACAGTATAACAAGAAAGAACATCTGTAGGTAATTCAGTTCATGCCTCATGACTAATAAAATTGGAATTACAGGATGATTTGCCAAAAAGGACCATAGACTAGTGGTCACAAATTAAATTTCATATTAAAATGCTGATTCCTGAGCCTGCCTAAGACCTTCTGAACCAAATCTCTAGAAGTTGACCTTGAGAATTTGTAAACCTTCAAGGCCTCCAGGTTATGCATATGTACTAGAGGTGGTCATATCAGAGCTTTGTCCCTAGATTCATGTATCATAGCAATGCTTGAGAGATAGCACCAGAGTCAATATTAATTTTCATTTTGTATTTTGCATAGGACATTGTGTTTCATTTTGGAGTCTTTTTTTTTCAGAATTACTTCATTGCTTTATTTAAAAATTAATTGATTTATAGCTAACACAGCAAACATAATCATGTAATGTATTAAATTTAATACTTTTTAACAGAGTAGTTATCTATAACTCCAGGATCAGAATCACAATAATGATCAAGTACATCACTCCCAAAGCATTCTCTGCCCTGCTTGAAATCCCTTTTATCCAGGGCTAGCCAAATTGATAGGTATATTGTCATTATACAACAGTGAGTATTTTCCAGAATATGCTCATTCCCTGGTCCATTTTGGAGTCTTTTTGTAAACGATCTGATCTGGATTTTTTTCTCTTAAGGTCATACATCTTTACTGTCTCTTCAACAGATGTTCAAGCAGATGCTTTCAGCAAAGCAAATCAAGTGGGAACATTATAAGAAGGAGGGTTCTGAACGGATGACGGAGCTTGCCGATGTCTTTTCAGGAGTAAAACCCCTGACCAGAGTAGAGAAAAATGGTAATTTAGGGGGAAATATTGGTGTGTTTGAAATGTATATGCACATTGTTTTGAAATCTTAGAAACTGCCCAAAGGAGAAAGTCCTGTGCTTTCCTCCTTGTATGCTATGACGTTATCCTCTTGTGGCATTACGAAGAAAGCTTAGAACTTTAGTCTGGGCCACATCTAGATTTGTGCTACCTTGGGTAATGTTCACATTCATTCTGGACTTCAGGTTCCCTAGCTTATGATTGAAATATGAAGGTAAGCCAAATCATAGGTTCCAATTACTGATTCACAGATAGGCATAAAGAGTCTTAATCTTCCCCTGCCTTCATGGGAAACAAAACTGATTTGGGAAAGGAAAGACAAGATACATAGTTCTGTAACCACCTCAGGATATGTCACCTAAGAATATTAATAACTGCTAACAGATCACACTCAGAATCTTGTCTTCTAATCCTGCTTGATTCTTGTTCACCAGTATATCTGCCATCTAGTGGCAGTAAAGCAGCCCTGCAGACTGTTAAAGGTCCAATTTTACTTTTTTTTTTTTTTGGCCAGTCCTGGGGCTTGGACTCAGGGCCTGAGCACTGTCCCTGGTTTCTTTTTGCTCAAGGCTAGCACTCTGCCACTTGAGCCACAGCGCCACTTCTGGCCATTTTCTGTATATGTGGTGCTGGGGAATCAAACCCAGGGCCTCATGTATATGAGGCAGGCACTCTTGCCGCTAGGCCATATCCCCAGCCCCCAATTTTACTTTTGATCATGCTTCTTTTAGAAATTTTTATCATAGAAAAATTGTGACATTCTACCAAAATGTAGTTCTGATGAGCTGTTTTGAGGGTTTTTGTTTGCTTGTTTTATTTGTTTAGTTATTATCTTTAAGTAGTTGTAGAAAGGGGTTTCTATCCAACAAATTAACTTTTGGAGGTATGGCTCAAGTAGTAAAGTACCTACCTAGCAAGCACAAGAGGCCTTGAATACAAACCCCAGTACCAACAAAAGAAAAAAATCAGATTATAAATAAGATGCATTTTACTTATATGCATTTACTTAGCATCCCTTCCTAAGTGGTTTTTTTCATCCTCAACATTTGTCTTGGCAATCAAATTCATTTCTGATGAGGATAATTATAGTGATAGCTTTTTGCAAAATGATAAATAGCTCTACCACCTTTAATCAATAAGAGCTTGTGATTATTGTATCCTAGGTTTTGTTGATTTATTTAATGTTGTTTGGTTGATCTAAAATATGTCTTCAAAGTGTTTTATTATTTGTGTGGGAAAAAATTAGCCAGCTGATTAGCAAGTGTTACAGACTAAGCTATTCATATGAAAGTTTAGTTTGTATTATGCTCCAGACATTTTATTGTTAGTGTTTAGACAATTCCCAGGACCAATGTTGAGCACCTAGTAAAAACTGTGAAAAATGGATTTGTAAAAGATTATTTAATTAAATTCAAAGCCACATTTATAGAAATTCTGAATTTCTGTGTTCCTTTTTTGTTGTTGTTTCTATTTTAATAGAAAATCTTCAAGCATGGTTCAGAGAGATCTCAAAACAAATATTGTCTTTAAATTATGATGATTCTACAGCTGCAGGCAGAAAAACTGTGCAACTAATACAGGCTTTGGAAGAGGTAAGAAGAGACTTTTCAAGCTACAGTTCTTGAGCAATGAAATCATACCTAACCCATCCAGCAGTTTACTCATAAAAGTACAAGAAATCAGGGTTCTGGTGACTTACACCTGTAATGCTAAATATTCAGAAAGCTGAGAGCCCAGCACCAGTGGCTCCCACCTGTAATCGTAGCTACTAGGAGGCTGAAATCTGAGGATCAAGGTTCAAAGCCAGCCTGGGCAGGAAAATCCATGAGATTCATCTCCAGTAAACAACTCAGAAAAGCCAGAAATGATGCTTTGGCTCAAGTGGTAGAGTGCCTTGAGCACAGAGAGGCCCAGGGACAGAGTCTAGCCTTGAGTTCAAGCCCTAGGACCAGCAGAAAGAAAGAAAGAAGAAAGAAAGAGAGAGAGAGAAAGAGAGAGAGAGAGAGAGAGAGAGAGAGAGAGAGAGAGAAAGGAAGGAAGGAAGGAAGAAAGAAAGAAAGAAAGAAAGAAAGAAAGAAAGAAAGAAAGAAAGAAAGAAGAGAAAGAAGAAGAAATCTGAGAATTGAGGTTCATATCCAGCTTAGGCAAACAAGTTTGCAAGATTCTTAGCACCAGCATAAAGCCAGAAGTAGAGGTGAAGGTATGGCTCAAATGGTACCACCATGGGCTGGGAATATGGCCTAGTGGAAGAGTGCTTGCCTCGTATACATGAAGCCCTGGGTTCAATTCCCCAGCACCACATATATAGAAAAAGCCAGAAGTGGCACTGTGGCTCAAGTGGCAGAGTGCTAGCCTTGAGCAAAAAGAAGCCAGGGACAGTGCTTAGGCCCTGAGTTCAAGCCCCAGGAGTAGCAAAAAAAAATAAAAAAATGGTACCACCATGCATGCCAGCCATGAATAAAAGAAGCCACACCCTCCAGGAGGCCCAGAGGTAAAGCCCCAATACTGAAACAAAGAATAAAAAAGTATGAGAATAATTTATCAGAAATAAAAGCAATATGAATTAATATGTCCCCTATAATATTAAATACAGTATCCTGAAATGAGGGTAATAATTAAGTGACCAGCATGAGTAGAAGTAGCAATAATCATTATATTTTACTTGGGGAAATATATAGTCTTAGAAAAAGAATTATGATCATATACAAACATTGGAAAATTGTGATTGAGAGATAAAAGCAAACAAAATGTGATAGAAAGACAGACCATCTTTTAGTTTTGTGAAAAAGTGTTTTTCTCGGGAAAAACAAATGCACAAAAATGAAAATAGTTATATACTGATCTTATACATGAAAGTGGTGAATTTTCTTTTCTGAAAAAATACTGTTCTTTTAATCTATTCAAAAAAATGTACTTAAAGCCTGGTATGATTATGCCATACTTTTTATGCTTTTAATTTTATTCTTGATTAAATTTAAGATGGAAAGTAATAGCATCAAAATAATAGCAGTAAACGCCATTATTTAAAATATCCTTTAAAGGCAAGCATAGTGGAGCACAACTATGATTTCAGCACTCGGGGGGCTAATGTAGGAGGATCATGAGGTTGGGGGCAGATTTAGGCTATGTAGTGAGTTCCAGGCCAGCCTGGGCTGAGTAGCAAAACCCTATCTTAGAAAAATAAAAATAATAAAATATCATCTATACTAATAACATGTAACTATATTCTTTTGGCATGATTATATGTCTTTAGGGTCACAGCTAATACTCTTTCATTTGTCAGACTTTCTTACAAGCCTTTTCTTATTTCTACCAGGATTTTAGGATGGTCACTATAAATGGAGTTCAGGATAATACTCCATTGTTAGTACACCAGTGTTTCTTATTCAAGAACAATCGCATACTTGTACTATTTCTGTTATGCCTATTTGGGAGGATTTTCTAGTTGGTAGTGCAACTGGTAAAAAAAAAAAATCTTTGTAATATCTCATGTCTTTTTCATCTTTTGCCCTGTGTATTTTGGTCTGTAGCCCAGTCTTATTGAGTTAGGTATGTGAAAATTTGAGAGAATTGTTGGATCATCATTTTGTGTTATTGAGTACTTCCAAAGAGTTTGATACACTGACACACTGGTATGGTATAATTTGTAGTTTCTTAGCAGTGATTCCCATCCTCACAATTAGAGGATTCCTCGGTATGTTTATTTATAGTAAAATGAAAAAATGAGTGTTGGCTTATTTCCTACATGAACAGTATAATAAGCTATGGAGCATTTTCTAATCCTAGAAACTTGTTGACTTTTTATGGCTTTGCTTATATGTTTCTAAACTTATTGTTTGAGATAAAAATTGCATCAAGAAATCATTAGTCAATAGTGGGTTTTTTTTTGTTTTGTTTTACTGTTATGTTTTGTTTTAAGATTAAAAAAGTAGTCTGTAGTCCAGGCTGGCCTCAAACCCACAATCCTTCTGCCTCTGCCTTCCAAGGGCTAGAATTAGAAGCCTGGGCCATCCTGCCCAGCCTAACTAGTCTGCTGTATTTGAAGTATTTTCACAAAAAATAGCACAATAAAGGCCATTCAGAATGTTTTTGTTAAATGTATTTATGCAACGCAGGTACAAGAATTTCACCAGTTGGAATCAAATCTACAAGTGTGCCAGTTTCTTGCTGATACTCGCAAGTTTCTCCATCAAATGATCAGAACAATTAACATTAAGGAGGAGGTCCTGATCACCATGCAGATCATTGGAGACCTTTCTTTTGCTTGGCAGTTAATTGACAGGTAATGTAAAAAAAAAAAAAAAGGACAAGTAAACTAGCTTTTGGTGAAGGCACTGAGAACATCCTCTAATCATGTCTCTCTTTCAGTTTCACATCCATCATGCAAGACAGCATACGAGTGAACCCCTCCATGGTTACTAAACTCAGAGCCACATTCCTTAAGGTGAGCAGAGAACAATGAGATCACATTGTCACATTGTCGTGAGCAACATGTTGACTGTCATTCTGACCGCATTCATTAGTCAGCCCAAGATTTCACCTGTTTAGGAAACTGGATCATTTAAGGCTTTTTGGAGACTCAGGATCATTAGCAATTTGTTTGATATCATCATAAAGGTTAGATGTCATATAAAATGTTGTTTTTAAATAAGATCGTTATGACTCATGAGCCCTTCATTCTTTAGATGTGAAGTTCTTCTACTTAAACTAGTCAAAAACATGGACTAATAGTAAATGACAAGCACAGCTCTTGCTCTCAATATAACTTCCAAATGTGGGAAGTGAACAGAAAGCAAGTTATATCAATTCCAGAATGCACTTGTTTAATATTTTTAAAGCTTTGTAATGATAGTTGGGTTTTTTAAGTGATCACAGTTTAGTTGTCATCATGTTAGTTCTTTCTGAGTGGTCCATAAAATAATGGCACCTCTTACACTCCATGGTGTCTTAGAAGAATGGGTTTAGTTTTCTCAAACTCGAGCACATGTCAGAGGTTACCCAGAGGGCTTTCTACATCACAAATTATGAATCAAATCCCAGTTGGTGCCAATGCTATTGGTATAGGGACCACATTGTAAGAACCACTACCATAGCAGGTAACTCGTTTTTTTTTTTTAAATAAGTTGCTGAAAAATGCAGTATTGATGAAGTTTAGTGTTTGTTGCCCTCTGTTCGATAAGGCCCAAGTGTTGTATACGTAAACATTTTCTAAAAAGAGGAATTTCTCAGACTTTGGAATCTTCTTTTTCTTCCAGCTTGCCTCTGCCCTTGATCTTCCCCTTCTTCGTATTAATCAGGCAAATAGCCCTGACCTGCTCAGCGTGTCCCAGTATTATTCTGGAGAATTGGTGTCCTATGTGAGAAAGGTAGGAAGTGCATCAAGGTGATTGCTACTTTTATTGGCTAACATGTTGTCTTGAATACAGAAGGTATAGCTGGGCCCTACCAAAAGTTGTTTGACCTTTCCTAAGTTTATAATACCTGAAAACAAAGGTATTCATACTGCCACTGCAGACAGTTTTCTAAGAACTCTTTACAAGTATTTTTGTGAAGTGCTGGTGTTCTTGATTTCCATATTCTCCATGCAGAAACTGAGGAACAGAGATGCTATTGACTTCATTAAAATCATAGCGCTGTTTAGAGAAAGTGGCAAATTGATATCTGACAGAGCCCCTTCAGAAATAACTCAAGTTTTCATGGGAATTTAGGCCTTGCTGCGGTAACTTCATAATGGAACAAGGAGCCAGGCAGGACTGACTTCAGAATCGATCTGTGTTTACCTATTCACTGAGTATACTGTCATGATGTTATGTGACATCTTTGAACTTCCATTTTTTAAATCTGTAGTGTGGGAATGATACATGTTTTTTAAGCTTTTCTAGGAAAATTAGCTCTATGTTTTGTAGTGATAAACGTTTGAAGAGATCTTATGCCTGCCAACAGTTATAAAGACAGTTTTTTGGCATTTCTTCTTATAGACAAGCTGCTGTTGTTACCCCTGGCACCTTCTTGCTATCATCCTAACATTAGTCAGCTAAGAGAAATGATACAGATGTTCAATTATATTTCCTTCTTTCTCCATAAAGGTTTTGCAGATCATTCCAGAAAGCATGTTTACATCTCTTCTGAAGATCATAAAGCTTCAGACCCATGACATCATTGAAGTACCCACTCGCCTAGACAAAGACAAGCTGAGGGATTATGCTCAGCTTGGCCCACGATATGAGGTAGCATGTTTCTTTGATTAAAACTAAAAGCCGTGAAGTGTCACAGGCCTGTGACTCTTGCCATATTCCAGGGACCACCAAGCATGTTGTGATGTGTCATCACACTGTCAGTGATCACTGTGGCTTACACGTACCTACTGTATCACACTTTCATTCTTGACATCTTGCTGGTGTCCCTTATGAATGTTCAATGAAAATGAAGCTCAGCCACTCTCCTCTTAAACTGACTTGGTTAATTGCCCTGCCCTCCTTGGGCTAGATTTCTGAAACGTATAACCTTTGTTCAGGTATAGTTTATGTCTCCATAAGCTCATTATAAGTTGAAAATATTCTGAGTAGAATATGCATTTAATAGACCCAACCTACTAAATATCATAGCTAAGCCTGTGTTCCTTAAACACACTCTGAACATTTACATTAACATGCAGTTGGTTGGGCACAACTATCTAACACAAAACCGATCAGTGCCAAATAACTGAAGTAGTTTATTGAATACTCAATACCACATCTCAGTGTCTCCTAGTATTTGCTTGGAAAGACCATGGAAGCCAGTGAACAGAAGGATACCCCACAGAGTCTCTCAGTTGGTCTTTTCTTTGTCATTATATCCTACCTTGAATTTTAGACATGAGAAACCTAAGCCCAAGAAGAGAAAGTACTTTCAAAGGTTAAAGAACTCTTGGAGGTAATCTGACTCAGTTACCTAGAATGGCTAACACCAATTCTTCTCTACAGAGCTTACTCCTATCCCAAGCCTGTGAATACAAGTGCCCTTCATGCAGCTAGGCAGTCATTTCCTCTTGTCTCTACCCATTCCAGGACTATGACCCAATCATTTTAGCCTCCATAAAAAAATGAGTCTTTTATCTGAAGTATTACATTGCTCTTCTTTGTCTTTGTTAAAGGTTGCCAAGCTTACTCATGCTATTTCCATTTTTACCGAAGGCATCTTAATGATGAAAACGACTTTGGTTGGCATCATCAAGGTAACGTCTTGATGCTAGTCTGTGTGGCCTTGTGATCGGTTGGACTTTCCTGCTTATTATCGTGTTGGAACCAAGAGTGACCTGACTTTTGTCTCACAATCTGAATTTGGTTTCTTTTGTTTTTTTTTTATTTTTTTATTATCCTTAAGTAGTTGTACAAAGAAGTTCCAATTCAACAAATCAGGTTGTTAGTATAGTGCATCTTGATCAATAGCTCCTCTTATCTTCATCCCTGAATTTGTTTTTATTCAAGTATGGATGGAGGAAGAGAGAACATTATAATCTTGTTCATAATAACTAAAGGATTTCTGATGGTGAAATCTTGGAATGTCTTTAGTAGTTCAGGAGAAAATGTATGGTACCATTTTCCTGTTTACTCAAGAATTATTTAAATCTAAGAAAAATATATGTCGCTGAATTTGTGTCTACGTGTATGTGCCAGTTCTGGGGCTTGAACTCAGAGCCTGGGCACTATTCCTGAATTTTTTTGCTCATAGCTAGTGCTCTACCACTTAAGCAACAACTCCATTTCTGGCTTTTTAATCTTGGTGATTAATTGGAGATAAGAATTTCATGTGCTTTGCTGCCTGGGTGGGCTTTTGAGCCACAATCCTCAGATATCTGCCTCCTGAGTAGCTAGGATTACAGGCATGAGCCACTGGCATCTGGCTGAAATTTTATAATAGTTATAGAAAAGAACATGGAAAAATTGCCTTCTGGTTTTTTGTTCCCTTTCTCTGACCCTGTCTCACTGTTTCATAGTAACCAATCCCATTCAGCCCCAGTTGACTCTGCCAGTCTAACAGCAAGAAGGCAGAATGTGGGGCCTTTGGAAGGACTGACAGCCCTCAGTGATCTTTGAGAGTTAACCTCAGAGTGTGTTGCAAACACTTACTTACAAAGGGTGTAAGCTTACTTTGATCAGTAAGACTTCAGACAAATAACTAAAAGAGGTGGCAGGTTTAGTAATTCAGTCCAAACGAGATCAAATAGGGGCAGGAAAGAAAAAAGTCCAGATTATTGGGGAACAAGATAGGAAAATGTCAAATTACAGAGTCTAGAAATGGTCTTTCCCCTGGATTTTCTCAGGACTACCTTTTTCCAACTGCCATGTGATGCTTTTTCATTTGCACTTAGGTGGATCCAAAGCAGTTGCTGGAAGATGGAATAAGAAAGGAGTTGGTTAAACGGGTTGCCTTTGCCCTTCACAGAGGACTGATATTCAACCCTCGTGCCAAGGTACCAATCACCAAAGTGAGGCTGTGCTGTTCTCTCACTGAGACCATGGGCTAGCACACCACCTGGGACAGGATCTCTCCCCTTCTCTTTTGTTGTTGGTGGTTTAGTTTTGTTGTGGGTTCTTTTTTTTTTTTTTTCTGCCAGTCCTGGAGCTTGAACTCAGGGCTTGAGCACTATCCATGGCTTCTTTTTGCTCAAGGCTAGCACTCTACCACTTGAGCCACAGTACCACTTCTAGCTTTTTCTGTATATATGGTGCTGAGGAATCGAACCCAGGGCTTCGTGTCTACGAGGCAAGCACTTTACCACTAGGCCATATTCTCAGCCTCACTCCTCCTCTCTTTTGTATGTCGAATGTGGTTTCCAGCACCCACAGCTTTGGAATCCCATTTAAAGTCCACTCATTTTCTAAGAAAATCCTCTTTAAAAACCAGTGCTTCTTCCTTTGAGCTGTTGGTCTCCAAGTCCAAGAACTGAAGTGGACTTGTTATTCTTACAGTTCAAAGAATTTACTAGCCATCGCAGTTAGGAATTATAAAGGCCATAGCTTTTTATTTGGCTTTATCTGTTAGAAAATATGGCAATTTTTCTCGTATTTTTTCACCTCAATGAGTTCAATTTAAAACAAAGCATTCAAGTGCTAGAAAAATGATATCATCCACATCCTTTTCTTTTATATTGCTTTATATGAGGCTTATTCTTTAAGTGGCTGAAATCTATTCTTGGCTCAATATCGGCACAGTTGCCAATCATGCTAGTCGTGAAGTAGGAAGTGAGAAAGTCTAATGAAGGTTTTCGTTGTTGATCTAGTCAAGTGTCGTGCACTCTCCCTTCTCTACAGCCAAGTGAATTGATGCCCAAGCTGAAAGAATTGGGAGCTACCATGGATGGATTCCATCGTTCGTTTGAATATATACAGGACTATGTCAACATTTACGGTCTGAAGATTTGGCAGGAAGAAGTCTCTCGTATTATAAATTATAATGTGGAGCAGGAGTGTAATAACTTCTTAAGAACAAAGGTATCTACTAAATCTTAAAGCTCCTGACCAGCTCTGTGATTTCTCATGAGTAAGCACCTCCGAGCACCTAGAGCCATCGGGGTGGCAGGAGAGCGGCTGTGGCGCCTGACTTAAAGGCGCTTTCTGTGCTACGCAGAACGCAGACAGAACTAACTGGACGTATCCTATGGCTGCTTGCGGGAAGCCAGTGAGAGTTGGCTTCCTCGGTTGGCTTTGGGCGAGGCGCAGGCCCTGTCATTCTGTTGAACCTGTTGTTTCCTGAGCACCAGCAGCACTTGGGGCTCCACCAGCCCTTTCCTCCCCTCCTAACCTGACCTTTCATTTTGACCCATCCTAAGGGGTGGGAGGCGGTACCTCATTGTGGTTTTGACATCACTCCCTAGTGAGTAGTAACACTGAGCATCTTTTCACGTGCTTATTGGCCACTGTATACTGCTTCTGAGGAAAAAGGTCTATCGGAATCCTATGCCTATATTTTACTTGAATAGTAAAAAAGAGAACACCAAATATAGGTGTTCATAAGTGTGTATGCTATGATTTTAGTCACTTGTTAACAAAGGGCTTCTCTAACAGATTTTTGTTAGGAGCTGACACAATTTAGGAGACATCCTCTGAAGATTATTTCCAGCCTTAGGATATTTAGGTTTTTATGTTAACATGGCACGTGTCAAGTCAAAAGACAAAAAGATGGAAGTTTCTGCCTTTCTTCTCACTTCTCCTTGGCCTCTTCTTTCACAATTGAGTTTCCTTTATGGTGAGGAGGAGGTTTGCTTTTGCAAGGCTTCCACCACTGAGCTACATCTCTAAATCTATGTTCTTCATAATTAATATGTAGCATTTGGGGCAGGCTATTAACACAGATTTTAAAGTTTGCTTTTCAAAACTAAGGACTATTTATCTTCATGAAATTACATGGCTAACTGGGTTACCTTGTTAAACATATACTAAGTATTTATGGTTTTGTTTTCTAGATTCAAGACTGGCAAAGCATGTACCAGTCTACTCATATTCCAATACCGAAGTTTACACCCGTGGATGAGTCTGTAACATTTATTGGTCGACTCTGCAGAGAAATCTTACGGATCACAGACCCAAAGTAGGTGCTTGTGGATTCTACTGAGCCGTGAGTCCCACGGGGAATCTCACGCGTACCTGGGTCAGAGGCGTACTCCTTCATTCCACACCCTCATCTTGTACTCGTCAACTCACATGCTGAACCCCAAAGACGACTTCCGGTTTCTTAATGAGAACTAGCGTCTATTGAGCACTTTCTCATGCGCTCTTCTAAACATTATATACGCCTTTGCATTTGCTCATGACATCTGTCTTAGGAGGTAGGCATTTTTTTCAGTGAGTTCAGAAAGAATTTTTTTAATCTTGAAGTTGGACAAAGATAGGAATATAATACGCTTTGGTCAGTGTCGTCCAGTAGGCATCATTATTTCCATTTCTTAATGAATTTAAAATTCATTTCCATTTTTAAAAAAATAAAATTGCTGTGATTGCAGTTGAGGGAGGCTGAGATAGGAGGACCATAAGTTCGGAGGCAGAAAAAAGCTTAGTGCTTTCCTATCACTGCACCGTTAATAAGCAGTACACCCAGCAGGCCCTCTGCCTCCAGAACCCAGCTCCTAAGCACTGCACTGTGGAGGGCGGAACACATACCTTGGTGAACAGTGAAAGCCCAGTAGACATTCAAATCACCTGGGTTCTGCATTCAGCAGAACTTAATTAACATTGTCATTGAGAATACTTTAGGTAGACACCAGGCAAGACAATCATGCTGCCTTTTGGCAAATCCAGCTAACCATGCTTTCCTCCTCTCTTTCTCATTGGAGTCTTGGTGGAAGCAGTTATACTCTCATCACCTGAGGGAACAGCATTTCATGCCTTTCTCTCACTTTACCCTGGGTGCTTGCTCTCTGAGGTCAGTGATTAATTAGTGGAATTAGTGATTAAATAGTGGAATCTCTCTCCAAATGTTCCTATAATGTGGCTTCATTGCACCTCCATCCAATCCTGGGCTGATTTTGTTTCTTAAATTTCACCCAAAATTTCCAACAAAATAAGGAGTTCTGATGGATAGATCCAAAAATGTAAATGATCCAGCAAGTTTTGTAATTCCTCCTTTCTTGATACCCATAGGTAGAGTCCCTGAAGTCCATTTAGATATTGCGTGCCCATGCCTCATTTGATGCACTCAGAGAGGATTGGGCATGATGGGATTCCATATCATATATTGGTTTCAGGGTCCAAATTGGCGACTTCTCATCTGACACATTCAAAGTGTGTCAGTGGGTAGCGGAAGAACACTTTGCAGCCTGAAAGTAGAAGCTACATGTAGTTCTGGAATTCATCTTGTTTTGCTCTACGTTTCTTCCTTGAACCTCCCTTGCTCCTGTGGTTCTTTTAGTTCCCTCCCAAGTCCATTGGAGTAGGTATGTGGGATGTGGTGGGTTTTAGAGTGTGTGTGCTGCATCTGCAGAGATTGTTGAGAACACACTGGGTCTCCCCCACGACACTTCCAAATCATTCTCCAGGAATGAAACACAGGCATCTGTGGTTTTAACCAGCTCCACCAATGATTCATGGCTTCTCCCCCCAAGGCTGGAGAACCAAAGGTTTGAAGTTGTGGTTAATGGCATAGTATTGACACCAGGCATTCTGGGGCCTTGTTTTACCTGTAAAATGAGGATTCAACAGCTTGCATTTCCTGTACCTGAATGTGAATGAGGATGATATAGGGTGGCTTTGAGTGCCCAGTAGATATTGTTGGTTCGTACCATTGTCTTCATCATCCTTACTCCCGATACTAAGGGTCTTTGGGTGGTACCTAGAAGGTGACAAGTACAGTAAGTTTAAGGAACTGGGAGGAATTTTTGTCACAGTCTTAAATGTAAAGCACAATGACTCTTAAATTCTTTCACTTCTAAGTGGACATGATACAAGGCTCCCTGTCTCTGACAATTCAAAAATCCCATAAAGAACTGGGCTCTCTAATCCTGAAACCCTATTGCATGGTTCCAAACCACTCTCCTGACTCAATGGGAATAAAGAAAACTAATAAGCAGCATGGGGTGGGCAGGGGTGGCTACTAGAATGTTACCATCATGGTGTACTGAGTGGTTCTCGTGCAGACATTTTGGATGCCTAGTCACAGAGATCAGAAAACACAGGCATGTAAAGTAAACTCTTATTCTGAGTGTTTGATGTCCCGAATCATCTTGAGGCCCTCATCACATTAGGATGCTTTCCTAGCTGCTTTGAGGCTTTTGAGTTTGTTTGGCTTTCATTTCAGAGTGACATGTCACATAGACCAGCTGAACACCTGGTATGACATGAAAACCCACCAGGAAGTGACCAGCAGCCGCCTCTTCTCAGAAATCCAGACCACCTTGGGCACGTTCGGCCTGAATGGCTTAGACAGGCTCCTGTGCTTCATGATCGTGAAAGAACTCCAGGTGAGCCTGGAGTGCCTATGTCTCTTCCTACAGGGGAGGTGTGACAGTCAATCCTGTTGAGCAAGCTAAATGCCCTTCACTGTGCTTTTATAGTCTCTCTTCCACCGATATGGGTGGCAAAGATGATTTTTACTAGGTAGATAAGAATAAGGAGGAAACTGGAATTTCTTTGGCCAGTATCCTGTTTCCGTGGGTTGTTTCAACTTGGGAAGAAACAGCCCATAGAAATATTGACAACATTTGTTTTTTATCTTTGAAAGAACTAGTGACTCCTGCCACAGCAGCTGTTTCTAGTGGTAACCTAGGTTACTGCTGCCCTCTGTCATCCTGTTTAGAGGCTGTGTGAGTAAAGGGAAGCCCGTGTCCTATGCAGCGTTTGAGTGACCTGGACTGTTGTTTGCTTTATGCATCATGTTTGGTTTTCTCACCATGGCTTCTTGTTTTTAGAGTTTCCTCAGTATGTTTCAAAAAATTATCCTTCGAGACAGAACTGTTCAAGAGACTTTAAAAACCCTCATGAATGCTGTCAGCCCCTTAAAGAGCATTGTGGGTAAGTGTTCTGAGACTCACCAGAGACATAGCTCACTCCGTAGCCTTCTGCATGTACTAAATAGAAACTTATGTTTTAATCTTTCAGCAAATTCCAATAAAGTTTATCTTTCTGCTGTTGCCAAAACACAGAAGATTTGGAGTGCCTACCTTGAAGCGATCATGAAGGTATGTGGTGGGGGAGAAGGAGGTGACGAGTGCTGTCTTTTCTAAATTAAAGTCATTTATTTCTTCATTTCCTTTCTGGGGCTCTGGGGACCAGGCTTTGTATGGGCCTCATGCTTCCCGTTTACTCAGGAAAACTACTTCTTTCGAAATGTTATTATCCACAGGTGCTTTCCATACAAGGACATGAAAATTTTCACCCAAGTTTATTAATGAACTCATCTGTCCTTTTAAAGACATAGGCAAGGCCTGGTCCAACCATCTATGACAACAGAACATTTGTCCGTTTCCCAGCCAGTGCCTACAGACATGTTAAGAATGTTCTTTGGGGTCATGAGCTATCTTTACACTATGAAAAAAAAACAAAACCAGTCTTTGGAAATGTGGAAGAAAAACAAGATTAATATATCGAATGGAAACACAACTTGGATCTGTCTTTCTGGGCCTGAGGTAGAGCATCATGGCAGAGCGGGCATGTTGGAGAGGGCATGGCAGAGGAAAGAAAGCTGCTCACCTAATGAAGTAGGGTTTCCATAGTAGCTCCTAAACCCGGAGCAATCATTCCAAAGATCACGAACATCGCTTCAAAAAGGACATCTCTGTGGGCAGAGAGCTATAGCTCAGTGCTAGAGCAGATGCCTAACACACACGTAGCCTGGATGTAATTCCCAGCACTACAAAAGTAAGAAATAAATAACTTTGATTCATGAACAGCTGAGTATTAGTGGCTGACTTGATCAATTTGAGGCTTTGGGGCATACTGGAGTCTTCTCAAATGTTCCTTGCAGGGATTCTCGTGATCCAGCAGATATAATGCAGTCTTAGCCCTGGAGCAAGTCCTGGAAGTCCCTATATCTCTCTGTAGTGTTGTGGCCCTGCTTGGTTGTATGCGAGGCAAGCACTCTTGCCAATAGGCCATATCCCCAGCCCTGCTTGGTTGTAATGCTACTTCCTTCTCCTGCTTGTTCATAGGTTGGGCAGATGCAGATTCTGAGACAGCAGATTGCCAATGAGTTAAATTATTCTTGTCGGTTTGATTCCAAACATCTGGCTGCTGCTCTGGAAAATCTCAATAAGTAAGTACCAGAATGTGAAACTTCTGTCTGTGGGCTTGGATTGTTCATCCTCTAAGCATCCCAAGTTCTTCAGTTCTCACTTTTAAGGTTTAGAGATGTCTATAAATTTCTAGGAGCCTCCCATGGATGAAAAACATGTTTGTTTGTTTGTTTTGGGGGGGAGTGAGGTGGGTAAAGATTGGTGGGAAGAAGAGTGAATTAACGCAGTCATTTTTAGTGTACATTATGTCAATTTCCATACATGTATTATGCAACTGAGCAGATGAAAAGAAGCCCTCAGTCAGCTTCGGATGATCATCCATTGTGTTTAAATGCAATCTGTGTTTCCCCACCTTGAAGTTTGTGAAGATATACTTCCCAGAGAACTAATGGTACCCCGAAAGCAAGGTTCATGCACACAACTGAAGTAACACAGTGAACATCTGAGCTGCATTGAAGGCAGTGTCTTGGCAGAAACTGGGCCACATCATGGGAAAAGGAACCAGGCATTCACAGCGCAGCACTGGACTAGGCACCCTGAGCATGGACGCTTTTTCTCAGTCTTGGTGTCCTCGACACCATAGTTTCTTGGATAGCAAGGGTGTACCTTACTCTACCAAGATAGAACCAGTGATGGCTCATGTTAACATTCATGTAAATTCAAGTAATCACTCACTGTTTTTTTTCTCCTCCACTTAGGGCTCTCCTGGCAGATATTGAAGCCCACTATCAGGACCCTTCGCTTCCTTACCCCAAAGAAGATAATACACTTTTATATGAAATCACAGCATATCTGGAGGCAGCTGGCATTCACAACCCACTGAATAAGGTTAATCTCTTGTGTAACAACTAACATCTCTGAGTACTTATTTGTCATGAATCAAGCACTGTTTGGAACCTGAGTTATCTCAACCTCACAACCACAGTGAAAGCAACCATTCTTAAATCGGTAACTCCAGGAGCCCCAGGGCTCCCCACTGGTGAGGCGGGGACCAGAGGGGACAGGAGTCTGTGCTGCTCCCAGCCGGTGTGCCCTGTGGAGTTGAAGGCAGGAGCTTGGCCAAAGCTGACAATGCCCTATCTTTTCTGCCTGGCCATGTAACTAGACATAAGGCTGCCCTGTGATGTTGCCCAGGGAAAGCAAATGACGGGGAGAGCTTTGCTTTGCTTGCTTTCTGTCAGGTACCGTCACGATGCCCTGTGGGTCTTTCCCTCTCTCGTGCTGCAGTCTCTGCCTCCTGTTTCCTCCTATTCCTCCAACTCCACCTTAATGACTCAATTTTGCTTTCCTTTCCCATTCTTGCTCATCTCAGGTTCTCCTCTTTACCAATGACATCGACAGAAGGGAGGGTTGTAACTGCTGATCTCAAGCAAAGGTGTCCTTTCTAAAGGGGTTAAATTCCAAGGTATATATTTATGTGTGCCTGGGGTCAGATTCCATAAAACTCCGGTGGCAGCAAATTCTCGGAACTCTTGGTTTTCCAAAGAGTGAATTGAATTAACTTTGACACTTTCCATTTGAAAATGTCTTCTATGTTATTCACTAGCATAAAGAAACCATCCACTTCTCTTTTTTGTCTCTCCAGATTTATATAACAACCAAGCGCTTACCCTATTTCCCAGTTGTCAACTTCCTGTTTTTGATTGCTCAGCTGCCAAAGCTTCAGTACAACAAAAATCTAGGTACTGTATCATATTCATGCTTCACAAATCTAAGCAGCAGCAGTAGATTAATATGTAATTCTACAGGTCTTTGGATAGAAGACTATGTTAGATATCACATTCATAGTAAAATGCATATCTGTAAAATGTTATGTCTTCGTGCATCTGAAAAATGATGCCCATTATGAAACATACATCAGTGGATTGAAAATCAGCCAGGTGTATAGCAGTCACCCTTCCAATGGTTAACTATGCAACCTGAGGAGCGTGGGGACCTTAGCTTTGGTTCTATTTGGACACTCACAAGGTCCGCGTCTGATGAATATTGCACAAATCCCTCACTTGGTGCTGTGATTGTTCCCTTGCAGGAATGGTCTGCCGGAAACCTGCCGACCCTGTTGACTGGCCACCACTTGTTCTGGGCCTGCTCACTCTGCTGAAACAGTTTCACTCCCGGTACACCGAGCAGTTCCTGGCGCTGATTGGCCAGTTTATCCGCTCCACAGTGGAGCAGTGTACAAGGTACAGAGGACCAGCCAGGAAGAAATGGAACATGTCCTGTCCCTTGCATGGAAATTCCTTTTATCACCCTAGCAGAAATGAGAAATGGCTGCTTACCTTTCTCTGTTAAGCAAGGCAGGGTGCAGCAGCTTGTTTGGAGCACTCAGGCCCATCCACCCAGGGATTCACCCTGGCGCCGAGTCTCCTGTAGGTGTACTTGCAGAGATTTTTTCCAAAAATGAGTTGTGAGCGTGATTCATAGCCACCATGGGGAAGAGTGCAGTCCCATTGCTCTGCCGTCTCGAACCAACTCTAGACCTCAGTGACGCTGCACTCCTCATGGGCCACCTCCAGGATGTGGCCGTGCTGGGGCCCGGGCCCCGGCTGAGGTCCCTCATAAAGCAAAGCAGGAATTGCATAGAGGTTGCCCTTTGATGACAAAACCTATCAACCATACATTCCTTCTGGTTCTTTCTCCTTTGGCTATCACTGTGGTATGAGAATGAAAATTGAAAAGGCCATCTGTCTACCCAGAAGGATTGAGGAGTTGAATGTTTGGAAGCTTACTCTCAAATTAAGTGTGTCAAGCACATGTAGCTGAGGAGATGGAGAAGCATCTGACACTACCAGACACTGAAGCGCACCAGAGGGCGATGAGGCTAGACAGACATCAGAGGTCACATTGTAAACCAGGGCTTGGGCTTTTATTTTTTATTTTTATTCTTTTTGTGCCAGTCCTAGGGCTTAAAGTCAGGGCCTGAGCACTGTCCCTGAGATTTTTCTTTTCTCAAGGCTAGCACTCTGCCACTTGAGCCACAAGCTCTGCTTCTGGCTTTGCGGTCGTTAATTGGCAATAAAGAGTCTCAGGGACATTCCCACCAGGGCTGGCTTTCCAACCATGATCCTCAGAGCTCAGTCTCCCAAGTCACTGGGATTACAGGTGTGAGCCATCAGGACTCAGCTTGGAAACAGGTTTTATCCTGCAGAGTAAATTCCTAAAGATAAGGGCAAGATATTGGCTTAATAGAAATCAAGAGTAATCTCTGTAGATTTGTTGACTTTGTTTGGGCAACCTGCTGCATATTTACTTTAGTGTTCAGATCGGAGGGCCTGGGTTGTCCAAAGCAGGTATGGACAAAACACTGTTCTCTCTTACAGCCAGAAGATCCCTGAAATGCCTGCCGAGGTGGTAGGTGCCCTTCTGTTCCTGGAGGATTATGTTCGGTACACAAAGCTCCCCCGGAGGGTAAGCTGTAGATATTAATGAGCTACTGATGGTAACAACTGCAATCCTGGGCTTCCCAGGCCTAAGGCCCAGCTCCTTTACAGCCCTGGACACTAAGCCTCTCGCCCCTGCTGAGCCCCACCACTCCATTGCTCCTACCTTCCCCGCCTGGCCCAGGATGTTGCAAGAGAACAGAGATGCACTCAACCTCCCTGCTCTTCCTTCTTCTCCACTCCACCTCCCGTGAGCGGACCACTAAGTTCAGGGGCAGTGCACTGAGATGGCTAAACCAGGAAGAGATTCCTAGCTGGCCAGAAGGGGGGAAAATCAGGTTGAATGATTTGGTTTTCTTTCTTTAACTGTGTCACTTGGGTTGGAGGCATAGCTCAAGTGTAGTGCCTGTTTCAAAAGGGGAAGTACTGAGTTTAATTCCCAGAATGCCCCACCCAAAGAGAAGCTTGTACCACAGTTAAAGTTATTTTGAGTTTGTGTGTGTGTATAAATTGGAAGTGTTTGAATTTGTCAGTGTTAAGGGAATTAACATTAGAGATTCTTTTTTATGCTTTCATGAATTTGGTAAGTTTCCTTTAATTAACAAGTGATACCTTTATAATAAGGAAGTTGAGCAATGCCTTTAGAAACTATTCCTCTCTAGCACTTGTAAATCAGCTAGTTCCCATCCCACTCCCATTCCACTGGGCTCACGGCTTCCCTCCCTAGGAACAGCTCAGGAAAGAGCCTGGGAGGACCTTCCTACCCTTTCCCAGGATCTGTTTCTCCCTAGTGTACCCTCCTCCCCCACCTCCTCACCCCAGGCAGCCTCCTGTCCCTCCTCTATTGCTAAAGTACACTGGGTAACTTGAAGTTGCCTTTGAAGTAAGTGCTCCACCAGATCAAGGGTCCTTGAACACTCTGGAAACAGGGAACCACACAGCCTCTCCTAAAGTATAAGAAGTTCCACAAAATGAAGGCAAGCAGGCCAGTAATGTTCCAGGGAGTCCTTCTCCATCAATTCTACTCTTTCCTGACTCCTCTTGCTCCAGAGGCTATTTGCCTGCCTTGAATCTTCATAGGAGAAGTCTGGCTTTGTTCAACTGTAACACTAGCAACCATTTAATTCCTGTTTCTTATTCCAGGTGGCTGAAGCACACGTGCCTAATTTCATTTTTGATGAATTCAGAACAGTCCTGTAGCCTTCTTCTCCATCAATAAAAAAAAAATCATCCTGAAACATTCACACCATCACTAAAATGAGCTGGGAAATGAAAACAACTGACAACTCAGCTAAACTGCGTTTTCACTCCGTTGTGGAAAACATCAGACATTCTAAGACAGATGTATTTCATAACACTAGTTATAACGTTTAAAAATCATGGAATTAGCTAGGCATCAGTGGCTCACAACTAAACCTAGTTCAGGAGGCTAAGATCTAAATATTCTGGTTAAAAGCCAGCCCAAGCAGGAAAGTCTCTGAGACTATTATCTTCCTATTAACCACCAAAAAGCAGAAGTGGAGGTGTGGCTCACATGGTAATGTTGCTGCTTTATAAGAAAAAGGAAGGCCCTGAGTTCAGACCCCAGTGCTGAGACACAAACTATCATGGAATTATATGCAATTTATATCATGTAGAAGCAGAACTGTTTTGTATTCCCTCTTATAAATGCTGAATGTAATTATGTGTAAATCCATTTCATTTTATGTTCTAAAAGAACTATTTGTGCAACTCAAGGTTTTCAGTAAAGTAGTATTACCAGTATCCAGTGGTCCTGCATATGATTCAGAAGCTGGTATTTCAACCTGTAAAACATCCTGCTTGCCAGGCTAGAGATGGGACCGTGATCCACCTGGGACTGGCACATGGTGACAGCCAGAGCAGTAGTACAGGTCTGCATTGTGTGCCTTCCAGGTGTTTGTCTGGGGCTCATTGTGGACTTCCAGTCCCAGGCACCCTGGGGGCTCTCAGCAATCTCTATAGGGAACCCAACTTTCAGCTGTTCCTGCCAGCCTCTGACTTCCTTCCTTCCTCTGTAGACCCTGAGCCCGTTCCAAGCCCCACCACCATGTTGCTATCCATAAGCTTTTCATATCTCTTTCAGAGGGAGGAAGTAAATGGACAAGGTTTAGCCAAAAGCTTTTAACTCCTTCAAAATCCTAACATAGGGGCTTGGGGATATAGCCTAGTGGCAAGAGCACTTGCCTCGTATACTTGAAGCCCTGGGTCGATTCCCCAGCACCACGTATACAGAAAACGGCCAGATGTGGCGCTGTGGCTCAAGTGGCAGAGTGTTAGCCTTGAGCAAAAAAGAAGCCAGGGACAGTGCTCAGGCCCTGAGTCCAAGGCCCAGGACTGGCAAAAAAAAAAAAAAAATCCTAACATGGTTCTTTATACATGAAAAATTATTTGCTGCTGTACTATGATAGCACCTAGGTCATGGGCAACTTGGGTAAGAACCAAAAAGATGGTTTTTGCCTTGGACCTACCTATAGCTCGCAAAATGTTGGAGTCATCCAATCAAGCTGCAGCACTGATTATGTTATCAGGAGGTACACTCTGAGTTCTGGTTCTACTAACCAAACCTTGTCCCAAGTCAGCCTACTGATGTCATCTGTAATATTAGGGCTAAACACCTTTTCAGGCTCTTTAGTCCGATTTGACATTTCACTGTCACATAGGAAGGGTTGTTACAAGTCATGGAGAGGAAGCCTCACAGCCTGGCATCAAAGCCCAGGACATGGGTCTTTGTATGTTCCAGTACCAGTACTTGAACTCACAGCTTTGCCCTCTTACTTGACTTTTTAACTCATGGCTGGTGCTCCACAACCTGATCCACATCTCCAGGTTTTTTGCTGGTTGATTGAAGTCTTACAGAATTCCAAAAACTCTTTGGTCTCAACCGGCTGAGTAGCTAGGACTACAGGTGTGAGCACAGGTACCCAGCACAGGATGAGATTTTGAGGAAATGGTTTGCTTAGCAAGTAAGGAGCTTAGAATCTTTCACTCTGCAAGGCTGGTGCTCAGAAACAACCACATTTCAATATCTTGCTTGTCAGTTAACATTCAACGGTGAAGAGAAATCCAGCTACTTAAAAAGACCAAATCTAAGAAAGAAAAAGGTAATCAGAATACAGAAGCAAAGACAAGTGAATGAGCCTCCAGATGCTCCATTAAAGTAAGACAAAGAGTGGGGCTGGGAATATGGCCTAGTGGCAAGAGTACTTGCCTCGTATACATGAAGCCCTGGGTTTGAATCCCCAGCACCACATATATAGAAAATGGCCAGAAGTGGCGCTGTGGCTCAAGTGGCAGAGTGCTAGCCTTGAGCAAAAAGAAGCCAGGGACAGTGCCCAGGCCCTGAGTCCAAGTCCCAGGACTGGCAAAAAATAAAAATAAAAATAAGACAAAGAGATGGTTGAGGTGATTTGGCCAGTTCACTTCAACTTCTTATTCAAGTAAATAAGTAAAACTTAAAAGAAAAATGTAAAAACTTTAGGATTCATTTTAGCTATAGACTGTAATCTGAAGTCACTTTCCACATGATACTTACTGCAATCTGCTTGCATATTTGGGTTTACTGCCGTTTCATGATACTCAGAACAGAGGTCTGCAGATTCTCCAGATTAGAGACACTCAGGATATTTTAACTGGTATAAAAGGTATGCTGCCAGGTTTCACAATGCTAACTTAGCTCATTCGTATTGTACAGTGGAACTGAGAAAGCCCTGACTGCTATTCCTATAGAGGCTTGATATTTTCAAAGAACTCAGAAAAGACCTTTACCAAATCTCACCAGACAGTGGAGGAAAATGTGACAGGCAGGGCAGCTTCCCACAGCCTGCTATTAGAAAGGTTCCTTCTGCACTTTCCAAGCCCACTTGGGTTTTTCTTCCCATGATCATTAAGCTCTATAAATAAGTCCACAAGACAGGAAAACTAAGAGTTCACTCTTTATTTTATTTGCATGTCCCAAGGACTCACCCGAAATTCTGAAATCAGAAACACTTCAGTTCCTCAGTGTTAGCACTAATTTAAGGTAACAATCATTTCCTTTAAATATCTAGCTTATTTTACCCTTCATTTTAAATTGTAAATTAAGGCATATATTTACATGCTTATACACAAAACAACTTCAAAAAACAAGTGATCCCAATCTTGGTCCAAGAGTTTCCATTTGTGAAGTGTACATCCTCTTTCAAGTCTCATAGGAGCTGGTCAGTCCGGGTCCCCTTTAAGATTCATGAACCACATACTTTATTTCTGAGTAGATGAGGGGAAATATTACAGAACATGCTTTGTACCATACCATACAACTACTGAAAAGGGCTCGAGGCTTTGTAATCCAAGGTTCTGATTTAAAGCAAAAATAGATGGCATAGATCGCAACAGCAAAAAAGTGTCCAATTAAAACTAGAGGTTTAGGAGATAATCTGTAATCGAAAAAATAAAACCCAGAAATTAAAATGAGCTCATCAAGGGTCCCAATTATGTGTCATCTGTAAAGCTTAATTACACACAATATACATTTTTCAAGAATTAAATAAAACCAACAAAACCAACATCTAAAAACTTAAATCTCCTTTAGAGAAGCCAGTAATTTCACTCTCTCAGAAATAATGATTCAGAGTTGTTTTCTTTCTCTAATATTGAAATCCCAGGCTGAAATACTCAGTGACCTGACCTATGAAAGACCCTAGGCTTTTCCAAAAAAAAGTCAGTATTGGCATATGGATGCATGACAAATAACTCACAGAATATGACTTTGCAGACTTTCTAAGAATAGTAGATGTCTACACTGTCAAAGCGGACTTTCATGAGTCCCTATGTATCAGTCAAATTTTTTAATTCAGATTTCTCACAGAGCAGACCATGTAGGTAACCCCAAAGGTAAAAACAACGCTTCAGTTTTACTCTAGGGTTTTAGTTGTCAGCTCCTGCATCTTTGAGTCAATGCTGCTTCCTGCTAACTGATGCCTTTTTCTCTTCCCTGAGCCACTTCTGATTGGGATACTAAAAGACAAAGAGGAAGAACTGACTGGCTTCCCAATACCAGCAAAGCAACTTACACAGAAAGCAGCCCAACAGGTCCAGCAACACACTCTCCACCAAGTTTGAAATAAAGAAAACAGGCTTTTCGTAGTTGGTGCATGGTATCTAAAATAAAATTTATAAATTATTCTCATCCAGAATATTCATGCGTTTATGTTAGATTCTTAATATGTCCAAATATATAATGATAATGTACCAAATAACAAACGTGACAGATTTTAAAATATCTACTCCTAGAATTTCAACCACCAGGATGCATTTCAAATTTTAAATTTCATTATATTATGGGTAGAAATATCAATTGATTTGTTTCTATAAGTAAGTAACTGCTAACATGTAAGATGTTGAAAGTTGTTTACAAGTTATTTAGCTGGGCACTAGGGTTCACAGCTGTAATTCTAGCTAGCTACCTAGGAGGCTAACATCTGAGAATTGCAGCTCAAAGCCAGCCCAAGAAGGACAGCAGCAAAGGAAGCCCGAATTCAAGCCCCAGGACTACCCCCCACGTGCCAAAAAAAAAAAAAAGCTGGGGAATTTCAGATTTCAAATTTTATTGATTTGGAATGTCCAACCTGTATATAAACTATTACCTCAGTACAATAAACAAAACACGAGAATATTTTAATGAATAAAGGGTAAATATTCTCTGCTACTTGTACATTTTAACAGGACAGAAACTACAAACTTGGGTTTTGTTTTTTTTTAATGTTTCCTAGTATCAAGCTTGAACTCAGGGCCTCGAGCTTGCTAAGCTTGTGTACTCAGGGCTAGCACTCTACCACTTGAGCTTCACCTACAGCTCTGCCTTGTATGGGCTAAGTGGAGATGGGAGTCTCACAGGCTTTTCTGCTCAGGCTGTGTTCAAACCATAATCCTCTAGATCTCAGCCTTCTGACTAACGATGAGCAATGATTTACAGACTAGAGCCACTGGCACAAGCAAGTTACTTAGTTCATGAAGTTCATGTTTATTTCATAAAATACTACCTTAACATGAAATTGAAACTAGTATCAAAGAAGTGAAAGAGCCTACCACCTTTCCACACTTGGCTGTAGACACCTTCCATCACAATCTTATGTGAGGATATGCATGATCTAGTCTAGACCAGAGAAATAAACACTAATGACTACATTAACGAGGCACTGTATTAACACTGTCTAAGGAAAGGCAACAGTATTCCAGAAGAAATGGTAGACATAAGATGATTAGGAACTAAAAGTTAAAAAAAACCAATATCAAATTCTGGACTAACTTTTGTAATAAAGTTCCAGTTTTCTGTGCTAAAAATCTGAAACTGAGCAATATTCACAAAAATAAATATCTGAAACTTACCATTTGGGTCAGAAAACAACTCATAAAGAGCACCAGCGAGGACATTCACAACAAAGGAATGAGAACTTTTTCTTGACCAGTAGAATGATTTTTTGGCCTAAAAATGAAAAACATAACTTATTATATAGTAAGAGAGTAAAAGCATAAGCTGATGTTTTATGTGCCCATCACACTGGTATTTACTGGAGATGATCAGCAAGCAATAGACCATTACATTTATCTCTTACAAAAGAAAGCACTTTCACAGTACTGGGTTACATGACTAACGCTAACTTTAATGTTACAACCAGTCTGAGCAAAGAGGCCCATGGCAATCTAGTGTTGCATAATATGAAAACACATAAAGGAGGATGCTCTTAGGAGACGAACAAAGACACAATGCCTCTGTGCATCTGGATCATAAAAATAATGTGTATAGAAATGAACTCCAGGAAATGTCTTTTCTTTGTTACTGTTTTTGGTGGGGTTTTTTGTTTTGTTTCATTTGTTCCTTTATCCATCTTTGGGAAGGTTAGGGGGAGGGGAGGTCACAGAAAGGGAAGGACAAAGAGTGAACAAATGCAGCAATGGTACTCACTAGGCACTGTATGTTGAAAATGACCTACTCAGGCGTGGATAGGAGGGAAAGGGAAGGGATGACACCGTCCACAAAGAAATGTACTCTTTATGTACCTTTATGTAACTGTAACCTCTTTGTATATCACCTTTATAATACCAATTAAAAACTTAAATTTTTTTAAAGTAAAAAAAAATATTCAAACAGAAAAATGCAGGAACACTGTTAAGACTCAGTTTGCAATTCAGGTTCTGTAGGCCTGACCAAGACTGTGTAGGTGCCGTTGTAAAGCACATGCTCCCAAGTATGGTTTGCCCATCAGAGCCCCATTCTTCTTGGCCCCTAGAATGCAATCTATATGAGACATTTTTGTCAAAAATATCTTACCTGGAAAATAGCAGCATCATCATAAAGGTCAGGAATAGACTTTAGCAGTGTTCCCCATAGTTTTACATCTTTAAAAGCAACAGTCATTCCTCCACCAGTAATAGGATGCCTCAAATTGTATGCATCCCCCAAAAGAACAACACCTGAGAAGAGAGATCATTAAAATTATAGCATCCAGGAACAATGCACGTTTACTGTTAACACAACTGATGTGAGCAAGAAAATACAAAGATTGTCAATACAAGCAAACAAACCACGACTAGAATTCATTCCAATAAAAAAGTTCAAGAGCTGATTCAGTCAATATTTACTGTGGCATCTAACACTGTGCTAGGCATAAGAAGATAAGAACAAGTATAGGGTCTCTGACCTCATGAAATTCACAGGCAAATCTAACATGAAATCCAACTAGATCAATCCATTTATAAAGCCTTTCTTGAATTAAAATATGAAAAAAATAAAAAGAAACCTACAAGCATCCAGGTATAAAATAAGAAACCTGCTACAAGAGGAAAAAAAATACTATCTAGATGTTTTTGTCATTTCAGTCATATTCATTGTGGACAACCCATAGGGTACCAGTCCAGCCACTTAGTAGTTCAAGTAGAAGACAAAATAGACATTTGAAAAGCAAAATAAAACCATACCAAATAAACAAAAAGCATCCTGCTAGGTGAAAAGCTAGTTACCAAAAATCACATATTGTATGATTCCATTTGTTAAAAAAAAAAAATCGGGCTAGGAATATGGCCTAGTGGCAAGAGAGCTTGCCTCATATACATGAAGCTCTGGGTTCAATTCCCCAGTACCACATATATGGAAAATGGCCAGAAGTGGCATTGTGGCTCAAGTGGCAGAGTGCTAGGCTAGCCTTGAGCAAAAGGAAGCCAGGGACAATGCTCAGTCCCTGAGTCCAAGGCCCAGGAATGGCAAAAAAAAAAAAAAAAAAAAAAAATCCCAAATAAGTAAATCTGGAGAGAAAAAATTAGTGGTAGTCAGAGGATTGGTGTGGTAAGAAAAGAGAAAATGGCTGTCAATGGCTATTGGATTTTTTTGTTGAGATGACAACTGACTCTAAGACCTTTACTTTACTGTCCACCTAACGGGAGTAGACCTAATCCTCCAGGCCCCAGCGCTGGCTTTACTGTAGGAGCCATGTTCTCCCCTATTGCCCATTCCGCCTCACAGCTCACCCTCCCGTGTGCATCCTTCACAGTGACACCGTGCTACTAGGCTTTGGCACTACCACTGAAATGCCTTACATCCCTAACCAGAAAACTGCTTTCTCTAGATCCAGAACTGACTTTCAATTGTTGTATCCTCAGTGACCTACAGGGTCAATAGTAAGTAATAAGTAAATATAAAATTAATAACCAATTCTCTGCCTTACAAGTTCCCAACCTGTAAATCTAGTCAATTTAGATGGCATTTTGGATGCCTTTATAAAATGAGTCCAACAAATAATACCTCGTTTGTTCACTGGTGAAGGAGGAAGGAAGCTTGCTGGCATGGACTTCATACGGGAATTCTGAGTGGCCTCCAGAAATGATTCTTTCAGATGATCTGCAATAAATCCCATCCATCCAATAAATGGTTTACAACATTTCACTTTCAAACTATCAAATATAAACCAACAGCTACTATACATCAAAGTATAAACAAAAACCCATGATTTATCTATTCTGGTTGCTACATATATATCTTGCTGATAAAACAAGAACTATTGGGCTGGGGATATGGACTAGTGGTAGAGTGCTTGCCTCACATACATGAAGCCCAGGGTTCGATGCCTCAGCACCACATATAGAGGAAAAAAACAGAAGTGGTGCTGTGGCTCAAGTGGTAGAGTGCTAGCCTTGAGCAAAATGAAGCCAGGAACAGTGCTCAGGCCCTGAGTCCAAGCCCCAGGACTGGCACAAAAAATTTATTTTTGGTCACTTGTGCTTTAACTCAAGGGATGAGCATTGTCCCTGAATGTTTTTGCTCAAGGTTAGCACTCTACCACGTCAAGCCACAGCGCCACTTTTGGTTTTTAGGTAGTTAATTGAAGGTAAGAGTCTCACCATCTTTCCTGCCTGGCTTCAACCTGTGATCCTCAGATCTCGGACTCCTGAGTAGCCAGGATTACAGGCATGAGCCACCAGTGAGTGCCTGGCTATTTTACTAATCAAATTATTCATTTAGCAGGTATTCCTGCTAAAGAATGACTACAAAAATCTAAAAGAAAATTAATGTACTATATAAATAGATGTATATATAATTATATAATTAAATAATTAGATTAGATGTATATATATAATTAGATAGTAGAAGAAGCAAATTTACATGAGATGACACAAGGTAGTTTATCCTTAGAGAAGCTAGATCATCACTTATTGGAATGATGATAATGCCTACCACTGCCTACCATCTATGTAGCAAACATGCAATGAACAGTAGTACCATTACAATGGAAACCAACCACAAAACAGTTAAACAGAAAAGGTCTTTCAAGAATTCACTGTTGGGCACCCACAGCTCAGGCCTATAATCCTAACTAACTGCTCTGTAAAGGCCAACCCTCATCTCAACCAATGCTCCGAGGAGTGTCAACCTATCATGCTAGCTAAAATCAGGAGGACATTTGTTCTAGGCTAATACAGGCAAAGCAAGTTCACAAGAACTCATCTTAACAGAAAAAACAGGGTACAATGTTCCTAACATCTCAGCTACAATGGGAAGCATACACCTGAGCATCATGGTCCACACCAGCCTAGGCAAAAAACAAAATGCTATGTCACAAAGGAGAACAAAAAGGACTGGAGGTGTGGCTCTAGTAACAGAGTACCTGTCTAGCAACAAGATCCTGATTTCTAACCCCAGTACCACCAGAAACAAAAAAAAAAAAAGGCTTTAGACTGCTGTCTAGACTACCTTAAAAATATCATATATTTTAATAATTATTATGAAAATTAAATCTCAACTACTAACAAAAGCACACTGCAACTACTTTTAATTTTTTTTCCTTGAACACAGGGCCTTAAGCTTGCTAGACAGGTGCCTACCAATTAAGCAATGTCCTCAGACCAGAAACTGTTTATGTATATTTGCAGTTTGTTTTGTTAATGTACTAGTTTAAATCACTTAGCACCAGCTTACTTGGCTGGCAGGAGGCATTTTTTACCTGAGAAGCTAACCTCTGATCTATTTTAAGGAAGAAAACTGGAGAGGGAGAGAAAATCTTTTGTGAGGTCTGCTTTCTGATTTTGGATTACCATGGGAAAAAGATTCTATTTCTTACCAGGCATTTGTGGGTATATGTGTTCAACCATGTATTCTCTTAAATTCCTTGGCATTTCTCCACGAATGTCAACAAGGACTCGAGTTTCTTCAGGTGAAATCTGGTAGATGAGAACTGGACTTGGATTAGCTAAAACGAGTTCAGCATAATTGGCTTTAAACTGTGGTGCATTCTAAAAGAACATAAAAAAATAGTTTACTAATTTTCAAATGTCAAGTAATTATAATGCGTGTAGGATTGTAGAAAAATACAGTACCTTCATAAGCAAGCCAACAAAATGAGATGAAACAAAAACTTTATTGGAGACCAGGTTCTTCCTGAACTTGGAGAAAAGTCCATCTGCAACAACAGTCAATGGAGCATGGAGTTCCTGCAACAGAAACAGCAAACACACAGCTAGACAGAAATCAGACAGTTATTTCTAATAACACAGCTCCATGCAAGGGCCAGGCACCAATGGCTCACACCTGTAATCCTAACTACTCAGGAGGCTGAGATCTGAGGATCATGATTCAAAGACTGTGAGCCTCCTATCTCCAGGAAAAAACCTCCCAAGGGGAGGTGTGGTTTAAGTGGTGGAGCACCAGTCCTGATAGAAAAAGCTACAGTAGAGCATGAGGTCTGAGTTCAAACCCTAGTACTCACATGCATATGATGCATGTATAAACACACCATTCAGGCGTGGCTTTAAATATTACTTAAATATGTAACAGTATACATACTAAATGTAATATTATTAGGTAAAACCACTGAGGGCAGTTAAGAGTACTGTGTGGGTATAAAATAATCGAAGTCCTTATGGATGAATGCTGTTTAGAGCTCCTTCATCAAAACTCTACTCCCAAGCCACACACCAGTGGCTCATGCCTGTAATCCCAGCTATTCAGGAGGCTGAGATCTGAAGACTGTGATTGGAAGCCAGCCCAGGATATGAGTTCATGAGACCCTTATCTCCAATAAACCTCCAAAAAGCCAAAAAGATATAGCGCTAGCCTTGAGCAAAAAAGCTTATGTACAGTGCCCAGGCACTGAGTTCCCAGTCTAATAGACATAACACCAAGAAAAGCATGCACTACAGAGGAAACTTAGCAAAAGTACAATTCCAACCAAGAGGCCCTTCAGCCCTTTTTCTCTGTTGTGCTAATATGAACATATATTAGAAATTTTTTTGGCCATTTAATTCATCAAGATTCTCCTACTTTTGCCAATAATCTGTTTATAATAATAATTTTTTCACCACAATATGAATACTTTATTTAAATAAAAAAGGGTTTAATGGGGCTGGGGATATGGCCTAGTGGCAAGAGTGCTTGCCTCGGATACACGAGGCCCTAGGTTCAATTCCCCAGCACCACATATACAGAAAATGGCCAGAAGTGGCGCTGTGGCTCAAGTGGCAGAGAGCTAGCCTTGAGCAAAAATAAGCCAGGGACAGTGCTCAGGCCCTGAGGCCAAGCCCCAGGACTGGCCAAAAAAAAAAAAAAAAAGGGTTTAGTCATTAAAAATTAAAAATATGCCTGGTTTAAACTGCTCACTTTACCCTAATTATGTTTTATGTTGGCTCCTTTTTCCCTATTACTATTCCTCTTTGCTTCTCTGCTGATGTGTATTTCTTGTTATAGCTTTTAATGACTGTTGATAAATTAGCTTTGTTTTTCAAGTTTTTATAGCATCCTGATATGCCCTAAAGAATAATCTATTGTAATTCACAACTCATCTTGTTTACATGGAACTTTCAGAACATGAAAAATTTGTGAGTTTGGGTAGGGTAGCTCACACCTGTAATACCAGCTACTCAAGAGGCAGGGATTGTTTGGATGGCGATTCTAGGCCAGCCAGGGAAAAAGGTTAACACATGCCATCTCAATAAATAGTCTGGAATTGGTGGCTACTCAGGAGGCTTTAGGTAGAAGGATCAGCTGAGGCTGAACCCCAGGCAAAACTGCTAAGACCTTATCAGAAATATAACGAAAGTAAAAACAAAAACTATAAGCATGATTCATGGTAGAGCCTGTCTAGCAAATGCAAGACCCCAAGCTGAAGCCCTAGCACTGCCAAAAACAAAGAGGAGGTAAATCTAACATTTGCTAAGTCTCACCTTGATCTCTCCAGTCTCTTTATCTTTGTACTGAACGCCCAACACAGTGTCATCTTCTTCCAGTAGCTGCAGCACAACACCTTCAATAAACCTGGCACTGAAGGATAAGCAGAAGTAAATGCCTATTGCAGCACACCTGAGCAATTTCACTGATAAGTAAATTCCTTATTCTCTAACTCCAGTTTACTCATTTACCTGCACACATGTATATGCACACACATGCTTGGGGAATGGTCTAGAATGACAAAATGACTACTAGCAAGCTTGTGTGGTTTTTACTTAGTAATTTACCAACAACATGGAATACCTATTACCAATGCAATGATTTTAAAAGTATATTAGGACTAGAGGTGTGGCTTAAGTGGTAGATCACCAACTGGCAGCAAGTGAGAGCTCAAGGCCCCGTGTTCAAGCTCTGGTAAGGGTAGAAGATAGGTAAGATGGTTGAATGGAAAAAAGGGAGAAAGGGAGGGGGGAGGAGAAGGGGAAGAAGGGGAGGGGAGGGGAAGGGAGGGGAAGAAAGGGAAGGGAAGGGGAGGGGGATGGAATGAGAGGAATGGAATGGAATTTGATAGATCATACATACATGTCCACACACATACATACATTCACGTACAAAGTAGATTTGTATCTGAATTCACTAAAAGCATGCAGAGAAACTTTACATGCTCATACAAATTCATACATAGAATGGGCAAAGAACTGCAGTTCTTTTTAAGTTATGTCCAGCCAGAAAGATTATAGGTAACTTTTACTTTTTTCCCAGGGGATGCATTTCTTGTCTTTGTAGAATGAACATATTCTCCTATAATTGATTATCAAGTCCCTTCAAACTTAAGTTAAGTCTACTCACTTCTTCAATCAGGAGTGTTCTCATGTTTAAAACTTTCTTAATGAAAAGAAGCTAGTCCTGTTGGGCTAGGTCCTCAGTGAGGATAGGAACTTCTTGTAATCCTCTACTCTGATTGTTAATAAATCATAACCACAAACAAATCCCTAAATACTATGCTTCATTTATAACATGCAAGTCCTCTACAGTCCAACAAAATAAAAGCACATAAAATTTAACCAAAGGAAAATTCTTTATAGTTCTGACAAAGGAAAAAAAATCTCTATATGATATTCTTAACAAAGGCAATACAAGTATTTCTTCTACTATATGGTTTATTTTAGTGTACCTATATTCTAGACTATGCCCCAAATATTTATCAAAAATTATAAAGCCTGATTTGTACAAAGGCCAGATTTAATTCTTGTTGTCTTACTTGGGCTCTGCCATCGCTGCCTTCCGGAGACTCATGACAAATTTTCCATGATGGAAAGCTTTCCCACACTGCACTTGCTTGTCTTCTGACAGAGGATAGGGAATCTGAACCTCCGATTCCATTTCCTGATTATGAATTATGTAGCCATTGACCTCCTGGGCATCAAAACCATCCACTGTATCTGCAAAATGATTCAGTTCAAAAATAATCAAGTTTAGTCATTGGTTTTAGAGATCCCAAAACACAGAAACATTCAAAATGAGTTTCTTCTTTCAAGCTATGAGACCATTTGGAGAATTGAACACTATAACTATATCAGAAATTTAATGTTCCTGGAAGACAACAGTTCAAGCACCAGCACCAACATCAACAAAAGAAATCCAAATCACATTACACATACATCCCTCCAGCTCCACTGCCTATGGAGCCCTGCATGATCTGGCTCCTGTCTACCTTAATCTCTAACCTTTATCCCATGTCACTCTTTCTCCATTGTCCACTACTTTCTAGCTATGTTGTTCTCCTTTTTAGTCCCTTCCACAAACGAACAAACACAATACATGTCAGGAACTATACTGAATGCTCTATGTATAGAAAGGCATTTAATCCTAACAGCATATAAGAAACTAACAAAGAAAGTTGCATTTCTTAGGTTAAAGCTAGTTAAGCCAATAAGAACCAGAGTTGGTATGGCAATTTTTGAGACATTTCATTCTATCTCATTCAGTCTACTTCCTATCTCCAATACTACTACTAAAACCTTACATTCTCCTTATTTTCAAGCAAATTGGCAAAAGGATAACAAATTTTAGAAATCAAAATGGGAAGAAAATACTAATTATACTAATTATAGAACAGCCTGAAGAGAACAGTACTTGCTCGCCAGGTTCGGTGGATCACATCTAGAATCCTAGTTACTTTAGGAGACTGAGATGAGGATCATGGTTAGAAGCCAAGCCAGACAGGAGAAAAGACAGAAGCGGCTGTTGTACTTGCTTATCCACCTAAAGCCTGAAAATCTATGAACCTACCTCCGAGACCAAGTTCTTTAAGGGCTTCATAACCACCTGGCTGCAGAAGTTCTCCAACAATTCTGTCGGGCTCTTTTAGGTCTCTCTCAATTACTGTCACCTTTCTTCCATCTCTGGCGAGGACAGCTGCCAAAGCAGAACCGAGGATACCAGATCCCACGATGATCACTTCCGGATCACTTAGAGATGTTGACATGGAGGTAGCAGCTCCTAGTGAAGTTGTTTCTGACATACTGATTCCTTTTCTGCACTGTTTAACAAAAAAGGGAAATACATTTCCATATTGGTTAGCCTTAAAGCATACTAGGACCATATAAATTCAAGAAATGGCGTCTTGCATACTGAGTAAATGCTAGATCCCAAACATTATTCAACCAAATTACCTGATAACTTTTTTAATCCTGATCATATATAAAATCAATATTAAAATACTGGCTCAATTAAACATGTATAATAGCCCAATAAAATTATACACTCCTTTTTCCAAACATATTATTTATTTTTTGTCATCTCAAACCAAACATTAGTTCGAAACTATTGTTATGCATATTTGTAAAAATCCACATCAGGTCAAATATAATAAATGTCTCTAAGTGTTCAAATAGATATTTCTGGGCTGGGGATATAGCCTAGTGGCAAGAGTGCCTGCCTCGGATACACGAGGCCCTAGGTTCGATTCCCCAGCACCACATATACAGAAAACGGCCAGAAGCGGCGCTGTGGCTCAAGTGGCAGAGTGCTAGCCTTGAGCGGGAAGAAGCCAGGGACAGTGCTCAGGCCCTGAGTCCAAGGCCCAGGACTGGCCCAAAAAAAAAAAAAAAAAAAAAATAGATATTTCTATCAATAACAATTCTCCAAATGTATACTGAGCATCTACCAAATGCAAATCTCACACAACTTCTGATTAACTTTACATTTGCCTTATTCGGTACCTTTTAGATATTTCTAAACATACTCATCTTCATTTTCTTTGTTTTGATTTTTGTTGCTTCAATGTGTGTGTGTGCTGGATTGGGATGCTGTCATAGCTTTTCCTCAAGGTTGGTGCTCTATCATTTGAGTCAACTCCACTTCTGGATTTTTGCTGGGCTTTCTTGTCCAGGCTGACTTTGAATTGTGAACCTCCTATCTTAAATCTCCTGAATAGCTAGGACTGCTGGCCTGAATCACTGGCTCCCCAACTATATTTGTTCAATTTTCTGCAAGTTCTCCCTATGTAACTCAGTCTGGCCTCCAATTCATTATGTAGTCCACACTGGCCTTGAAATTAAGATCCCTCTGCCTCAGTTTTCCCAGTGCTTGGATTATAATCTAGCTCTACTTTTGGATTATAATTGGAAAAAAAATCTATCAATCTAATTCAGTTTGACAGAACAAAAAAATTAAAGTCCTGGCTATAGTTCTGTTAGGTGAGGATTAATTAAAGAAATATATGAAAGAACAAAATAATTCACTTTGCCCCTTGGCATTTGACTTTACAACTTTAGTTCTTAACATGGAAGTACTTCCTGTTTTCCCATCCTGGCACTATGAAGAGCCTTTTTTAATTAGTTGCAATTCTCCAACACCAAAACAAAGATAGACATTAAACCTATCCCTGGTTAGACTGATAGCTAAAACTTTTTACTTTGGCCCTAAAAGATGAAAAATTGTTTTCAGAGATTTATGTCCACTGACAATTGCATTGCATGCCCTTTTTTTTTAAATGAGTAATTCAATCTCATAATAAGTGTTGTTGGTACATGGGTTGACAAATCTGAACACACATCAGATATGGAATTGTAAAGAACCATTTTCATTGACTTCTCCAACCTTAAAGACCAGGGTCAGGCTAAATGTCACTTAAAGACATTCAAGTAAAGGAGGGGGAGGTGTAATAAAATCTAAGATCCTTTTTTTCTGGTCAGCCCTGGGGCTTGGACTCAGGGTCTGAGCACTGTCCCTGGCTTCCTTTTTGCTCAAAGCTAGCACCCTACCACTTGAGCCACAGCTCCACTTCCATCCTTTTGTTTATGTGGTGCTGAGGAATTGAACCCAGGGCTTCATGTATGCAAGGTGAGCACTCCAGCCCTCTAAGATCCTTTAGAATCTCTACAATTCTAGTATTCACCAAGCATACTTTTCCCTCTATAATATGATAATGGGAGCTTGTCCGTTCCATTTTTTTTTAGGCCTGAGAACAGGACTCAAACTCAGTACCTGACTCATTTTGCTCATTAACTAATGCTCTACCAACTGAGTCACAAACCAAGACATGTCTCCAACCCCCCTTCCATTTCTTATAATATATCTTATAACACAAATGCTCTTTTGTCCTTTTTCTGTCCAAGGAGAAGACACTAGTCTATTTTTCCATCCTTTTATTTTAAGTTCAAAACAACTAATATTTAAGTTACCATGCTCAGTGTATGATAAACCTCTTTCATCATCTTAACCATTTATTAATTTTCCTCCCTAAAATGTTTTGATTACATACACAGAGTTCGTGAGAGGAGAGCTCTGAAAGAAATCAAGTCTTTCACAAACTGACCAATAGATGAAATGCAATAGAAGTTAGTTCTCAATATATCACTCTCTGACCAGCTGTCTAGTTTCTAAAGAGTAAAGACAAAGACTGAAGCATTCAATAAATGAACCAGTGCTGCTGCTAGCAACCTAATTTTCCTACTAAAAATATTTCTCTAGAAATCATGATGATAGTAACAGCATTCCAGCTACTGGGACAAATGCAGTGACCCTAAGGGAAGTTACCTCCAACACAAGTACCAGGGTTTTCAAATTAAGAATTAAATATTTCTTCCTCGTTTTCCAACCCATACTCAACAGGCCACTGAACACCTAGTACTACTCAAAAGGCTCCTAACAAGTGTACACTATTCTAGACTATCATTGATTGCTACTATTCACTAAAAGTCCCTGCCCCCCCGCATTTTGCAAATATTAAGCCTGTTAGTTCCCTGACTACCCACAAGAGTGGTACCATCTTTACCAAACATAGAAGATTCTGATCTACATCAGAACAGTATCTGATTCCTACAGAAATTAAGCAATGAGCCAAAAGCCTCCCAGTTGGAAATGGCAAAGCAAAAATTCTCAACCAAGTCCCTGTTCTATAAACGTTGTTGGTGTGCTCTGTGAATGATGCACAATGATGTCCATACAGAAGTCTACATTACTTTGTAGGACACATATCCTGACTTCAGGGCTGGGTGGCCTGATAACCTTGCTTTCATAACTACATACCTACAACCCATTCTCCACAGCAACTGAGATGTTCTTATGAAAAAGTAAAGTTCAAGGATTCTTACTTCCATGCTTAAACTCTCCAGTACTCTTGAGGAAAAGTCCAAACTCTCCTGGACAACAGGCCTGACTGAAGTGGCTTCCACCACCTCCCTCACCCCCCAAAGCCCCCGTTCCCCATCTACTGATACCTGCTTCTTCCATTCCCTGGGCAGGAATCCTAACTTCACACCATTTAAAGACCCCAGCCTCTGATTTATCACACCCAACTATTTCCTTAGCTAATAGACAACACTGTATTGACTCACATTGTTCCAGGGCCTAGAAGCAAGACTTAGCACATTTTGACCAAGGTTTTAAAATGTGGGGTGTTTTTTAACTTTTTTCTTTCTTCCCAACTACAAAGGCAAGCCTCACCCAGCATTTAAATAAAACTTTGCCACCAACAAAAAAATAGTCATTCTGTCCTCCTTCAAAATGGAACATTTCATTCATCTTTCCAAGCCAAATCCATAGTCAACCTTTGTCTAAGGACCAAACAACACTAAATGAAACAAATTATTTTTTTACTCGGTCCTACTATCAAAGAAGTAGCCATGATCCAGCTCAAAAAAACTCCACTAATGTAAATTGATACAGGAGTGTCTAAACTGTCACGTTTCTCCCTTTAAAAATAAAAATGAAACTTGAGTCCTAATTTTAAAAACTCATCACAACATTCATTCATTTGCCCACCTCAGCAATCAGCCTTACCCTCCTGGACTCCAGCTGCCCTTTCTTTTCTGCCCCAGGGGGTGACTTGGCCCAGAAGAAGCCAATGAGAGGCAAAGCTGAAAGGATATCGAAGACGGCAAACTGGGAGCCGCTACGCTGGCGCCCCAGGAGGCCCCCGTTTCGATGGCGATAGCGGTAGGAGAGCACCAGGCCCAGGGTCAGGAACACCAACACGCACAGCAGGAGCTCCTTGTTGGCCAACGAGACGAAATCGCCGCATTTCTTATAAAAATAAGTGAAAGTGGCAATGCCAAGGAAAGTCCACATGGTTCAACGGCTTCTTTGGTGGCCACCGATCAAAGCTGAGATCTTTCACCCCAATGGGGTTTGGGCGATTTCCTCTCCCCCCTCCCTAACCCCACCCCAAAAAGTACTATCAAAACGGGGTGCTCGCCGAGCGCCCCTAAACAGTGTCAGGGGATGACAAGTCCGCTGAGACCAGTTTTCAACATCGCAAAAGTTAGCATAGACCTGAGGGCCGAGTAGTGCAGGACGTGCGGCGCCCGCAGCCGCGGGACCCTGGGGGCGGTCTCCGGGGCGGCGGCCGGGCGCCCGGCTGCTCCGATGTCTGGGATGTCTTTCTTTTCTCTTCCTTTTCCTCGCGGCTCGCCCGAGGCTCGAGGGCTCCGGCAGGTGACGGGGACTCCTAACTCCCGGCACTCCTCGCCTGGACGGCTTTCTCCCACAGGCGAAGGCCTCGGCCTTCGGATTACGGACCCCGCCTCAGCGAGCCCCGACCCGGCGACGCCTCCGCGAGCCCCGGACTCGGAGGCCCGGAACCCGCCGGACGACACCGCGGCTCCCAGGCAGGTGAACGGGGGAATCCGGAGCCTCCCTCAGACCCTTGGCGGGACGTCCTCCTCACCAGCATCCCTCGCGGGCAGCCATGGCTGCCGCACCCCCCCCCCAACAACACACACTTCCCGCGCGCCGCTCCCACCGTAACCAAAGTAACCGCCGCACGCCCCGCGCTCGCCGCCCGGGCCCGCGCGCTTCAGCGGTCGGGGAGGGTTCGGTCCAAAGGAGGGACCTGGGGGCGGGACCCCGGGAGCGGTCCCGCCCCGCGCAGGCTCCGCCCTCCCGTCCCGCCACCAGCCAATGAGGACGCGCTCCGCGCGGTAGGCCGAGATGGCGCTATGGGGAGCTCAGCCAATGGCGGGCGGCGCAGTCCAGGCGGCGTCGCCCGGAGAGGCGCTGGGACGATGTTGCGTGGTGAGGTGGGGGCGTGGGGTGGGCTCCCTGCCCGAGTGGGCTGAGGGAAGGCGTCGGCCGGCTCCGCGTGGGGCGGGGCCGCGGCGGGCTTCGGGTTCTACCTGAGGAGGCGGGGGGGGGGGGGGGGGGTGGCGGGTTCCGAGGATGAGCCTGCCTCGCCCCGTGGGCCTCGCCCCGTGGGCCTCGCCCCGTGGGCCTCGCCCCGTGGGCCTCGCCCCGTGGGCCTCGCCCCGTGGGCCTCGCCCCGTGGGCCTCGCCCCGTGGGCCGCCAGTTCCCGCCAGGGCGCGACCTGCCCCCGAGTCGCCTGGGAGCCCTGGGCGGGCTGTGGGCGGGGACGGGAGGAAGGGTGGAAGGGTGGCAGCCAGGCTGGAGATACTGCCGGGCTCAGCCCCGGTGCTGTCGGGAAACCAGATCGTGCCCCGGGGACCGTGCGCGCGCGGCTGCACCGACACAGGTGTCTTCCAGCGAGGGGGACGGGGCCTGCGTCGCGTCCAGAACAAGCAGTGTGCTGGGGAATCCTTGCCACAGGGTGGATCTCCCCCAAGGTTTTCCCAGCCCTGAGACCTCTGGTGTCTTCGCCCACACAGATTCTTAACCAGCGCTGCCTTCTTTAAAGGCTACGATTTATTTGCAAGGCCTGTTTGCCACCAAAACCCTTAGCTGAATTGTCACCTCTCCCCCATCTTCTCCACTGGCCTTCCTCAAGTCACATAATAGTTTCATCCTTGATATTTTTACTGATTACTGTATGCTTCTTATCTCACTAATCTCAAAATTGCCTTGAGGAAAGGACTTGATAAACTTTCTTTGATCCTCTGGACAAGTCTTGGCATTTAGTCTTCTCTAAAGAACGAATTTGCATGTATGTACCTATGTATGTATTTATGCATGAATGCATGTATGTATGTATGTATATATATATATATATATTTTTTTTTTTTTTTTTTGTCTGTTGTGGGGCTTGAACTCTGGGCCTGGGCACTGTCCCTGAGTTCTTCAGCTCAAGGCTAGCGCTCTACCACTTTGAACCTCTTCTGGTTGGAGATTAGAATCTCACATACTTTCCTGCTTTAGCTGGCTTTGAACTGCGATCTTCACATCTCAGTCTTCTTGAGTAGGTAGGATTACAGGTGTGAGCCACCAGAGCCCCTGATAAAAAGTGAATTTAATAAATAAGATTGGTAGTGATATAAAAGGAAGATTTGATGACTAGAATCAAGAGACCTCTAGATTGTGACTCCCACTACTCAGCTTTTATTTTTATCTTACTAGGGCTTGACCTCAAGATCTCGGAGCTCTTGCTTAGATTGCTTGCTCATTGTTTGGTGCTCTGCTTAACCCATTCCTGCAGTCAAGCATTTTGCTAGCTAATTGGAAGTGGAATCTCATGGAATTTGTTGCTCAGGCTGGCTTTGAACTGAGACCCTCCTGCTCTCAACCTCCTGAAAGGTAGAATTACAGGCATGAGCTGCTTATACTCAGCTATAACCAGCTAGACACGAAGCCTCATCACTTTGGGCCCAAAATATTCTTTTTTACCTGCTAATAAGATATTTCTCAGAACACTCTTACAGGTGTGTATGTAAATTGGTGGCCAATAAGATACACTGAAAACAATGAAATGTAAATTAGCATTAAGTCTTCAGAACATTAACATATACCATAAAATTATACAGAAGTTATCCATAAGATTACACAATGTGAGAAATACTACATAACAGTAGATATGCCAGATATGTTTTTGCTATACCTAAAGATTTTTAAAAGCCAAGAATGACCTTCATGTGAAAAGATAAATGGTATCAATTTGTAAGATGCCCACAGCCTAAATAGTCCAGTAACAGCATATTCCCTATTAATCTCCCATGTTCATCAGACAATGTATGACAAATGATTTTATGACATATGATTATGACAGATACTGGTAATGACAGGAGAAAAGCAACGAATAGAAGAGCTTAGAAATTTGATGGATAATTAATGAAGATAAATCACTTGTAAATTTTTAGGATTTAAATGGTCCTCAAATGGCAGACATATACCAAAGACAGTGACAGACAGATTCCTGACAATAGGCATCCCTATGCCTAAACAGAAAGCACGGGCTGGGAATATGGCCTAGTGGTAAAGTGCTCATCTTGTATACATGAAGCCCTGGGTTCGATTCCTCAGCACCACATATATAGGAAAAGCCAGAAGTGGCGCTGTGGCTCAAGTGGTAGAGTACTAACTTTGAGCAAAAAGGAGCCAGGGACAGTGCTCAGGCCCTGAGTCCAAGCCCCAGGACTGGCAAAAAAAAAAAAGCTGACAGGATTATTTAGTTACTGAAGACAACACAGACCTTATTTAAATATCATACTACAACCTGTGTATAAAATGACAAAGCCACAGGACTTCACATGAGGAGCAGAACAGAATAAGGCACTAAAATATCAATTTATTATGTCTCTACTTTCCAGAAGCTACATTATCCAAAATGTAGGCACAATTAAGATTAAAAATCAAAGCCAGGGGCTGGGGATATGGCCTAGTGGCAAGAGTGCTTGCCTTGTACACATGAAGCCCTGGGTTCGATTCCCCAGCACCACATATACAGAAAACGGCCAGAAGTGGTGCTGTGGCTCAAGTGGCAGAGTGCTAGCCTTAAGCAAAAAGAAGCCAGGGACAGTGCTCAGGCCCTGAGTTCAAGGCCCAGGACTGGCCAAAAAAAAATCAAAGCCAGGAGCCAGTGGCTCATGCTTGTAGTCCTAGTTACTCAAGAGACTGAGATCTGAGGCTCTTGATTTGAAGCTAGCCTGGGCAGGAAAGTGTAAGAGAGACTCTTATCTCCAATTAAGCACCAAAAGAGCCAGAAATGGAGTTGTAGCTCAAATAGTAAAGCATGAGCCCTGAGCAAAAAAAAACAACTCAGGGACAGCTCCCAGGCTATGAGTTCAAGCCCCAGAACTAGAACAACAACAACAAAAAAAAAAAAATCCCTCAGAGATTAGAAATCGTGATGGCATAAGACATGGCACCTGGTCATATGAATGAAAGAGCCCCGGGCGTAATTTTGTTCCACTATGATTTCATACAGTTAAATTCCCATACACATCAAACAAATACATACTTTTGAAAACTATAGCTGGCTAACTTATGGGACACAAAATGATTCAAAAACCTTTGACTGGCAGAGACTCAATACATAAGGTTGAGTCCAGAAAGAGTTGGCAGGTGTCCAGATTGATCAACTGATCAACCAGGCCCTTAAAGAGGAGCTTCCCTTCTCTTTGTAGAGAAGTCACAAAATAGAGATCCACTGGCTAGAATTCATTCCAAAAGTCACAATACAGCCATCCCAACATCAGGAAATGGGGTCTTGCCTAGTCGGATAACCACCATAACACCTGGTTTACAGATATATCAGCCCCATGGCCCATGGGAAATAGAAATGGACAACAGAAGCCTTAAGACATGGACCAACATGGTCCTTACTGAGCCAGGGCTCAGTGGTCTGCATTACATGCAGAACTTGTAGTCTTAGTACTCACAGTCAGATGATCAGAAGTGAAAAACAGGGGGCTGGGGATATGGCCTAGTGGCAAGAGTGCCTGCCTCGGATACACGAGGCCCTAGGTTCGATTCCCCAGCACCACATATACAGAAAACGGCCAGAAGCGGCGCTGTGGCTCAAGTGGCAGAGTGCTAGCCTTGAGCGGGAAGAAGCCAGGGACAGTGCTCAGGCCCTGAGTCCAAGGCCCAGGACTGGCCAAAAAAAAAAAAAAAAAAAGAAGTGAAAAACAGATATAACCTTATATGTTTACAGACTCCACAGTGGCAAACAGCATAGCCCTGTCACTCACCCAAATGGACACATAATGACTACAAAGTAAATGGCAAAGACTTGTGGTCATACCAATACTGGAAAGACAAGAAGCTTAAAAGAAAACAAAACAAAACAAAAACGGCATCAGAGTCAACACACATATCAGCAAAATCAAAAGGATGATTCAGAAAACAACCAAATACAACAACCGGATGGATGAACCCACATAAAACATAAAAGTAGAGAATTAGAATTAGGGATACAGATAACCACAGACATATACTTTCACCTGTAACAATTGGGAAGCTCAAAGATGACATATGGATATTTCCAAAATAACCAATAAAAAGGGAAGGAAAGAATGCTAAAATCACACCATAAGATATTTTAAGTATACATACATTCAAAGAACATATGGGCACTCACTATATAAAAGGACAACAGATGGGAACCAGAAATAAATTGGCATGAGATATGAGAGGCCATGCAAAGATGTAAGGAGTGCAAAATCCCATTGATAAAACTTAAATGCAGAGTTCCAATAGACACACTATACAAGCCAGATACATTTGATTTTGTTATGCAGATACACTTGCCAGGACTACAACACCACCACCCACAAAATATGTGGTAACAGCAGTAGGCCTCTACATAGTTTTAGCTTTAGCAGCAGCCAAACAGCAGCTTTTACAAGCTGGGCACTAATGCTATGAAATGCAGTCTATAGGTCCTCTAGGATAACAGAGCGTGACGAGGGGACCCATACCACAGTACAGATAGTGCAGTGCTTGTTAGACAATGAGATGTGCAATGGATGGAGTCTTCATGTACCCTATCACCCTACACAAGTGGCATATATTGAAATTTTTTATAACCTATTGGAAAGAGAATTTTAATTAATACTAGAATTCTAAACTTTGCAATTGAACCTGCTTCAGGCATTGTTTCTGTCTAAGAGAGATTGAAGGATTAAGGAAATCCTGCATCCATATTTTGATACAATTTTTTAAAAAGAAGAGAAATAGAAGACTCCAACATGTTAAATTATAAAGTCAATAGCAAAACTAAAGAAAAGAATATGTTACCACAAAAGACTCTGGCACCAGGAGACAAACAAAACAAAACCATTTTTGGCAGCAAGACACAAGGGAATATATATATGTGTATATATATATATATAATTTCATAATATATAATAATGTATAATATATAATAATATAATGTAATAATATATTATGATATATTATAATATACAATATTATAATCATATAATATATAATAATATATAACATATTTCACAAAATATATATTTCATTCACCTTCATTGTGACTACTACATGTAGCAGTAACTATAACAAGCACTTAAAGTGCTTTTGCTAAAAGCATGGACTCCTTATTTGAGGCCACAAATAACTAAAAACAGGAGAAAAGTTTAGCATCACTGCCTCTAATGTATATCTGTCCTTGCACTGATCCATTCACTTTGCAAATACCTTGGAAGCCAAGAACAGGACATATTGATGTTTATAAGGAAGGAATGGAGAAAGCTGCTCTCGTGGACAGAGAACCTTCCAGTTCCTTACCTGACTAGTGATGGTAATTATAATAACTCCTCCATAATTATTAACCAGGCTGTTGTTTGGCTAGGACAGTTTAGCAATTGTGCATACCTTTCCCCCTCTGCTCCAGTTCTTTGTCTACTTAAACCTAAAGCTCAAGTCTCTGCCCTAAAGATAGCTGAAAATGGGCTCCCTCCTTTCATGTGCCATGTAATAAATTACCTTGATCTGCTCTTCACTGTGATTTCTCCATCTGGTATATAGAGGCAAGTGGTTGGATCTGACATAGAATCCCAGGGCTTGAGGCACAGAGCCTAAGAACCTGGTTTCAATGACCCTTGCATTGACATTCCACATTAGCTCATTTTTGCATGGAAAAAGAAAAGAATAAAAGAACTATTGCTCCTGTATTGCTTCTCACACAAACATGTCATGAAGGAAGAGGCTGCACAAAGAGCTATGACTGGCGTCTCTGAGATCTGTGATGCTCTGGAGATTTTACCTCCTCAGTGGTCTCTAGTTCTGCATTGGCAATCTATAGGATTATTTTGCTCCTTTGTCTGATGAGAAATAAGAGAAATTGTCAAGAAAACCTGTAGACAAGAGATAGGTGCCTCAAGAGATGTATTTAGACATCAGCCTAAAATATATAAGCATATGATACTCATTCAGTACTCATTGATCCCAGCATTCACATAGTGTCAAATGTCACAGAGCTTGCACTTTTACAGAGCAAACCTAACCCATTTTAATCACTAATTCACTAATTATCTCTGCTCTTCAGATATTTAAGTAAGTTTGAAGATGGGAGTACTCAGCAGAGTAGAGTTCCAGAGGTAGTAAAAAGAAACCATGAAAAGCTCTATGGTCTCCTACAACTAGACCATCCTTACACATTTGCTTGTCCCATTATCACTTGATCTCTGCTACTCAAGAGAGGTTATTATCAGGATGTCATAAAGTGAGAGAGTAGCTGAGACCTGTCTATCAGACAGATATATAAAGGGCCATGGCCAAATTCACCTTCCATACTTCCCATCACGAGTGAGGAAATTTCTACATCTTGAGGGAGAAGGAACTTGGTAGACCCAACTCAGATGACATGGTCCAGTAAGAGTCCACATTTACCTTAAAGGACTCTGTTAGCATGTTCTAGGAAGTATAAAGGTGTATAGCAGTTAGGAGTGCACTTCCTGCTACTTCTACAGGTGTACACATTGCTTTGTATCTCCCTATACCACTGTAGGGGGAAAAAAGCCCACAGAAGTCCCTTGAGTAAAAAAAGTAATATATGAGTCTCTCCTGTAATTAAAAGAAATTATGAAACCATTCATAAATAAGAATGGTTTCTTTATTAACAACGTTGGTGCATCATTTGTGCTGTGAAGATAAATAGAAAATACAGGCTGGGTGTCCATGGCTCATGCCTGTAGTACAAAAGGAGACAAAAAATAGGATGATTTAAGTTCAAGGCCAGCCTGGGAAGAGTTTGTGAGGCCTTCATCTCAACCAATAGCTGGGAAAGCAGTGTACCCCTGAACCCTAACTATAACAAGAAGTGGAGATAGGGTTGTTGTCCATATTGGCCTGGCAAAAGTGGTAGTAGTGTTGTAGAGCAGACTCCATCTTGACTAGGGAAACATGGTAGGAAATGTTGGGGGGAGATTTGGTCAACCTGACCTCAAAATTCTGCTTCTGTAAATGACTTGTTTGCTTGCTCTACCCTCTGTGTCAAACTCCTACATCTGTGCCACGCTTGCTTGTTTGTTGCTTGCTCTACCCCCTGCATCAAGCCCCTACATCTGTGCTATGCTTTTACCTTTATAAACCCCAATTTGAGGACTGCTTGGGTTCACGGTGGCAGCTCCCGAATCTGCACTGTGTCCCTGGCCTGTCAGTACGCTTTTCACTGTCACAGTTTCAGCTCCCGAGTCTGTGCTATGTCCCTGGCTGGTCAGGTCACTTTATGCTTCCCCGATAAACCCATCTTTTTGCTTGAGACTGTCCCTGAGTGGTGGACTCTTGGAAGGACATGGAATCTCCTCCCTCGAACCCCCTAACAGTAGCATAACTCAAAAATAACCAGAGTAAACAAAGCTAGGGAAGCAAGGTTCAAGTGGTAAAGGGCCTGCCTAGCAAGTACAAAGTTGTAAATTCAACCCCTAGAACTAAAGGAAAAGAAAAAACAAAGAGAGAGAGTGGGAGGAAATAAGGAAGGGAGGGAGGAAAGGTGATTAAATGTATGTTATGATCAAAGCAAGGGCCTTCTCTAGGTAAAGTTTACTACTGAGCAACTGAGCCCTAGTTCTGCTTTCTAATGCCTTATATCCTTTAGGGTTCCTGATAATGACCAAAGTCTTCCAAGTAGGATAAGTTTGGGGCTATATTGCAACTTCTATTTTCCTTCTGAGATAGGTTCTCACAATATAATCCAGGTGGCCAGGAACTTGCTGTCCTCCTGCCTCAAGCTGTTTCTGTGTTAAAAAAACACGTGAAGCAGGTGTGGTGATACCTGCCTGTAATCCCAGCACTTGGAGAAACTGAGACAGCCCAGGTGGACTAGGCTACCTAACGAGATTCTTGTCTCTAAACAACAACATATATATTGTTTCAATGAATAACAATGCCATTAAGATTTATTGAGATTCTGCAACGGATTAAGCACTGTGCCAAAGGCTTTGTAAAATCCCTATAGCAACCGTGCAAGCTAGCTATTATCTTTGCTATACAGATGGAGGAACTGGGGCTTAGCTTACAGTGTGAACTTGCACAGACCATGATTGATGACTGTACACCATACTAAGGCTGCTTCTGAATTTCAGCCTCAATCATAAACCCATAATTTAATTAATGAATGTTAATCCCACTCTAAGTTGTCTGTGTTTTAAAAAAAAAAATTTGAGAAGGGAAGCAAGGCCCAAGTAGTAGAATGTCTGCTTTGCAAAAAACTCCTGAATTCAAACCCCAGTATGGCCAAAAGAAAAAGTAAAATCTTGCCCTTGGATATTATAATTGAATTGGGGAAATGCTGTATAAAATAGAAAAACGCATAGATGAGAATCACATAGAAATCAATGATACCTAACGTTTCCTCTTTTAAAAGGAAAAAAAAAACAACCCCACAGTACTTCATTACCTTTATTGTTAGTTTCTGCTTTAGTTTTAATGACATACAAAGATAAAATTGAGCAAGGCGCCAGTAGCTTGCTCACACCTACTATCCTACTCAGGAGGCGAAGGGTTGGAAGTCAGCGTGGGCAGGAAGGCCGTGAGACTCATCTCCAATGAACTACTCAGAAACAGCCGGAAGTGGTGCTCTGGCGCAAGTGGTAGAGTGTTAGCCTTGAGCACAAACAGGCTGAGGGACAGCGCCCAGGCCATGAGTTCAAGCTCAAGGACCAACAGCCACAAGAAAGATACAACTGTTTTCATCAGTACCAAAATCTTGAAAGATGAAATAATCCTGTCACCAGATTCCTCATCAGCTACACCCTTCACAGCAGCCACAGTTGGCCCTGTCTGGTTCCACATGCCTAATATCTATCTCTACATAATCTTCACACAATATATGTTGAGCCCCAACTACGAGTTGAAAGGAGTCCTGAGCTCCCTATCCCTCTACTTTTTGCACTTGGTAGGAACAAATGAGAGGTGGACAGACCACCCCTAATGCTTAAGACTCCCACAGAACAGATGATGCGGTCTCAGTTATCAGATCCATAGGCCAACCCGGAAACTAAGAAGTCTCAAGGTGAAAGGCAAACTATCTCTAACCACTGACCCAGAATTAGTGGGTCAATTAGGAAAGGAGCCAGTTTCTGATATGACTAGGAATTACATAATGAAACCCTGAGGGAAAAAAAGATGATCAAAAATTTAAAAACAGGGGCTGGGGATATGGCCTAGTGGCAAGAGAGCTTGCCTCGTATACATGAGGCCCTGGGTTCGATTCCCCAGCACCACATATACAGAAAATGGCCAGAAGTGGCGCTGTGGCTCAAGCGGCAGAGTGCTAGCCTTGAGCAAAAAGAAGCCTGGGACAGTGCTCAGGCCCTGAGTCCAAGCCCCAGGACTGGCCAAAAAAAAATTAAAAAACAAGCTTGGGGGAATGGTGCAAATGGTAGACCATCTGCCTTAACTTAGAGAAGTCTTGAGTTCAAATCACAGTACTGCCACAAATAATTAAAAACCGAACTCAAGATTCTAGTTCCTATTCTGTTTTGGTCAAGATAATGTTCTCATGTGTCCTCTTCTTTGCCCTTGGGGTTATTCTCTGCACCGTTATTGGAAGCCCTTTCTATCTTACTTTAACACAATCACAACAACAATTTTTTTTTTCTTTATCCTTGATGGTGTCTCTTACTGGACAGATCCCATACCTTGGAACTCTGACCCTTCCCAATCCCTCTGGGATTTTGGCTTTTGTTTTCCTCAGATCTTCCAGAAACATACCCATTGAAACCCCAGGGCACCATGGTCCCCTGAGGGGGAAAGAAAACCCAGCAGGCTCTGGGATTCAGGAAGAGGAATTTAAGAGCGAGAAGGAAGGGACAAGGGCCATCTCCCCTGAGCAGCTTTTCCAAGCCCATTCGTGGGGAAAACCTCTCACATCTGGAGCTTCAAAAGACTTTTTAATGTGACTTTTCTGATGCTGGCTGAGGTAAGCACTTCTGCTGAAGCACTTCCCACAGCTGGCACATTTGTACGGTTTTTCTCCGACGTGGGTCCTCCGGTGCCGGATGAGGTTAAAGCTTTGACTGAAGCGCTCACCACATTCAGGACATTTATAAGGCTTCTCTCCCGTGTGTATCCTCTGGTGGATCACTAGAGTAGAGCTCTGACTGAACGTTTTCCAGCACTCAGAACACCGATAGGGCTTTTCCCCAGTATGTGTTCTCTGATGTCTAATGAGATGGGAGCTAAGCCCAAAACTCTTTCCACATTCACAACATTTATATGGTTTCTCTCCTGGCTGGACTGTGCATGCTTCTATCGCATTGCATCTCTGCAGCAAGCTTTCTTCACATTCAAATTTCTCATCAGATTTTTCTCCTGTGTGTGTTTTCTGGTGTGTTAGAAGGTTGGAACCTCGACTAAAATTCTTGCCACATTCTAGACACTGATACGGTTTTTCTCCTGTATGTATTCTTTGATGCTTTGTTAGGGTAGAATTACAGCCAAAGTTTTTTCCACACTCAAGACATTTGTAGGGCTTCTCACCGGTGTGTGTCCGCTGGTGACGAATCAGGCTGGAACTCTGAGTGAAACTCTTTCCACAATCTGGGCATCGGTAGGGTTTCTCTCCAGTGTGAGTCCTTCGGTGTTCTATGAGGACATAGCTGTGGCTAAAGCCTTTCCCACAAACAGGACACTCATACGGCTTTTCACCCGTATGTGATCTGTGATGCTGAATGAGGTGGGAGCTGCTACTGAAACTCTTCCCACAGTCAGGACATTTATAGGGTTTCTCTCCCGTATGAGTTCTCTCATGGATAATTAGATGGGAAGTATGGCTGAAACTTTTCCCACACTCCGCACACTGGTAGGGCTTCTCTCCAGTGTGGATTCTTAGGTGCTGAATTAGGTGAGAACTGTTAGAAAAGCATTTCCCACACTCAGAGCATTTATAAGGCTTTTCCCCTGAATGGGTCCTCCGGTGAGTACGCAAATGAGAACTATTACTGAAACTTTTCCAACACTCAAAACATTTGTAGGGCTTATCTCTCAGGGGTAAATTTGGCTGAACAGAAGACGTGGTGTGATGTCCTGGATCCCATTCCTCTGACTTACCCTTATTTTCACAGGAATTGTGACACCAAATCTGATCTCTGTGGAACATTACCAATGGCACTTCTTCATTATCATCATGCTTAGAATTCTGCGGACCATGCCTTTTGAGCCATTTTGAAGCACTCTCCTTGACTTTATCTGTATCAGGATTATTGCGTAGAAACGTTCTTAAACTAGTCTTATTTTGATCTGTAAGAATAAACAAAAGTCGTAAACAATCCCCAATCTCTGCTGGACAAAGAAATTCTGAATTGTGGTGGAGTAAATAACAATGTCAAATCTTATATTTTATAGTCAAAAGTTTCTAAAGCTAGTGTTCCTTCTTTTTTTTTTTTTTTTAGGTTTTTTTTTTTTTTTTGGCCAGTCCTGGGCCTTGGACTCAGGGCCTGAGCACTGTCCCTGGCTTCTTCCCGCTCAAGGCCAGCACTCTGCCACCTGAGCCACAGCGCCCCTTCTGGCTGTTTTCCATATATGTGGTACTGGGGAATCGAACTGAGAGCTTCAAGTGTATGAGGCAAACACTCTTGCCACTAGGCCATATTCCCAGCCCCTAGTGTTCCTTCTTTAACTCTATGGAATCACCAACAACAAGTGACTTTGTTGTCCTTATTAACAACAAAGTATTTGAACTATCATCAGAAATCAACAACAGGGACATCAATCTAAAAGGAAATGTATAAGCTCTATTCTAGAAAACTTAAAAAAAAATGGGGCTTGAATACAGGCTCTGGGCACTGTCTCTTAGATATTTTTGCTCAAGAATGGCACTCTACCACTTGAGCTACAGTTCAACTTCTGGCTTTTGGGTGGCTAATTGGAGATAGGAATTTCACAGGCTTTCCTGCCCAGGCTGGCTTTAAAAGGAATGGTGATCCTCTGATCTCAGCCAGGCATGAGCCAGTGCCCAGTCTTTTCTAGAAGACTTAAAAAATGGGAACCTATGTGGGGGTAAAACTGAATAGGGTTGCATCTGAAGTAAAAACTGGACAATAGCTTAGTTAAAATATGAGTGAATAGAGAAAGAGCAATGTCTACCATTATAAGAATAATTTATCTCAGTAATCTCAATTGATATCTCATAAAGATATCTAATTTTAAAATATACACAAGACAGAACTGAGTCTAGGTTAAGAGCTTATAAGTGACAGAATACAGAATCAAATTTAAGGTTTGTCTCATTCTGATATCCCATTTTTCCCCATATTCTCTAGCACGTCCTATAACAAATTCCCTAAAGATTCAGCTCATCTGGATTCCCTCCCCTGTAAATAGGCTTCTCAAACTCTACCTCTTGGTGAAGCCATTAGAACCTGGGACGAACAGCTTTCTTCTTTGCTCCATTTCAACAATCACAGACAGGCTGGGGATCAGGAACCTTGGGGAAAGGAAACAGGTGTCATGTTTGAAGGCCTTTGTTCTAGTTTTGTCCTGCTTCTTCCTAACCATTACAAAGATAGCAATTACAAGTATAGTATGTTCTGTGCACCGTAATGAAGAACTAATGGCCCTTAGAAGTCATTTAGGAAATGGTATCCTAAAGGCAAGTATTTAGAATTGAGTTATTCCAATTTACCTATTGTAAGGAAATCAGTTTAATATAATTCTTCAATTATCTATTATTACCTATATGAATTATAATTCTCTTCGTATTAAAGGCCTGAGGATCAAGCACACTAATCCTCGCTGTTCACTTACAGCTTAGAAACACTTGTAGTTGAAAAAACCTGTTCTTTTGTTAGGGGTGCCAATAATAAATACTTTTAAATACTTCATGGCATTTATATGAAGGTGTAAGAAAGAACTGGAAAAAAGGACCTGTTTAGTTTCAAAAGAATAGCTTAGTTGTTGATAGAATAAAGAATCGTTTGGAGTCAATTTTGACGGTAAGATTTATATAACCAGTAATTCATAAAAAACAAAGGGGGGGCCCTACATTATTGCAAAAGCCTCTAGATATAAAAGGAAGCCGAGAGGGACTTCTTCCTTGTTTTCCATTTCTACCGTAATCACAATATACATATCAGCTAAATGCTTATCTTCTAAAGCCAGTACAATCCCTGATACATGTTAAGGGAGTAGAAGATGTGCTCTGTCCTCGAAAGGGAGTTATAGATGGTATGACATTTCAGAACACAAAGAAAAACACAATTTTAAGAAAAACTAAGCATCTAAAATGACAAAGGCACACCCCTCCCCCCCTTTTAAGTGTATATTCTTTTTTACCCTACTACTACTGCTCAGTGCCAGGTATCAAACTGGATAACTTGCACCTATCTCTCACATATTTCTCAGAGAACAGCTCGTGGTATACAATCAGTTTTATTAAGAAAACTTTCCTAGGTCGCACAACCACAAAATGGTAGAACAGGATTGAGCCCCAAGCTGATTGGAAGTTGAAATTCACATCACCTATTAAACAAGAGTAGGGAGCAGAAGCAGCTGAGGATTACCTCCCTGTGTAAAACCACCCTTACAATAAATACCCTTGACTAGTTTGGGGTGGATTTTTGTGTTTGTTTTTTCTTTTTCAAAATGCATCTATTCCCAAACCTAATGCCACAGTGAGTCAGCCTTCTATATGCAAGCCCAGCAAGTAAGGGATAGGTTTACTGTTAGGTCCTCTCCCTGAGGGCTCCAGGTAGCTGCCCCCACCTCATTAAGTCTCCACCCATTTACCTGGGTAACCTGCAGACCTGGAGGCAGTTACCTCCCCTTTCCCTGAGGTCACATCCTAATCCACCTGGCCACACCCCTTGCCCCTGCTCTAGGTATAAGGCAGGGCTGGGTGGGGGTCTCTCTCTCTCCCTTCTCTCCGGCCATGGATCATCTTGGCCACAGGCCAGCAGTTCAGTAATAAAACTTTCTCTCTTGACTGAATACCGCATGGCATTCTCTTTTACCGGCTACCTACTTTAAAAAACTAACATCTACAAACAGCCCCGGTGTTTGAGTGGAGGCGGAAAAACAATGCAAGTCGAAAACAAAAATCTAAAAGTAGACAGGTAGATAGATAGACAGACAGACGGATAGACAGATCTATATATATATATTTATAAAGATATATATACATTTGTGTATATATATCCACATATACACACACATACATGCATATATGTAGGTATACATACATTATACGTACACACTATGTAATACATATGACTATAAACATATGTATACCAAATCGAGTAAGGCGTTTTGCTGTCTGCCCATTTGCAGAGGCCTCTGCTGGGCTGTCGCCCCACCCTCCCCTCCGCGGGACCCAGACGCCCTCGGCCAGGGGTGATGGGGTGGGGGGGGGGGGAGGCATCTTCGAGGTCAGAGGTCACGGCCCGCCCGCTGGGGGCCTCCCCCGGGGGCGGCGGGAGGGGGGGTCCCGCCGCCCCCTCCCCCCCGCCGCGGCCGCTGCCCTCGCCCAGGGAGGAACTCACTGCGCGCGGGGTGGGGTGGGGGGGGTGAGGGGGAAAAGGGGGACGGGAAGAGGGGCTGCACACACCCTGCAACCCGCACCCCCAGCGCGGCCCGAGCGGTCCAGGGGGACGACGCCCGCCCCACCCCGAGGCCTACGCGCCCAACCCGGGTCCCCGGAACCGGAAGTTGGCCGCGCGGGTCCCGGGGGGCTCGCCCGGGGCCTCTCTAGCAAGCCGCGGTGGCGGGGCGCTCCTCTCGTTGGTCGTGGGCCGTGGCGTCCTGGGGGGCCCGGTGGAGGCGGGGAATGGGGGGGCGGGCGCCCGGTGGTCGGGCTGCTCTGCCATCCCGGCCCCAGCCGTCCGGCTGGCTCCCCGGCGTCCGGCGAGGTCACCACGGGGCGCCCCGCGCTCGCCCCACCCCGGTCTCCGGGGCCGCGTTCCGTCCTCCCGGTTGAGGCCGGGCCGGGGCCAAGTGTCGAGGCCTCACGGCTACGACCCTGACCAGGACCGAGGAAGCGCCGAGCTCGGTGTTTTCGTCGTCCCTCTGGCCCCAGCGTACCAACCTGTCTCTTCAGGATTGCCCTTCTTCTCCTACAAGATTCTGTCTCCCCCCCCACCCCGGGGGTGGGGGTGGGGGTGGGGTGGGGGGGCAGAAGCCCAACCACTGGCACTGTTTCTTCCTTCCTGGAAACTTTACACTTCACCCCGCTAGCTCCGAACTGCCCTGTCCCGCCCCCCCCCCCCACCTTGGCTTCCTGTTATCAGGGTTCCCCGTTTTGATCGCATCTTTACTCACCTTAACATTCCTTCTAGCAGAACCACATGTCACCGGTGATGGGTTGTTTTTGTTTCTCTCTTTGTTTTGTTATCAGTTTATTCTTTTGTCTTGGCAATTCCCATGGGGGAGGGGGGGCAGTGCCTGCCTCCGATTTTGCTCGGCAATTCTTTGAACCCCAAACAGGAGCCTGACTCATCCATTTAGCATTACATTCGTCGAAAGCCTACAAGGTGCCTGTTAAGTGTATTATCTTAGAGGATGTAGCAATGCTTAGTACAAAGAAGGGCAAACTGTTAGCGAATAGCAAAAAAAAAAAAAATTATAATGTAATAATAAAATAATTAAAACAAGAATAGATATGTTAAACAGACATGGTGGGATGCTCAATGAAGGTGTACTGTTTGGGCTAATATGCTCAGGGAAGCTGCCTTTGATATGGGATTCTTTCTGCAGAAACACAAAGGTAGGGAAGATATAAACCATTCTGCCATCTAAGAGATGAGCAGCAAGAAAGAGGCCAGATGGCAGAGGCCAGGAGCAATGGGCCACAGTCCCGTCAAGTTGAACTTGTCACTCAACTTCTGAGAGTGCTCGGAGCGAGAGCTCAAAGCTGCCAGTTCCTCAGGGATTGGCCCAGTTGCAGAGAACAGACCCATCCAAACTCACACCCCACAGCCCACCGCAGCCCAGAGACTGATCAGGACCGAGGCAGATACGCACTAGACACTGTGCTGAAAATGAACAATACAACATGTGGGAGAGAGGGGGGTCAGGAGGGGAAAAAGGGAAGAAAAGGGAAGATGGGACACTTCACAAAGAAATGTACTTGTTACCCGACTTAGGTAACTGTAACGCCACTGTACATCACCTTTACAAGTAACAATTTAAAAAAAGAAATGTACTCATTTACCTGATTTGTGTAAATATTACTCCTCTGTACATCACCATTATAATAACAATTAAAAAATAGAGGTAGAAAAGCCTGGTCATCTTGGCCCAAAGCAGGTAACTCTTAAAATGAACCACCTCAGTTTCTGAGTTCTCAGTGGGTTTTTGCTCAACTCTGATCCCTTTTCCTCCCTTCTATAGTTACTCTTCAGTAAACACGGTCAACACAGTTGACGCTAAACATTGTCTCAGAATCTGTTTTCTAAATAAACAACCCCCAAGTACATACACATACAGAAAATGTCCCCTTTCCACCTGGATGTCCCATCCATTTCTTCTCTCCAGGGCAACCACTGCCATCTGTTTCTTATTCATCGTTTATCGATATCTCATTTCTTTATTATTTGTTAATTCATTTATCATTCATTTGCTATTTCTTTATCTTTTATTGAGAAAATACTGGTTGCATGTCTACACACATGCGTAGGTAACAATAGAAGAGTCATACACATTTATTTCATATATTACACATTGGCTTTGTTCTGAACTGTGTATTTTTCACTTAACCTATCAGGGCAAGTTTTAGTCTCATTAATTTTAATATCAAACCTGTCACTTAGCGTTTTGGAGTTGCATATTTTTTAATCAGCTCCCAGTGTTGTTCCCAAGTCTTTCCCACCAAATCTAATATTGCAGCGAATAACTTAGCCTTTATTTTGGAAAGCTATGCTGGATAGCTCACCCTCTCCCTCTCTCTCTCTCCCCTCTCCCCCTCCCTTCTCTCCTCTCTCCTCTCTCTCCTCTTCTCCTCCTCCTGTCCCCCAAAGACACAGGGGAAAGTCCAGGTAAGAACACAGCAAGAATGTGGCCATCTAACACTCGTGTGTGTGTGTGTGTGTGTGTGTGGTGTGTGTGGTGTGGTGTGTGTGTGTGTGTGATAGGATCTTGATCCTAATCATGCACAGCCAGACTCCAGAACAATGGAAACATTCATTTCTGTTGTCTAAACAGCCTAGCCCATGGTATTGTCTTATAGTAGCTGGAATAACTAAAGCTGAGAAAACTAAAGATTTCACCTCCCAGACACTGAAGCTGCAGTAATGATAGCTATAGTAGCAACTTTGAAAGACATACCTGCAAACTATTTTCACAGTCAGTTTCAATGAATCCAGAAGCCAGTGATGTTTGTAATAAATCTTTTTATTCTGTGTCAGCTCAGGTACATTCTGTTCTCTTCCACAAAACCTAGTTAGTACAAAGCCTAAATTAGGAAGAAGCCTATAGCGCTGGAGTTAGGGTGGGACACATGAACCTTTGTAGGAAAATTGATCCTCAATGGCCGAGTCCTTCAGTGAACTTGTGGACAGAATTCCCATCCCAGGGATGGCTGTGTAGAGACTGACTAGTACACCACAGTGCCAAATGAAGAAGGCTCTTGGCCTTTGAGTCGACTCTGCCTGGCTATGAGCAAACTGTCATTGGAAAATTGGTAAAAGGGAAAACATGGTCTGACTAGTCTCAGCAAACCTTCAAAGGCCTTCACATGTCTTCAGACTGTGACATGGAGCACTTCTTGGTTAAACAATGTGATAGCAGTGTCACAAAGGCCTTGATTGGGCCACACAAGGAAGCTAAGGACAACAAGCAATCAGTCAAGTTATGGAAATTTCTGGGGACGGCTTTTGCCTAGCAGAGTGGATTCTATACTTGTCACACCCCAAGCCCCAAGATTTCTGTATTATGTCAACAGAGATCGGACAGACTCACTGATGGCATGAAGAGACTGACTTTTAGAGCTTTACAAAAGATCTCTACAACTTGACTGTCATAAAAAAAGCTAGAAAAACTGCTCCGCCACCCACATGAGGTTCAAAGCAATAAGTTAATACCCAACTTACAATTCTTTGTTTTGAGAAAGGATTTCACTTACGTACCCCAAGCTAGTCATCAACTTGTGATCCACCTGCTTCAGCCTCCCGAGTGCTGGGATGGCAGGGATGAACCATGATACGCAGAACAATTCTGCCTCCTTTCTGAGCACCGTGCTTTACCCATTGGGTAAACTGCTTGTACTTCTCAACACATTGCTGGTTCTTTCATTCCTCGGTGCCTCACTTGCTGCCGCAATGTCACTGTCTGTCGCTGCCCCACTTTTGCCCTCCGCCCCTACCCCCCAATTGGTCCATGTAGACTACATTTGTTCCTCTTCATCTCAGCCCAAAAGACATCTTCCTAGTTAGCCTTCCATGACTCTCATAGGAAGTTTCAACTTTCTTTTTTCCCTCCCCAGCCTGCATCCCATTTATTGTTTTGTATTCTATGTTTCCATTCTTAAGCTCTGTATTTGGAGATTCCCGACCAACTAAGAAACTTGTTGAGTAGCCAATTGAGAAACCTGTTGAGAAATCAGTTTTGATTTGTTGTGTAGGAGACAGGAATCCACCTCTTGGGGCTGTCACCAGTGAAGCCTGGTTACAGAGGCGGCCTTGGGTCAGAGGCCTCCTCCTCCACCCCCATTAAGTCACACTGGCTGTGCTCTCATTTACACGAAAGAGAATTTTGCCTTAGAAAATTCTGCTGATCAGGTGAATGTAGCAGAGGGCAGGCAGCAAGGACGCAATAAGCAGAAAGGTTGGAGAGAACCCAGGGAAGGTGAACCACATCCAGTGGTCAGTCTTGTTGAGTCCTTCCTGCCCCATCTCTCTCAGCAGAGGGGCCATTCTTCCTGACCTCGCGGATCATCTGCCCACCATCCACATAGGGATGAAGCAGGAAGCTAGGAGAACCTGATGGCTGAAAGCAGTGGTTTGGACATAGAGTTAAAAAAAACAAACAAAACTACCCCAGCTTGACCTGCTGACATTAACAGGATGACATATGATCCACGGAAGGGTCTGGCTGACCCCTGACCCCAGACGACCTCAGCAAATGACAGCCCCCGTCTCACCATCCAACGCCACAAACTCCTCTGCTTGTCCTGTGGGATAAGCACTTTATGCATAAAAGGAGCATTTCTTCAACTCTGCCCCTTCCCAGCTGAGGAACCATCTTTTGTTTCCTTGGGGATAATATCACCCCTACTGAGAATACACAATCAGCGATTGTGTATTTTTGAAGTTCCTCACGACTCACTAGTATCAATCCTAAAATGGCAAGTTAATGATCTAAAGGTAAGTCACCATCAGAAACACAAGGATAAAGAGAAGCTAGAAGAATAATGTTGGCCCATGCCTGTAATCCCAGCACTCAGGAGATAGAGGCAAGGAGAGTGAAAGTTTGAGGCCAGACTGGGCAAAATAGAGCATGGCTGAATCTGAAAACCAAACCAAAACAAATATCATAATCCAAAGTGCACATTTTTAATGCAGCTTGGAAACAAGTCACAGAAAAGGCATCACTCTGCTACTTACTATAGCAGAGTGATTAAATTCTGTACAGAGAGCAATCTACTAAAAATAGACATGAACAGAGACTTTATAGGAAAAAATAAACGTAAATAGCCATTACATTGTGATGCTATTTTCAACCTCAGGTAGTGAGGGATTTATAAAGGCAATTGCATGCAGCATTGATAACCAGCAGGATAAGAAACATCTATTCTGTTTTTCAATTGAAATTACCAGTCTTTACTGTTTGTTCCAGCAATCCAACTTCCATGGAAAAAATCTTCAATCATGTGAAAAAGAAGTTCCCTAAGTGGAAATTTCTCAGATCACATCATTAAGGGGAGGTGGTGGGGGGTGGGGGGGGAAGAGAACATGGCCCAGAATGCAGTGCTAGCACTCTATTATGGAGGAAAATGATACACATTCAGAATCTACACTGCTTGTTCCTCAGACATGAAAAACTATGCTTTTTTTTTTTCTTAAATGAGGAACAGTATGGGAGATAGAAGATGACAGACTGTAGGCAGGCAGGAGAGATTTTTTCTTTTTTTCGTCAACTCTCTCTTTTTGTCTGACTTATGCCAACAGTACGATCCTTACATGAAGCCAAAGGGCCTTGAGGGCCTTGAAGGAGCTCACGTGGCTACTCCCTTCCCTTCCCCAGGTTAAAGTATCTGTAGAGCCAAGGGAATGTGTTCAAATGTCTTGACTCCTGAACTGTAGCAAGTTCAGGGGACTCTTAAAGCAAAGTAGAGACTCATCATGGCTCTTTCCTTACTTATATCAAATGCTCCGAATTCTACACTGTGTCAGCAGGTGGCTCCAGAGGCAGCTGTATGAAAGACTGCAGCAAAATGACAGTTATGCTGCAGAGCAAACCAACTGCATAATCCCCAAGAATCTGTCTGCAAACATGAAAATAAAGCCATCTTACACCAGTTAGATTCAACCCAAATAAACCCAGGTCTAACAGACAAATATGAGCACAGCTGCTCTTTAATGTGAACCATTTGTAATTCATTGAGAGAGAGAGAAAGAGAGAGAAGAGAGAAGAGAGAATGTATTATCATACACACACACCCAGAACATAAAAAGTCCCTATTTCCTCTTCAGCCACAGATTTCCTCTAAAGCTATCTTCAAACGTCCTCATCCTGGCGCCCAGCCCACTGCAAGCCAGTCTTTTTCCCAAAGACAAAAGACCTAGATAGTCCTTATTCCTAGCCATACAGAATACCGATTCCTTGGAGCCATAAATTGGTCCCTAATTACACAGAAACCTGAGAGACAAAGACACCATATGTAGAAATATGGAGTTTGAGCATACATTACGGTTCAAAAGGTGCCTGATTTTTCCCCCTCCCTTCCCCTCCTTCCTTCTCTTGCTCTCCTTTCCTGCATTTCTTCCTCTCCCTCCCCCCGTCCTTTTCCTCTCTCTCTCCATCCTTTCCTCTCCCTCTCCCACTGTTTCTTGTGCTGGGGGTGGAACTCAGGGCCTCAGGAATGCTAGGCAAGCAATCTACCACGGAACTACATTCCCAGACCCTGAAAAATGTTGGAAATCAAGGTTGGGGACTCCTTAAAACAATGAAATCAGCAAGACTTCAAGCCAATTGGCAATTCGTTAGCAGCTGCCTCGTATCACTTAGTTAGCCCTGGGTTGTGTCCTGTGCGGCTGGGGATTGAAAATCAAGGCCTTGCAAAAGCCAAGTACATACTGTGCCACTGAGTTCCACCCCAGCCCGGCCCTGCCCTCACCTTTTGTTGCTTGTCCCGTCCCTCTAGATGCTGATTTTGTCAAGGGCCAGTATCTGTGGAGTTACATTCAGCCTTCCACATTCCCTGGTTCCACATCTGCAGATTCAACCAACAGCAAATTAAGATTTTTTTTTAAACAATTGCATCTGTACAGAACATGTCAGACTTTCATTTTCTCATCGAAGCTTCCAAAGTAAAACACCGTGACAAGCACTTGCATAGCATGGACACTGGGTATTCTGAGTAACCTAAAGAGGATTGAAAGTATACAAGAGAATGTGTCATATGTTATGTGCAGGCACCTACATAATTCTGCATAAGGGACTTGAATATTCTTGGATGTTAACATCGGTGGAAGCCCCAGGAACAAATCCCCCATAGATCCTAGGGCACATGGACAGATCTGGAGTTGAGGAGCAAAGGAGGTAGAATTGTATTGGGTTTGTGCTTCCCACAGTCTAAACCATCATCCTATCCATTCACCTATTAGCATAAAGCAGAGACTAGTATTCCAAATGATCACAGATTTGAGGAAACGGACGCAAAGAGCTCGAGAGTAATCCCAAACCTCTTTGGACAAGGGGAGTGTGAAGGCCCTTAACAACTCTCTTTCTGCCTCCAGTGGCCTCCATTCATTTCATTTACCTGTTCCATCACAGTCATCTCCCACCCCCACGTACTGAGTTGCCCAAGACTAGACCTTGTGCAGCAATGTTGACTTTTTTCCTCCCTTACCCACAGTCAACCACTGACCAAATCTGTTGGTCACTCTCAAGCAAATATGTCCACAACTTGAACCTCATGGCACACACCCCCACCCCGGCCCCCCACTCCCTGCCTCTGGTACTTTCTTAGGTCAGCTCCTGGTCATTTCTTACTCCTATGTCTCTGAGCCTAACCTGGATCAAAAGGTGTGTGGTGGGCAGAGGAGAGAGTGGAGGAAGAGAGAAGAGCTCCCCCAAAGCCTTATGCCTCAAATGCCCTTTCACAGTGTTAAGTCAAACAATAGCACGTGCAGAAAAGTTCCAATGGTGCAGGCTTGTAGTGAATGAATATGTACATGGAGCTAGTATTAATATGGGAGCCATATGAAAATACTTCTTGGCCAATGTGTGCCATGTAACTGCAACTTGGCTGAAAAGTCCTTGTCTTCAGCCTGTCTCTGGAACTCATCCTCATCCTCCATCTCCCCCTGAGACTCTTCCTCCTTCTCCCCCTGAGACTCTTCCTCCTTCTTAAATTCCTCATTAAAATCCTCTCTCTTTAGATCTCAGAGCAGAATGTTATTGATTTTGATGATACATAGTTGTCCAAAAGCCTATTTGACTAGGGAAGCAGGACATAAATAACAACCTTATATCTATCTCTTGTACTTTGTAGCAAGGCAAATCATTGTAGCTTTGTCTAATGATACAAGAGATGCTTTGGTTTCCTAGTCATTTGTAAAACAGCCAAACAATGGCAGGTGGACAGGCATTACTTACATTGGAGAACATCAAATAGGAAATCCTTTTAGTTTAAGGAAACATGAAAATATGGTGAATGTTTTTGGGTTTGGTTGGCTGGTTCTAACAGCAGGAGGTGGGCAAGGTTGTAGACTGAACATTATTTCCCCCATGTTCACAGACTTAGCCCTTCTCCCACCCCAGTGTGACTGTATTTGGAAATGGGCCCTGTAAAGAGGTAATTAAATTTAAATGAGGTCCTGTGCTTGGGCCTTAAACCAATACAATCATCCTTTGAAAACGAAACTTAGACATGAAAAAAAAAAAGACATCAAGGATGTCTGTGTAATGGAAGAAAGACCATCTAAGAACAGCTAGAAGGTGACCACCTGCAAACCCAAGAGAAAGGTCTCAAGAAATACTAGCCCTGCCCATCTCTTTTGCCTTTGAACTACCAGCCTCCAGAACTGTGGGAAATAAATTTCCATTATTTAATTCGTTCATTACGTGGTGTTTTGTTACGGCAAACCTAGAAAACTAAGATAGCCAAACAGCAAAGGTGAAGTTCCCTTTAAAAAAAAAAAGTTCTGCGTAGTAGATTCTGCACACTAAGAAATGATTCTGCCCAGCACAAATATTATTCTTTTTGATACACTCTGCTCTGGCCTCAGCTCTTCAGTTCGTAGATAACTTATCATTAAACTTAAAGGCACCCTTGTTTTGACAGTAGCCTGTACCCACCTGGTACTCAATAGCAGCTAAGTAAGTAACTGTGGAGGTGTGAAAAATTTTTTTAATATGTACATTTCATTTTGTGCCCCACTTTACCCATTTGGGGGTGGCTATCATGAATGATATCCACCGTGCATGACTTGTTACCAAAGGACTACAAGGAAACCAACTGGAGTGATATTTAGCTTCTAATAATAATCAAAAGTAGGATTTTTGTATTAAGACAATAATGACATTTCTTGCCAAGCTATTGTCTTGAGAAGATGGTCAAAATCCTTGGAGCCAATCAGGGGCCTGGTTAGGAAGCTCAGTCAAAGAGATCTTCCTAAGGGAATTTCAGAAAGAAGATGGAAAGTGGATTGGGGCAAGGGCCCTGAAGAAGAGGAGAGAAGAGGAACTAACAGTTAGGAGAAGAACTATTAACTCTTTTCCCTTGTCCTGACCACCTCCCGGTGGGACTCTGACATGCCTTTTCATACTGAATCCTTATTATGTTTCCTTTTGACTAAAATATCAACTTCATAAGGCAGCCATTTTGCTATGTAATGACTGCTATATCCCCAGCACCTAAAATAGTATGTGACTATTCAGTAAAAAGTTAATAATGAAGGAATACATGTTTTTCCCCCCTCTCTTTTGATTGCCTTACCCCATCTAAAGAAAGAGAAGTCATCCTTGAGTAGAAGAGAACAGCTTCTCGCTGAGGGAATCTTAGGGCTGTTTTCATACAGTTACCCCCTGAGAGATCTAAGGTCAGGTGCATCCCTTTCACTTCCTTTCTGAAGTTTACATTAGGACAGATGACATCCGTGATGGCATGGAGCCTCCAACTATTCAGAAGATGCGCAGTAAGGTAGGGTGGGTACCCTGGTGCTTGCCTATTTGTGTGGCAAGCTAACTTGGGCAGGGCTGATCACCCAATCTCAGTACTGGTACCAGCCAGTCACTGGATCATGTTGGGGCTGTCCAGAGCAGCAAATCATGTCACTGGGAGACAGTGATTGCTCCTCGTCATCCTCCATCTCAGCAGGAAGTGCACAGGGGTGAAAAGGTGAAGACAAGATTCTGCTAAGTTAGAAAACAATGCCCTCAGGAAACCTGTGCTTGTGTTAGTTATGGTACTGTTGGGATTGTTAGTCTTTCTTTTTCTTTCTTTTCCTTCCTTCCTTCCTTTCTTCCTTCCTTTCCCTTCCTTCCTTCCTTTCTTTCCATTCTTTCCTTCCTTACTTCCTTTCCATTCTTTCCTTCCTTCATTTTCTTCCTTCCTTCCTTCTTTCTTTCCTTCTTTTTTTTTTTTTTTTGCTGCATTTGAAGGGGAGCACTGGACACTGGCCTAATTGACTCCATTTTGTCCCTCTCTGCTACTAGTACACTCCTCTCCCCAAATACCTCTGGACCCTAGGAAGGATGGGACTTATAATTTAATACCTTATGCCAAAACCCCAAGCTGCTCCTCAAACAATGCCTTTTTAAAAGTCAAATTTTCCAGTATCACCATCTCAGCTGAAGCCCTCTAATTGCACATATTTCTTGTCCCCCATCCCAACTCTTCCTCTACTTAAACCTAAAATTTATGTTCATACTCTGAAGACAATCTTAAAGGTCACTCAATCCCTTTGTCTTCCTGATGTGGCCATGTCAGATTAAACCTCCTTTCTCTGCCTAGTAGTCATTTCTTTAATTAGGGTGTACAGATAGATGGCTGAACCTAGTTCAGCTGTTGACTCCAGGAGCTAGACATTTTTGCTCCCACACTACACACACACACACACACACACACACACACAGTCCTAAGAATCACCAGGCTAACTGGTTAATAAGGTGTACCTCCTCAAAGGGTTGAGACCATCAAGTTCTTCGTGTACTAACCATGTTCCTTTGGGATACATTATATAGTGACTATATTAGTATAGCAAAAGTAAAGAGGGAGGGGAAATTCACAAAGAGTGTGGTGGTTTACAATGTGACATTAGCATAATGCCAGGCTGACAGGCCGGTCAAGTCATTTGTTACCTTTCTTTCTTTCTTTCTTTCTTTCTTTCTTTCTTTCTTTCTTTCTTTCTTTCTTTCTTTCTTTCTTTCTTTCTTTCTTTCCTTCTTCTTTCTTCCTTCCTTCCTTTCCCCCTTCCTTCCTTCCTTCCTTCCTTCCTTCCTTTCCCCCCTTCCTTCCTTCCTTCCTTCCTTCCTTCCATCCCTTCCTTCCTTCTTTCCTTTCTTTCTTTCCTTTTCTTCAAAGCTGAGGACCAAACTCAGCGCTTTGCACTTGCCAGGCAAATGCTCTTTCTCTGGGCTAAATCCTCAACCCCAAACAGGGACTTTTCTAAATTGGATCTCTTCACTTGCATAAGGTGAAACCTTCTAAATTACCAGAATTTATTTTATTTATTTATTTATTTATTTATTTTTGGCCAGTCCTGGGCCTTGGACTCAGGGCCTGAGCACTGTCCCTGGCTTCTTCCTGCTCAAGGCACTCTGCCACTTGAGCCACAGCGCCCTTTCTGGCCGTTTTCCATATATGTGGTGCTGGGGAATTGAACCAAGAGCTTCATGTGTGGAAGGCAAGCGCTCTTGCCACTAGGCCATATTCCCAGCCCCCCAGAATTTATTTTTTTAAAAAAAAACAACAGACTTCTGATCGACATCGACATCCTGAAAATAACATTCATCTAGTCAGAGCCGCAAAGCTGACCAGAGTCTTTCATGACAAGATGTTACTTATTTCCAGCCAAAGCCTGGGCCAGTAAGTAACCCTGTCCCTTTTACACACAGGAAGCAGATTCCAGGAGAAGTAAGTTGCCCAGGCTCATGGGGACAGAAATGGTGTTAGTCCTTGAGTCCTGGTTTTATAGCCCTGTGATATGTCCCCACTGGACCGGGACTAACTTTCTACCATGGCTCATAACTAAGAGTTGCCAGATGATTTCATACCCATCAGGACTAAGAGTGGAAAAGGCATGATGGACAATATGCTGAGACACTATCTAGAAGTGCACCCTGCACCCCACATGTTTCTCTGCTCACCAACTCCCTGAGAGGAGAAGCTGTTAGCTCAGAGGCAGGCACCTCTTTCCTTCTGACATAAGACACATAGCCTCATCTCCTTCTTTGCAAGCGAATGACTTCTCAATCCTGAGCGACATCGTTTGGTGAACAAGTTTGGTTGGGTGTGAAGACTGGTGGGAGGTGGTTGTTCCTGGGTTGTGTGATGCAGTTGTGTCTGACCCAGTTTGAAACCCATGGCTCAGGTACTAGGCGCTGTGTGTGCTTGGAGGATGCAGCCCAAGATGAAGGAGAGAGGGTTGACTTGACTGTTGCAAGAGAGTAAAAGGCTGTGGAAGAGGCAGGCAGGCTAACCTGGGTGACCACTGAATGGTAGGTGGACTATCAGCTGGGACGTAGATGAGCCCCCATCTGGCTGGCTACATTATCCCTTTCCTGGTCATCATGAGTATCCCAACACCTGTAACTGCAAAACGAACTCCTGGAAACTGATGTAACACGACATCGTGGATCATTATATTTCTAAGACTTGCATACTTCCTCTTCAGGATGCTTTATCTATATATAGTGTTTCATATAAGACTCTTAAAATGATTATTGACTGGCCCAAGAATTTTCTGTTACTGTGGTTCTTGTTCCTCTGGGGTCTCACAAACCTTGCCACTATTTCTCATCACAGCTTAGAATAGATGGAGCAGACATGATGGGGACACTGCGTGCAAATTGGCTACATTTATTTTCCATCCTTGCTTACTCGTTTCTTTCAACATGACCCTGGTCTGTGGGCGGTGCAGAGAATAATATCTTCAATCCTATGGTCTCATAATTTCAGCATGTAAATCCAGACTCCCTCCTCATGGTTTGTTATCTTGAGGTAGGGGACACTCTGGGAACTCCAGGTATGTTGGCTGACCCTTGAATGCTTATCGATGTCAGAAGGCTGTGTGACTGGGTGATTGCTTGTGTCAGTTTGCACCAGGCCTTGTCTGTCTTGTTCTCCATGACCAAGGCAACAAAGCAACATCACAGCTGAGCACCTTCGGCTTACGGAGGTTTGTATAGTTACCAAGGGACCCAAAGACACCTGTCAGAACACACTTTTGCTGCATTAAAAAAAAAAAGCTCATAAATCAATGGACTAGGAAAAGAATTGTCTCTTCGTCATGTAGGGCATGGCCAAGTAGCTTCCCGCACTGGAAGTGGAAGAGTGAAGTGGGTAGAAAAGCAAGGTGAAGTTGTCTCTTGGGGCCTAAGTCAGAAAGATCATCCTGATTTTACCTTTGGAGAAAGGTAACATCTGAATAAGGATAATTCAACCATGTAGGCCAGCACGAAGCTCAGATGTGCAAAGAGGGGTGTGTATGCTTCTGTTTGATTCTCGTGGCATAAAAAGGCTGGTGACATCTTCCTGCGGACTCTTCTATAAAGGCCCACATCCTGGACCTTTTCCTATATTCTGTAAGCACAGTCATCTTGACGAGCCAATATAAAGGACACATGAAGCCAGCCAAGCCCATGCATCAAACCATAAGAAGAATTTGATATTATTCAAGAGCCCTGCTGGTATCTTGGGCTAGGAGCTGGGCCTAACTTTTTTTTTTTTTTTTTTTTTTTTTGCCAGTCCTGGGGCTTGGACTCAGGGCCTGAGCACTGTCCCTGGCTTCTTTGTACTCAAGGCTAGCACTCTACCACTTGAACCACAGCGCCCCTTCTGGCCGCTTTTCTATATATGTGGTGCTGGGGAATCGAACCCAGGGCTTCATGTATACAAGGCAAGCACTCTTGCCACTAGGCCATATCCCCAGCCCCTGGGCCTAACTTTGACTGCTTAAATACACACACACACACACACACACACACACACACACACACACACACACTTACTTTAAAATTGGACTGTCTTTACTGCTAAAAATAAAAAAATAAAAGGGAACCTACATTACAAGGAAAAAAGAACACCCAAGTTCCTTCAAGTATTGCCTCCTCTCATTAAAAAAAAAAATTGTTTATATACAAGCTTTGTGTTGTGGGGGAGGGGTAGTGCTGGGAGAATGCAGGACCTCAGACCTACTGGGCAAGCACTGAGCAGTGAACAACTGCACATGGAATATTGTGTTGGGCTAGATGGCCAAATGTGTCCCAGGACGTTTGCCAATGTGTGGGGACAGTCTTGGAGGTAACTGGGGCAGCTAGGGGAGGGAGGTGGCACACGATACAGCATCTAATGATAACAGACCAGAGGCCTTGCACCTCCAGCCCCACAAGAAAGAATTATCCAGTCCAAAACTTCAGTAGTACTGCAGTTGAGAGACCCAGTCTGTGCTTCTTACATAGCATCCACTATTCTTACATTGTCTTTCAACTCATTTCACATATACACGTTTGATTATTGTACACTGTGTGTCTGGATGAAATAATGAGTGTCTTAGATCATTTTCTATTACTATGGCAGAACACCAGAGACTAGGGAGTTTATAAAGGAAAAGAAGTTTGAGCTAGCAGCCCTGGAGGCTGCCAAGTTCAATACTGAGCTGTCACCTCTGGTGAGAACCTCATATGTTACAATGAGACAGATGACAATGTATCTGGAGAGCAGGGAATGCAGAAGAGAAAAGAGAACAAAGGGGACCCTGTACTTCATAACAGCCCAGCCTCATAGGAACTAATATCCATTCTCAATGAGTTAATCCAGTCTCCTAAGAAAACTATTAATGATTCCTGAAGGCCACATGACGATAATGGCAACAAAGTTTCAACGTTTAAGTTGTGGCATCAAAGTTTCAATGTTTAAGTTGTGGCAGGGACAAACCTCACCTGAGTGCATAATGGTCTATTGCAATAATGAGACACGCACATGCCAGTCCTGAGGCTTAAGTTCAGGGCCCGGGTGCTGTCCCTGAGCTTTTTTCACTCAAGGCTTGCACTCTACCACTTGAACCGCAGCTCTACTTCTGACTTTTTGGTAGTTAATTGGAGATAAGAGTCTCAACAGACTTTCCTACCAGGGCTGGCCTTGGGCGTAGGTCCTGAGTAGCTAGGATTACATATATGAGCCACCAGCTCTGAGCTGCCCTGGTTATTTTTTTAAATAGGGTCTCACTTCCTGCCCAGGCACACACCTGGACTTTGATCATCTTATTTTTTTGCTTCCCCCCTGTAGCTGAGGTGACAGACGTGACACTAGGCCCAACTTCTTCCACTGGGAATATCCTGGACTTTGTCCTTGGGCTAGCCTGGAACTGTGAGCCTTCCAATCTTCACCTCACAAGTAGCTTAGGAAGACAGGCATGAGCCACTAGTACTAGTTTATTTTTTTCTCTTTTGGTCTGCAAAATATACTGCTCGTAGTAACTAATTTCTTAATGTCATATTGTCCTTCCACTTAGGGCTGTTTTTTCATACATCAACTTGCACTTCTGGTACACTTCATCAAGTTTGATTCACAAATGAAGTTGGCTCATAATTTGAGGGCTTATTTGGTTGTTTTTCCTTGGCCATGCGGCCCTACCATGAATTGCTTTTTATTTGCAGTTGCTTTTGAAAGATCATTTGACAGATGGCCATTGCTACTTCCAGTGTGGGGGCTGGAGGCGGGGCAAAATGGTGCTGATGGGACTACAGTGGGAGACTGGTCTCTATCACTGAATTAGCTGAAAACCTCCTGGGAGACACACAATGTTGCACTGGGTGGGGGGGGGGGGGGGCGGGAATCCCTGTGCTGATCACAGGGCATCAGATCCAATGTGGGAAAATCAGCCACCTGGAGAAATCTTTCACCATCCTTGTCAAACAAGTTCCTGGGGAATGGGGCTGTGGTGAGCTTGGCCGGGACACTGGCACCTGGGGCCTGGTGACTGGCACTCAGCAAAACCAAACTCCTTTTCAAAAGCCACTCTAAAAAGCCCATTCTCACCAACAGTCACCAAGAAAGTATGAAAGAACCTTGAATTTTCCCTAGAGAGGGGCCACCTCATGGGCTCCTGGGACCACAGGGAAGAGGAGGGGAGGGTCCTGGTTCTGAATAAGGGCCACCCACTTGGGTGCCAATCCAATCCTTCCCTTAGGGCAGGGCAGCTGGTTCTCTTGGTCCCATTTCCAAGGAACTCATTTCCCTTTTCAACTCCTTCAGGCTCCTGGGCGGGCTTCAACACTCAGCACCTTTTCCTGTTGGTGCTCCTAACCCAAAGGTGGCTTCTTTTCCAAGAAGGACAAATCCTACTGGCGTAGGCACAGTTGCTTTCCCAAGACCAGGTAGCCTTCTCCGGCCCTGAATCAGTACCAACTCTAAACCCTAGAACTGGGGCTCTCCTGGGCCCAGGGCCTATGTCTAATTCAGGGCAGGCCTGTGGTCTCCTGGGTACAAAATCCTGACCCCAGAAGTGGTCCTGTGGGTCCTGGATCTGGACCCAACCTGAGAGCACGAGTCTTGTCTTCTGGGATTGGTCCTCTCACTCCTTGGCCAGTTGGCCCCGGCCGGGCTCACAGACACAGTACCAAATCAACTTGGCCTTCCCTGACGGGGCTGGCGCTCCTCTCTCCTAAGACTTAGAGGGCCCAGATTGACGGTTTCTCTGCTCACCCAGCTCCCTCTCCCCTGGTACTCCTGATCAAAGAAACTCAAACTTTAAACTGGTGAGGGGTGGGGGGTGGCTCGGGGGGGGGGGCGGTGGACAGAGGGGGAAACACAGCTGTGCCTTGTGCAGCCTGACATGAAGGATAGTTGGTGTTTTTCCCTGCACTGATTCTCTTCACAGTTTTCCCACACTGTTTCATTAATGCATGAGATGTAAGGGCACACATAGATAAATAATTTGGGTTTGTTTGTTTCTTTTGAGGGTGAGGGAGGAATGGAAAAAAATGGATGCACAGCAGAGGAGTGCAAGAGGAAACAACACGGTTGTCCTGACCTAGGTGAGCTCTGCTTTAGCTGCTTTTCCCTGGTTCTTTCTGGTAGACCCGCTGGTTTGTAGGTTAGCCTGGGTCTCCTAGACGAAGTGCCAAGTTCCCAGTGGGCACCGAAACCTCCAGGGTTTCTGACATAGCCCCCAGGCTTACACCTTCCCCATGGGTTTCAGATAAAGGCCATTCTAGGGCCCACTTCTCTAATGACCATCTCCAGATGATAGCAATGGCATTCTTTTCTCTGAGTCGCACTCTTGCTTCGGGAGAAGGTTTGAAGTGGAGGTGTTGACTTTGGTTCTCATTCACCTACCCGTTGTGGTGTAGTGCCTCTGTTCTGTAGGCAAACTGGGCTGGAGAGCAAGTGTGACTCATGTTCTCAGCGAGCTACACCTGAGGTAGACACTCTGTCCACAAGTAGGGACCAAGTGGGACAGTCTCCACCCTCCCTCCCCCCGCCCCGACCCCTGCCCTTTCATCCCCAAATTAAAAGCCTCTGAACTAGGAGGGATTACAAATGCAGGCACCTACCCCTGAATTCAAGGGAGCTTCTTTAACTCTGTATCTTCCTATGACTCTCCCTTGTTTCCGTCTTAGCCTGCCTACCAGTGCTGGGATGGAGAACAGAGGTAGGGCAACAGCATCTACCCTTGTTCTACTGATTGCTCACAGTGAATTTACCTTCTTAAAACCCACTAAGGCGCCTCAGGAAGATGTGGCCACTCGGTCATTGTCTACTTAGCCTGGTTTCTGTCTCACCTCCATTGGCCAGAATTCCCATCCCTCTGTGTTTATCAATAGGGATTATGCAGTTTTTACTGGTGTGGCCTCTGTATCAGGCCCTAGGCAAAGTGCTTCACATTGCTATGGCTTACTTAGTCCGTAAAACCACCCTAAAAATCACCTACTTTTCTCTTTTTACAGACGCTGAAACAAACACTAGGAAATGTAGCTCTGTGTCTTACAGTTAAGAAGGTAGGAGAGATTGTATGGAGAAGAAACACAGCAACAGATCCTCTGACCTTCAACCTGGCCTCTAAGTCAAGGCAATTAGACCAATATGTATGAAATGATTAGTAATTAGTGTAAGACATGAGGCTACAACTGCTGGGCTTTCCTCGTGTCGTTAGGCCCATTTCCTCCCTTCCAAATTCTCACTGCCTCCAGAGCAAAGATGACTACCCACCTGTTATATTTCAGAACCCTTGGGGCTCCGTTGGGCGTCCCGTGAGTTCCTGGCACATTGTGGGTGCTAGGGGACAGTAAGGGAGGGACTGACAACTCATGGGACAAGGAGAAAGGCCTAGGAAGTTAAAGTTTCACCACCTATCAGTTTGGAAGAGAATATGAGACTCAGAGGGGAGGGGAGCTACTACAGGTCACACAGCTCATCAGAAACAGATCAGGAAGAAACTGATTCCCCCAAATTCCTGCTCAGCATATATTTCCCCAGAGCCTGTAGCTTAGGTCAGTACAGAGTATATATGGTGTCCACACCGTGATTCTCAAGTAAGGAGTCTAAAAGCAGCCGCCCCCCCCCCCCCCCCAACCACCATCTCCCTCCACACACACTACTTGGCTTCCTGGAGCTTCCTCCTTGAGACTTAGCTCAAGGGTTCTTCCTAGGAAGCTTGGCTAAAACCCTAGAAGTCCACCACCTTCTCTATCCCTAGGCATTTGGGATTTGCCTATATCAGAGCACCCCGACCCAGCAGGGACCACCTTTGATGATTTATTAGCATGTTTTCCCCATTTGATTGAACACTCTCTGAAGTCAAGAACCATAGCTCCTTGGGGTTTGTGAAGTCACTGCCTACCACGTGATACGTGGTCTCTTAGTACAAAGCCTCTTTATGAATGAACAAGTGCAGCGCAGGTAGACCAGGTGTGTGCCATGAAGGTCAGGGTCACCACAGGTTCCTGAAGCTGGAGGGAAGCTGACCAGCCAGGAAAGCCGAATGCTGTTAATCAGGTAGGGCGAGGTGAAATGACACAGTACCGCACCTTCAGCTCACCACTCCGAGAGAGAGTCTCTCCAGGTGAACTGCTTGCTTCTGAAAAGCCATCAGTGAATAAAATAGTCCTTGCCCTCTAGGGGAGGGCAAATAAGCCAAGCACATTCTGAGTAAGCTCTTTGAAGAAAATAAAAGAAAGAAACAGGATAGGGGTGAGGGGCTCCCTTGACAAAATCGACCAACAAGGCCTCTTTGAGCTGAGCCCCACGAGTTGGAGCCAGCTTACAAATGGGGGCTTTCCTGAGAAGTGGCTAGTGCAAAGGTCCCAAGTAGGGAGAACCATGGGGGCTCAAAGCATAGCCAGAGGTTCAGAGTGGACAGGTGCCCACATAGGCCAAGAGGAGAAGGTCAGCCATGAGGCTGAAGGGCAGAGGCCCCTGTCACAGAGGCCCTGACAGGCAGGGCAGGAGGTGAGAGGTCACTCTGGGCACACTGGGAAGATAGGGAGAGCTTTGAGGGTGACTTGTTCCAACTGGAATGGTGAAAATATCACCTGAGGAGTCAGGTGAAGAGTCTGGAACAGTGCACAGTGGGTGAACACCATTTTAGAGCTGTATTCTAATAACTAACTGGATTTGGGGAGGTTTGTTGGGAGCTAAAGGCGATGGGGCTGTGTCTGTCAGAAATGTGTAGGATTTTAACACTTTCCTCTAACCCCATGCTCCTTATGGTATAGGATTTTTTATTTTTTTATTTTTTGAGAACGGTGTGATAGGGTACAGGCAAAAATAAAGCGCCTCCAAGCGTTGAGTACACAGAAGCAGCTGGGGTCAGAATGTCAGCTGGGTTCCTAGGCCTACAGCAACAACAGAAGAATAAAAAATAAGAAAGTAAACACCAGAGCCAGCAGGTTGGCACTTGAAAAGCAGAAAGGTCTGTAAAGCAGAAAGGGAAAGAGAAAGGGGCTTTTGTGACGAATGATACCCATTCAGTTGTCTAGGCGGCCCCTTTAGCACACTGCACCTTGCATCTCAGCTCCGCCAGCAGTATCTAATTACTTTCCATAATTACTCCCTCCACATCACTTACTAGCATTTAGCTCACTCTTTCCTGAGTCCCACAGACAGCCTCTCTCTGTGGACAGTGGGTTTGATTAGCAATAGAGAATCAACTTTCAAAGTACTTAATATGCTGTGCTTAAAAAAAAAAAAAGCACAAGGCTCAAAGATTTTAATCCTAATAGAGTGTGGAAATTTCTGGACATAGAGGAACCAGCTAGAAAGCTTTCAGCACAGCAATCCAGGCCCCTCATACCCATGACCTAGGGATGTTAAGTTGTTGGAAAAAGGAAACCAATCTGAAAGCAAGCAAAGGGCAGGTCTGAGACACTGCTCTTAATTTTCCTGGATCGTGAATACTGCTCTGCAAATTTGAAGGGAATTTCTTTTTCATGTCTAAGTTCATGAATGCTTTGTTTGGTAGGTGATACTCAGTGAAGGTTATGAAATAATTCTCTGGGAAAGAAAGAGGCCACATGGATAATGGGGTGAGCCCAAACTAGGTCAAGAGAACAGGGCTACTGGCCAGAGTTTTGGAGCCAGAGACAGCCATCTGCTAGGACACAGGGCAGTGCCTGTCTGGTTCACAGGTTCATTCCACTGCCTGCCCTCAGCCCACAATGGCACAATTGTGCCCATCACATCTCCTGCTCCAAATGATCTCTTTGGGAAAGTGAGATCTTAACACCAGAGGTGGAATTCCACTTAGCATTCCAATCCTGTCTTATAAGTGCGGTGGTAGTGGATAAGCCACTTGATGTTTTGGAATCTCAGTTTTCTCTCAGATGTGAAATAGGAGATGATACTTATTACCCTAGAGATATGTCAAGAGTTCATTTGGGGAATTTTGTGTCTATGTACCCAATTCATTTCCTGAATCTATAACAAAGTGATAGTCACCAGCTTTGTGATTGTGTAATTGCCCCCTGGGGGGGGGGACAAGCTTGTCACCTGGGCACACTATGTAATCTGGGTACCTCAGTTTCCTCATCAGTCATCTAAGGATGATTGCAATAGAACCTATTACCTGATGGTTGTACTAGCACTTATGGAGGAACAGAAGGGCTAATATGGGACCAGTCACCTAAATATGCTGACAACTGTAGCTTCAGCCCAGTCATTAACTCACTTTACGAATTAGTTTATCTGTTATGTATACTTCAAAAAAAAGTTTGAACCACCTTTTTTCTTTTCTTTTCCTATTTCTTTCCCATTCCTCTATGCAAAGGAACTCAGGGACATCTTTGCAGCTCCAGGCAAGGTCGTCCTGCTCCTCTCATCTCGATGACCACGGAAGTGAAGAAGTGTCTAGTTCAGCAAGATATGCAAGTGCAGAGACTAAAGCCAGCACCTCAGGAAAGACTACCACCACCTGGCTTCAAAATTATGCGTTGGCCCCTACATCCAGAAGCCTAAATATCTGGTCTTTACAATTCTCTCCTACCATCCTGCAAAGAAGACTGTAGTATTTGAGATAGTGTCTCTCAGTCCTAAGTTTTGCCTGACAAAATGAATATATCTTTACTTTCTTTTCTCTAAATCCCGCTCACACTACTTGTGAATTGGAATTGAGTTTAGGAGACTGAATTTCTGGTATCAGGGCTTTCCGTGTTGCCTGTGCTGAGAATGAGGATGGCTCATGGTAAGCTCGATGTCTTAGGTTTTCTTCTTCTTCCTGCTCCAGAATGGCAGACATGTTTGGCGTATATGTTGAGATCACCTCACCTTTTCTAAGGACAAGCTCACTTAACAATGCCTTGTAGAAACAAGTCACACAGTTCCGTTTGTGAGACTTGCCCTTTGTGTTTGTTTCCTTAGGGGAAAAAAAAAAAAGAAAATTTCCAATGATGTCACTGGAAATTTACGTTGAATAAGCTTTATAAGAACAGACTTGAGTTGGGTTATCTGTCACATCTTAGGTATTCCCTTATACTTTTGTCCTAACATCCCTTTCATAACTCCTAAGTCTTTTGTACACTTTTTACAGCTTCTAAGGCGAGGGGGTAGCGCGGAGAGTCCTTTACTTAGCTGCTGGCCCGAGGATAGCTGGAGAAAAACAAGCTTAGTGAGAGACAGCCTGAGAAGGGACCTTCTAGAAGCGCTTCCTCAGCCAACAGCAGCCCAATGGAACCACCTAGTGAAATAGGCAGAGCCTGAGCATTTCAATAAAAATGTAAGCCAGAGTATTGCCCTGAGCAGGTGCACCATTTTATATTTATCACAAGAACATCCTTTAGAGGAATGGTTGAGTTTTTGAGGCCTGCAGACAAGAGATGGATGGGTAGATGGCTGCTTCTGTTTCACCTGAGACCAGCAGACAAAGGTGTGTGTGGGTTATGGTTTAGAAAAGATGTAAGAGTCAGAGGTAAAAGGTTACTAGTGACTCTGGAGGACTTTTGTGATTCAACAAGTAAGAGCTTCAGGTCAGGCTATGCCATAGCGAACTTTGAAAATATGTAGTCTGTTATTAAATCTGGAAGACGAGTCTGCCACCAGATATTTTATTTCAAACCTGTGTATTCCAGATTCCAGGGCCTGGACTGTAATCCAGCAATTTTTCTCAATTCTGGATCACAGTAAACAGACTGCTCTGCGGAAAGGCCGAAAGTGTAAGCTTAGACCTAAAAAGGACAGTTGGGGTTCCAGAAATGGGCCTCTGCCCTAGCTGCCTTCACTGACTGACTTTCCTAGGGACAGGAAGGCTTAGAAAAGGACCATTTTAAGCTTCTCCTGGAGCAATGCTATACAAACGGTATGATCACTAGTTAGACCAATCCTTCTGAACCTAGATACCGCACTCTTCACTGCCCTGATATTCTTTTACCATGGGATTGTGCAAAAGCTAGCAGGATGTGACAGCAGGAAGAAATATCCAAGAGTCTTCTTGTGGACGGCTTGAGCCAAGAGCTGTTGCTCAAAGTTGTCTTTCACTTATAAGGGAAAGTCATAATGGGTGGGAAAACCACCCTATTGAAAGAATGGAGGCTTTTGTGTCCTGTTTTCTTATTGAGCTTTACTGACTAGTCAGCATAAGTTGCTTCTTCATAGAGATACAAACATTAAGATTCACAGATGAACCTAGCACTCTAAAAAGGAAGTGCAGATTTGGATGGTAAGAGATGAATAAGTAGTAAAACAATTAGTCCTGTCTATACAGTACTACTTGGATCACAGTGGGACTGACAAAATCAGAGCATAGAGAGATACCCAAGTGAGCTTTGTAAGGCATGCTTCCATCCTAAGGAATCTGGGCTCCCATCTGAATTCATAGTGTCTTCTAAGATCCCACCTCCTTCCTTCTAGTCAATCATCAAAGATTCATTTGGTAGCTATTACATGGCAGCTACTTTGAAAAGTTCTAGCTTTGAAAGATCAATGAAGAAAGTCTAGAGTCCTGTGGCCCTGTCCTATATTTCCATCACAACAATGCGTGGATTGGGTTAGACGTTAAATCGTGCTGCCGTTAACAATCCTGCAAATCTTGGTGGCTCACATGAGCCACGAGCTTATTTCTCCCACACACTGCTTGATCTTTAGAGGTTAGGGAGCGTTCTGCTCCACCTTTTCTTTCTTTCTTTTTTCGTTATAGGACTAGGTCAAAACAAACAGCTTCTATCTATCTAGAAGATAGTGATTTGATAAGGAAGACAGAAGTGAGCGCAGGCAGATCAGTGTGAGCTCTTCAAAGCCTCAGCTGGTTTAGAGAGCTGCCAGGGCTGCTCACATTCCATTGGCCAAAGCAAGTCACATGACAAAGCAGGTATGACATCAGCTGCAGGCAGTTAACAGTTAACAGTTGGCAGTTAACACCGGGAAGGAATAACCACAATCTAGCAAAGGCCCATTACAGAGTTAAGCACTAGGCTTAGGTGTAGAAAGGCAGCTACAGTTTTGGAGCTCCTTTTAGTTCACTTTAGTGATAGATTTTAATAGAACTTCTGGACATTTTCTTTTTTTCTGCCCAGCCCTTGGAGATGATAAGTGTTGCCTGCATTAATAGGGAAGAGAAGGTATTAGGATTAGAGTTGTAATTAGTGTTTCTAATTCTGGCAGTCAGCATGAAAACTAATTGGAAAACAGCTTCATGACAGGTCTTATGGTACAGAGATGGTACTATATGTATTTTTACTGAGAATCCACTGGATTTGAAGTCAGCTGTAACTGCATTCAGGTGCTTTTTAAAAGACCCCAAAAGGATGAGCTGTCTTGATTTTTTTTTTTTTGAGGAGTCATTTGATATCTGAATTTCAGTTTCTTCATCTGTAAACAGGGGAGATTGTGAGAAAGGGGAAACTGTAAACATGAGGTGCTATTTAAATATTTGGCCTTTGTACACAATTGATGGGTACAGACCTACCAAGTGAGCAGTTCTGGTTTCCTCCCTTGTGAGAAGCAGGGGTGGGCAAACACAAAGTTTGTTGACAGCAGTGAGAGAGACTGAAGCTGGTAATTATCTACCAGACAGACAGTTGTGATTGTCCATAAATGAGCTTGGCAGACCTATCAATCAGACATGTGCTTGATATAATGCCGACAGTCCTATTTATACAGGGAGCTGCATACTTACTATGAAGAGGGAAAGGCATGGTTGAGGTCTAAGTGGCTCTAGAGGACACATCTTCCATTGATCTGGGTGGCTGGCTGTTCTGGTGTGGTAAAAGTCTGGTAGAAACATGAAAGATCTTCTGAACTTCCATGCCAGTCCTGTGTCTTAGAGGTAGAGGACACCTCAGCCCATAGAATTTAATCAACCAGCTTTTCCTCTTATTCTTTGCTAAGAGTATGACAGTTATGTTTGAGTGACAAATCAGATGGAGGAAAACTCATTATTACCTGGTTTTTATTTGGTGTTCATGAATCTCTTAAAAGTGAATAGTTCCTTTAGTATTTAGAATTGAGCATAAATATTCACTGTTTATGCACAATTGACCAAAGGACCGAAATGTCCTATGGACTTTTCTTACATGTTTGAATGCTCACTAAACATTAGTAAATGGAGCTCTTAGGTAAATAATTAAAACACAGCTAATAAAGCAGTGTTTTTGAATGCTCCAAACACCTGAAGAGGCAGATTACATATGCGCAGAATGTCACCAAGATGACAGAAAAAAAAATTGTTCTATGGGGGGAATGGCAGACCTATCACTCAGACTTGTGCCTTGATGTAATGGAAATCCAGAGGGAAGAAACTACTCATGAATTAGGGGTAATCTGCTCTATTTTTTTCAATTTACATGTGAGGTGGGCCTTGTTGATATTCTGGGGTTCAAAATCTAGGAAGTGCTCTGTGAGCATATTTTCAATGAAGTGTACATATCATTGGCATAAATTCCTCCTGAGATGATACAATCCCACAGCAAACCAGACTGTGGCATGCTAGGGATGAGCTCTACCTCCTGTTAGTTTCCTACCCTGAAGACAGCACTTTCAGAGGTGTACACCATTTGGGGGGAAAAATCAGGTCCAATGGTCATACTATGAGCACATTTGGCTATGATCCCCAGACTTTTCAATGACATCCTGCACCTCTAATTCTATTATGAAATTTACAGAGAGGGATGAAAAGAATAACAAAGATCTAACAAAGATCTGCCCTCTGTTGGGTATATTGGCATATGTCTGTAACCCCAGCCACTTAGGAAATGGGAGAATAAAGATGTGAGGCCAGTCCATGCAAAGAGTTCATGAAACTTTTGCTCAGTAAGTAAAGGTGGTAAATGCCTGTAATCCTGGCTATGCATGAAGCATTGGTGGGAGCATCAAAATTCGAGGCTACCCAGACAAAAAGTGAAACCCTGTCTTAATAAATAAAGCAAAAAGGACTGGAGGCATGGTTCAAGAGGCAAAAAGTGCTTTCATAGCAAACATAAGGCTTTGAGTTCAAACCCCAGTATTACCACACAAAAAAGAATCCCTCCTGAGTCAGAATAGATGGATGAGGGAAAAGGTTTCAAAACTAATACACATTAAAAAGGGCCAGACTAAGATATTGTAGCCAGGGAAATGCTAAAGTAAGTATTCTTTTCGCCCCCTCCATATACATCCTTTTAGATGACAAGTTACAAGGATAGACATAGAGGAGCTATCTGTATCTGCGCTTTTCTGTGAAACATTAAAAAGAGCTGTAATTCTTCATGAGTGGGTAGGGGCATAATGGGAAGCATATCTGGGAAAAGGAAGTCATAAAACCCACCTATTATCCTTGCATTTAGGGCTAGATCACATCCTTGTATTTTCCAGTAATGGAGAGAGTACACATCTTGGCTTCCTACAACCACTGTCCGGGAGTAGGGATTGCTGGAGAACATGACCAGCTCAGAATAAGGACCAAAGATGAGAACTACCACTTCTGAGTCTTTTAACTATCCCCACCGCCCACTCCTGCTCCCCCCCCACCCCGGGTTTTTAGAGTACAATATATATGTATTTCCTCTTTTTGTCTATTTTCCCCTTCTTTATCCTGGCACACGAAAGTAATCCCTACAGGAAGTTCTACCTTGGGAAAGGCTCTCGTGAGACTCTTTGTTGAAATTCCTTACAAAAGGGGATCTCAGGGGCCTGTGATCTGGTGTGTGGAAAGTGGAAGCTGAGGGAAATCTACATTTCTCACCAGATGATATCTTCTACCCAGAAAAGCCAAGCATATCTGCACTATGAAGGCTACATTAATAAATGTGCTATTACTATGGATTTGAATTTCTTCATTTCTATACTCTTTTTTTTTCTTCAATAAACTTTCTTACCCTTTTCCAGATTAAAGCCATCTTTTACAATAGAGGACTTCTCTAGTTCCCAGATAAAAGTTACTGAATTTTCAAAAGATCCCAAAGAGGCAGAAAACAAAAAACCAGAACATTCCTCAGAAACAGCTTAGTTCATAGGTTCAGGAGTTTTGACACAGAACCAACCAGCCATAGCTAGTAGGCTCGCCCTTGATGATGTGTGATTCAAGATGGTAACACTTAGCACGTCTGAATTCCAGCTGAAGGGTGGGGGGAGATGGACTTTCTTCTTTTGAGAGTGATCTTGAGATAATTAATATCACTTTTGTTCATTTTTATTTGGGAACTTAGCCACATCTAGTGGCAAGGGAGGTTGGAAATAGGCCGCCCTGCATAAACAGAAAGAAAAATCAGATGTCTCACTATTCTAACAGAAGGAGGGCCATAGCACTGTGACATCCATCAAAGTCACCACCCACGCTTTGGGACAGCAAATATTTGTGGGTTGTCCTCACACCCAGATACACCTACTTCTTCTTCTCCAATTCAGACAACTCCCGAATGCCCTTGAGCATTTGGGAACTTGGTCAGAATTCCTCACCAGAAGCTCCAGAGAGACAGAGCAGACAGAAGAGGTGTAGCCTCTGTATGGAAAAGAAAGGGACTCGGGCACTCATCAACGTTTTATACTACTTCTGGTTCCGTTTTAGTGTAGGACTAGAAAGCAATAAAAATTCCCACTCAAAAAAGAGACTGAAAAAGCATGCAAGCACACACATGCACACACACATGCACGCACACGCATGTACACACACACACACATTTATAGGTTCATGGTTGTGAGCCGGAACTCAGAGCACGTTTTCCCTGTCAGCAGGTAAGTCTCTTGGTCAACTCATCTGGTGACCAGGTTCTGCTGGCAGGCGGCAGAAGGTTCGCCCTTGTGGAGCCTAGGTAGGCATGAAGGTAATATCTTTCTTGGGGGCAGTAGCACCTCCACAGTTCCTTCCTGTAGGAATAGATAAGGCTGCCCAGATAGCCTTCAAGGTCAAGTGCTTAGCCAGGTCAGAATTCACAGTTCATTTCCTGTGCTGTGAATCTCTCCCCAAGAAACCCTAGAAGCCTGTAAGAACATTTGCTTGGTTTATTTCATGTGCAAAGGAGTACCGATAAGATGTGGTTTATGTTGTATTTATGGACCTGCCCATTCGACCTCGCTTCTCCGTTTCAACCTTAGTACACCTGTCCTGAGTCCTTTAACCACAGGCTTGAGTGGAAAGCAGTATTCCTTGACTGTATGCTGCTGTCTGGCAGAGAGCTCTGGCTAGCGGATGAGTTTCTGCCCAGACTTTACACAGCCTGCTCAAGGGTTGTCAGCTTCCTCTCACTGCCTTTGTACTTCACAGAGTTGCCAAGTCCCAGGCCATCTCTCCCCAGTGTCCTTAAGCAAGAGTCCACGGTGGTTACTTCAGCTGGGTGAGCAGGGCAGGGCGGGGCCCCCGTGGCTACATTAGCATCCCAATCCTGATCTGATACTAGCACAGGTGCTCTTCCCCCAAATCTGACTGAAGGAACAGAAGTGAAATGTCTCTTTGCTACCTGTCCTTCTCTCAGCCTCCCTACTAAAACAGTGCCCCTCCCACCGTCATCCTTGCCCAGATGGGGAGCCTCGCAGTATGGAACAGCATTCAGAAGAAACAGAGGCCATGAGCGTAGTGGGAAACTGAGCCTGGGTTGAAGTGATAGCCTTTGCCCTCAGAGGAAGGCTAGAAAAGAGGCCACAGGCCTCTAGCCAGACAGCCAAATCAGCACAGAGAGAGGACAGGAAATGAGGGGAGGGGGGGCACCCAGGAGGGGAGGTCAGCCTCAGCCAGCCTCTTCTCACTTTAAGGGAGACTGTGGGGCCCACAGAGCCTGCAAGATCCAGAGCTGCCCCAGGGAAATAGAAACCTAAGAACAAGAAAGACCTTCCATTCGGAGAGGTGTCCTGGCCTACAACCTATCCCTCTTTATCCACAGTCCACCCCCTACCCCAAGCCCCGCCACACTTTAAAATCCCAGCTCACTCTTTCCTTCATCCACAGATCCGCTCCCAGACCGTTCCGAGCCTGGGCGCGGCACCCAGAGGCTGCAGGGAGCCACAGCTGTGAAAAGCTGTCTGAGGCTAGAGTGCTCAGGCAATGTTCATCCCTTTGAGGGTCTTGCTACTCTACCCCAGCATCCTTCCTGGTACCCCACCTTGCCCAAGGCTCCCAGAGAATTCCCATGGTGGCACTTTTGCTCAGGAGATGACAGAGAGGCAGCACCCAGGCCAGTGACTCTAGAAAATAGCTTCCTTGCCCAGCTCACCAACAAACAGCCTGGGTCAGCACGCTCCCAAGAGAGGGACTTGTATGGCCAGGCACTGGGGCAGAAGTTTGTGGAATTTTCTCTTCAACTTCTCATATACTGCCTACTCAAGCCATACCACACTTTGTGAGGGGCAGAAGCGTGCTTGCAAAAAAAAAAAAAAAAAAAAAAAGCAGTAACCTAGAGAGCTTTGGAAATCTAGTGAGTCTGAAATGGTGGGCAGATCCAAGTCATAGGGCAAAGGGACACTGGGGATTTGCCATGCCAACACCGTCCCTGCAGTCAGAAGCCACTGGTGAAGACATCCATCACCTAGCTTCTCACTGTGGTTGCTTGTGCTGAAAACACCTCCCTCCCTGCGGGTCTTCGGATCTATGGCCCTTGCCACTTCATCCCAAAGAGGTAGAAGGATTTGCCACCCCCACTGAACTAGGCAGCCCCTGGGATTGTCCTGACAAAACACAGTGGTCATGATGCCATGCTACTAGCAGGCATGGCTTCTTCAAGGGCCTGGTGCCTTTGGTGCAAGCCAGGAACCAGGGAGCTTGTCTACTTGAGACCACTATGTCATCAGCAGTCCACGAAGCAACCACCCCCACCCCTGTAGGCACTGGAGGGTGGAACAGCCTGGGAGATAGAGATGGAGGCTGAGGAGTAAGAAGCAGTAAGGCCTAGCAACAGGCCAGACACAAGACTGTAGAATCTTACCATTTATCTGCTTCTATATATGCAAAACCTGAATCCTTCTGGCACCCATGAACCAAACTACTTACTCCTCCTGTCATACATTGGATGTATATACAAATGTGTCAGTAATAAACACAAAGCTAGTGTTGACAGTAGTAATATTGATACTGTAGATGTGAAAAAAAATTAAGGTTAGCTCTTCCTGTCTTTACGATATTCCCTTAGGGAAAAGTCTCTCGACCCTGATTCCACACTTCTTTGACCTGATAATTTTTTTCTGGTGTATTTTATTAGCATATATTAGTTGTACAAGGGGAGGTTCTTTGTGACATTTCCAGGCATGCGTACAATGTATCTCCATCAATCTCACCTCTTCTAACCCTCTCTCTGGCCCCCTTTTTGCCTCCTTCTTAAAAGGGTCTTTATCGTGGGAACAGTTCTGTACACTGTAGTCTCTATTTTCTTTAGACTTAGGTACCAGAAGAAACTCTCTTAATTGTGATAACTAAAAATGCCCCCAGTCATTGTGGGGGTGGGAGTGAGGGTAGGGGGGGTAGGGAGGTGAAGTGCCTCAGGTAAAAGGCACAGTGACTGCTAACACACTAAGCATGGGGGTGTCTTGAACTCTCTTCTCTGAAGGGTAATGCTACCATCTCAGTGCATAAGTAGCTTGATCTGTGTAGTAGCTTTGGGGGTTTTAGGCAGTGCTTTTTACTTAAATAACGAAAAAAAAAACCTCAAAAAAACCAATTTACTCAGTGACAGTCTGCCACCAGGTAGTTGTTTGTTTGTTTGGACTTTTTTGTTGTTTATTGTTTTAGTTTGAGTTTGTAAAATAATGTTGAGTAGCCAATGCTGTCAAAGCAATTTCAATTACATCTATTCTTCTATTTCCCTTTAATAGCCCTTTCCGGGAGGTGATGATTTACTGGTTAGAGAACTCAGACTCTGCAAACAAATTTTCCCAGTTGAAACTCCAAGACTGGCAAATATGAGCTGGGAGACTTGGACAAATGACTTGAATCTTTGTCTTCCCTGCTTCACTATCTATGAAATTACAGGGTAGATGATAGTGTCTGCCTGGAAAGGTTGTTGTGAGGATTAAATAAAATGAATACCTGCAAAGGCCAGGAAGTAGCACTTGGACCCAAGTAAACAAGTGCTCTACTCCATGTGTTGGTTGCTTTTCTTTCTTACTTTTGGTGGCACTGGGGTTTGAATTCAGGGCCTCGTACTTGCTAGTCAGGCATTCTACTACTTGCATAATACATTCCCAGTGCTTTTAACTTCTGTTTCCAATAGGGTCCCAGTGTTTTGGGGTTTTTTGGAAGGGGAGATTTGGGGCCAGTTTAACCTATGCTTCCCAAGTATCTTGGATTACAGATGTGAGCCACCACATCCCACCCAGGTGTGCTATTCTTACTCATTCAGTATCCACGGCTTAGATGCTGGAAGGCCTTATCAAAGTCATCTATAGACATATGACTTCAATCCCTTTCCCCGAGCTTGGGAATTCTGATGGAATCTAATAGGAATCTTGTGGAGATTCAAAGAAGCAAATGTATCAGAAGCTGAAAAAAAAAAGTGTCTGGTACATAATAAGCATTCAATAAACATTAGCTATCATTCATTTCTCATTCTGTACTCATCATGGGTACAAATTCCAGGCCAGAAAAAGAAGCTTCAGAACTGTCTACTATCCAAAGTGTGTGGATTACCAGGTGGCCCATTAGCCCCGGCAAGCTGTGGTGCTTTCACAGGACCCAAGGGTTTGGTCACTGGGACCTTATTAGCCCAGGGCCCAGCTTCCTGGTGGATTATTTTCAGCTTCTGCCTTGGGTCACTTCCAGGACCCATGGAACTTTTCTTACCTTTCTGCTGGAACCTCTGATAATCCTTTGTCAATCCAGAGGAACATCCTTTGGTTCTCAAACTCTGATGACTCCAATGGATTTAAAAAAAAAAAAAAAGTTGGGTCACAAATCTCCCTAGAGGCAGAGAAATAGCACTGAACATCCCACCTACTTGAGCTGAACCCCAGGGGTGGTGGGAGGGGGAAGGAAGGCTGTGGAGGGCACTACCACAGCCCCTATCCCTCATGTTTGGAAGTACAGATGCTATCACACAGAAAGGAGTCCAAGTCCCGGTCACCACGTGGGCCCCGGGCACGTACACGGCACACTGTGACACATTAGATAGAAGAGAATAAAGAACTGAACTGGGGAAGAGCCCTGCCCTCCAAGAGTGCGGTCTATTGAGCAGGAGGCTCTCCATTCTGCCCCCGACGGGGAGAGCCGGCAGTGCACGGAGACATCTGGGGTGGCCTGGATGGGTGGGGCAGGCACATGTTACTGAGATCCTAGGGGGCAGAAGCCGCAGCAGAGGGCCCCCAGACGGCTTCTAAAATTTCATAGACAACTCCCCTGATGCCTGCCCACCAGCAAAGAACTAATGTGACCCCAAACGTCAAAAATATAGAAGATGGGACAGGAACACTGTCACCCCAAGGCAGAAGAAAAGTGACATGAGGTAGTGTGCCAGAGGTTCAGGAGCCGCCACGATCCCTAGCACACTGTTAAGGTTAAACAAGAGGAGCGGAGCGTTCTGGGGGCTTATTTCACAGAGGACGAGCAGACCATCCTACAGCCTCACCACCCTCATTTAGAGAGGGCCATCTAGAAAGATGGACACCAGCCAGGTCCCTCTGGAAGTGCGCACCACACCGGGCAGGCCACAGGCCAGGCCAAGAGCTTGGCCATGGAATGGGGGAGGGACTTGGGGCAAGCCACAGGAGACCCACCACGGCTGCGGTCCTCCCCCCACGGATTCCAACCCCCAGCTCCCCTGGAGAACAGTGGGCTGCTTGATTGTGCTGGTGGGGTAGTCAAGGAACAGCAGAGGGCGAGGTGGTATTTGTGTCAGGTCTGAACAGGACACAGGTAGTCTGTGGCTTAGCCGAGGGAGAAGGCACTTCCAATAGGGGGGACGGGCTTATAAAACTATTTGATGTGGGGCGGGGGGGAGGGTTGGTGAGGGGGCAATACCCCCATTTAAAATCGCAAATGTTCAAGGGGCCCTGTTTTCCAAGATATGGATCTGTAGTGAGAGAACTTTCCACAGTAAGAGCAAAGGGTTGTCCTCTTTTGCTTTCAACAGCTCACAGGGCATGGAAAATGAAGCTTAGTTTGCAGGAAACTCTGTGTTCTTAGTGCCTCGTAGAGCCAAGAGCTTCTGCTACATTTCCCACCCGGGGTTGAGGTGCCACCCACCCTCTTGTATATTTCCATAAGTGAGATGCTGTCTTCTCTCCGGCTCTGCACTGTCCCAGGGCTGTCTCCTCTCCTCCAATCGTTTCAGCTTCCAGCTGCGCCCCATGGTCTTTGTCCAGCCGGGAACCCACTGCTGTGACCCCTGGCGCTGGTATTCTCAACCTTCTCTCTCACTCTTAGGCTAGGCTGGCTCCCAGCCGGCGAACCCACACTCCCGCCTGCCCCCCCCCCCCCCCCCGCCGTCTACTCCCCAGAAGCACTGGCTCACCAACTGTCCGTCCTCCACACCCCTCCGCTTCCCGCCGTCAGCAGACACCCAGACCCTGCCAGGCGCCTCCCGCAGCGGCCCCTCGGGTCCCCTCTTGTTCCCTTCTCCTGTGCTTTCCACCTAGGTACTGGGGTGATGCTCCGCAAATGAACTAATGATAACAGTTTCTTGTTGCTATTGCAGTTCCGACTTGATGCCATTTACTTTAAGTCACTGAGCTCTTTACATGAATAATATCTTCTGCAAAGCGCCCCCCCCCGCCCCCGCCCAACCCCGCACACCCTATGGAAAAGATACTCTCCTTCTCCTCGTTTCCCAGATATGGAAACTGAGGCACAGAGAGGTTAAGTATCTTGTCTGGGGTCACATAGCCATTAAAAGCGTACCTGTACTGTCAGAGTATTGAGGTTTAGGACGCCCATAAGGACTGTTGAGTCGACCTTTCAAGGGCAAACTGTACTCGTTTGCTTGGTCGCAAGGATCTTTGTGACCCAGACTGTCTCCATTCAGAATTTTTCTTTTTTTTTGTATTTACCACGCTACACCCAACCCCTTAGGCCTGAGCCTTGCAGAGCCACCTTAGGCTCCTCAAAGACACCAGTGTGTCATGCTGCTCTGTCTTTGTTCAAGTTGTTTCTTTCCCCAAGATGCATTGTCTAGGAATGTGGCAGACACCATACTGGTCGAGGCTCACCCCAAACTGTGCTCCCCAGACACCAAACCCTTGCAGATCATCTCCTACACATCTACCCCTTGGAGAACTGGCCTCTTCCTCCCTTGGGCTTTGCTATAGCCTGGTCCTTGCACTGTGACCTCCTTTGTCTCCATGGGTGAAGGTAGGGACCCACATCCCATTCCTTCTCATGTGTTTGCCTTCCTGGCCCCAGGCCCTATGGGCCTTTCTGGTCTGATTTTATTTTTCCTGCCTGCTTTCTTCCTGTCTCTGCCGAATGGGTAATAAGGATCAGGCACGACATTAACATTCATAAGTGGAAGGAAGAGCGTGTTTGTGGCCAACTGATGCTTTTGGACTGGGCATGACTTGGGGAAGGAGAGACTAAGAGGTCCCAGAGTCAGGGGAAGTAGCCTGGGGACAGCAGCACACAGGGAAGTCCAGAAAAGCCACCTGTAGCACTCAACAGGCTGTGTCTTGTTAGCTGAGGGCGGGGCTGTGCTGCAATGGAAAGCACCAGAAGGTCCCATCCTCGAGCCCCATTTCTGATACCCTGCATTGTTAGTCCTTTTGTTGTGGGGCAGGATTCTCCTCAGTGCTTGCTTGGAACTCTGTTCCCAGCCCAACCTCAGGACTTTTTCCCCATGAAGCCTTTAGAGGGTGTAAGGCCTGGACAAAATATCAATACAATCTAAATAATTTAGAAGTCAGTGGAGCTAGGATACTTTGAGTCATTATTTAAAATGTACCTATGGGCTTGCCTAAATTATTGAGCTTGAATAAAAACTGTTTTACTTTCCCACACCTCAGGAGTTGAAATCAGTCCCTCTCAGCCAGAGCCAACTATTAACAATGATAATCCCTAGCAGCTAGTCTAAGAAAATGCCAAGGACTTAGACTCTAGGAAGCATATCTCTAACCCCCTTTTTTTTGCAGTAAACTCCCCAGCTTCAGCCAGTCAGCAGGTGGCAGGGAAGGCCTCAAGGTCTAGCTGCTTCTTCAGGCAGCAAAATAACGGCTAGACAGGCCTGGCTGGCATGTATGTCATGAGGGCCCAGACCATCGCGCTTAAGTGACCGCCCCCATGAGCCAGCCAACCACCTTTCCCAGGCCTGTTCCCCCACCAGCTAGCTGCACCAACCAGCTTTTGAAAATGTTTTATTGTTTTCCCAAGCATGATGTAATTTGCTGTATAATACTATGATGCATGGAACACCCCTAGTATTATTATTAAAAACCCTACTAGGTAGAAGGGCTCTCAATCCAGATCCTCTTCGTTGGTGAAGGTTGAAAGTCCAGGCTTAAGCTTGCAATAAAGACTCTCGTGTACTTGCATTGGAATCAGCTCCTTGGTGGTCTTTGGGGACCCCTGAAATCTGGGCTTATGAAGGGCACAGGTTTGGATTTTCTACTTCTCCTGATTTGTTCCTTCTTCCTTTTTATTTAACTATGTTGGTGCCAGTCCTGGAGTTTGAACTCAGAGACTGGGCCTTTTCCCTGAGCTTTTGTACTCAAGGGTAGCTTGTTATCACTTGAGCCACAGCTCCACTTCCTGCTTTTTGGTGGTTAGTTGGAGATAATGGACTTTCCTGCTCAGGCTAGATTCGAACCATGGTCCTCAGATCTGTCTTCTGAGTTGGCTAGGGTTACAGGCAAGAATCTACCAGCTCTTCCTTGCTTTTAAAATATAGCAGTTACTAGCTTGGATCACTAAGCCATGGCAACCAAGGGAGACTATGTGGGAAGCACTTTTCTTTCCTCAGGAGTAAGGATATAGGAGAGGGTCCGGAAGGGACCACTTCTATCAGGTCACAATTTCAGTCCTGACTGTCTGGAATGACCATGTGATAGCCTGTGGTGTCCCTGCCTTCCTCTTAAACTACTGAACTTCCACCAGTTCATAGCCCAGGGGAAGGCCTTGGGCTTGCTTAACATTGCTGCAGAAGACTAGGTTTAAGGGCGTCCAGCCCCCACCCAGGGAGCACCACAACAGCCCCATCCACCCCCTCCCCCCCAAGTCTGGGTCTTTTGGGACCTGACCTTTCAGCTGAACAGCACAGGACCTGCCCCAGGGTAGTCCAGGAAGGTGTGAGGGAAGAGAAAAGACTGAAGAAACAGTCCATGCAAAGAACCTCACATGTTTGTGAGCAATGAGATCAAGCCATTCTTCTGTTTCCTTAGGCCTGAAAGTATAGCCGGCTCCTCCTCCAAAAGGCTGTGACAGTCCCCACCTTTGAACCTCTGAGCCCTTGCCCTGGGCCTTGCTCACAGTCCTCCTATCACTTCCCTGTGTATCATAGTCATTTGTGCATGCACGGTGGGCCCCTACCCCATGTCCTTGGTAGTTTAGGAACCAAGCCAGGGGATATTACCAATCTTTGTACCCTGGCACTTACCAAGTGCCTGCCCTCCTCCCCAAACCAGTGCTCTGCACAGGTGGGAGAGGAATAAAGCCACACACCCATCCTGGTATGGGGTTTCAATTCTTTCTTATTTTACTATTACTATGGGTGCAAGCACTCATGGAGGTCCAGCGTCGCTAAAGGGGGAGCCAAGCAGGACGCCGAAGCACTCCCCTCCCTCCGTGTTTCGTGCTCTCCTGGCTCACATTGCCCTGTTTTTCCCTGGAGCTGCGCATGGGCCACTCTTTCTTCCATGGAACTCTTTCTCCATTACCCATCACCTGGTCCACTTCAGCTCACCCTTTCAAAATCTACCCCCAGGATTCCGGCTTCAGGAACTCTTGCCTCACCTGATTTGGTCTTCTGACCAAATTCGGCTACAGAATTCTGTGTTTTCCCTTTCACTGAACGCCAGGTACTGGCAGACTGATCCTGAGTCCCTGTGCTCAGCCCAGTACCATGCACATTTCATTCACAGATTCAACAATCACCTCCTGAGCACCAAGTACTAGAGCCCAGTGTTCCTCTGATAAATAAATTCTCCCTTGTGGTGTTCAACTTCCATGATGGCTCCGAATGATCTTAACCTCCTGGTGTCTATGTCCTTACATGGCTTCCTTCTTCCTGAAGGGATGGGTAGGTGACCCATAGAATGAGGAAGAAATTGTGACAATGCAACTATACTGTTGTGTGACACAGGACTCAATAATAAAGGCATGTGAGAGACTTCCCGGCCTGTTGAGATGCCTGGTGTCAGGCAGCCAGTTGCCGTATCAGGAAGACTGCCAAGGCAGCCCCATCAAAGGTCCACACCCAAAGGATCTGGCTTCGTGGTAACCACCAGCTATGTTGGCAAGCTACCTTGAAAATGGATCCTACAGGACCCATCAAGCTAGATTTTGAGGTACAACCTCATGAGACACTCTTAAACCAGAACTGCCCAACTGAACTACTCCTTAGGCCTTGAACTACAAATTCTTTGGCTGTTGCTGCCTTAAACTAAATGTCGGGGTGATTTGTTACACAGCAAGAGATAACTGATGTTAATCCTATAATTAGGGATTTTATGTTTGAGGGATGACTCGATTTTATGGGTTCACTTATTCAGTCAATCCCAACCAGGTCCTGGGTGCTAAGAGAAGCAAGTGGGCTAAGGCTCTCATGATGCTTTTGCTTTAGTGGATAAATAAATAAGCCATATTTCCATAGGGTCATAAAGTGCTAAAAAGAAAAGGGAGGAAGTTGTGTCTACAGCCATACCACCCTGAGCATGCCGGATCTAGTCTGATCTCGGAAGCTAAGCAGGGTCGGCCCTGGTTAGTACTTGGATGGGAGAAAAGGGAGGAAGTTGTATAGAAGAGAAGGGAGTCACACTTTAGAACACTTATTTTATACTAAGCACTTTCCATTGGCATTCCAACTAATACTAGAAAATCTTCAGAAGTTGGCAGTTTATCTTCATTTTACAGATGAGAAAATTGAAGGCCAGAAAAGCTAAATGAAACAGCCAATGTCACATGGTTGGGATTTAGCTCAACCAGACTCAGTGAAACTGAGTCCGCTCAGACAGAGTCAGTGTTCTTTGCATTGTACAGATGGATCATGATGCATTTTCAGTTTAGGCCTTGCCCTGGGGCTCTGCCTTCACCACAGCCTGTACTAGGAAGGTGCTTGTAATGCAATGGTATAAAGGGACAGAAATGACCTTCTGACAGGGAAGGGCCCGGCCTCCCCTCCCCCCTCTACCCCAAGGAAAAGGAATTTCACAGGCTAGCCTACATCTCCACTTTCTCTAATGCTGGGAAATAGTTGGGTGGATGTGGATATACCTGTGGACTTGAACTATCCACCAAGTCTCCCTAGGCCTCCGCCCCCATCAGATCCCGGAAGCCACTTCCCTCTGCCTCTCTTGTTGGATCTCTTTGTGTGGGACGGGACAGAACGAGCTACAGAGTTTCCAGCCAAAGTCACCTCACGCCCCTCCTTATCATCTTTGTTCTCTCCAGGCCTCAGTCCCTCCTTGTTTTCTATTTTTCTTGTTTTGCCTTCTTGTGTGTAAACCACTAGATGGAGATATACAAATACTTACTGGACACCTACAGTGCACCGGGTGCCATTCTGTATACTTTACTGTATAATTTCATGGAATCTTCACAACAACCCATTATGGAGGTTTCATTGCTTTTCTCTTTAAGGTTAAGACTCAAGGTCACTAAGTTACTGGGTGGGAGAGCTGGGATTCAAACCTACATCCCTTTAAATCCAGACTTTATTCAGTAGTGAGATCACATGCCGAGCTGGAAAAACCTTTGAAGATGGCCAATGGCCAAGACCTTTGTCCATTTCTTTGTGAGCAGGGCTGAAGTCTGATTATCTCCAAAAGGTTATAAGCCACTGCTAGACAAAAAAAAAAAAAATGTGGAGGGAACCTAGCAACATCCCTTAAATAACCCATCACAGAGCAAACAGGTTTTGTAGAGTTAACACTCTCATTAATTCGAAACCCAGATCATTTATTATTAAATGGACACTTACTACTTATTTTTTGCCTACTATGTGTTAAGTCCTGTGCTGTGATAAACTGGGCAGCGATTATCATGAAGTATAGAGAGAGCACCACACAGACTGGCAAGGGAGGGATGCCCACCAAATGATGTTGAACTGAATGAACTATGAAAGGTGGCAGCATATCGGGGCATCCAGACAAATAGAGCAAGTGCCACAAGCCCAGGGGTATGTCTGAGAAGAGAGGTTTTAGCATAGTGCTGGAGCTTCTGAGAGATGTTGGCAAGGGTTTAGGAAGGGGATCGAGATGAGCAGGAGCCAGATCCTCTGTCAAGGGGAAGAAATTTGGTGTCAAGGAGAAGAATTTGCTCTATTTTTTAGAAAACAATGTGGGATAACTTAAGGGGTTTAGGGAAGGCACTGATATTAGATTGGCATAAAAGACCAATTGGGAGGCTATTACAATGGTTGGGCAAGAGATGATACGAAAGGAAGAGAAAGAAAGGTGGAGGAGGCACGTGGAAAAGGTTTATGAGGAGACTAGTCAAGATTTGACAAGTGCTTAGGTGTATCTGGTGGGGTGGTGGGAAGAGGGGAAGTAAAGTAGAAAGGCACTTTGGCTGATTCATCTGGGTTTCTGGTTTGGGGTACCTGGGTGGATAGTAGTACTGTGAATTGCAATTGGAATTGGGTGCAATGGAGCAATAGTGATATGTTAATTTCCCTAGGCTCCTTTGAGGGGTGACCTTAACTTCCGATGAGTAAGTGAAATCTCAAGGTGACATGACTTGCTCAAAGTTAGAGGCCAAATAGTGTCAGGAGGGGACGTTAAACTGAGCTCTTTTAATTCAGAAACTCCTTTTTCTCACTATCTACTCAGATTTGTCTTGTGAGGAACCTAACAAGAAAGCTCAGGACAAAGAAAACCTTTACCTAAGTCAACCCATCTTTTTTATGTTCATTCATGTACTCCTTTATGTTAAGCCAGCCTGCTGTTTTTATATTCATTCATTCATTCATTCATTCAACAAGAGTTATCAGGCAACTTCTATGTGTACAGGGGGATGTATTGATGAACTGAGCAGTAATGATAGACCTACACAGAGTCTCCAGTCTGCTCAGGGAGGCAGGCAACAGACAAATGCATAGGTTCAGGTTGTAGAATTGAACATGTGGGGGCTGTTTCGGTTATGGCGGTCAAGTAAGCCTCTTCAATGACAATGGAAGCTGATCAAAACTAGGGATGAAAAAACTCAAGCAGAGATCTGGAGGGGGAAAAAAAATGAGTTCCCAGAAGGGGAAAGTTCAAATGCAAAGTCCCCAGGTAGGAAGTGGTTGTATCTAAAGAGCCCTAAGAAAGCCAGTATTCTAAGACAAGAGTGGGGAGAGGGTATTAGGTGGGAAGAAAGTAGAAAAAGCTTAAACGAGAGGCAAACCAATTCGATGCCAGAAGCTGTGGAGTTTATACAATATGACTGAAGGTTTAGATCTGTTCTCAGTGGGATGCGGAAAATCTTGGAAGTTTGAAGCTGGGTTGTGATAGAGTGTTCACTTAAGTTCAAACCCCAGTTCCTCCTCCACCACCACCACCCATGAAGAAAATGTCAGGATATATATTCCCATGAAATTATAAAGAAAAAAAATTACAAGATCTGTGCACCTTTGACCCTCTTTCCTTGAAAAAATAGTACCCCGCCAAACTGTAGTATAACATCACACCCGGTTATCTGTCTGTGGTGGTATGTCCTCGCTCTGACACATGTGTTTACATCATTTTCTACATCTCATTCCCAGGTCTTTACCTTGTGTGAGTTATTTGCATAGTATAGGCACAAGTTCTCAGTCAGCCGTGTGACCCACAAATATTTCTCCTTATCCCGCTGCTCACTTTTTTCATCCCCATGGGAACCTTTTATTGAGCAAAGGTTCACTTTGCTGAGGTCTAACTCCATTTTTCCCTTGATGGATTGTTCCTTTGGGACCAGAAAAATCCCTTTGCTCAGCCTAGCAGTAGGGTCTGTTCTTGTGGTCTCTTGGATTTGGAGGCGAGTAGTAGCTAAAGCAACATAGGACAGCAAGGTGGCATCAAAGACTCCTTGGAGACTTGAAGATGGTGGCAAAAGAAAGAGGAGGCTTCAAGGCACATTCTGCTCACTGAAGGACACTCTGAGGCAGAAGAAGCTCCTTCCCCTGCTAGCCAAGTTTTCTGGGCAGAACAGATCTTGGCAATATGACAGGAAGCTTAGGCCTTCTCTCTTCCCCAAGAATAATCTCAAACCCAGAAAGAATTGCCTAGCTCTTTTATTGATGCAGAGCTGCATCCACAATAACACATGTTAACTGTAGCACCATGACTTCACTCTGATGACAGGTCTGTAAGGAAGGTATTGTGCTGGTATCCCCTTTTACAGAAGATACCACTGAGGCCTACAGAAGGGCTAGGGTTAAACACAAATCTCACCGTATTTGAGAATGAATGCTCTTTTCTCTACCATTTAACTCAGAATTCACACTACCAATTACTACCTGTGGTTAGAGAGGATAGTCCACAGAGTCTTAGGGATCTGCATGTAAGATTTTTTGCCAGAGGAGTTTCTAAGGCCTAAATGATTTCCCTATTAGTTGGCAAACATTTGCAGTTTTACTGTTGATGCGAAAGCACAGGTGAGGGAAAGTGTTTCACCATGAAACCTGTCCTGGTTGCCAGGGCATTCTTCACCTCCTGCAGGACTCGCAGAGAAAGATCACCCAGTGTTGCACGAATGAGTAAATAAATAAGCAGTGCTCAAAAGGCATTTCTTGAAATGCTGGTTATCTTGGGGGGTGGGAGGGGAGTGCTTTTACAATTATTTGAGCTGTAAGCTAAATGATCACCTTGTTCCCACTCTACCCTGTGTATTTCACTTGTGTGGTTAGCTAACAAACTACAGTTATTCCAGTGTGAGTATTTGTCAGATGTTTTCTCAGCAAATGAACAAAGTGAACCTGTCACATCAAGGAAAGCAACTGATCAAGTTTGTTGCTAATGATAACATGCAAGCTTTCAACTGAGCATTGCAACTTTGAGGAGGAAAAATTCATTCACCACTATATGCTTGACAGGTTTCCAATATGTCTAGATGTTTCTTATTATATCAGTGGTAATACTATAATACAAAAGTGTTTTTCCTACTGCATAAAGAACAGAGATATGTTAGATAGTTCAGTAAATGGAGTGTCCAGCCCTTGATGACTTAAATTAATGGGGATGAAAGGTCTAAAATGAGTCAACACGTTTTTGTGTTTTTGTTTTTGCTTTTCACTTGGTATTTTATTTTATTAAACTTTTTTCTTTATTGTCAAAGTGTGGTACAGAGGGGTTACAGATTCATATGTAAGGCAGTGAGTACATTTCTTGTTCAACTTGTTACCTACTCCCTCTGAGTCAACAAGTTTTGATAGAACCAAGTATGAACATTCCATTCATTCAGATTCAAATTTCTCTTTACAAGTAATGTTTAGGAAACTTCCACTTACTGGCTTTTGTGTAGTATCAGAAGAAATTGTCCATGATTATCTGGAGAGGCTATTAAAATACCTCCTCTCTTTCTCAACAACATACCTATGCAAAGCTGGACACATATTTAAACTAAAGGAACATGTTAGAGTAGATAAAACATAGAGGCAGACTGAAGAATTTTGCCATCTTCTATTAAGCCAGGTATTAAAGAGGTCATGTCAGCTTATACATTCATTTTTAAAAATTTTTAAATGAACAAATGTACATTTAGATTTTTCTCTCTTAATGTCTGCTATTGTAAAGATTGATAGGTACAACCCATATAAACAAAAGCTCTTTGAGGTCCTCCGTAAAGGAAAGGTTCCAAACGGCCCCTTCGATCATTCAAGTCTATTAGCCTCTGTGACTCAGTGGGTCATGATTCTTCTGTAGCATCACTTTTCCGCTGAGGTAAGGGACTGTACTTCCAGCCATAGCTGAACCTGCCCCAGGGATCCTGAGTTCTGAGAGTAGCACTCGTCTTTTCCATCCCCTTTTCCTTCTTTCCTTCCTAATGGGCCACAATGCAAGCAGACTGCAGTGCTAGCCTGGGCCTTACTTTTAGCCAACAAGAGGTCTCTACTCAAATCTCTTAATTATCTGGTCTTTATATAGTAATAATAATCTTTCCTCACCCATTTTGAGGATTAAATAATGTCATAGAGATTTTATTTGTAAAGTGACTTGCCATCACTTTCCAAAAAAAAAAAGTTCAACCATATTTATGGCTATTCATTTAACAAGTATTTTTTTTTCAAAAACATAGTGCAGTAAGGCTTAGAAGGTAAAAACAATAATGCAGTTAGGACCTTCCCAGAGCTCCCAGCCTGTGGAAAATGGCAAAGATTAAGAAGCAATTACACACAGCTGTGGCGTGTACTTAGCTATTCTTACTCATGTTTCCCCCCAAATCCACAGTCATACACCCTGGCTGGCTTACAACTCCCTTTCTCCTTTAGTAACTTGGCTTTTTTGCGTCTGTGCTTCACTGACAGGATGACACAGAAGAATTTGAGGAAAAGGTCTAAGTATCTTGTCAATAGTTTCTCCTTGAGGAGACTTGAGGTCTGGAAATTCCAAGATGGCAGAGTAAAGCTTCACTCTTCTCCTCTCAGTCTAGAAAGGAGCACTGTGAAGGGAAATGTCAATGGGACCAGGAGGGACTGTGATTAAGTATCTCAACCTACAGGAACCACTTAGAGAAGAGTCATTCAGAGTTGGTATTCAAAGGCCTATCTGGCTCCCATCCCTGCAAACCCCAGGGCTAGGTGATTCTCTGGAGATTTGGTTAGTATCTGCATCACAAGCCATGCAATATCTCAGTGGCAGTGGGTATTCCATACCCATAGCCTGTGCCCAAGAGCTACACTGCATGGCCTTCTCTATTCCCTCTGATCTGTTCATCAGCAACTGGTATACTGTCCTCAGCTAATCAGCTGAACTGATGCCCATGTGCATTGACAAGACATTGGCACATCACACTCAATGTCTAGGTCCACAAGTAGTTCAACGAGTAGGATAAAAAGTCTCACAGTCTCATTTTAGGATGATACCAAGTGGAATCAGTAGTCTTAAGATCTCCTCATTTTCAATGAGGCACAAACGAGAGCAGAAACAAGAACAGGGAGCAGCAAGAGGATAGAGGATGTAACTTCTTCCTCCAAGCCTTCCTGGGCAGGACCAAGTGGGAAAGCAGAATGGGTCAGGAAGGCTTCAGAGAAGCAACATTCAGAGAGAGGGGAAAATGAGCCGTGCTAATCTGTACAGCCTGTTTGGGAAGAAGGGGCTGTTTCCCAGGAAAGAGGAATATGTGGAGAAGGTACTCCTAAGAACTAGAACCAAATGGAAACCCAGCAGACACCAGGTCTTCTTTAGAAAATGTTGCATGGTTCTTTTCAGAGCATGGATATTGCCTACAGCAGGAAAGCCACAACTTATATGAGTTTTCCATATATGTCAGGTATGGTGCTAAGTACTTTTGGTACATTAGTCCATTTCATCCCACAACATGGTATTTGAACCCCCAATTTACATGTAAGAAGATTGAAGCTCAAGTTCCTAAGGCTAGTAAAATGGACAGAAACCAAGATCTGAACCTATGTTTATATAAAGCCTCTTGATTGCCAGCCCATATGGCTTTGGATTCAGTTGGGTAATTGAAGTATACAGGCCAGGCTGGAAACGGTAACAATAAATAAAAGAGGAAAGCCCCCAATTGTCAGAGGTGCTCTTTGCCACGCCTGCTCAGGTTCCTGCAGGTATCTATTAACAAGTCTTATTGACCTCCCTTCAGCATTTATTCCAAGCCTGTCTACTTCTCCAAATCTCCACCCTTCCATCTAATCTCAGCCACCCCCAAGTAGACCCAAGAATGAAACATGACCCTGAATACAAGGGCTCCACAGAAGAAATTTGGTCCCTGTACTCATGTTCCTTACCTCGGTGTCTAATAATTTCCCATCAAAATCCACTTTTCCTTCAGCCATCACCATAGAATCTCTAGTTTTTAGCTGAGTATGTTTAAGTCCAGAATAAAGACTACAGCAGCAGGTGGTGATGCGACCAGGTTTTGAACAGTCAGATATGAGTAGAAGTGAGATGAGCAATTTGGGGTTCTAATCCTTTAAGGGAAAGGACATGACTCTTCCTTCCATCCCTTCCACTGGCAGGAATAAGGACATTGCAGCAATCTATCTCAGAGCATATAAATTAGACGCCACACTAAGGATGGCAGCACAAGTGACTGTGGACAGAACTATCATGCCAAGTCCCAAGCTTCCCACGAAAAGAAATCATTTTCATTTCTTTTGGAGTTTCTCTTATCCATAGTCTAAGGAAGGTACATTAAATTTCTCACACATATAAGCACAAATTGGAACAAAGTGCAACAAAAGGAACAAACCTGGAATATTTCCCGAGAGACTATAACGGGGAAGAGAGAGGTTTTAGCTTATACCTGCGAGCCAGGGTCCAAGAAGGCTTTTATGGGTAGGTACTATACAAGCTGTGACAGACAAGGTGGGGTAGGTTTTAGTCAAGGAAAATTAGGGTCAAAAAAGGTAGGGCATCCATGATTCTCTGGCAAATGATGGACCGTGAAACTGCTCTGGAAGTGGAAGTGCAGGAAGTGCTCTGTAGCAGGACTCCTCTGGGCCGGTCTCCCAGCCACCCCCACCAATGAATCCTATAGCTTAGTTCTCCAGAAACTCAGCTTGAGGCAGTACATGAAATGCAGATGCCTTTTTGAAGTGAGTGAGGTGCTCTAGAAAGTTCTAGTGGGCAGACGCAAACTTACTTCCAGGAAAAGCCATCCAGACTCTAGCCAGAGCAGCTGAGGCTGCCTTTGAGTTCCGTGAGCAAGTCTAGGCTCTGGGCAGGGGAGGGAGTTCAGGGTGGAACAACACAAAGCCAAGAATGGCTCAGGAGGTCAGGGCCATTCAGGTGTGCAAATGGATGCTCCAAGGTTTTAGATGCCAGGGCTACTTTTTTTTTTTTTTTTAACGGAGGTTTGATGCATACACATGGCTTGTGCACTCCCCACTATTTTGTAACTGTGTGCAAGGCACAGGATCTCACCTAATCTTTACACACTGAGCTCATGATATATCAGGTATTAGCTCCATTTTACAAATGAAGACCCAGGCTCAGAGAGGACAAGATAGTTATCCGAGTGACTCAAGAGGGTGAAGCTAGGCTTTAGGGGGATGAAGCAAATCCAGGGTTGGCTGAACTCCTGATTCTTACCATTTTCCTGTTTGGAGGACCACTTCCGCAGGCTGTTATCATTTTGTGGCCCAGCAAATGAAGAGGGCCTGTGGTTATATTCCGTTTGGCAAGTCAATTATTTGAAATGCACGGCAGACTTTGTTGTTGGTTATTATCTCCCCAACTTATTAGTTCATTTACTTCTTGCCTGACCCTGAATGGTATTTGAATTTTAGTCAGAACTCCATTATAGAAAAGCTTTGTTTACCTCCAGAATCCAAGTCCCCTTTTTGGCTCATTACTGGTCCCTTGACATGACGATAGAGCTCAGTAAATTGGGAATTTGGAGCCCAACTGTTTCTCTACTATTTTAGGGATCCGATATACCTAAACTATGCCAATCACTTTCCTATCAAGGAGAGTAACACATATAGACAAGGACCTAGCTTCATGAGCCTAGCCCTTAGGTACTGACTTGGCAAGGCAATCGGTGCCAGTCCAGTCTTTCCTGGGAGTTCATTAGCAACAGGAAGAAGTTATATTTTTCAGAGCTGTAACACAGCGCCAAGGCAGCTGGCCTGCATCTACGTGTGAAGCACTCACAGACGGTTCTCCGGAGCATGTGAGTCTGTCTGGAGAATTCCTCCTGCTTCACCTTCCCGCATTGTGTCAGCCTCGCTAGGTCTATGGTACCCATACACTTGACTCTTACTGCTTGATTTTCTGTCATACATGCACACTCTTTCTCTCTCTCCAACCAAAGTATAACCAGATATAGACATCAGGCCCATCACTTCTCTTGCAAAGGACTGGCCTCTGAACGCTTGGAGCTTTGGAAACCACTGTTTGCAGACTCCATCTTGCCATCTAAGGCAGCGAGCTACCTGTAGTTCACAAGATAGTCAAAAGACTGACTTCTGCCATTACAAGTTGGAGGGGCAAGGGAAATTATTTTCCCATGCTCAAAAGAACCATATGAGTGTTAATTACATTTCTTTTTAGATGAGAGCAAATGTTTTACTTTAAAAAAAAAACATGATAAATTTAAGTTGTCCATGGCAGGTCTAACGGAAAGCTATAATCAGATTTTAACTTCCACAGTGAGATTGGAATGGAGGAAGTCACTAAGAAGAAAGACAGCTCCCCGAGACAGTTGGGGACAAAGAGGAATGAATTCATTCTTAATCCAAGTCTCACCCTTTGAAAAATAATTCATGCTTCCATGAAACAAGTAATTCATCGTATTCAGATAATAAAGCCAATGAAAGACCATTTGCTTGAGGTCATAGTCTCATTGCCTCAGAGCAGATTCTGAACATAACTTTTTTCCCTAAGAATGGATTTTTAATGTCATAAACAACAACAACAAAAATAAACCCTTAAACTAAACCAACCCCAAAGCCACCATTTTCCCTTCCCCCATGAAATCCTCTCCCAAACAAGATTCTTCACACTTTATGTTTGTTTGTTTTTCTTTTTCCTCATTTTGATTCATTCTCTGCTTCCTCATCAGATTCAACTTGGACAAACATGATTGGGGGCTGAGTGTTGGAATATGCTGGAGAAATCCAAAACAAGTTATCTTTTACTACTTTGTCATGACATGGAATGGCTTCATTACTGCCATCAGTCTTGTCCACATCAACTTTTTTTTTTTTTTGCTCAAGGCTAGCACTCTGCCAACTTGAGCCACAGTGCCATTTCTGGCCTTTTCTACATATGTGGTGCTGGGGAATCGAACCTAGGGCTTCATGTATATGAGGCAAGTGTTCTTGCCACTAGGCCATATTTCCAGCCTGTCCACAGCAACTTTTTCCCCCCGCCAATACGGGATGACAGAATTGCTTTGTGCGTCCCAACTTGACCACTTTCTTCCATGGAAGGTCCAGGTTTGGGTGATTTCAGGGCGTCCAGTCCATCACAGTTGTTAATACAAAGTCCCTTGTTGGGGCTCCTGGCAAATAGGAAAGACATGGGGGCAGGTGTTAGAGCCTTCTGCTAGGTAATTTTCGTGCCCTCTGATTTTCAATCCAGTCCTGTTTCAACTCTGGTCCCGCTGTGGATGCCGAGAGCAGCTGATGACCTTTGCAGTCCGTGGTGTCCACTTTGTGTACCTTTTGGAAAAACTGTTTGTAAAGAATAGAGGCAGTGGTGATGTCAGTTTCTCAGTGGAGACAGCAGTCAGTCCACCCGTAAGATGGTGAGAAGACCTAGGGCTGGGAAAAAAAAAGTGGCTTCCTGTCAGATGTCCCCTAACTTTAATGCGTCATTACAGCCTTGCCTTTCAAGGACATTAACATCTGATAAAAAGAAAAATTAAACTGGCCACTGCCAGAAGGGTTCCATCTCTATGTGGATGTAGTGGGAATGACTTCAATAAACAAACTTGGCATTGTCCTTGTGTCCTTGTTTTAAACACTTTACTGCCTGTTGGATTCTCATCTCCCCACATCCTCAGAATCCTAGTGTTTCTGGGTCAGCTTCTCTTCTCAGTATCAGCGAGATCCAGGCGGGATCCCCCAAAGCTGCTGAAGTTGAACAAGACGTCAGCCATTTATTCCTTATTTTGTAAAGGCTTACCTCACTTAAGCAAGTCTTAAGTTCTCCTTTTACTTTGGGACAGAATGAGCCAGTCTGAAATATTGCTATGTGACCCTGGCATTTATAAAATATAGCATCCAAGTAGAAGAGAATGCGTATTCCTTCACAAGCGCATGTAGTACAAAAAGAGCTGTCATATTGGATCCAAAGGTCAAGACCAAGGTACCAGTAGGTTTATTGGTAGACTCTGTTGATAGCAGGCTCACTTCTTGACCTTCTCTTAACCCAGTGCTCTGGTAAACTTCGTATTATTCGAAGCCCCAATCCTGCTTGGCTGCATCTGTTTTGAATTTCCTCTTCCCTTCTGTGTATTTATAACCTGCCTGCAAGTAGCCGACAAGAACAATTACCAACATTTTCTGTTTCCTCTCACACCCTGATGTAATTCACTTACCTCCTCGTTCTCTTTTCCTTGCCATCAAACCAGATGCTCTAATAAAATGAAGGAAAGAAATCAGCTTTGGGTTTTATTAAAAAAAAAAAACCCAATCAAACAACACACAAAGCTATCTGGTCGTTAATTTGTTCATTCTGTTAAGAATCTATTAAAAGGCTACTGTGGAATTGAGCTGTATGCAGGCTACAGGAAGTAAATGCAGAGCAAGCTGCTGTTGCTGTCCCTCAAGAAACTCACAGCCTAGTGGCACGTGGAGACAGACAAACCCACAATCCAGGTATCATCACAAACGTTTCATTGTCAGTAGGCCTGACCATGAAAAAGTAGGGAGAAGAAGACATGATTTCTGTTGATTAGATCAAGGTTTTTAAGATGTTCTGCCCAATGAATGCTAAAAAGGCACGGGGTGGAAGAGACAGACTTTCATTGGATGGGTCTCACGCTAAAGATCATGGACTTTTGCCCTAAGGACTTTTTTCCAAAAGATTTTACCAACACTGAGAAGGCAGAGGATGAGGAGAAGAGCAAAGAGCCCAGTAGAGTTAGAAAGTGAGTCTGAAGGATGAAACTTTCTAGCACATTTCTGTGGAAAGAAGCTCATACGTCCTGCACATGTGACAATGGAGATCTCGGAATCACCCTCTCCACCCTCTTGGGAGAACATCTTGTTAGATGAAGGGAGGGTGCCCATGTTCTTAACGAACTGACTTTGAGTCCATTGTCCCAAGGACAATTGAGATGGACGTCACAGATGGAAAGGGGTTGGAGAGGTTCCTGGCATCTGACACCCTCTTCTGTGGACTTTGAAAAAACAAACAGACACACTATGGCAAGAATCCCATGTGAAGAAACTGGTGATAGCCAAACACAGCGGACCAGGCTCTGTGACCACAAGGTACGAACCATGCCAATGCCCATGACTGGCGAATTTGGAAGAGAGCTCCAGTCCTCAGAGCGAGAACGTCTCTGAGGTGAGAAACACACTCTGAACCCCGGCTTTGGGCCCACAGCACCCATGAGAAGACAAGCAGGTCCCGGCGTGAAACTGCTGCATGACTATTGTCTGGATCATGTGGAGGGGTGGCATTAAGCCATCATATCAATGATAAAGCATCCATAGTTCAAAAAAGAACACCACAGTGAAAAAATGTTACCTTGCTTTTGAAGAAACATGCCAGTTTTATTACCTTTGTGGTGCTCTTCAAAGCAAGATTTTGTATTGACCTCCAGCCCCCTGTGGTAGTTGAGTGGGAGATGGTGATGACAAGGTCGAGATACAGAAAAGTTAAGTCATAAGACAGGGCAGGGCTGGAATCCACGAGACACTTCCCACACTTCTAGAATCAACAATATTTTGCCAGCGTTGGACCACTGTAGGGGAACTGGGGCCACCAAGAGCCTCCCACACAAGAAGCAAAAATACGATAGGGGAGATCCCAGAGGGCCCCGGAAGATGGTTCTGGAACATGTTCTGTTTTAGGTATGCCCTGATTCCATCAGGTCCTGGTGCATCCTTGAACTCCCCTCTTAGTTTTCTGGGGTGATTCTATCTCATTGCACCCATCGTGGTCAGAAAATCATAAGCCAGGGTGCTTCCATTCTACATAGCCTAAGTCTAAGAATCCATGCGGTTCAGTTCTGAAATAGAAGAATAGGGTTGCATGAAACATAAAAGTAGATAGAAAATAAACTTGGTTTATCGAACCCTGTGGATACTTCCTCTTGATACCACATATACCATCCCCATATATTTGAAGCTATGTCTCCTGTACTCTTCCTCCTTTCTCTATTTTCTGTTATTGTCCACTTAAAAAGCCCTTGAGCTTCATAAGCAAGACACTAAGTTCTCATTGGAGGGTGGGGAAGAGGTTAAGAGCCCTAAACCACCCAACCCAGAATCTTCTTAAATGATCATAGGGAGGAAAATGCGTGCAAGCATATACTTTTTTTTTTTCACATAGGAATGCACATTAAAAAAAAAAAAACCCAACAACAACATCAAAAACAACCAATACAATGTTATCTTGAAATCATGGTCCCCATAGTTACATGCCATGAATAGCAGGAAGTATCTTTCCACCTAGAATGTTTCTCAATTTTCTGGGACGAATAGTAGTTCAGTGACCTAGTGAAAGACTGAATGGTCAAGTTATTTGAGCTAACAAGCCAGGATGTAGCAGAAAGGTTGGGGGAGTAGGGGAGTTGATGAGTTTGGACTCTTATTTCATCTTAGGAGATTAAGCCGGCAGCATTCTGTACACGGAGATTCAACTGAGGCAGTAGAGCAAGCGAAGGCTGGTAAGATCAGGGTGCAAAAGAATCAATACAGAATGATTTGGCAAGATTGGAGCCCAATCCATCCCCCTAGCCCTTCCCACAATGCTAGCTGTTGGGATTCTGCAGGGGTGTCCAGAAAGGAGCCAGGGAGCCCCAAAGACCATTTTGACTTGGCCTAGCTGGGCCTTCAAAGAATTTTTCTGAGGATTAGCACCCAAGGAAGCTGCAGGGGATGACAGACCTGGAATTCGAGACATTTCATGACTGCTCCTCTCTCAGGTTGCAAAGCAGGGACCATGCTTCAACAAATAGCCCCTTCTTTGAGAATCTGCCCAATCTCCTGCAGAGCCCTTGCGAACAGAGCCCCAGATTGTGAGGCTGAGGCTGCAGAGGCCGACAACTTCACGGAGATAATGAAGAGCTGAGAACCAGAAAAGAGTTCCCGAACTTAGAAGCATTGCCAACATAGATTTCAGCATCTGCCCACAAGTGCACAGAGAAGCAGGTGTCCCAGGCTGTTGCTGCCATTTGTGCTGGCTGGCCTGTGTCAGGTCCTTTGAAAGCAATCGCTTTTATTTCTCCTCACATCCACCCTGTACCATAGTGCTATGCTCTTTTTTTTTTTTTTCTTTAACCAATGAGGAAACAAAGCCACAGGAATGACTTACCTAGCTATTAAGTCACAGAGCAGGATTTAAGCTCAGGTCTCTGTGACTCTGAACCTGAGACTCCTTATGTGTTGGTGGGTAGGAATGGAGTTCTCTGCCTTTCAGACTTCACTGTTGTCAGTGCCCTACTGAAGTAAACTGTGCCCATATTAAAGTCCGATCCCCTAACCTTGTATCATGGGGAAGCTAGATACTCATGTCCTGCCTCCCAGATCCAAGGGCCAACATGGACAAGCTGTGAACATCAGCACCATGGGCTACAATCCTTACAAGTGTCTGCCAGTCTCTCAATCCTGACCAGACCAGACCTCCTGCTCTTTGGTTTTTCAATCCTGATCTCCTTCTCTTTGAGTATGCTCAGCTCTCAAATTCCTTTACTTATCCTTATAGCCAAACACTAATTTGGATTTTAACACACTCCCCTAGCTATCATGGGTGTAGCCCGTGGTCCAACTGTGGCTTGTGATGCCCATTCCTCATCACCCCTACCTCTCCCACACACCTCTTCAGTAGTGCATCAGCAACATGCTTGGTGGCCTGGCCCTTCCTTCCTGCCAACCTCTGACCTCCCACCATCCCTTCAACTCTGCTTTGAACAGACACTTCCTGCTATAGACTAGGTTTCCGCTTCCAACTCACACCCAACTCTTGTTCTTCTAAGGATCTACACCCTCTTTGTTGAGGACTGACAGGACAGCTCTGTTCATTGTCAAAGGTAACATGAAGTCCTACGAAGCAAACGTTTGTAGAATCAGAGTCTAATTCTTACCCAGTTAAAATCAAAATGTTTATTTTGTATTGATCTATGACATACACATACAAAAGTGCATCCATTAGACGTGTGTATGCAGAAATGCCTTACCACAAGGTGACTATACCTGCTGGTTATTCCAAAGTCTTAGTGATTCCTCGTGAGCCACCCCACTCTTCCCCTTCATCCTGATTTCTTATGCATCCTCTAAGTTTGGGGATGATTTTGGATCATATTTGAGGCATACAATGCATATTCTTTTGTAGAAGTTTAACATTTTATTGTGATAAATGCACTTAACATAAATCTTACCACCTAGGAATTGGAGGTGTGGCTTAGTTGAAGATGATAGAGCGATAGCCAGTGAGCGAAAGCGTCAGATACCAAGTTCTAGTTTTGGTCTCGGACAAAAAAAAAAGAGAGAGAGAGAGAAAAAAATTTACCATTTAGCTATTTCAAGTATAGAATGTGATGGTGTTAAATGCATTCATAATGCTGTGCAAGCCATTCACCTTCATAACTTCCTTCACCTTGTAATGGTGAAACTCTATCCCTACCAGACAATACCTATGGATTCCTCCTCCACATGCACTCAGCCTCCAGCAATCACCAATCTACTTTCTGTCTGGCTACTCAATGTAATTGGAACCCTACAAGATGTGTCTTTGTGTCACTGGTTTAGTTTCGCTTGGCCTAATGTCCTCAGAGTTCACCCACACTGCAGCATATACCTTTTTAAGGCTAAGTGATATTTCACTGTATGGATATGCCCCACTTCATTTATGCATGTATCTGTCAGTAAATACTTGGGATGCTTCTGTGTTTGAGCTGTTGTGAATAATGCTTCCGAGGTACAAATATCTCTTGGAACTTTCAGTTCTTTTGGTTATATACCCAGAAGTGTAATTCTTGTATCACATGGTAATTCTGCTTTGAAATTTAAAAAACAATCCACATACAGTGCTCAAGTGATTTGTGAGCAGACCATTCATTCACTGGCGGGGGGAAGGACAGTCTTTTTCAACAAATGGTACTGGGAAAATGGGATCTCCACATGCTAAAGAATGGAGTTGAACCTTTTCCTATCCCCACACACAAAAATCAACTTAAAGTGGATCGCACTTAAATATAAGAATTAGAAGTATGAAACTCTCAGTGGAATGTGCAGGGCAAATGGATGACAACACTGGATTTGAGGTTTAGGAATTAGATGGGCAGGGAACTGTTAAATATCATACCAAAGGCACATATGATAAAAAGAAAATTAGATAGGTTGGACTTCATGAATTTTTGAAAATTGTGCATCATAGAACCAGTATGAACATCCTGAATACGCCAGATTGGAAGCATCTGTCCTTTGACTGTAAGTTAGAAGAGTAAAGGTAAATAAAGCAGAAAACTAGAAAAACACGGAGAAACAAAGGAGGTAGAAAATGGCAACAAAATAAATCAAATTCCCCAGAAGGAGGAAAGCTTAGGAGACCAAATCTCAGATGAATAAGCCAGACAGCCTTGACTGCAGACTGACAATTCTAACTGTGGGATGAGCCCTCTGTGGGGATTTGCTCTAGTGTGGAAAGCTGGCCTTAGTGAAGAGGGCATTCTGCGACTCCCTCATCTCTGACAGCTTAGTAAGATGTCCTCTTGAAAGAAGGCCTATTGTCTGAAGACTAGGCTACCCTGGGGGCTTGAAAGGGGAACAGTCACGACCCAGGGAGAGTTGGGACACACTGCCTCAGTATCAGCTACAAGAAGTGGTGATGGAAAATAAGTGGGTCTGAGGGGGATCCACGGAGAAGTACAGGCAGCAGGGAAACTGGGCAGTGAAGGGTGGTCAAAGGCCCCACCCTCCCTGGTGAGCAACTGGTCCAGTTGTTTGAGGGTTGTGGCAGGAACAAGGCACCAAGTTGGTGGCTGGTGTGGTATTCAGCCTCTCCGCCTGCCTCTTGGCTGCAGGTATTGGATGCTAGGTGGGTCTGAGCGCCAGGATTAGAACATCCAAATCAAGTGATATCGATCGCCACCTAGCTTACCCTGGGTAGGGCTCTGCCAGGCAGGGCCTGAAAGCCCAGAGACCTATCTCTGGGAAATGGCATCCTGGAGTGTGTTTGTTGTCAAGTGAATCTGAGGGTCCTGGGCTCACGCCCTCCAATCATATGATTTTTTTTTTTTCTCAACTGAGAAGTACACTGCTGGGCAGTGGTCTCAAAAACACTAAGCTCTATCTCATGGAATTGCATCCCAGTGGGTGTTTGCTGCTGGGAGGCGACTAAGAATGCTGAGTCCAGAGTCCTGGGATCAGTGAGAGCAGCAGACTGGAGGCCTGGGTCCCTCGGCCCTTCCCCCAGCGGGCCTTGGACACAGTGCTTGCTCCCCCTCCCCCCACCCACATCCTGGGCTTGGATGTTGGCTATTACTGGGGACACAAAATGGGGACCTTATGAGGCAAGTGGGAAGCTTCCAGGCTCACAGGCTGTAAAACCCCACAGCCAGCTGTGGCTTCCAGGACACAAAGAAGGAAAGAGTCTTTAAAAAAAATTTTAACTTGTGAGGCTCTTCTGCATATTTTTTTTATCAGCATACATTTATAATACCATTATCTTGTGATAATTCCATGGACACATATAGTGTACTTTGAGCAAGTTCACACCCTCCATCGTGTCCTATGGTGTTCTCTCTCTCTCTCTCTCTCTCCTTTTTCAGTATCTGATGAATTTCATTATGCTATTATCCATATGGAATGTACCTCAATCCGCTTCATCTCCCAATACCCTTTTCTTTCCCCTTCCTCCTTCCCATGGATTTCTCCCTGTGTAGCTCTCCTTTTATAGTCATGTCCAGTTATCATCATCACCATTACCACTTTATATGGAGATTCCACATTTGAGAGAAAATACAGACCTGTGGCTGCATAGGTTTGAGCTTGGCTTATTGCATTCAACACAGTGAGTTCTAGTTTGCTGCAAATGACTTTTTTTTTTTTTTTGGTCATGGGGCTTGAACTCAGGGCCTGGACACTGTTCCTGAGCTATGCTGCTCAAGGCTAGAACTCTACCACTTTGAACCACAACTCCACTTCTAGTTTTCTGGTGATTAATTGGAGATAAGAGTCTCAGGAACTTTCCTGCCCAGGCTGGCTTCAACCCATGATCCTCAGATCTCAGTCTCCTGAGTAGCTAGGATTACAGGCATGAGCCACTGGCACCCAGTTTACATTATTGTTCATAGATGAATAATAATACTCTCTGGTAGGTGTGTATGTATATACACCACATTTTCTTTATCCATTTATTGTAGGGCACCTAGGGTGAGCCTACAGCTTGACTATGTAGAGTCCTATGATAAACATGAGGTATGCAGGTGTTTTTCTTATGTATCAATTTATACTTCTTCAAATATATGTATAAAAGTATTATAGCCGTGTCACAGGATGAATCTATATTTAGTTTTTTGAGGAGCCTTCCATACTGATTTCTATAGTGGTTGCTATTGAATGTTTTCTATTCTTCTAATTTTCATCTTTTTCCTACTTTAATGCCTAATTTTAGGTTTGCTCCCTTAATCGTGTCCTAGATGTTTTTCATGTTCCACTCATATTTCCTCCCTTCTTTTGACTTCTCTTTTTTTTTTAACCAATCCTGGGGCTTGAACTCTGGGCCTGGAGGCACTGTCCTTGAGATTCTTTTGCTCAAGGCAAGGGCTCTACCACTTGAGTCAGAGTGCTGAGGTCACACAAGTGGAAGCCATTGTACCTGGTGATTGGATGAGATGGAGACTCACTAATTTTCTCAGGGTGGCCTGGAGCTGGAATCCCAGGAGCCTCTTCTATGGAGTAGCTGTGATTACAAGCACAAGCAGCTACACTAAGCCAAAAGTAATGCCATTTCTTAATTTCATCAATTATTCAGTCTTGAGTCATATTTCAATTGTTATGTATATTTTTTCTTTTGCATTAACAATATGGATCTAACTAAAGTTCAAGCGTTGCACTTGTATGACAATTTTTTTTTGCCAGTCCTGGGCCTTGGACTCAGGGCCTGAGCACTGTCCCTGGCTGCTTTTTGCTCAAGGCTAGCACTCTACCTCTTGAGCCACAGCGCCCCTTCTGGCCTTTTCTGAACCCAGGGATTCATGTATAAGATGCAGGAACTCTTGCCACTAGGCCATATTCCCAGCACACAATTTTCTTATAATCTGTAGTTTTCTGCTCACTCCTTTTGCTCCTTGTTTTTGTGAAAGAGACTACTTGTCACATAGAGTTTGTATATTGCCAAATTTTCTCATTGCAACTCCAAGGTGGTGTTTAATCTGTTCCTTTGTCCCTCACACTCCTTGTAAATCATCACTCAGACCTTAAAAGTTTGATCACATATAGATTTTAAGACTGCTTCACAGGTGTATTTTGTATTTCTACCTGAGGCATCTGAATGGTTAATCTCTCAGAAATTCTAAGCCTTGTCCATTAACCACTTTTGTGTGTATTTGGGGTAAGGGGGTAGATTGCAAAGTGATGCTATTCTAATTGTCTGTACTTCTTCATTTAACAAAACACTTCTGCAAAGACAAACATCCTTGTATCTATAATATGGTTACTCTGAGATATAAGTAGTAGGAATTTTTGGTGGTTAGTTGGAGATAAGAGTCTCATGAAGTTTCCTGTCTAGACTGGCTTCAAACTGCAATCTTCAGATCTCAGCCTTCTGAGAAGCTAGGATTGCAAGCATGAACCACCAGCACCGAGCCTATTTATAAGTTTTTGAAGTACTGGGATACTTCTCTTGCATCCTTTGAAGCTAAGCAAATGTTTTTATTGTTTGAATTATTTTAAACTTGTGGTTTGCAGATGCATTCTGCTTATTTATTTACTTATTTATTTTATTATTATTATTATTTTCCAGTCCTGGGCCTTGGACTCAGGGCCTTAGCACTGTCCTTGGCTTCTTTTTGCTCAAGGCTAGCACTCTGCCATTTGAGCCACAGCACCACTTCTGGCCATTTTCTATATATGTGGTGCTGAGGAATCGAACCCAGGGTTTCATGTATATGAGGTAAGCACTTTTGCCATATTCCCAGCCCTGGCTTAGCTTTATTTAATCACAATAGTGGTTTGAAGAGTGGTCACAGACATCTTATAAAAGGCTGTGTGTGTGTGTGTGTGTGTGTGTGTGTGTGTGTGTGTGTGTGTTTCTGTGGCTTGAACTCTGTGGCTGGAACTCAGGGTCTGGGCATAGTCCCTGAGCTCTTTTGCTCAAGGCTAATGAGCCACAGGTCCACTTCCAGTTTTTGAGTGGTTAATTGGAGATGATTCTCATGGGCACTTTTCTTCCCAGGCAGTCTTTGAACCACAGACCCACAGATCTCACCCTTTTGAGTAGCTAGGATCACAAGTGTGAGCCACCAGCGCTGGGCATAAAAGGCTTCTTGAGCTTTTCCTAGTGCCGTGCCCTCCAGCTGTTATCACCCTTCTATCTGAATTTAACACCGTTAAATTAGAGGAGGAGGAGAAGCAAGAGAAAAATGAGGAAGAAATATAAAGACAATAATACTAATAGAAAATACTCTGTCAAGTATCTTCTTTTTGCTGGCCCCTGTGCGAAGATGGATGCAGCTATTCTATCTTCCTACTTGGTAGATACTATTTCCCCATTTCACACAGGAGGAAATTGAGAACGGACAAGTGTAGAGTACTTGTCCAAGGGATTAGAGATAGCAGGTAGCAGTATCAGGACAGAAGCACAGCTCTCCCCAATGGACTTCCACTTTTTTAATGTCCCACTTTGTTCTTTCTTGAACTGTGAAAGCAAACTCTTAAAGTTTATATACATTTTTGTAAAAATTAAAATAAAAACAAGTATGTGAAGAAATAACTTCGTTTCACTTTTTTTTTTTTTTAAATTCCAGTCCTCAGAGAGAATTCGAGTTAATGGCTTGGTAATCTTTTCCACTATCTTTGACTTCATTCATCCAGCCATCTAAAAATATAAACACATACAGTTGTTTTGTTTTAGCTTGTTTATTTACTGGGAATTAAAGACAACAGTGGTCAAAATTTTCTAGATATCTGATATCATTTGTATCAGGAAAAGCAGATGTCACCTTCTCCCACATTTTCTGTCCTCCATATAAATGTATAAAGAACATTGAACAATTCAAATGAACTTAACCATTGTTTTCTCTCTTTTTTGCCCATTTTTCCCTTCCATCTAGGCTTCTATTTTGCATCTGTATCACCATGCTACCACTTCTTACAGGAAATTCAAGCTAGTTACAATGTGATTTTTTTCCACATTTCTACTTCCAAAGCAAATACATAACTCTGTAACCTCCCTACATACTCACGTAAGTTTATGTGTCACTGCCTATTTTATAGAAATATATGCTTCACATGGCGCTCTTCTCAGAAACTACCCACGGAAACCTTGCCAGTTCACTGATGGAGCTCATATTTCTTTGAGTGGCTACATGGTACAGCTTTGCCAACGTTATCCAACCATACTTACAGCGAGGGCTGCATATTCCTACTTGTATATTTATGTTTTAATTTGAAAGTAATTTCTCAATAAAAAGAACTAAGAACTAGTGCTCCAAGAAGAATTATATAATCTGGCATGACTGTCAATAGATGCCAAATTATGTGGGAAAACTTGATTATAAACCTCCCACCCGACATGTTTTTGATGAAATGAAAGCATGTAAAATAAATAGGATGAACTAAATACATAACTCATGAATTATGCATATTCCTTCATTACGTATCCCAACATTAGCAGACTTATTAACCAAATACCTAAATATTTGCAATATTATTTAGGTCTGGATGGCTTTGATGTCTTGCCTAGTTTTCATACTTTTAGTTACCCAACATCTGTAACATCATGTACCGTTGGACTTTTTTTTTTTCAAGTAAAAAGATTTATTGGGGAAGTAAAAAGTATACTGACTGGCCAGGGTCACGGCCCCCATTCTACTTTTTGGTCTGGAGATTTTTTTTTTCTTTTGCAGTCAGGAAGAAAGAATATTTAACAGTTTGTTAGCATGTTGTTCTTTTTTTCCACTTCAGTTATGTATGGTAAGTGGGCCTCCATTTGTTCTTTTGCTCAAGCCTCACAAATGTTAAGGAATTTCTGACCAACTTTGTGCCCTCGACTATTATCATGGATGCATTTGCTCCTTTCCTGTTCATTCGTCAAATTTTCTATGGACTAGATAAGATACTGAGGATATTCTGATTAACCAATCAGAGGGAGTTCAACTCAGTGAGGAAGATAGAAAAGTAGATAAATAATTCAATGTGATAAGAGCTTAGGAAAAGTGCACACATCATTCAGTGAGCCTACAGGTGGAAGACTACCTCAAACTGGAGCATCTTCGTAGAAGTGACAGATTGAATTAGGGTTACTGGGTAAGTTCAGATAAATGTCAGCCCTGGGTCTCAAATATGTTAAGTATAAGTACATTTCATATTTATATCTATAGTGTCATGTTTATGCAACATAATCTACAGGATATAATTGATATTTCATGCTTCTGGTAAACTAATTTTAAATATACTATGTTCTACACACACACACACACACACACACACACACACACACACACACACACACACTATGTAACTTATAAATTTTGCCAATAGGGAAAACCTAGGTAAAAAAAAAAAAAATAAGGCCTAAAATGTGGAAACATTTTCTCTAGTTTCTTTTTTTTTTTTTTGGCCAGTCCTGGGGCTTGAACTCAGGGCCTGAGCACTGTCCCTGGCCTCTCTTTGCTCAAGGCTAGCACTCTACCACTTGAGTCACAGCGCCACTTCCAGCTTTTTCTATATATGTGGTGCTGAGGAATCGAACCCAGGGCTTCATGTATACAAGGCAAGCACTCTACCACTAGGCCACATTCCCAGCCCTTCTCTAGTTTCTTTTAGCATTTGATTGAAATATTGATGACATCTGGCAGAAAGTTTGGAGGGAGAAGGCAGGGTAGGTCCGGAAAAGCCAGGAAAGGCCTTCAGGCAGGAAGTCAAGTATCTTGGTAGAGAAGTGAAGTCATTTTAAGTTCTAGCTGCATCAGGCTCCTTCAGAAGTTGGTGTCTGGAAAGCCCAGGCACATTAAGCAGGGAGCCCAATTTCTGTCCAGGATGGCAACATGCAGGTGAGGATGGCCCAGCTAACTGGTGAATGGACTTTCCTTGGTGGTTCCAGCCAAAGGCACGATTCACCCCAACACTCTGCAAGGGGCGCCTCTGCAAAGCTTCATCTGACCACGCAGTGGGTCCAAGACGCTGCCAGCACACGCAGGAAAGAGTGCTTACCTGGGGGTGTTTTCCTAACTGTGCTACGTCCACTCAGCTAATTCCCTGAAGGTGTCATTGCCTACCTACAGCACACAACATTCTCACACCCCCACTGTGTCATGACCTCACCCCTCCAAGATGGCAGTCAAGATTGCCAGGAAAACTCCCACTGCCCGTGATGCTCAGGAACCCAGGAAGAAGAGAGTGGGAGGTTTCCACAATTGCCTTGCCAAGAATTACACTCATCCACCCAAGCCTTCAGACAGTGACTCCCTTTGTCCTTTCCCAGGAAGATCTGTTGCCCTCAGGTAAATCTCTAAATAGTTCAGGACTGCTGGACATAGGACCCAAGTGATATTGATATCTGAAACCTGAAGTGCCCACACGATCCTGCAGTAGGTTTGGGGCTCAGGTAACAGGTAATAAATTGAGTCTGGTTCTCTGTCGGTTCAGTGAGTTCACAGATAAACCTAATTATTTCTTCCTTTTGTTATCAATACTCTCCAAGAACCCCTGGAGTCACAACGATAGAAAAATAAGGAACTGTCTCAGCAAGGCAAAACTTACTAGTGCATCAGCTAAAAATTTGACAAGAGCACAGAGCATGCAGTCTGCTCTGATAGTTAGCCCAAACACAGCAAGCCCCGCCCCTCTGCTCAGATTGGTTGAGCTCACGCTCACAGTCTGCTTGTGCTTGGCTAGTCTGATTGGGTTAAAATGTATTCACATAAGAGGACTTGGAAGTAAGGTTAACAACAGTACATACAACATACACCCACGCTCTTTGCTATTTCTCGGACCATCTGAGGTGAGTCCTAATTCCATCTTGAAAAGAAATCAGCTCAAGGCAAAACCTTACATTTCAAAAAAATCCTTCCTTAGCCCCAAAAGCAGTTCCTCTTTTCCTAAACAAGAGCCAAACCACCAGGCCAAAGCAGGAACTCTGAACAACAACAAGGACAGTTGTTTTTCTCACACTTACCCCCTGGACATGCAGCTGGATTAGGGTTCACTTGGCTCCTCACGGAGAATCTACATTGGTGCCTTGGTTTATTCACTGAAGGATAGTGGAACAGAAAAGATCAAGTGGAAGCTTTTGAAATTGTTCCCCAAAGTTAATAAGACACGGTGAATTAAACGCTGAATCTCTGGGAGGATGGCAGAAGACCCACAGGTTGATAGGCAGTTACCCCAGTTCTATCTCCATGTAATTCTCTCATCTGGCTCCTCCAAAGGCCAGGTATATCCCAGATGGTAGTGAGCTCCGGCAAAGTAGTGACCTCATTTGTAGCTGCTAGGTCTGAAGTAGGATTTTCACTAGAGCAGACTGACTTGGCTTCCCACCATTGATTTGAATGGGTTCTCTCTGATTCCTATAGGAAAGGTATGTATATGAAGGTATGCATTCGTCTTAATTAGATACAAATATACATATTACATAATATATAGCGTATATTTCAGTCCTATCTCATAGGGATGCCAAATGGACCACATGGTCTACTACCATCCCCAGGTATGTGATGGCCGGACTCCTCTTAAGCAAGGATCCTATTACATTTATTTATCCAGATTCCTCTTCATCCTTGCTGTTTTCTCATCAGAGTTTTGCCTCCCTGGACTGTCACCCTGCTCCTTGCTTATGATTTGCTGCATTTGGTGTTGAACACAGCTCTGCACTGTGGCCCCTCCCTTTGCTGTCACAGTCTTGAATAAAGTCGGTTTTTATTGTTGTAACTACTGTCCAGCTCTGGTTATTCTTTGACCTCCCTTCCCACCCGCACTGCTATCACTGTCCTCAGCAGAAAGGGTTCCTACTCCCAGGCTACCCCACCTAGTGACAGGCCACTGTAGGATTATAAATGCCTTTCCCCCTTTCCCCCAAGTGAGAACAAGTCCTCCGTGCCATCCATGATTCTGCACCTGCCTTGAAGGGCTGAGGCTGCTGTAATGAGCGCATCACAGCTCAGCCTCTCCTTTGGCCCAATTCCGCAATTCTGCTTTCTTCTCCCTTGGAGGTTTTAACGCGAAACCACCACACATGCAAATCTCTACTCAGAGCCTGCTATCCAAAGAATACAACCTCCAACACATAATTTTTATTTATTTATTTATTTTGCCAGTCCTGGGGCTTGGACTCAGGGCCTGAGCACTGTCCCTGGCTTCTTTTTGCTCAAGGCTAGCACTCTGCCACCTGAGTCACAGCGCCACTTCTGGCCATTTTCTGTATATGTGGCGCTGGGGAATCGAACCCAGGGCTTCATGTATACGAGGCAAGCGCTCTTGCCACTAGGCTATATCCCCAGCCCCTCCAACACATAATTTTGTATAGCTAACTTTTAAAAGAATAAATGTGGAAGAAATTACTCGAATATCAAGGAGAAGGCTTGAATGCCATCATGTGGTAACATAGGATACTGTTGTTGGCACATAAAGAACAAAGAAAAATGGGAACAGAGTTAAGTCATGCAGAGTTATTCCCTCAGCATGCGAAGAATGTCTGTTATTCAGGAAAACAGAACAGGTAGGATCCTAGAGACCTAAAAAATGACTCAAGAGAAAATGACAGTGACATAAGCTTTATGAATGTAACAGCTAATTTGTGTTTGGCTCTGAACAAGATTGTTATCATCTCAATGAATTTTTTTTTAGGGGCTGGGGATATAGCCTAGTGGCAAGAGTGCCTGCCTCGGATACACGAGGCCCTAGGTTCGATTCCCCAGCACCACATATACAGAAAATGGCCAGAAGGGGTGCTGTGGCTCAAGTGGCAGAGTGGTAGCCTTGAGCGGGAAGAAGCCAGGGACAGTGCTCGGGCCCTGAGTCCAAGGCCCAGGACTGGCCAAAAAAAAAAAAAAAAAAAAACAAATCCTCAATGAATTTTTTTTTTTAAATTTTAGTTACTGTAAGGTTTAGCAAAAGGGGACTGCCACATGGTTCAGGCAGAAAAGTTTATGGGGGGCGGAGAGCAAACTGCCCAGCTGCACGAGATGGAGATATGACCAGAGAGAAGAGAAAAAAAAAGAGAGGAAGAGAAGAAGAGGGCAGGACTTAGGGTTGAGAGGGATTATATATGGAAAGGCAGAGAAGTGTGACCACAGCAAATGTGGACCTCTCACTGTCTGAAGGAGGCGTGTCTGGAGCAGTTCAGGAAGTAACCTCAGTGGATGAGGAAGTGACCTCAGAGTCTGGGGTCCTCTGCTGACTCACAGTCAGGTGACTGACAGGTGATTACTGGTAAGGCTATGTGCTATCTTTCACAAAGAGGAAGCTTGGGGTGAGAGGGCTATTCTTCTGGGCAGACCTAACAGTTACTTTAAGTTATTTGCCCTTTAATCTATTTGTTATTTATTTAGTTAAGATGATCATTGTTACTTTGTACATGAGGGAACACAACAAGAACATTTAGATGTGATCATACACCATAAATCATAAATCTGTTTTCTGCCTCTACTAGTTTTGAACTCAGGGCCATGAGCTTGCTAGGCAGAAACTCTACAGTGGGCCATACCTCCACCCATGATATTTTCTTTCTGAGCCGGTGGGTTTCAAGGTCATTTTCTCCTGCCTCCCTATGGGAAAATACCAAGGTATCTGGTGACTCAGCTGTCAGGTTGCTGGAGGGATCTCATTCTTGGCCAAAAAATAGTCTGCTCTCTGTCCTTCTGAAAACATACACTTTGTATTTCTCAAATCAGAAGCTAGTGATAGGAGAAGAGGTTTTAATAGAGAAACTGTATTGATTAAACTTGTGTATCAATTCTGTAAAGATACAAATATGTACTTGGGCTCAATTGCCCAGATTATTGAGCTTGATGAAAAAGTGATAGCAGTGTTGGGCTTTGGCATTCTTTCACTCTGTGACACCCAGCCACTTGCCTTCTGGTGTAGGAGCTATTGCCTTATAACTGACGTTTGGAGAACCATGTTCTGTGGTTTTAAAAAGGAAGAGTGGTACTCAGGGTCTTGTGACCTTTGTCAGTGTCTAATTTCTTTCTAAGCAAATGTTTTCTACCAGTTTACTTTCTGAAAAAAAGAGACTTCATTTTAATAATGGAAACTTATTCAAAACCAAGATTTGCTTTGTAGGAATGTGTTTTGTACAGACATTATGGGAATCTATAAACTTTTCCTAATAAACAGTTCTATAAGGATGGTCTGGGAAATTTATATGTAATTTACATAAAAATGCATACACATAAAATTTTTTCTCATTAAAAATCTACTAAATGTTTACTGTGTGTATTTTTCTAAGTGTATTAACTCATTAAATCCTAACAATCTTGTGAATGAGAGTGTATCACATTTTGTAGGTGGGCAGAATATACGGCCTTGTATAGAAGAAGAAATGAAGTCAGTGGCTCACACTTGTAATTCTATTTGCTCAGGAGTCTGAGGTCTACAGGATCACAGATTAAAGCCAGCTCAGGCAGAAAAGTCCACAAGATTCTACCTCCAATCATCCAGAAAAATGTTCAACTAGAGACATAGCTTAAATGGTAGAGTACAAGCTGTGAAGAAAGCCAAGTGAGAGATCAAGGCTGTGAGTTCAATCCCAATATTGGCACACACATACACACACCTCCACCACCAACAATAACAAAACCAAACAGAAGCATAGTAACTTTAAAAAACTTGACTAAGAATGCATAATGACTAGCAGAGGTGGGTCTTAAACCCAGGCACTCTGGGCAGGAGTTTGTACTCTTGGAGTAGGATTGCATCAACCAAAGGGGGGCAAGGTTACCAACCTCCTATCTCTCTTCATGTCCTTGACCTTTTCTTCCAACCCAAAGGAGTTCTTAATGTGTGCGCTATGGAATGGATCCCAGGGATTTTGAACGTTCCTGGAGTTGTGGGATAGACTCAAAAGCAGATGTTCAGCCAAAGCTATGCATCTGGGGGAACTGGAGCTGTTTTCAGTGGATCACCAGGTTGCAGGGAGCAGGCAAGTAAACTAAAGGAATGAAGGCACTGAGGCATTCACTCATGCTAAGGGCAGTCATTCATCAAGCCCCCCCCCCCCCCCCCCCCAGAGCTGCCAGTAAGAAAATGGATCCATTATGGACACTTTCCTTTTCCTCATCCAAGATGACCCAGTAATAAGATAGTGTCTTAATTTCTAAACATCAGTGACTTAACCAAATAGTAATACTCCATAAGCCAAACAAAACACATCAGCTATGGCCCACAGGCCACCATTTTATAACTTCTGACCTGAACGACAATCAAGAGGGTGGCGTTCCAAGTGTTAGGAATTGAGGAGCACTGGGAAAGTGACCTCATTCCCCTAAATATCTTCCCCAGTGTGGCCTAAATTTCCACTACTCTTTTTTTTTTCCACTACTCTTAATTTATTCTTCAAGTTAAAAACGAGTGCTTTACGTTCATTTAAAAAATACAGCAAGAGGTTAACCTACTAAAACTCATCTCCATTCTGGGAAAATACTGGTTGGACACTCCAACCTTCCTGCTCAAGGAAGACAAAGTGAAAACATTTCAGTGTGTGAGAATGAGGGGTCCAACCACCCCAGTTCTGCCTGGGGCTCCGGAACCCAAATTTCCCCCAGGAAACTCTTCTCCTGAGCAAGGGGAGTCTTGATGCTTCCTTCCTTTAGTTCCTATATACCCGAGCCTGACAAAACCAACTCTAAGGGGTCTAAACAGAGCAGGAGCAGGAGTAAGATGGGGAAATAGATGTGTTCAGGGAAGTCAAAACTCCTCTCTGGTAAATCAAGGGCAGATGGCCTGCCCCGGGACTCAACGGCATGTCTCCGTCCCCATCTCTAGGTGCTTCTGCCTTGGCTTCGCTATTGTCTCCCAATAATGTAGTCATAAATGCTTAGCAGAAGTTTTGCCTTTCACCCTCCTTATCAGCCCTACAAAAAGTGGCATGGCTTCCCAAAGGGCTTCATCCAGAGCCCCCAGCTACATTCCGGACTGCCTTGGGTCTTGTATGCATTCCTAATCTGATCCCTGTGTGGAGAGATGGGATGTTCTATTTTACGTCATTTCTCTCCTCTCTGGAAGCCAGAAACCACAGACATGTTCTACTTCTAAAACAAATTCTGTCGCTGGGGGCCAGGAATGTGGCTTAGCGGTAGAATACTTGCCTAGCATGTATGAAGCCCTGGGTTCAATTCCTCGGCATCACAAACAGAAAAAGCTGGAAGTGGCGCTGTGGCTCAAGTGGTAGAGTGCTAGCTTTGAGGAAAAAGAAGCCAGGGACAGTATCAAGCCCTGAGTTCAAGCCGCAGGAGTGGCAAAAAAAAAAAAAAAAATCTATGGATCAACTTAGAACCTAACGGGTAATAGGACTCAAAATACAAGCATCAAGGGGGCTTTTCCTACAGGGAATGGAAAAAGAAGAAAATAGAAAACATGAGAAAGAAAGGGAAAGAAAATGGGACAACCTCTGATGAATGAGGCAAGAGGAGCTGACAGAAAAGGGGAGTAGACAAAGAAATTGCTAGAAAGGAGACAGACCACAGGAAGCATGGTATCTCAAGATTAAGGAAGAGATTCTTCCTAGAAGGACAGACTTAGTCAGCATCAAAGTGTGCCAGACATACAACCAAACAGTGGTAGAACTAGCATTTGAGTCCAATCTCTTCCCCCCACCCTTATTTTTTCCGGTAGTAAGGCTGGAACTCACAGTCTAGGTACTATTTGCTTCTAACACTCAAGTTTGGTGCTCTACCACTTCAGCCACACCTCCACTTCTGCTTTTGTTTTTTGGGTTTGTTTTTTGTTGCTGGGTAAGTGGAGATGTGAGCCTCACGGATTTTTCTGCCCAGGCTTTGAACCACAGTCCTCAGATCTCAGCCTCCTGAGTAACTAGGAATACAAGTGGGAGCCACTGGCCCTTAGTTGAATCCAGTTCTTGATGGTAGGTAGATTATGCTCCCTTGTGTGGAGAAGGAAATGACATGCTCTCGCACTTTCTAGCTGTCTAACCTGGGGCTAAGGTAACCTGCAGTTTATTTAATTATATAATCGGGGTGTTAATAGCAACCCTCAGATGCTGTTGTGTGGGTGACTATTTGATACCGGACATGTGTGGGGCCATGATCGGAAGACCTGAGATTGAGAACTGTAACTAACATCTCTCTCCAGAACCCTGCTGTGTTTGTTTGTTTGTGTTTTTGGTTTTTTTTTTTTTTTTTTTTTTTTTTTGCCATTCCTGGGGCTTGGACTCAGGGCCTGAGCACTGTCCCTGGCTTCTTTTTGCTCAAGGCTAGCACTCTGCCACTTGAGCCACAGCGCCACTTCTGGCCGTTTTCTGTATATGTGGTGCTGGGGAATTGAACCTAGGGCTTCATGTATACGAGGCAAGCACTGTTGCCACTAGGCCATATCCCCAGCCCACCCCTGCTGTGTTTGTATCTGGCACATTCCACCCTCAGCACCACACACCAAATACCCAGCCTGTGCCTTCCACATCAACTGTCACCTCTGGTGATGCTTTCCCTTAACCTGTGGGAGGAAGGTAGGAATGAAATCACCCTGCTTGCCAAATCCATCTCTGCAAACACTCAATCTCATATCTCAACCCCTTGGGTACCCTTTTGAACAAAAGCTCTATATTTTTTTCTTATTTTATGATTTTTTATTATCAAGGTGATGTACAGAGGGGTGACAGTTTCATATGTAAGGCAGTGAGTACATTTCTTGTCAGACTTGTTACTTCATTCCTCATGTTTCTCCCACATTCTCTCCTCCCTAATCCCCCCCACGAGTTATACAGATGGTTTACAGCATATTGTCTTGTTAGTATTTGCTGTTGCATTGGTTGGCCTTTTACCATTTGTCTCACCATTGTGATGTTCCCCTTCCCTTCCCTGATTCAGATAAACATATATATAATACCTAGGGTCCCAAAAATGAGGTACAGTGACAACGGGGTAAAACCATAGGGAAGAAAAACAAAAGAAAAAGGCATAATTTCACATAGTATGTTGAAAATAACAACGACTTATATTTTTTAAATCAAAGCACTGATTGACAGAGGTGTTTTGTGGGGTTTTGTTCATTTGTTTTTTGTTTTGGTTTTGCACTCCTGGGGTTAAGCACAGGACCGCATGCTTGCTAGACTGTCACTCTACCCCTGAGCCAGGCTTCTAGTCCTGTTGTTTGTTGGATGTTTTTAGGACAGGGTCTCAATTTGCATCCCCACATACACCTAAACTCTGATCTGTGTATTTCCCATTGTTGCTGGGGTGACAGGTATGTATGCCACCACATTCAGCTTCCCACAGTGGAGAGCGACTCATCCAGACTCTTCTGTCTGAGCTGACTTGGAACCAAGATCTTCCCAATCTTAGCCTCCTGCTAGTTTAGGATCACAACAAGCACACGACACTCCACAGTTAGGGACTGAGAAGGGACCTTGTGAATCCTTCTGCTGCATGGGCTGACTTCAAACTTCAGTCTTCCCAATCTCAGCCTCCCAAAGCGCTCAGATTACAGGCCAAAAATTAAAAACAACAACAACAAAAAACTTCGTAAAGTCAAGTGCCTATTAGCGTTCTTCCTAGCAAATGCTATACGCCCCGTACTTTACTTGTTGCTCCCACCCACCTCCTTGTCTAAGGCTGTGGTTTAAAAGTCACCCATCATCCAGGGAGTGGCTCCATCTTCTCTGATATCTATCTCCACAGTTGGCTTCTTTCAATCCACCCACCCTATTTCTTCTTAGCTTCCCACTTAGGTAAGAGGTTCAGGTAGCTGGCAAACCTTCAGCACTTGTTGTAAGAACCCTTTGTTTTAGATCAGTCCCATGATGGAAAATGTCTGAAAGATAATTGAGGTCTACCACATTTTAAAGGCTGACTCAAATGATCATCTGTTCACACTTGAAGATTACTAAAGATAGCCAGGTGTGGTAGTGTCTGCCTAAAACACCAATACTCGGCTCTAATCTCAGTATATAGCGGAACTGACCTAGGAAGACCATGAGAATTCAAGGCCAGCTTGGGCTATATAATAAAATCTCTTCTTGAAACAAAACGAAAAGACAAAGACACTTTACTACCTACTAAAGAAGACAATCCCTTTAATTAGTGGACCCACCCGGGGCCCTATAAGCAAGCTTTGCCACTGAAGTTCCTTTTCCCTGAAGTCTTACCTCCTCTGTCTCTGCTTGTGCACAGCTCTGTTCTTGCACACGGAGCCTTCTTTTCCACTTAACACCTATATAACAGCACTTATTGAACATCTGCTATAAGCTATGCACTATTCTTAGCTTTAGATAGATGAATATGATACCTCTGCTCTCCAGGTAAGGAGCCAGGGGTTGGGGTTAGACTACACCGAGACAGAATCCTGCTTATAAAAAATGTGTGACCCTCCCTCAGTCTCTGGAGCCCTCTGAGTCCCAGTTTCCTCATCTATAAAACGGGCTGGAAATCTGAAGAACTGAAGATATCTTCGTGTGAGACAGGAACATGAAGTTTTCATCAGAGTGCCTGATACAGACCAGCAATTCCGAAATGGTAGTCGCTGCTAGGACATTCAAACACATGCTTGCTTTTGCTTGGAATTTCCCTAACTATCTAGTCATCACATCCACACTTTAGAACTTGCTGAGGACGTGGGCAGGGCAGTCCTCTGGGCAGGGTGTCCTCTAATATCATGGTCTCACCATGCTGCCTACCTCCCTGAGCCTGAAGACACTTCACCTGCACCCCATTCTGTTATTGTTGATGCTGATATTAGACCAGTTAGTAGCTGTTCAGAAGCTAGAATGAGAACTGGACGTGAAATAACTTTGTCCTGGCAGGTGAGAGATAAAGTTTGGAGTAACATGGGAGAACGGAAACAGGCTTACAGCTCACCAGGGTGGTAGCTTGAAGAAAAGATAATGATAGCTAATATTGTGCAGCTAATATTTTATTATGCCAAATTGCACTGTTGTAAGCACATGTAATCATATAATTGCTGTATAACACAATGAGGTCAGCTATGCAGAGGGGCTATGTAATCTGCCCTAGCTTTGTGTCTCAGGATCCCCATGGAGGATCAGCGCCTGCGATTAGCATGTGTGTCTTCTCAATGACCTTCAAGAACTTTCTGGAACTTTCTAGACCTCCTCCCTTGGCTCCCAGACTACCATATGTATTCCAGACTCTTAGGAACCACACACATGAACTCTCATTGTACAGATCTTTGATGTGGTTTGATTTCAAATGGGGGGGGGGAATTAGTACTCAAGCAGAGGGCCTATTACTGCTGACATCTTCATGGGGAGCCCCCAAAATATTGTTCTTTTGCCCACAGACCCTTTTGCAATGCCAAACAGAGCCGTCTCTCACTCACTTGTCACCCTTTGAAGAGACTCCTGGAGTTGGCTGGTGCCTTCAAGGTCGTTTAAGGTAATCCTCCAACGAATGCAGTCATCTACTGAACAACAACATCCCAGCAAAGTGGTTTCCCAGCTTCTGTTTATCTAGTGCCAGCGATGGATAATTCATCAGCCCCCAAGATAGCACATTCCATTACTGCCCGCCAGGAAGATCTTTCTTCACATCAAGGCTGAAACTAAACTCCCTGCAAATCGCTGCACAGTGGCCGCGGTAGCTCAAGGGCTGGAGAGGGGGCAGAACCAGCCGTCTGTCCCAGCAGGGAGGAATATTTTATCTCTGAAGTTGTTTAGAGCCTCTCGTGTGTGTGCAACGCTAATCAGAGCCCATCTGCATGTGGTGAGTTTTCTCACTGTTCTAGAATGTTCCACAGAATGTGCAGCCTTGGTCCTTTGTGCTTGGGCTGGGGGGGGGGGGGGGGAGCTTCCCGCCTTCCCCATCCTGCCTTCTGGGGCTGTGCTGGAAATCTGTGCTTCTCCTTGGGGCAACTCCTTCCCTGATAGGCCCTCAACATCCTGATGGTTCCCCACCCCCAAGGCGGCCCTGGGGTGATCGTGGCTACCGTCAGGGGGTTGGGGTGGAGAGGGAGGGAGCACCTTCACGTGGGGCGCGGGGCTGGGCCGGCTCAGCCAGCCCTGCCAGGTCCAGGCCCCAACTGGCCGGGACACGCGCACGAGGTGCGGGGCCGGCGGGCTGGAGCCGGGGGCGGCTGACGGGTTCAGACTTGCAGCGGTGTCCCCGCCAGGTCCGGGGGGTGGGGGTGGGGGGAGGGATCGGTGCCCGTCTGGGTGTGAGAACCAGACGGACCGCTCCCCTCTCCGGGGAAGGGCGCCAAGGCCGCGCGTAAAGTCCCTGCACCCTTGGGTTACCCAAGCAGTGAGTGCGTAACCGGGAGGCAGGCACAGGGCCCCAAACCACCTGAGGCCGCGGCTCTCAACCCCCTACCGCTCTCCAAAACTTGTCTGCACGTAGATCTTTTTCTCCACCACCTTCCTCCTCCCTCCTCAGAAATGGGAAGAGTCCTTCCGGCTGGCCAGTCTCCATCCACTCCCTCGCATTTCCCGGCTGTAGCTGCTCATCCTTTCAGGTTCGACCCGGCCTGTGCCCTTCTTCCCGAGGAGGCTCCTCGGCTCTTCTTCCTGCTCCTCAGTTGGATTGGGTGTCCCTTCTCTTGAACTCCTGAATGCCCTTATATTTCTCTGTAATTGTATCATTCGTGGGAGTGGGTTAGACCTTGTTTAGGATGGTCCATTTTAGCTCTTAAACTCTTAAGGCTTACTTCAGTATCACAGACATGTCAGGGCTCACAAAATATTTGCTCAGTAAACACTGAGAGATTCAATGAGATAATAGAACACGAGAACAGGGGCTGGGGATATAGCCTAGTGGCAAGAGTGCCTGCCTCGGATACACGAGGTCCTAGGTTCGATTCCCCAGCACCACATATACAGAAAACGGCCAGAAGCGGCGCTGTGGCTCAAGTGGCAGAGTGCTAGCCTTGAGCGGGAAGAAGCCAGGGACAGTGCTCAGGCCCTGAGTCCAAGGCCCAGGACTGGCCAAAAAAAAAAAAAAAAAAAAGAACACGAGAACAAACCTATTAATCATAAATGCTATTACATTATAATAAATGCTATTACATTTGTTACTGTTTTCCATGGCTAGATTTATGAGTTTTTGTATAAACTGACACAGCATAAGTATTATGGTCATTGTAATAGTAATAGGTCCTAAAGTGTAGGCAAAGAGATTTGTTGAAAGTCAAACGTTGATGAAACAACTGGAACCATATTGGCACCTATAAATGTGTATTCATTCAGAGTTGACACTAGTGACAGGAAATTATTAAGGCTGATCATTCTCTGGATAATCTGTCCAGGAAGCAGAGGGGTCACTGGTGGGGGAAACTGATGTCTCTCCCACCTGGGCCTTTCCTGTGCCTAAGACTATTTTCCATGCGTATTAATCAAAGAACTTAGACAATGGATGGAAAAAGTGTGCTGGGTTCCTCCTCTTACTTTGTGCTCTTTGCTCAGAAGAGAAGGCAGGTCAACAGGCTAAACCAGTGTGCTCCTTTGAAGTGGGGGTTGGGGGAAGGAGGAGGAAAAAGCTGCTGATTACAGGGGCAGAGCCTAAACTCACTACCACACCTCTGCCGGGTACAGCTTGCCCGGTAGGTCAGCCACCTCTCCTAGCATCTGCTTCTCTCCAGCAAGTCAGCCTCTTCCATGATCACATCAACTCTCAAGGCCAGCCGGACCCTGTGTACTGCAGGGCACACCACACACATCTCATTTCTCCATCTGCGCAGGCTCACCTCCTTGCTCGAACTCTGCCCAGGAATACTGCTGGGCTGCTCTGTCCGTCCGTCCTTCCTTCCTTCCTTTTTCCTTAAAATGATTTCAGTTTCAATTTATGAATAGGGCTATATATTCTCAGGATTACAAAAGATAAGACAAAGGGGCTCTCAGAAGCTCCGAGCCTACTGCATACTATTCCAGAGAGATTATATGCGTGTTAATTTGCTTATATTTCCCCATAGTTCATTTCCTCTCCCATTCATGATGGACATTGGTTTTGGCGATTCTTGATGCTTTGCTCCTCCAGTGAACAATAATTCTTGGAGCTCTTCCCATGTCAGAATATGATGAGCAAACCCACCATTTTTGACATATGCACATAAACTTTATCGGTTTAAACTGGTAGACATTTACAACCAGTGTTGCAAGAGCCATATATCATTTCCCCATTACGAACTGGAATTCAATTGGAGTTGTTGGATCAAAGGGTGAGTGGGCTCACCATTTACCTAGCCAAATTGCATGTCATAAGAACGTACCCTCTTGCCAAACATGTATGAGAAGAGATTTAATTCTGGAAGTTCAAACAGGAATCATGCTACCACCAGTCTCAACTTGCTGAATGTCCACTTTGTGCCAAGGACTGTACTAGCCATATTGTATTATCTTAGTCAACCACCATTCCAACCTTCTGGAATAGGGTATCATTGCTACTGCTGTCAGAGGGAGATCCCAAGATTCATCCACAATGGTGAGAAACTTCTGCCTTCACTGCAACCCTCCCTAGCAGTCTGTAGAAGTCGGGAAGGTGATGAACAGTCATGCTGGTAAGCTTAAGAATCCTAACCCTCAGCCTCTATTGAGCGCTTACCTATGCTAGGTGCATTATTGTGCCAAATCCTCACAATGTGCCAAATCCCAATGTTGCAAGCTCTGCCATTACCTTTCCCTCTCAGCCAGGAGGAAATTGAAGACTTTGATAGATACCAAGAGGCCTCAGGTCAAGGTCACACAGAAGGTAGCAGATTCCCCAGGTCAAGGTCACACAGAAGGTAGCAGATGTCCCAGGCGTTTGATCCCAGGCAAGCGGACAGCAACCTCCCAGGCTTAGAAGTTTTCAGAACATGCAATCACCTGTCAGTCTGATGGGCTAATAAAGAAACCGAGGCCCAGAGGACAGAGGAAGGGGCTGTGTCCACCTTGTCCCATCCCTAGCCCTACCTGAGCCCCTGCGGGGGTGTGGATGGCAGGTCCGGGCTGCAAGCCTTGACCCCTTCAGGGAACAATAAAGGTGGCAGCCACAACTCACAACTCACCCAGCAAGAATGCACACCCAGCCAGGGGCTCTGCAGCCCACCTGTCCAGTCCTAGCCAAGGTCTCAGCCTGGTTCTCAAGTTAACACCTGCTACTATTTACACAACTACCACTAAAGCCAAGTCCACACCTGCGGTATGCCAGGTGCTATCATTAAGCACATTTCTTCACTCAATCTTGACGGTAGCCTGAACCTCAAAGAGCTTAAGTGATGTGCTCAATATTACTGTCAGCAACAGAGCTGGGGGTGGAGCCCTGATCCATTTTATGGTAAAAACCTCTATGTTTTAGACAGCATGTTCTTTAGAGACCAGAAGCTTATCTTTGGAGCTACATAAGCTGTAACTCCTGTGGGATTCTCCTCTGTATTCATTTGATGAGCCAGGAAAAGTTTCTATATCTGAGCCTCAACTGCCCTTCCTATAAAAAAGGGATTCATAATATCCATTACACAAAGATGTATTTATACTCACATTCTTGGCAGCATTCTTCACAATAGCCAAAAGATGGAAACAACCCAAGCGTGTACTCACAGATGAATTGATTAAAAGCAGCATGGAAAACCCATATTATGGAATATTATTCAGCCTTCAAAAGGAAGGATGTTTGATATAATCTGCGATGCCGTTGAAGCCTGAGAATACTGTGTCATATAATCCGCAACATCACTGAAGCCTGAGAATATTGTGCTACTTGAAATCCACCAATCACAAAAGGATAAATACTATATAATTCTCCTGAGACTTTGCCAGGAGCTGATGGAGAAGAAACAAGTTCTTATTTAACAAGGCATGGACTTTCCATTCAGACAAATGAAAGGGGCTCTCTGAATGGCTGTAGTGATGGCCACTCCACAACGTGAGTATATTTATTTAATCATGAAAATGAGTAAAAAGTAGAATTTATACAATGTAGTTTTTACCAAATTTTTTAAGGGGCTGGGGATATGGCCTAGTGGCAAGAGAGCTTGCCTCGTATACATGAGGCCCTGGGTTCGATTCCCCAGCACCACATATACAGAAAATGGCCAGAAGTGGCGCTGTGGCTCAAGTGGCAGAGTGCTAGCCTTGAGCAGGAAGAAGCCAGGGACAGTGCTCAGGCCCTGAGTCCAAGGCCCAGGACTGGCCAAAAAAAAAAAAAAAAAAAAAAAAAAATCCTGTTATGAAGAGCTGTGCAAGTGGGAAGAACTCGTGTCCCTCAGGGCGTAGCAGAAGGCTGGCTCGGAGGAAGAACACAGTTGACGGGAGTGATGTTCATTATTCTTGGTTAGGACATGCTGGGAATTCCCAAGGGAAGCTGGTGACAATGGGAGGAGAAAGGAGTTCCTGAAGGCTCACCTGCTTCATTGGATGGTTGTCAGCCACAGGTAAAATCTGGCATGTGAACATGTTTATTAACTATTAAAACAAAATAGACAAATAAAAAGCCTCAAGTACTGATTGAAGTCAGACGCCAGTGGCTCCTGGCTCACGCCTGTAAGCTTAACAACTCAAGAGGCTGAGATCTGAGTATTGAGGATTGAAGACAGCCTCCAAAGGAAAGTCTGTGACACTCTTTATTTACAATTAACCAGCAAAAAAAAAAAGGTGAAAGTAGGAGTGTGGCTCAAATCATAGAGCACTAACCTGAAGCAGAAAAAGAGAGAGTGTCCCAGCCCTGAGTTCAAGCCCCAGTACCAGCAAGACAACAGCAACAAAGAAGATATTGATCAAGGTGTCATCAGCACCTTTTCTAGCTAGCTAGGCCTCATCTCTGTCTTCACCTAGTATTTATCTCAAGGTTGCCCCCTATGGGAAGTGGCAGGGCTGGGAATGTGGCTTAGTGGTAGAGTGCTCACCTAGCATGCATGAAGCCCTGGGTTCAATTCCTCGGCACCACACACACAGGAAAAGCCAGACGTGGGCGCTGTGGCTCTAGTGTTAGAGTGCTAGCCTTGAGCAAAAAGAAGCCAGGGACAGTGCTCAGGCCCTGAGTCCAAGCCCCAGGACTGGGGGGGAAAAATAGTCCACTATGGGAAGTCGCTTCTTCAGGGCTCCTTTCCCCTCCCCTGCCTGTGGAACCCTCAACCAAGACTCGGATTTTCCTAGTTGTCTGTTCCCTCGTCCAACAAGGCCCCTGGGCCCCCTAGGGGAGCCGCATCCTTTCTTGCTGACATCAACCATCTGGGCAGGAAGTTGGCAAGCACTGTGACCCTGCTGTGCAGAGTGGGTTCCCTCCAGGGCCAGTCTATCCAGTGAGTGTGCAGGTTTCCCTCCTGTAGCAACACCGGCTCTGCGGGCTGGTGAGCTTAGCAGCACTGTGGGAACATCAGGGGAACTGTCCTGGGCCTTCAAGGAAAGGTAGCTTCCGGATGCAGGCTGCCTACTTGGTTTTGATGGTTTTCATTTCATGGTTTGAGCTTCCATGAATTCAATATTTTTTCAGGTTTATCTGGGGAATCTGGTGGTGGAATCTTGGAACCCAAAAGAAGACAGCGCAATCCCTACTCTGTGTGAGCAGGCCGCCGCTCAGGTCTGTGCACACTGCAGACAGGGAGGCACCAACCGTGAGGTGATTCACCCACGTCTGAAAGGGAAAAGTCCCCAACTGGACCCACAGCTCCCAGTTTCTCGGTGGGAAGAACCACACAGGCCCCCCGAGGTTGAAAGGCTGAACGTTGAAGAAGGAGAAACAAAGATCATCTTCGCATTCAGACATCCAATTGCCCACGAGGCTCGACATCTTCCAGGAGGATTAGACAAGTTACATTTTAGACAGACTTGCCCTTCAAACTCCAGACCAGAAATTGCACGTATTCGTAATGCCTCGGCATGTGTGACAAGCCACAGAGAAGGGGAAGAAAATATGTTGAGGTCGTATGAGGGACTTTCTTACTCACCCAGGTGAAGAAACAAGCTTGCTCAACCTCGGTGATTAACAAGGCACTTTCTCCTCAAGGGGTGGGAGAGCCATCATAGCTGCCACCGTGATTCACACCCACAGGCCACCATTTGCAAGTGAGCCATGCGTCTCTGTAATATTCTTTCTTCTACAGGGTTTGGTGGCGGTCATGGGCAGAGGACATTGGTGCTGGTAATGAATGTTGGATGTACATACGAAGGTAAGGCCTGGCAAAGTGAGGTGGTTTGTTTCAAGGCACACAGTAAAACTCTATCTATAGGCACATGCAAGTGACCTGGGGCTGAGCTCAGACCTCTTCCTGCCTCTGGAAGATTTTACAAGGCCAGGAAGTCAGCAGCCCTAGGGTCAAGCAAAGGCGAGGCAGCTCCAGGACACACCCAAGAGCAATTTCTGGTCAGGCATTCCTGGCAGCGTGTGGTTCCATCACTCACCCACGCTTCTTCCATGATCAAAGCGGATAGGCAAAGCTGACTGCCCACTGGGGCCAGGCAGTGCCTCCGGCGGGCTTAGGGGCCCGGCGAGGTCTGCCCTCTAAACATATCTCCCTCTTGCATTTTTGCTGTTGGAAGCTGAAACTGTCATATACGAAGTTTACTACCATGGTTTGGGGCATTCGAGTCTCAGCAACCCTGATTTAAAAATTAAGTCGCAATGTGTGTGATATACATGGAGGCTTTAGCCCACCACGACTCTCCCCCCCCCCACGCACACACTTACTGGGCAATTATTTATATCCTTTTCTAAAATCCAAAGAAGGACCTGAGTATCACACATGTAGTTCTCAGATTATTCTAGGTGAGGGAACCAGGCTTTGTTGTGGCAGATCCAGGAAGAAAGCAGACAAAACACGAATTCTCTTTTAGATGCTTCACTTTTCTGCTCAGACAGCCCAATAACCTCCCGTTACCCTTGCATTCAGATTCAGATCTTCCAGGACCCACACACTGGGGGGTCTTTGCCCCGCCCACCACACTCACCCCATACCGTTTCCCATCTCCTTCTCACCAGCTGCCCCTTCTACTGGTAAGCCCGCCCCCTACTCCTGGCGCCTCTGGATCCTTCAGGCTTTGACTTGAATTGCCCCCAGTTGATGGTCTAACTGACCATGCACCTTCCGTGGAAGGAAGACGTTCCCTCTTGTCTTTCAAAACATGTCTGGCAGTTAATCTCTTTGCAACTTGAATGTAGTGTGTGTGTGTGTGTGTGTGTGTGTGTGTGTGTGTGTGTGTGTGTGTGTGAATTGATCCCGTTATTAGCAAAATTGATATTTGTGAATTTACCTACTCACTAGGCAAAAAGTGATGAAAAATGTGACTATTTTTCAAACTCTGACAAACTTAAAGGTTTATCAGCCAAGTGCCAGGGGTCCATTCCTGTAATCATAGCTACTCAAGAGGCTGACATTTGAGGATCAAAGTTCGAAGCCAGCACAAACCAACAGATCTGAGAAACTCTTATCTCCAACTAGCCAACAAAAAGCTAGAAATGCAGGCATGGCTCAAGTAGTAGAGCACCATCCTTAAGCTAAAAAGTTAAGCAAGAATGTGAAGCCAGGAATTCACACACATAAAAAGGCAGTTTTTCATCCAACGCACATGTTCTCAATTGAAATCCAACAAGGTAACTTCTTGCTCTCATACTGTCATACCCACAGAAATATTCTTTTTAAATTTAGTGCCATGGTTTTCCTGTTTTCATGCTTTTTTGTTGGTGGTGCTGAAGTGCTTTCTAGTATTACTTAGGAGTCCAAGATGGCTGTAATGAACTTTGAAGGGGAAAATATATATTATATGACACATCTTTAAACAGAAATACACATAAATGAAGGTTATAAATTGTTGGACGATGAAACCAGAGGCTCACAGGAACCTAACACTGTGTTTCCCCAGGAACAGTGGTTTCTTATTCACTAAGTCAGATCTCCTAGGCTATAACTGCCATGAATAAGGAGAACAATCTGTATTTTTCCATAAATATCACAAACATAATTCCAGAGACTATGTTCACAGCGATAGGCTTCCTCCATTGGCTCTGGAGGAGCTCTTCCCTTACGTCTGCCTAGCTTCTGGTGGTTTGCTGATGAGCCTGGGTATCCCTCGGCTGAGCAGCTGAATCTCTGCCTTGACATGGCATGGCATCTTCCCTAGGTATCTCTGTCTCCCTGTCTTCTCTTCTCATACTGGATTCAGAGCCCTACCTACTCCATACAAGATGGCCTCAGCTTAACTGATTGCCATATACCCTCAAAAGCCCTATTTCCAGAAAGACATGAATAGGGGGGAGGTGTACACTTCACCCCAGTGTTATACACATGCACACATACACTCATAGTAGTTTATTTAATTCTTTTTTGTGAATGGGCTGGTAATGGGGCTTAAACTCAGGCCCTCACATTCTCGCTTAGCATTTTCTGCTCAAGGCTGGTACCCTCCTGTTTGAGCCACAGCTCCGCTTCTCATGTTTTGCTAGGTAGCTGGAGATTTTAAAAAAAACAACAAAACACTCAGATGTGTCTTCCTGGGCTGGCTTCGAACCACGATCTTCAGATCTCAACTTCTTGAGTAGCTAGGATCACCGGCATGAGCCAGGGGCTCCCAGCTTGCTTAATTGGTGTACTTGACTCCAGCCCATGTTTACTTATTTAATTAATATCTTCCTGCTCCAACTAGATTACAAGTTCCATAACTGGAAGTGGGTTCCTTATTCTTTTTCCCCTGATGACAAACGCAGCTTGAGACTTAGCTCAGTCAATATTTATTGAAGATGATTAAATGAGTGAATGAATGAATGAGAACATTCCAGATCAATGAGCCAGATCAATGAGTGTTGGGGGAGGAGGGGTGTCACACTCTCTTGGAGTCCTAGGCTCTAGATTTTCTTCATCTATCACGTTAAGCAATACAGAAGCCAAGTAGGTGAACTTGAGGCTTTAACCTCCTCCCCAGTTCACTCCCCGCTTGATTCTGTTTTACATATTCTGCTACTATGCAATATTGTTTTGAGAAAAGGGCTTTATGTGCCTTAAAAGAGTAGAAACCATGGAGCCTAGCTTCCCATTTTATAGATGAGGAGACGGGTCTAGCGTCTTTAGAGCCCTGTTCCAGCCGCTTTGCCTCTGCCAAGACACACAATGGGAGTGCACTGGAATTTGCTCTCCCTAGGATCCTGTTTTTCTCTCCAGAGCAACTTCTGACAGAAGGAATCTGAGCCCATGGCATGTGACCCTTCCCCATAGCTCTAAAAGGCCCTTTGTGCCAAGTCCTGTAGAATCTCACAGGCCTGTTTCAGGCAGATCCATCTGCAGACAGGTCACAATCCTTGCCTTCATCTCAGCCGAGATGTGGTAGCCTTTCTGCTTTTAAACGCACCCCTTGCTTTCTTGGAAGCCAAAGCCAAGCAAGAGAGGGCAGGCTTAGGAGCCCCTGGGGGCAAAAAGGGTGGGCTGAGCTGCCGAAGGAAAGGGACCTGGCTAGAAAAGAAAACTCGGTTGATTATCTCCCAGGCCAGCTGCAGAAACAAATGCCTTAGCTAGGCAGGAGATTATAAATAGCCCAGAATCTGCCCCTAGCCGCTTGGAAACAAGAGTTGTTTTTTTTCCTCTCCTGTGTTTGAAGAACAAGGCTTTAGAGCTCTCGGGAGTCCCCCTCCACAGCCCCTACCCCCAGAAGGGCTGTGAACTATGTCCTAGCACCATTATTGGGACCAGGATTCACAGAGCTCCGATAAGCAGTGATTAATTCATTGCCAACTTAAAAAATAATAATCCATTGGAAGTCCCCTTTTTATTTAGCATGCTGACTTGCAGCAAGTTCATTGCCCTGGGACTCACCTAGTCTCCTCTGCCTATGTCCCTACCAGGGATGGGGCGGGGAAGGGCAGGGGACAGGGTCACCTGACCTGAAGATCAGCGAGGGATAGGCACTTGGAGAAGAACAGGATGAAGTTGACTGTTTGCTGAGATTGCTGCATCCATGTTCAAGGTCTTCTCTTTGGAGGGAAATCAGTGTCTATTCTAAAAGGAAGTTAGGAATCATATCTCACAGCAAATACTGGAGGCACCCTACAACTGCTCGTTCACTGAGACCTTAAGTCTGAAGGTCAAGTCTAATGTACAAAGCACATATCGCGTCCTACCTCTCATTTGACTTGTACAACTGTTCTTGTTTTGTTCTATTTTGTTTTTAGAATCAAGCATCGTGCCTGCCTGTGGTAGAAAAGTTTTAAAGCTTTTTGAAAATAATGTAAAGATAATTATCTGATGGGAATTTCAACCTACTAAGACGTGATGGCTTTTTCATGAACATCCTTCCATACCTCCTTTATTGGATATACAGTATCACTTTATCTAAATGGGATTCGATTACTGTATTACTTGGGCTCTTGGCAGAAATACATGAAGTCCTTAACTGGGGAACCAAGGAGAGATCAATAAATGAACCATTTTACACAGATGGGGACAGAGGTTAGGGGAACCAGCATAAGGAGTGAAGCACTCCCTGTGTCCTAGTGGAAAACTGTTAATCACCTTTAAGATGAAGGGCAAGGGGACAGAGTGGTTACTGCAAATGAGAGCCTAGGGGGAATCTGTGGCCTCCAGGGAGGTATAGCCAGCCCCAGCAAGCCAGCACTAGGAATCAGTGTCTTCACCCAGGGCTAGGGCAGTAGCTCAGTAACAGAGCACTAGCCTAGCAGGCACGAGGGCCCGGGTCTGATGACTGACCCTGCAAGCAGACAAGCAAATGCCCTCACCCTACTCTCCTCCCATCACTCTACTGCCGGTGCCTCCCATTGGCCAACCCAGTCAGCTAGAGAACGTGGGAGTCCATGGACAGCAGTCTGTAGAACAGACAGGAAAGCTAGAGGACAACTTCCATTAGATCCACTTCCATTAGATCCACTATAAGGCTGCCTTGATCACTCAATGGCAAGAAATCTCTAGCTCAATGAAAATAGACCAACATACCTTTGAGTGGACCTTGTATGAGTTAGACCATCATTTTTTTTAAACCAGTCCTCTATGAATGGATGTGTTTACTGTCTAAGCTCTTATAGAGAAGTCTGGGACAAGCAAATCTGCACATCCTAACTCTGTGAACTTAGGATAGTTGTTTTTCATTTGTCTTTTACACTCTTTTGGAACCTGAGGCTCACAGTTAATGAGATTTGCTCTCTGGCACACAGGAATAATGTTAGCACTTTCTTATTTTTAAAGCAATGAACAGGGAGTATCTTTGTATTAAAAAAAAGAAGAAGAAGAATAGTGCCAAGTGCCAGTGGCTCACACCTGTAATCCTAGCTACTCAGAAGGCTGAGATCTAAGGACCACAAATCAAAGCCAGCCTGGGCAGGAAAGTCTGTGAGACTCTAATTTCCAATTGAGCACCAAAAGAGCTGAAAGCGGAGCTGTGGCCAAATGACTTTTTGGACTTCAACAAATGTTGACTGAGAAGAAGACACACATAGAGGTAAGCAAGATTCTTTTCTCGTTTTCAAGGAGCTTGGAAACTATCCCAAACTCCTTCTGTCTTTGTCTGGGCTTGTCCCTCTGCCTGGAACATGCTTATCTCCTCTACCTGGCGAAGCCCCCGACATTCCTTCATTGTCCACTCACATGGGAAATGAACGCAAATGCACCACATTTTCCTCGGCATTCCCACGGTACCTGTCTACACCGCTCTCTTGGGCCTTATTACATGCGATGATTAGGAGTCTTGTTTCCATTCTACCTGTGCTACGTACTAACTCAGTGTGTCCCAGTCTCCTTGCTACCTGAAACATTCTCACATGAAAAACAAGATTTAACATCCTCACCTGAAAAGTGAGAGAACTGAGTCTACATGCAAAGCACAGGAAACAGAGTCTGACGCCCAGGTAGGCTACTCAGTAGGTATTTGAATGATTTCTCACTGCTGCTCACCTGGTACAGAACAAGGACTTGACGGATGTTTGGTGAAAGAATTAATTAGTTAAAATAGCAGGATAAGATATGACGTTAAAGCCCAATGCCGGTGGCGTATGCCTATAATCCTAGCAACTCAGCTGAGATCTGAAGATCACGGTTCCACACCAGTCTGGGCGGAAAGGTCTGTGAAACTCGTATCCCCAATTAACCACCAAAAAGCCAGAAGTGGAAGCGGTCGCTCACGTAGTAGAGCACTAGCATTGAGCACCAGGTAGAGCACTGGCCCTGAGTTCAAGCCCCAGGAACAGAAAAAATGGAAAAAAAAAAAAAAAAGACTTGATTACAGAATGTCCTGGAATCAACAGTACACAAAGGATAAGGTACCTTGCCAGATGGGGAAGATTGGCTTCCACAATAAGCAAAAGCCTGAGAAGGGGGCCTGGGGTGGGGGGCCAGGCCAATGACCCAGGAGAGAGCCACATGCTAGCTAGGTACAGAGGGGAACAGAAGGGGAAGGAGGCGTGGAGGCTCCGTTCCAGCACTTCCTGCCAGGTTGGCTTTGAACATGCCCCTCACCTCTCTGACCTTGAGTTCACATTGTGAAGATAGGGCCACACAGCCTTCTGCTCACTGAGTTGCCAGGAGGCTAGGTAGGGTGAGGTGGGGACACTCCAGGTGCTGTGAGATGCAGGTGGCCTCTGTGTGTGATCCCATCATCCCCTTTGCTACTCTAAGCAGCGCCAGGCTTGGCCGTCATAGGCAGCTCCCCCTGGTGGGGTGCCTTTGGGCTTCACAGCCCAGGATTTCCTGGTTCTGGGAGCATGTGTTGGGCTGACAGCAGAATGCTGGGGAGCCAGCAGAGCTGGCCGATTCCAGAAGCCCGCTGAGCGCCCATCTGCTGGGTCTGCCAAGGCCAGAGCAATGAAGTGGAAGCCAGGGAAGGAGTCCCAGGGTCTGAGCTGGATGCCAGCCTGGGCACTGACTTTGTGCTTCCTGTGGTGTCCCCATAGGTGCCATTAGCCCACTGCTTCCCCAGGCCCTCCCCCAGGAGCAGCCAAGGGCTCTGGCCTCCATTGCCATGGAGACAGTCACTCTCAGAGGCCTTGCCTGGGGCTTCTGGCTGCTGCGAGGCACTGATTAGGGAAGCCTCCCCACTCCTCTCCAAGGGCAGCTTCCCTCTTTCCTTCGTCGTTCATTATTCATGTGTTCGTTTGGATTAGAAACATATTTTAGGTGCTTAAATGCAGAAGTGAACAAAATGAAGAAGTCCTGCCCTAGATGACGACGTGCAAATATCAGACCTATGGGCTAATAATATGGAGATGTGCTGATGTGGATGGAGAAGTGTCTTCTCAGAGGTGACAGTGGAGCAGAGGCCTTTATGTAATGAAGGAGCTGCCATGTGGGTGTGGCGGGAAAGAGGCTTCCAAATGGGAATGGCCAGCATGAAGTTCTCCCGTGTGGGGAGACAGCGAAGCAAGGCTGGTTTGAGGACTGAGAAACCTAAGGCAGCCCAAAGGTTGGAAGCAGGAAATGAGACCATATCGATTTAGGACACTGGATACCGTGCCAAAGAGGTTGCATTTTATTCAAAGGAATGGGAAGCCATTTCTAGTCATAGAGCAAGGCAGGGAAGAGGGGGTTGTGGTTCCACCTTTCAAGTTTTTCTTTGGGTGCTGGATAGGGAATTGTGGAGAGATGTGGTGCAAGAGGGAAAATGTACGCATGGTGTGTGTGTGTGTGTGAGAGAGAGAGAGAGAGAGAGATTGTCAGAGTCCTGAGGTTTGAACTCAGGGCCTGGGAGCTGTCCCTCAGCTATTTTGCTCAAGGCTAGCTCTCTACCACTTGAGCCAAAGCTGTGCTTCTGGCATTTTGGTAGTTAATTGGAGATTAGAGTCTCACGGACTTTTCCTGCTCGGGCTGGCTTTGAACCGTTACCCTCAGATCTCAGCCGCTCGAGTTGCTAGGATTCTAGGTGAGAGCTACTGGTGCCTGTCTGGTGTGTGTGTGTGTGTGTGTGTGTGTGTGTGTGTGTGTGTGTGTGTGTGTGTGTGTGTGTGTGTGTGTGTCTGTGTTTGCCAGTACTAGGGTTTGAACTCAGGATGTGGGCACTGTCCCTTGCTTTTTAGTTCAAGGTTAACACTCTCCCATTTGCACCACATCTTCCTTGCTACTCTAAGCAGTGCCAGCTTTTTGCAGGTTAATTGGAGGTCAACCATGATCCTTAGATCTCAGCTTCCTAAGGAGATAGGGTTGTAGGCATGAGCCCCCAGCACCTGTCTGGAGAGAGGGTCTTAGTCTGAAGGTGTTGCCATCTTTCAGAGAAGTGAAGGGTTGCTTGGAGCGGGGTGCTATTGGTCAGTAATGACAAGAGGTGGACTGGAGACTCAGGTTGAAGGTGGGTCCACTCCCCAATAGGCAGCTAGAAGCACAGTGTAAGAACATTTGCTTTCTCAAGAATGACTAGACTTAAAAATGAAAAAAAAGAAAAAGAAGCTATTCGGATCAATTCAGTTTAGGACATCTTAAATTTGAACTTTTCCATGAGAAAATGACATACTATATTTCCATAAACATATGTGTTAATGCATGCATGTTATATACGTATGTAATCTTATATCTGTATTAATCCTTTTTGATGTGAAATTTGTAGAAATACTAGTGACAGGATTTGGTCATATGTAACTGTATATAGTATACAATTATCACATGGTAATCCAGACATCTTTTTATTACATCAATATGTTTTTATGAAAGAGAGACTATATAAGCACATCCTAAAATACTGCTCTCTTTTAACTCCGAGGATTCTTATAGTATTCTCCCACCTGTGAATATTTTACTTAACGTGGCAAGGAGACATTGCTGGTGTGATAAAGTTTTGGACCTTGCATTTGGGAGATTGTGCTGGATTATCTGAGAGTGGAGAATTTGTCCTGGCTGAGGTCAGAGAGGTGAGAATGGCCAGGGAAGAATGGCCAGAGAAAGTCCATGTTGTTGGCTTTGATGATGGAAGGGGGGACTACAAACCAAGAAATGTGGGCAGCCTCTAGAAGCCTCAAGAATGTTGAAAAGGCGGGGAATTGATTCTCCTTGGGAGCATCAGAAGGTGCATTTGAACTCAGCCTCCTGAGTAGCTAGGATGACAGGGGTGCGTCACCAACATCCAGCACTGCCTAGTGATGCTTCTCTCCAACTTCCAAGCTACGGCATTTTAAAATTGTACACCTGTGCTGTTCTAGGTCTCTAAATTTCTGGTGATATACTATGGAGATAGAAAACTAGTGCCAAGAGAAAGTGATCAACTGGTTCACCCACCCTCCAAGCCTGTGTAGGATGGAAATGAAAATTCTCCAATGGTTGGGACAAAGTGGAGATCACTGGAGATTGTGATCATATTTGTTCAGCAAGGTCAAAAGCAGGTTCCAGGAGAATGTGAGTGGAAGGAGGTAAAGTCTGGATGGGGCCCATCTTTGGTGGCAATTTGCTAGAAACTTAGAAGTAGGGCAGAGATGGGCGTGGCCTTAAGGGAGAGTTTCTGTTCTTGTTCCTCGAGAGGACAGGTACTACTGCATGCTTACATGCTGATAGGAGAGAGGAAAAAATGTGATGAAGCAAGAGAGTCTTCATCCCCACAGGAAGTTCTGTATTCCACCCACCCTGGGGCCCTCAGAAGCCGAAGAGCAGAAGTGAGGGGCCCACAGAAGATCAACCCCGCAGCCAACCTTTCATGGAATTCAGGACCCTTCCCTAAAGAACGTGGGTACAGAGCCTCACCTGGAGCCTCTTGCCCTCCAGGTTGATTCTGTGGCCCACAAGGCCCATCCTTCCTCTAGTCTGGATCCCAGAGCCTCCGACGTCTCATGGCAATGGCCCCATGTCTCCTCCTAGCAGTGGGACTGCTTCTATTTTGCTCTTTGCAACCTGGTGGAGATAATGGCACACAGAAGGCTTTGAGAAATGTTTCATTGGATGACGGGAACAGCCACCATCACCGAGGGCTCATTATGTGCCCCCGACTCTAATGGCCCTGAGTGTGAGCGCACATCATCTCGATCATTTCTATCTAACAGACAAGCAAGCTGAGGCCCAGGGAGGTTGAACAATGTGTCCCAGGTCATGGGACTGGCGAATGTCAGGATCTGAATTTGAGCCCTGGATCCAGAGGCCACTTTCGTAACCAGGACTGCATCACCAGGGACAGGGGACCGCTGAAGGGCAAGAGCCAACTTCAGATGCTCAAGGAGGAGTGGAAGGGAATGGCGGTCTTAGAAATGATGACTTGGATTGGAAGGAATGAGGGAGACACCGGGAGTGAGGGGGCAGGAAGGGAATTCTTTTTTTTTTTTTTTTTAATTTTTTTTTTTTTTTTATTAATTGGACATAATTTTTTTTACAAGGTGTTGTGCAAAGAGGGTGCAGTTACATAGTAGGGCAGTGTGTACATTTCTTATGATATCTTACAACCTGTTTTTCTATCCCTTGTCTAGGTCAGGTTGACATATATGCAATATACAATGTATCAAGAACATATACAGTATTCACAGACTTGGTCTCTACTGTCTCTCCGTCTCCCTTTGTTAACAGTCATATATCAGGGAGATCATGCCCCTTTGTTTTCTGTGTTCTAGGCTTGTCTCACTCAACATTATTTGTTCGAGTTCCGACCATTTCCCTGCAAATAACAATATTTCACCATTCCTAATCGCTATGTAGTATTCCATTGTGTATAAGTACCATATTTTTTGGATCCATTCGTCTGTGGAGGGGCATCTGGGTTGTTTCCATATTTTAGCTATTGTGAATTGTGCCGCGATAAACATGGTAGTACAAATGCCTTTTTGATATCTTGGATTTTGCTGTTTAGGATAGATGCCTAGGAGTGGTATGGCTGGGTCATAGGGTAGGTCTATATTGAGCTTTTTGAGAAACCTCCATACTGTTCTCCAAAGTGGTTGTACTAATTTGCACTCCCACCAACAATGGAGAAGGGTTCCTCTTTCCCCACAGCCCCTCCAGCATTTGTTGTTTCCTGAGTTCAGAGTATAGGCCATTCTAACTGGGGTGAGGTGGTATCTCAGGGTTGCAGGAAGGGAATTCTAAGTGAAGAGGGAAGCAGGAGCAAACACACCAAGGCAGGAATGAACAGGAAGTATGACTCTGGCTTGGAACCAGCGCATAGGGCAGGCGGGGAGGATGCCGCCTCTGTGCAATGTAATTGTCAAGTCCGGCAGACACAGCTCGGCACTCAGCCTGTGTTGTTGGCAAGGCTTGCCAGAGAGGTGGGAACCCTGGGGGCTCCCGGGGTCCTCACCCACAGGACGGGCATGGGGAGGGTGGGAAAACAGGGGCAGCAGCCTTCCCCCAGACGATGCTGGTCCATTACCCCCATGACTGACTCTGATCTCTAAGTTCACATCAGAGCAGCAGTGGCCAGGGACCAAGGCCTGGTGGGGGCTGGGAGGGTGTCAAACGAAGGCGCAGGGGCCAAGCTCTGTTTCCATAGACAAAGGGAGAAAGAAGGCTGAGGGACGGAGAGCGGCATGTGACACCTGGGCCACGGGCCTGGGCATCAGCCGCTGTAGTCTGGAGAATAATGGCTCCCTTTGTCTTGCTTGTAATTTTTCCAGAAAAGAAAATACTCCAGGGCTTGTGTCTCCTGTTTGCACAGTTGGCCGCCCAGGGCTCCACCGGGAGGGCCTGCCCTGGCGATCAGGAGCACTAAGGCCCTTCACTGTCTTCGTCCTTCCCGGGATGCAGAAGCGGGAAGTCTGAGCAGTGTGCCAGGAATCCTGCAATGGAGGCCCAGCGTACTCGGGGAGCTTTGTCTCACCGTCTCAAAGCAGAGCAAATGACCGGGGAACTCGCGATCCAAGCCTGCTCCTCCTTTCCTCCCTCACTCTTGACCTCTCCTCCCTACTTCCTAACACGGCAGCCAAGAATGGGCGCAAGCACAGTCTGTAGAGCCGGGCAGGATCGAACGCTGCCGCGTACAATGACAACTTCTGCGAGCCTCCGCTTCGCTATCTGCAAGATGGGTTTCATAGCTCCCACTTCAGTAGAGAAGAGAAAATGCCTGTCACACACCTAGTATGGGACGCAGCCTCCAAAAGGCTGCAAGGAGGGTGGAGAGCGGTAGGTTATTCAGCCGGGTTTGAATTCCTCCAAGTGCAAGGAGATCGCTCCTTGCATTCCGTTTTCCAACAGATTGCAAATCGGTCCTTGGTACCCACATGTCTACTGAGGGTAAAGAGAAAGGGAGAGCATTCGTGACTGTTTCTGCTGGGCAGTTTCCTGGTCGTGGGAGGGCATGTGTGTTTTAGATTTGCTCGCTTTTGTCAAATGAATTTTCCCAGGATTCAAGTGATTATTAAACTGAGGCCCAGGGAAAACACTCTCATTTGCCTCCAGCCATTTCAGTGATAGAATTTTATCCCAACTTGACCTGACACGAGTCTATCCTTGAAAGTCTACTCTTTCCATACCTTAAGTTTCTGGAGCTTTTCCCATTGTTTCCTTATTTATTTGCCTTTGTTCACCTTGTGCCATCACAATCTCTCTCCCTTGCTCATTCCAGCTCTCCTCCCACAGTCCCACATGAGATCTTGTCTGTACCTCAGTTGCCTTCTCCAATGCTACTTATGGTGTCTTCTCATACCCACGGAGGTGCCTGGAAACCAGCAGAGGTTCTGCAAGGAGCTGCTAAACGTGGGGATGGCGCCGGCTGGATTGCACACCATCGGACAGATGGTTTCCTGACCTTTCTGAAACCAGCTCCCTTTACACATAAGTGGCAGTGTGGCTAATGGAACCCAGGCCTCCTGATTCCTAGCCAAAGGCTCTCCTCCCTTCCGGAGGCTCTGTCCTCATGATTGGCCTGCCTCAAGCTCTCCTCACCGCTCTGTTGAGACAGCCTGCACTGATGGTGAATGACAATGATCAAAGTACAGAGACAGAGGGCAGAATAGCCTGAAACCCATCCTCACCGTTGCCAGAATAATCTCCTAATTTAAATTGTCTCTGAAATCTCAGCTCTCCCGGACCCTAACTCCTGGTGGTTACAGATGAAGTTATGTGTATTAACAGTCCATGGCACTTTCATCATCCCTGATCACCCTTGTTGAGAAGAGGCTTTGCTTGTCTTTGCCTGTGAAGTTCTCCCATCTCTAGCTCTGTATCCTTGCTGGGGCTCTTCCTCCATCTTTTCAGTTGTACTGATCCAGTCATTGGTCACCTAGGGGAAGTCTTTCCTCATCACAGCCTCGCCCCTCCCCTTGGGATTTCCCTCCTAGCCCCTCTAGGGACCCTGACATTTCACAGGCAACAGAGGTTCAACAACCATATAAGCAATGATTAATGAGGAAAGCAGAGCAATGGATGACTGCAGGCATAATTTCCAAGTGAATGAAAGAGGTAAATAAATGAATTGCCCTGAATTCACGAGGAAATGATTAAAACTGACCGCGGAGACCCATGGTCACTGATTCCCTTGCTCTTGATGATTGAAAGCCAGTGGTACACACATCTCCATCCTGTTAAACACAGTCAAGACACAAGCTCAGGGTACAATTTCCTTGGGATTCCATGAAGACATCCCAGTAGAGGAACCACACGAATCCAGCCATCACTGGGAGGGGGGGAGGGAAAGGAACAGGGGATAGTGGGTAAAAATGATTAAAGTACACTGGAGAGAGAGAGAATTGTTTATTATATACATTAAAACAGCATAATGAATGCCATCTGAAAACTGTTTGCAAGGTGGGGACTAGGAAAGAGAGAAAATAATGAGTGAATTTGATCAAAGTGCATTATATGCATGGATGTAAGCATTACAGGCATGGATGTTAGCATCACAATGAAACCCCTTTGCACAATTAATTTATGCAATTAAAAGAACAACATAAGCATGGGCCTCACAAAAGAAAGAAGATAGATGGCTAACTATAGTAAACCTCAGTCATAATAAAAATATGTGTGATTTAAAATGAGATAATTCGGTCCTGCTCTTAAGCAGCGTGTAAGCAGAGGAGAGGAATAGAGCCTTGAATACTTTAAACAGAAATTGCAAAATGTTAGACATTCCTAAGTCAACCCTGTCAAAATTGATAACTTTAAAATATGTGTACCTTTTGAATCGGCAATGCCATTTTAAGGCTTAACCTGAAGAAATACTGGATGCTGGTGGCTCACATCTGTAATCCTAGCTACCCAGGAGCCTGAGATCTGAGGATCACGGTTCAAAGCCAATCCAGGCAGGAAAGTTCTTAAGATTCTTATTTCCAATTAACCAGCAAAAAGCCAGAAATGAAGCTGTGGCTCAAGTGTAGGAAGACAACCTTGAATTACAAAGGTAAGGGACTTTACCCAGGCCCTGACTTCAAGCTCCAGGACTAGCACGCATGTGCGTGTGCGTGCGTGCATGCGCGTGCGCGCACACACACACAATTACTTGGCAAGAAGACAATTTACATAAAACAATTTTTTGCTCAATACTGTTTGTAAGAATAAAATACAAGACAATATGAAAGTCTATAAGTCTAGTTAAATTGATTATGCTTTCCTTACCTATATAATGAAACAAGTCCTGGGCTGCCTGCCATTAGGTCTGTGGGTAGGCAGAATGTAACACTCCCCAATCATTAAGTGGCAAAAACAAATGAAGACAGTCCTTTTATCTAACATAGATCCATATAATGTTTATTCCTGAATGAAAGAATTATGAGAACTGACACACCAAAAGAGATGGGATTGCAAGAAGTGCCATTTATAATTTTCATGCTTTTTAGCTTTAAAATGTAACGAATGATTAATTTCATAATTAGAAAACTATATTACTCTATAATAAAGTTATTTGGGGGTTAGAGGAGTCAGTCACAAAGCCCAAAGCCCATCTATGGAAGGTTCTTGCTTAGTTCCTGCCTACCAGCCCTGTTTCCATCTCTCCCAAGTCTCTAGTTGGTCTCTGCCGAGTTACCCAGTCCCTGAGAAAGGCTGCCCCAAGCCCCTTTCTAGAACAACAGGAATGATGGTGTGGGTTGTTGTTGTTGTTATTGTTGTTGTTTAGCAACCTCCATAGTACAACCTGAGATCACTTCAGGACCGGCCTATGGAAGCTGAGTGTATGAAGATCCCAGAGCCCAGGGACAACTGCACAGGGCAGACGTTGGGGACACTTCCCTCTGCCTTGCTGGGCTTTGTGTCAAGGTCACACTGCCTGTGGCTACTACCCTGAATGTACCAGCTCCATCCACAGCCCTAGGATGTGAACTAACACGGCTTAGGCAGAGTTCTCAATCAATCAGAACAGAAGGGGCAAGGGAACCCTGGCGGCAAAAAGGCAGCACAGTGAAATAATGCTCGCTTGGGTTTCCTAACTGCTATCAGCATGGTGCTGGGTAAGCTTGGGTGAGAACCTAATCATGGAGCTTTAGGTTTACCTAGTAACTCAACTTATCTCTTAGGACTTCTGTGGAGGAAGAGATTATATGCTTAATTTACTAAACACAGTGCCTGGCAGGTGCTAAGATGAGGACAAATAGTCATTGTTGTGTCATCCTTGTTACACTCAGATTTGTGGATGGCAGGCCTGCTATACCTGCCTTTTATGCCAGAGAGTCCCTTTGGTGGACAAGCAAGGGACTTCTGACAAGTGGCTAGCAACAGCTAATGAGGACGTCTAGGAGAAGATGAGACTTTGGGCTGAGGCTGGCTTGGCTTGGGGAAGAAGTAGAATTGCCCATGAAAAGCACAAAGCCTCAGAGGTAGGGATTATGGCAAAAGTCCTAACCACTTGGAAATAGCCCTCACACATGATCAAGCTGAGCTCATTACAGTGACCATGTCCTTAGGAAAAAGGCACAGAACAGGCTCCCGCACAGAGCCCGGAAGGACTCGGCCACACAGATCATATGAATGCCCAGCCTGCAGAGAGCAGAGATACAATAGATTCCTGTTGTCTAAATCATCACAGTGTGGTGCTTCTGGCAGCTGGAGTGGACGGGGGTAGTGGCTCCTGGGGCTACTGGACTCTTGTCAGGTTGTCCATGCCACGTGGGATGACTTTCTTTAGCTAATACGAGCCATGACTTGGTGAACCTGAGCAAAAAGCTTCATGGAATGCTTTGGCAAATCTATGCTCAGCATGTCACAAGTGTGGAGGTCATAGGGAGGACCTGAAATGCACTTTTAGTAGCTTCACAAGTACATGTTCCCCTCCCCCTTTGAATTGTTAAAGGCTGCACAGGAATCCCTAAGGTCAGACACCAGGCTGATCCTTTGAACTCAGTAAATGGCCAATAAGTGCTTTTTACTAGACAAAGTGTGCTCAAAATTAGTTTATGAGAGTAAATTCTATAATAAGACTCCCTTCCTCTCCTGTGAAAATACTGGAGATTGAACTCAGGACCTTGAGCTTGATAGGTAGGTGCTCCACCACTTGAGTCAAATCCCTAGGCCTTTTTGCTTTAGTTATTTTTCAGCTAGGGTCTAATTTTTACAACCTGGTCTTTGATCTTCCTATCTCTGCCTCTCAAGCACCTGGGATTACAGGTGTGAAGCACTATGCCCAGCCTTCTGTCCTGAGGTCCTGCTGTCTTTACATCCTCAGTCCTGGCACAGAAAATCTAAAGCATGCCATAAATATTGTTTGACTAAGACTGAACCAGTGCAATGGGCTCTATGGAGTTATGATGTGGCTTATAGAATAATTAAATCTTGGATAAAGGGTTATCTTTTTTTAAGAGATAAACTTTGCCAGTTCCTATTGTGATCTTAGGCTGGGAAAATGCAAGATAAAGGCATCCAATATTTACGATGTCAGGTCAGTCTCAAGCTTCACGCAGGTTCTCACATTCTTCACAAGAATAGCACAACTTTTACCTTTATTTTACCAACATGAACCGAGGCTCAGAGAGAAGGAAAATCTTTCATTAAAAGTCCCAACAAGAGAAGGAGTCAGGCTTTGAACTCAGAAAGCCTGGTTCCAGAGTCTAGTTACTCAACTGCAGCAGCTCACCGCCTCCTCTTACTGAGGCCCCTCTTACCATCCAGTCCCTCTGCCACTGAGGGTGAAACCTGGCAGGGACTTGAAAAGCTTCTAACCCCCTTTTAAGCAAAGGAAACAAAAAGAGAGAAGACCTATGACAAGCTCACAGTGAGAAAGTGCCCCAACAGAGACTTGAACCCTGGTCTCCTGACCTCCAGGCTGGTGTGTGTTGATAGAATAGAGACTTGAGCTGTCAGTGGTCACTCGCCCAGGTTCCCAGCTCTCCATCCTACAAATGGGTAGCAAAAGGCACTGGCTACCACCCTGCCACTTCTGACCACAGAGAAGATGTAGGCCAGGAAGAACACGGTTGTATATCCACACGTCTTTCTTTCTTCAAGGATACCCTGCCTGCTGCCTTGCCAATCTGGGCCAGATGTGAATGGAATCCCATGAACCCAGATGCTAGCATTTTCTGAGTAGTGCTATAACTCAGAACATGAACATACCAGTTTATAAGCTCTAATAAAGCAGAGACAACTAGCCCTGCTCCTAATGAACTTTAGTATGACAGGCATAACCAATGAAGGCTGGATCTAAATCCACAAAATTCCAGATGGTGCCTTTCTGCATACACATAGTGTATATGGTGCTTGGCTTCTTCTCTCGGCCCTGCTGCTTCTCCAGTGACCTTGTTTGCCACCGCAGCCCTCCATACTGCAAATCTGTAGCTCTAGATCTGGCCTGGAACTACAATACAGTGACCCAGGACCTGATTCCCCTAAAAGCCAAAGACTTAGGGTCCTCACAGAACAGGCCCAAACAGTCCCTGATCTACTAGACAGCCACTGATATCTGTGCTTAATGTTCAGAGACATGCTTTGCAGCAGCAGATGTTCTATGTGAACATTTGTGGGTCACTTGAAATCGCTGTTATTTTCCACCCAGCTGAGAGGCTGTGCACCTGAACTGGTGGTTTGGATTCTCCGCCCTCACGCGGGTCAGAAGGCCTTGGTGCTGACATAGATATGGGACACAAACCCTGGGGTTGTTGACACATTTCCTTCTATGGCATACATTTGGCTTCCGCACACTAAAATGCATTTTGCCAAGAGAGATTGGACACTCAAATGCTAATAATAAAACTTAAAATGTTTATCAATAGGTACCTGAGACCCACAAAGGAAAGACTGTCTAATGTCATACAGCTAAAGTCAGAGCCCAGAGATGTCCCGCGTCCAGTACAAATGGACACAGCTGATAACTAGTGAACTGGAATTATCACACTATTGGATAGCTTTACTCTGGTATCTTTACTCAGGTATACAAGTATAATCAATACATATGTTATCATTGTAAAAAAAATTTAAACACCACTGTATACTTACAATGGTTTTTAAATTATCTGTTTTGATCTCCTTGTATTCTATGCAATTCTGCTCCCTTCTTCAGAGTTATCTGATATGAATAAGAGAAAAGCAGATTCATTCTCTCAGGCTTTTATCTATGTAGGTAGGAATACATATATAGTATATGATTGAGTTGTTACATATATATAAATATGATAACAGTGGCTGGGAATATGGCCTAGTGGTAGAATGCTTTCCTTGTATACATGAAGCCCTGGGTTCGATTCCTCAGCATCACATATATAGAAAAAGCCAGAAGTGGTGCTGGGGCTCACTAGTGGTAGAGTGCTAGCCTTGAGACAAAAAGAAGCCAGCGACAGTACTCAGGCCCTGAGTTCAAGCCTCAGGATTGGCAAAAAAAAAGCATAAATATGATAACAGACACACAGGTTTATATTTATAAATTCTATTTTTATATTATCCTATTTATAAGACCAAGTTGCAGTGCTTTCAATGTTCCCTGATGATTTAACCTTGTATCTGACATTCTCTGTACTGATCCATCCAGAACTTTGGGGTTTTGGCAATGGATCTATCATATTCCGTTGGAATACATAGTTTTCCATATGTCATAATACATATTTAGCCACTTGTTTATCTTTGGAAATTCAAATTGTTTTCACATACTTTTTCTACTGCAGTCACAACTATAGTGAAGTCCTTTTGTATATAAAACCAATGTTTCTATAGAACAGATATCTACAAGTGAAAATGTAAGATGTAGAAAAGTCTAGGGAAGGCTCCACCTTAAGTCATAATGATTACCCTAAATGCTGCCCTCTTCTGAACCTTCCTTAACAGCTTACAATAGCCACACATTTTACTTACGTTTCACCTGAAGTGCCAGACTTTGAAGTCAGGCCCCACTTTACCATGTGAACCCCACTTTACCACGTGAACCTGAGATAAGCAGGCCCTGTGAGCAGACCCAGGACAAGCCCATTAGGGCCCAGTCGGTCTAGAACTCTAACCGCTGGGAATGCTTAACTCTAACCACCCCTAGAATCGAACCCTGAGCCAATCAGATTTGTACCTGTATCCTAATCTTGCTTGCTTGAACACCTGATTGTTGTAACTTTGTTTTTTGCCTTTATAAGCCCTGTGTAATCACAGCTCGAGGCTCCCTCCTAACCTCTGCTGTGTCAGTGGGTAGGACGAGACCCGAGTTGCAGCTCGCTTAAATAAAGCCTTGCCTTGCTTTTGCATTTCGGAATGTCTGAGTCTTGGTGGTCTTCTTGGTGGTGGTTTCACGACTTGGCACAATACACCTAGATCTTGTACTTATCTTCCACCTGTGGAAACAAAACATGACCTTTATTTAACAACAACAACAAAAACTATACATAGGGCTGGGGATATGGCCTAGTGGCAAGAGTGCTTGCCTTGTATACATGAGGCCCTGGGTTCAATTCCCCAGCACCACATATACAGAAAATGGCAGAAGTGGCACTGTGGCTCAAGTGGCAGAGTGCTAGCCTTGAGCAAAAAGAAGCCAGGGACAGTGCTCAGGCCCTGAGTCCAAGCCCCAGGACTGGCCAAAAAAAACTATACATAGAAGGAATCTATTTCAGGTTGGTTAAAAAAAGCATTTACACAGATATTGAAAGGGAATACCAAAATCAAGAGACAGGGTAAAAAAAAAAAAAAAGACCAACAACTACAAAAGCAATACTTGCAAAACTGGTGTAAACCAACTGAACAACTCATGAGGGGGAAAGGGAAAGGGAAAGGGAAAGGGGAAGGGGGGAGGGGAGAATGAGGAACGAGGTAACAAACAGTACAAGAAATGTACCCAATGCCTAACGTATGAAACTGTAACCTCTCTTTACATCAGTTTGATAATAAAATTTTTTTAAAAAAGCATTTACACAAAAAATAACAAGGCCAAAACCAACATCTCAAATCACTCTTAATGGTGACAGACTGAACATTTTCCTGACAAGAATGAAAGTAAGACAAAGAGGTCTTTCAACATCTTATTCAATTTAGCACTGAAAGTTCTAGCTAGTGCAATAACACAAGAAAAAAAAAAGAAAGGCATACATATTGGAAGGAAGAAACAGAACTGTTCCTGATTGCTGATGACATGATTATCTATGTAGATAATACCAATAAGCCTAAAAACACAAATAAAAACAAAACCCCTCTTAGAATGGAGAAGTGAGTTAAGTAAGGTTATAAAATACATAACACACCAAAAAAAAAAAGTCTTGAATGTATTTCTATAGTCTAACAATGAATGTGGGGAAATTTAAAACACAATCCATTTACCAAGAAAAATAAAATATTCAATAAACATATAATAAAATATATATATATAGTACTTATATGCCCCAAATAACAAAACACAAACATTTTTGGTTTGCCTTCCATGCCTGTGAGTACAAACTACAGACCAAATATCTACAATGCAAAGTGATTCACAGAACTCTTAATGTTTTTTCCAAATTATTTGAATCTTAAAAAAACAAACAGGAAATGTGAGAAAATATAGGCTGGCCAGATTTCCAACAGGAACACACTCATCTTGAGGTATTCCCTGGTGCAACATGTCTTTGTTTCATAACTACATACATTTGTGCAAAGGCTGCATGTAGGTCAAGCAAACAACATAGGCCAGAGGCTCTCAAAAATGTTCAACTCAGTCCTGCAGAACACTTCCATGGGGCTCTGCCAAGTTCAAAGCTCCGTTCTGAGCAACCAGTGCGGCTGGAAGTGCTTGGCAACCTGCACCCCTTGCCCTACTCTTACCCAACATTCACACTCACTCCTCTGAACTGGCTTGGATGGCATCTACACTGCCAGTGTGTCATGCGCTGTCCCAGCCCTCTTCTGGCCACACCAGTCAATAGTATCTGACTGACCCTCTTAAACTCCCTCACCTCCTGAGCACAGCTTCTTTGCATGGATTCCCAAGCACAGCCTCTAGCTTTAGCTCCGCCCCAGCGTCTCCCAACGACTCTCTTCTGACTGTATACAGAAAGGGACACTTCTGAAAAGTGAACATGTTTTTGCCTACCGTTTATATAAGACCTATGCTATCTGCAAAGGGTAACGTAAAGGTGATTTAGAGACTATGGGAAGATTTGCATAGGTAACACGCAAATGTAATATGGAGGTCAGATCTGGCCGGCGCCATCGTTAGCTGTGGAGGGGTGTCAGATTGACACCATCTCGGATTAGTGAAAGAGAGCAGAAGCCGACTCTATCTTCACTAAGATCTCCCCCGCCCTATCCAGGGAAGTTCCCCTTCACTGTGATAAGATTGTATAAACTGCTTGACCTCCTGAGTCGTGGAAAGCTCAAGGTTAAACCTGTGCCCTCCCGTGAGTAGGCGTATCCACCTGCATCATGTGAGCCCCCCGCCAAATCCGTGCTCCAAGTCTAACTAAAATGATAGGTTGGTTCAAACAGTTGCTATGAGGCAGATTGTAACTCCATTGGCCACCTGCGTGTGTCCTGGCAGGCTCTGTAAATGTTGTAACCTCATTGGCCACCTGTGTGTGGCAGGCTTGAGCATGTGGTGTTTGCCTTTATAACCCAATCTGGAGTGTGGCCTGGGGCACTCGGTCCCAGCTCCAAGTCTGGACTCCGGCCCTGGCTGGTCAGTATACTTTTTACTTCCCCAATAAACCCATCTTTTTACTTGAAACTGTCTCTGAGTGGCAGACTCTTGGAGGGATGGGGATCCCCCCAGCCTCAGGCCCCATTACATTGTGGTCCCCTCCTTTGGGGGGACCCCATTACAGCAAATACTCTATTTTATATAAGGGACGTGAACAGCTGTCAGTTCTGCTATCTCATAGATAGCTGGTTATGGAGCCATCATCCCTGATTTTAAGAGACAATTGTAGATCACTGACACATGCCTTGAAATCCTGCCTACTTATTAGATTATCTATTTGTTTTCCTTCTTCCCCAGTGGATTGCAAGCAGAGGTCACTAGTGTATCCTCGGCACCTAGAATATATACTGTATAGTAGCTGTGTAATAACTACTGGATGAGTTCACTGCTGAATGAAGTTCCAGGATATTTAACTACCACCCGTAATTCACTATTTTAGTTGATCACAGAAGATCAAAGCCTAGAAAAAATATTATATTCACTCTACAGATGAAGCAATGGGATATGAAAGAAACTAAACTTTGTATGTTTTAAATGCTATCATTTATACTAGATATACTAGATGTGGTAGCATAGCTTTACTCCTAGCTACTCAGGAAGCTAAGGTCAGAGATTGTTTATGCTCAGAAGTTTAGGGCCAGCCTCAACAATACATGATCTCATCTCAAAAAATTAACAGGATGGGCTTCACAACTACAATCCTATCTACTCAGGAGGCTGAGATCTGAGAATCACGCTTCAGACAACAAATCTCAGCAATGCTTATCTCCCATTAACCAGCCAAAGGCCAGCAGTAGAAGTGTGGCTCAAGTGGTAGAGCACTGGCGCCCTGAGTAGAAAAAGACAAGTGAGAGCATGAGGCTCCACACTCAAGTCCCAGTACAAGCGCACACACACACACACACACACACACACCCCACACACACACGCAATAAAAGGTTATCATTCGTTTATTATCAAGTGGCATGATGCTTGGAACAATGATTTGTATATGTCTATTCCTGAGTGTTTCTGATAAAAAAAAATAATAAAATCACCCTTGTTTCCTTGTGAGGAACATCCAAATCTCATGCACTCCCAGTTATAAAACCGTGTGCAGCCCCCCCCGCCCCCAAATCAGGGGCTCTGGAGTCTGTTTCAGCTCTCATTCCTCCACTCCTCCACTCCTTCACTCCGTGGCCAGTTCCTCTCCCCAGTGGAGATGAAGGACGAGGAGGGTGGCCACTTCCTGCCATTGTCATGCACCCCATGAAAGGGAGCCTATAAAACAGGCCTGTCAGGCTGAGTTTTCTGCCTATTCCTATCAGCCCAAAGGATTCTTATCCAATTTGCTTCCTGTATGTCATTTGCATGACAAAAAACTAACAGGCTCATTCTTTTCATTTCCAAATCTAAAGATATATTAAATATAAAGATATATTTGGCTAGGCTTTTTCAAACCCAAGAGTTTGATAGGACCCCTCTCCACAACCCCAGTGCCTCTCAGTGTGCAAATTGCCACTCGTGACCTCAAGACAGGAGGGGGCTCTGCTCATGCCTTCCTTCTTTTAAAAGCATCTGTTCCCAACATAGGAAGGAGCTACTGATTTCCAGCTGCAAGGTTGAAACGGAAACCAGCAATAGTGCAGGCAGAGGGCTCAATTTCCCAATTGCTGCAGCTGTCTAGTGCCCTGAGCTATTTTTAAACCCCTTTTCAGAAACCCCAGTGCTTGCAATGGATCTATTTTAACTGCCAAGAGATAATGCTTAAAAGGGATAGCTTGAAAATATTCCACAGCACTCATAAAAATGACTGAAATAGATCGTGTCTATAAGACGCCTTTGTGTGGAGCAGCGGAGGCAAGCCTGCTGTAGCCTTTCACACCCCAGGGCAGCCGAGTCTGTTGCTGACAACCAAGGCTTTGTGTCTTGAATGGCTACCATGACCAGAAAAGGCAAGAAAACCAAACAGTAACTGTAGAGAACATCAGAGACCTGGCATTTAAACCAATCATCAATCCCAGCAAAGAGAAGACCCCCAAAATAACTCCCCAAAGAATAGCCCTTGACTTGAGCACCGCCTTATCTGGTAAGCCTGTCTAACTTGAACTTGTCTTGTGGCCCTTTCTTGAACTCCTGAGTCTTCTCTGCCTCATTTGGTAGAACCACAGGTTGCACAGTCGTGTTACAAATTTAGGCATCACTCTCTACACTGCTTTCCTTCACCTCCCACATTCAATAAAGTCTTGCTAATACTGTCTCAAGTCACAGTCTCTTTATATCCTACAGCTGCTGCTCTGACTGAGTCTTGCATCATCTCTCCTCTAGATTTGTATGTATTTATGTGCTAGTACTGGGGTTTGAATTCAGGGCCTGGGCTCTTTTCCCTGAGTTTTTGTTTGTTTGTTTGTTTGTTTGCTCAAGGCTGGTGCTCTTCTGCTTGAATCACACCTCCACTTCCAGCTTTTTAAAGTATATTTTAGTAGCTGCTGTGGAATTTACATTATGCACCTGACTAACCCAACTCATCTTGAAGTACAGCATAAAACTTCCCATATAACGCAGGAAACTTTGTAAAGAATATTGTCATTCTCCCTTCCTCTTCCTGTCCTTCATGATTTTATTATTGTCATACCTCACACATATGTGTGACATTATCACACATATTATAAAAATGTATAATTTTTTGTTTTCAACAACCAATTGTATTTTTAAAAAAACAAAAAAGTAATCATTTATGTTTACTGACTTTTTTGTTTCTAAAGTTTGCTATTGCTTTATATATCAGGTTTCTTGTCATCATTTCCTTCAACCTGAAGGTATATTTGTTTTTGTTTCTATTTTTGCAGGTCTTCTGATAGTATAGTCTCTTAGGCTTTATTTGTCCAAAAATTATTTATTTTGTTTTGCTTTTGAGAGAGAGTTTAGCTAAACATAGGATTTCTAGGTTGGCTTTAAAAAGCTAATTAATTTAAAGTAATATATTAAATACACAATTCTATTAGAAACTTTTTATACTACTAACAATCTTTACAAAGAAAAATGTGGCACTACCCAACAAAGCTACAGACACAGTCATGCTTTGATCCAATAGACCAACTTCTAGGAATTTACCGTGAAGATACACCTCCACATTCTATGTATTTCCTTATTTGTTTTCTATACTTTATATGGTCTTTCATCTGTGGTCTAAGTCTGTATGTCTCCTACTGTTTCTCTTCAAGATTACCAGTCTTATTTTCTGACATATTGTACTGCATTTCCATTGTGTACAGTATGGTATTCATCTACAGATGAAATACATACTGTATTTTATTTTCATTTAATATTCACTTAATATGTTTGAATTGACATTTTTGTCTTTATATAGATTTACAATTTTAGACAAAAACATTTAAAATCATAAATATTATATAAATACCTATATACCACAGAATCCCACAATATAGCAAAAAGTCCACAATACAGAGTTAGATATATTTTTTTAAATTCATGATACAGTGGAGCTTCAATAAGTGAACTGTGATGTAGTGAAGGACCACTATATTATATCTATTGTTACATTTCTATATTATGTTCCTAATTTCAATTACTAGATTTTAAGTTCTAGTTTTTATTTGATTTTTTTCCAATTCAGCCAATCTCTGGTAAAATTATTTACCTTGTCATCATTCTCTTTAAAAATTACTCACAGTTACTTGAAAGACTATGCATGCTAACCTCCAAGTGTGGATTATTTAGTGCGTCTCTTCCTGTTGTCTGACTTTTAAGAAAGTTTTTTTTTTTTTCCCCAGTTCTCTTTCATTAGAATACCTACTACTGTTTGGTTAAAGGTTAGGGAATTTCCTCAAAAGTTGGAAGAATCCCTATGATGCCAATTCTCTAGAGAAGATTTACTTTTCCTCTTCAATGCCATTAGTCAGGAAGAATTCACCTTCATCCCAGCCAGAGACTGAGATGATTTGAGAGTAAGTTTGTTTTGTTAACTCTGGCCTATTTGTGGTTGACCATACTTCTAGCATATGTTTTGTGGTCTTACTGAAGCTCTGATCGCTTCACCAAGACCTTTCCTTTGGGGAAGACCTTGAATTCCCCTAGAGCTTGGGGATTGCTAGGCTCTGCCTAGATTTGTAAATTTTCAATCATCACATTCTGATTAGACTCTCCAGCCTCCTTATGATAAACAGTGTATGTCTTAAGGGGAAAGTGATGTGAAATATCAGGTTCCCTTCTCAGTGTTTCTGTTTTGCCTATGATGTTGGCTCCTTAGTTCCTGGTTACCATGGTTACTCTCCAATCCCTTAAAGCAGCTGATTTTGTTATTTGGCTTGTTGGTCAATTGGTTGGTTATTTACTTTGTAATTCAGCTTCTGTAGATTTCTTCGAAGGAGAGTTGGTGTGTTAAGTATGTAACTGTATGATGGAGAGAGGTCAGCATCCTTCTAGTCACTTTTGACAGACAGGCTACTCTTTAAGACTTGCATGTTATTTCTCCAGAAAAATCTCCCTTTCATAGCCTTCCACCTTCTCATCCTCATTTCTTGGCTCTTCATATGCCTCCTCTACAATCTGCAATATCCCTGTAGACTTCCACTGGTCATATAAACTACTTTTACAATCACCTTACTATCTCTCTCTTCTTCTAACTACACCATGAGAATCTTAATGCCTCCCAGTGATTTACTTGCTATTTCCATGCCTAGCGCAGTGTTTTAGCTGAATAAATATGTGCATTGCTGTGAACCCACTTTGCTTCAATGGACACTCAGAAAAGCATAGAGTACAGGTCAAATCACCATGAAAAGGGCTTTTTCTGACCCTAGAAGTTACCACAAGGATTTCCAAACCCACTCTCATGACCCACCTCAGTTTTCTAGGTGCTCTCTCACTGACATTAAGATCATGGCCAACAAAACTCAAGTGTATTTCTATAGACCCTGAGCCACCACCTTAAGAAAGTGGCAGTGGTTCACCCCTGACAAGTTGCTTCCTCTTTCCTCTTCAGGTCTTTCTTTTGAAAAAGGGGGATATTCAAAGTTATTTTCTTGATTTGATGTGAGTCCCTTATAACTACAGTTAAATTCAGACTTTGAGGCTAGATGGTTTCTTCACCAAACCTAGCTAAGCATCTCACAAGCTATGTGACTACGGATCACTTAGCTGGTGTTGGGGAGGAATAAAAGTCTTAAAGCAGTGGCCAATAAGAGTAACTCTGAGCCATTAGTACTCTAAAAGGATCAAATGAAATAAAATATAAGCAACCTAGAAGATCCCATGTTAGTACCATGATTTAGGCTCATGATTAAGTCATTTCCCCTGGAGAAGAGCAGCTGTACACCAAAGCTTCTGCAGGAACTACCAAATGGCACATTGCATGCTACCAGATGAGCAAGCCTCTTACCGTTGGCTTCTTTAGTATCATCTTCAAAAGAGGCACTTGAAGCTGGAACATCCTCTCAGAATGACTCATAGGTGAGAACTGAGATTTCTCCCTATAGTTCCTGAAATCTGCAAACCAGAAACCAGAACCTCCCCTGTTCCCTTACCCCAAGCAAGCCTGGGCCAGTCACAGCATAGCGAATCCCTGGAGCAGCACAGCGGTGCCCAGGCCGTGCTGGCATTCTTGGCTTTGGGCCTGGGGTTTCCGTGCTTGGCACTGTGTGTCAAAGACATAGGTACTAGGAGACAGAGAACATCCACAACCAAGACTTCAGGCCAGCCAAAGGGGCCTTGGAAGTGACATTGCACAAGGTTTACAGGCCGCAAGGATTCGAGAAGTGAGAGCAACGAAGCAGAACTGTCAACCCAGGCTGGGCGTGTGCGAATCACCAGATTCAGCATCCTCCCAGAGCAAGGGGTCCTATCCAAAACATACAGAGAAGCAAAGGTGCCAGCTTCATGGAAAACTGGCAATGCCCAGAGCCCAGCAAATATGGAAGAGTGTAGGGATGAGCTAGTTTGGAATTTGGTTTAAAAAGTTCAGAATCAGAACAGTGTGATCAATAGGGAACACAGAAAAGACTTGCTAACACATTTGTGGATATGAGTGCTCCAAAGTGCTGGTCATAATACAGATTACCAGGCCTGGCCTCCAAGGAATCTGAGTAGTGCAATCTGGAGGCTCTAAAATCCTACACTGCTAACCACTTCTGAGAGTAAATGTGGAAGATATGGCTTCCTTTGTAGGAATATCCCATTGCGGAATGGATAGCCCTGGACCCCTAGGGTTGTTGGTAACCAATAGGAAATCAAATTGGGCAAAACAAACACCCCTTTCCTACCTGACAGTTACTTATCTGCTAGGAACTTTTCTGTAAATTAAAAAAGGTGACCCTAGTGGGTAAAATAGACACGATAAAAGCATCTCTTTCTCTCTCAGCGGAGCGTGGGAGAGCTTGGCTACGTGTTTCTGTAGAATCTGAGACTCGGGGCCGGGATTGCAAGCTGACGCAGAAGCCAGCAATCCGGAGCAGGTCAGAACTGAGCAATAGATTTTGTTACTTCCCTTCACGGGTCATTTAACTAAGAAGAAAACTCCTAAACTCATGAACTTAATCTATAGAACAGAATCATACTACTGCCGGCCAGAGAGAAGCAAGGCCAGGTGAGCCATTCAGCACTTGTCAGGGACTTTGGTACACACTAGTGGCCTTCAGAGACCATGGGAGGGTGGACATGGTAGATCTCGCACTATAAGAAGGAATGTTATAATGAAAGCAAATATGAGATGACATTCTCCCATGTACAAACATAATTAACAGAGAGGTACAAACGACAGCTGGTTCCTACCAGCTTGGAGATGTCCCTGCTATCTTTAGGCATTCCACCAAGTGCCTTACTAGAAAGTTCTTTCCAGGGCACCTAAGGCCTGGTCTAGACACCCAAAGTCAAGGAAAGGACAGTCGGAATCCCAGAAAGCTTAAAGTTGTCTTAAATGAGTTGTGTATAGCACATATACAAGGCTACGTACCCTTTGCATTTTTCTTTAATAATTGTGTAAAATAGTTCAATAGTATATGTATAAAGCCATTTAGACCACTACCACACAACCACTATAACTGAGAATTTGCAAGTAATAACATGTTATTACCCACAGTTCTAGGGGCTGGAAGCCCAAGACAAAGGTCCTGGTAGATCCAGCGTAGGACAAGGGCAGGGGCAGGTACTTCCTGGTTCACCAACAGTTCTTATTGCTGTATCTTCACATTGCAAAAGGTTTCTCTCTGGAGTTTCCTTGGTAAGGGCACTCACTAATGTCCTTCATGAAGCCTTTACCCTTATGACCCAAGTACCTTCCAAAGACTCCCCCTCCTCATACCCCACATTGGGAGTTAGTTTCAACATGACATAACCATTCAGTTGTCAGCCAGGTGCCGGTGGCTCACCTGTAATCCTAGCTACTCAGGAGGCTAAGATTTGAGGATTTCCATTTGAAGCCAGCCTGGGCAGGAAAGTCCATGAGACTCTTGTCTCCAATTCATCACAGAAAAAGCCAGAAGTGGTGCTGTAGCTCAAGAGGAAGAGTTCTAGTATTGAGCAAAATGAGCTCAGAGACAGTGCTTAGGCACAGAGTTCAAGTCCCAGGCCCAGCAATTTTTTTTTTCTTAAAGATTCAGTTGTCTCTAGCAAAATGTTAGATGTGTCTGGCCTGGTCTATAAGCCTGCTCCAACAAAGGTGCCAGGCTATGAAAGACATTATAATCTCAGGATAAATGGAAGCCTGAACACTGTACTAGGAGGACTTTGCACAGAGTGATGGTGACAAAAGGCCACTCTCCTGTACAGAGGGGCAGCTATGTAGTTTGTGATACCTAGTACTTAATGAAAACAGGAAGCCTCTTGATCAAAAAGCAGGGGGGAAAGCTTTTTTCTTTTTCCTTCTTTGGTCGAGTCTGGAGGGATTTCTACTTCCTGAGTAGTTAGGATTATAGGATGAGCTACCATGTCTAGCCTGGCACTTTACTCTTAATGGGTGCTCAGAATTGTTTTAACTTTGGGGTTTTCAAACTACAATACTAATGGGAAATGGGCCTAAATACAGACAGCCAATGTGAAATTCATATGTGGATCAAGTATGGTTGACATTTGAGGCCAGCTAGTTCTTTGTTGTGGGCTCTGTTGCATACTCTAAGATGTTTAGCTATATCCGTGGCCTTCCCCCTAGACACCATCCAAAAATGTCTCCCCTTCTTGTCATTGTCCCCTGGGGATAGGAGTAGGAGGCAAAATTTCCCTCAGTGGAGAAAGTTTGCTATAAAATCTGGCATTTTGTTTGTGTATTGAGCACAAACAGTACAGATTATACTCCCATGTTGTTTTTTTAGGGATACTGGGGTTTGAACTCTGGACCTTGTACTTGCTAGGCAGACACTCTGTCACCCAAACCATACCCTCTGCCACTGCTAGTCAAATTCTAGGGGGACTGGAGGCTTTGCTCAGCAGTATCTTACCAGGCTAGCAAATGTGAGACGCTGAATTCAAACTCAGTTCCACCAAAATTGCAAACAAAAAGTCATTCTGTGTGTATGTATGTATGCCTATATATCAACTACACATATATACACGTGTAAATATAAAATACATTATATGTTATATAGGGGTTTTCTTTTACTTAAAAATTCTCCAAGGGTTAGGGATGTTGTTCAGGGCTAAATAACTTGCCTAGCATGTACAGGGCCCTAGATTCTACGGCTTCGACAAGACTAGTAGAAGAAAAGGAAGAAGAAAGAGGAGGAGAAGAAAGAGGAGGAGGATAATGAGGAAGAGAGGAGAAAAGGGAGAGGAGGAAGAGGAGGGAAAAGAGGAAGAGAAGAAAGGAGGAAGAGGAGAAAGAGGAAAAGGATGAGGAGGGAGAAAAGGAGGAAGATGGAATAGGAGGACAAGTAGGAGAAAGAGGAAGAGGACCAGGAGGAAGAGGAAGTGGAGAAGGAAAATTCTCCCGTTTAAACTATTGTGCTTCTTTATTATCTACAGTTAGCAACTTCCATCAGCCCCTGACAGCAAGTGGAGAGAAGCTATCTTTCTGAGGAGGAAGTAGGCCATCTTTCAGAACACACAACAAAGGCTCATTGGCGGTGCTGTCACATAATCATCAGGATGATTACCAATGTGGGGAGGAAGCAGATGTGCCCATCTCCAGAAAAAATAAAACACAGATTATGCAAAATATTCCTATTTGGCTATGCTTTTGTGTGTTGGTTTGTTTTCATCACAGATCAATCGGAGTGGATTTTGTTTGAGCTGTTATTGACAAGGAACCAGCGGCCATCTGGGCCCAGGAGAATCTGGAATTCAGAAGGAAGAAAAGAGGTCAGCAATTTGGACTTGACCAAAGAAACACTGATGAGCTAAGCCCTCTCCTTTCCTATTTTTTTTTTTTTTTTTGCGGCATTGTTGGTGATTATCCTTGGGATAAAAGACAAAGTTAATAGATCTGACATTATGGTAGCCATTGTTATTTCCCCCAAATCCTTCTGACTAGCTAGCTCTCTGAGCTTGTTGTCCCCCACGTCTGTAGATATTGCTACTATTTGATCTCCCCTTCAACCTTCTTCACAGCATTCTGTAATGGAAAATATAGGGGACAAGGGCACAGTCGCTTTGACTCCAGCCGGGACAACTCCGAGGTGTGATTTCTGACACTCCTTGATGTACAATGGAGCCTTATCCCTTACAATGAAGTTGACAATATCCTATGTCAAAGAGGCAAAGAGTCACCTGTGCTAGTCAGACTCTGGTTGCTGGGGCAAATACATAAGAGAAAGATTTCTTTTGGCTCAAAGTGTCAGTCCATCATGGCGAGGAAGGCCTGGTGTAACAGAATAGCTCACATCATGGTGGCCAGGAAATAAGGAGAAGGAAGAGGAGGCTGACAAAGCCTCCAGTGACCTACTTCCTCCTGCTAGATCCCACCTCCTACTTTTCACCCTGTTCCAATAATGCTGTTACATTACGAATCCATCAACAGATTAATCCATCTATGAGGTCAGACCCCTCAGGATCCAATTATTTCACAAAAGCACATCCACTGGCCCTTCATATCTGAGCTTAGGGGGGAAATTTCATAGTCAAACAATAATAACACTAACCTACTGAATATCCTAAATTAGCCTAGAAAATGGCCAGAAGGGGCGCTGTGGCTCAAGTGGCAGAGTGCTAGCCTTGAGCAAAAAGAAGCCAGGGACCATGCTCAGGCCCTGAGTCCAAGGCCCAGAACTGGCAGATAAACAAACAAACAAAAATACTTACGTGGGCAATATCCCCTTAAAAACAGTCTACTTTATAAGGAAGTGTCAACTATCTCATATAATTTATTGAATCCTATGCTAGAAGTAAAAGAAACAGAGTCTTAAAATGAAAACTCATTAAGTTAAACTAAGTTGGGGGTTACTACTTACATGGGAGTGGGGAGAGTCATGGTGAACTGGGACTTGAGTTGAAATCACTGCTTTGCCTCCTTTACTTACTTCTTCTACTTCCTTATTCATCTCTCCCAGGAGCCTTTCTTTAATGAATTACTTATATTCCAAATTTAGGTTCAGGGGCAATTTCTGGGGAAAATGAGCCTGAGACATTCCTCTTCATCCACAAGACCAATAGAAGAAACCTGCCCATAGTGTGATCACACAGGTGGACCTGGACCACACCACCAACTTAGATGACAGGGATGGCCTCCTAGCAGGCCATCTGTGTGACCTCAACATTTTTAAATATGTAGAGGCAGAGCCAAGGACAGTGTTTGTGTCCAACTTAAAATGTCACGCTAGAGGTGGATTGTGGGGCCAAAGTGAAGAACAATTTCTTGGGGTTCAATCTGACAGGATGACAGAGCAAACCAGGTTTGGCTTACTCTGAAGGGGCACAAAAATCAGGAGCCAAGGTAATCCTTTGACCTAAAACTGAGAAGACGGCCTAACAGAGCAGAACCAGAAAACCCAGTGGGTTTTTTTGTTTGTGTGTGTGTATGTTTTGTCAGTCGTGGGGCTTGAACTTGGGGCCTGGGCACTGTTCCTGAGTTTTGTTGCTCAAGGCTAGCATTCTACCACTTTGAGCCACAACTCCACTTCCTTTTTTGAGTGGTTCATTGGGGATAAGAGTCTCATGGACTTTTCTGCACTGCCTGGGCTGGCTGTGAGCCACAGTTCTTAGATCTCAGCCTTCTGAGTAGCTAGGATTACAAATGTGAGCCACTGGCACCCAGCAACACAGTGTTTTAACACCAAGTTAGAACTGTTTCTCATAGGCCCATCTGCTTCCTTGTGTTGTGTGTTAATGTTCTTTTGCTTGACTTCCCCTAATAAATGAAACGTCTGAGAGCAAAGACAAGGAGTTCCCTACTATGCCTCCAGAAGCTCTCAAGATGCCTATTTTAGTGGAGGGGTAGCTGACTAAGCAACACTTTTCCTGCTTCCCTGTTGTGTCTAGTGTGGATGGATGTAAGACTACAGCTTCAGCCGCACAGATGCCCTGCACACAGCCTACCCACTGACAGTCCATGCCAGAATGGCGTCATGGACAGATGCTCTAATCTGCGTGGAAGCCTTAGACAGATGCCATTTCTCTTGCAAGGAATCTGGAACTTTCTCTCACTAAACAGCTCTACCTGGACTCTGGAGTTCTGCAACATAAAACTGCAATTCAGGATCTTCACTGCCTTGAGGCAAACAAAATGGACTTTTGTCCTCCCACACAATGATTGGTATATGTGCTGTTGGAGGAGGCTGGGCTGATTGGATGAGCCATATGCGTAGGCTGAATGGTGTGGCAGGGGGCAATGAAGAAAAACAAAACACCGCAGGCTTTGGTTCTTTGCCATGAGCTTCATCTAGGGCTAGCGCTGCTTGTATTTGTGCAGGATTACAGGCAGGTTCTGAACCACCTCATCCTTAGCCCTCCCCACACCTGAACACACACAAGAATTGCTGATGGGAAAGAAGTCACCAACCAACAGCTGGGAACTTCTATCCAGTAAACCATCTTGCGTAGGATAATGAGACCAGTACAAGCTCTCGATTAAAATACTGGCTTGGGAATGAGACCAACAGACTTGCATCAGGATTCTGCTTGAGCAAGAGCAGGCAGATGCTTACGTAATCTGTGCCCAATCACCACGGGGGACAATGGAGACAGTAAAGCATCTACCTCATGGTTGTTCGGAGGGCATGAGGTCATCACACATGTGTGTTCAGCTCAGGACTGGCACAAAACAGATACATGCTGAATGAGCAAGTGAATGAGCAAACAAAAGGATGGCTGAGTGGATAAGGAGCAGCCTAACAGACTACCATACAATATCCAAGTCCCACAATTGGCTGGCAACTGACTCCCAGTTTCCCAGCCCAGCTGGGGACTGATGATTGGTGCTCACAGTCCAAGTCACCATCCATTTTTCTGTGCATGCAATGTGTGGGTCCAGAGGAGGTGGAAAAAGATGGAGCCCTAACGTATAATCACACCATGACAGATGATGCTACAACAGGGAAATTCGCTTCCCATAGCCCTGTCAAGCCACCTCTTGGAAACGCATGATGTTTCTAGCCTGACAAACACAGTGAGCTTCCATCTGAGCAGTTGTCAAGTCAGGAGAATCACAAAGGGGCTGCAACAAGAAATAAGTGGCAAGCTTTGAGGCCCGTGCAGTCAATGTGACAGCCCCACAGCAATATGGGGTAATATTGTTGCTGAATCTAGATCTTCTATTGTGCTTGGGGTTCCGGATGGATATGACAAATTAGGTTTTGACTCACAAAGACACCTTGGCTGGCTTTTCCAGAGAAGATAATTTATTCTTCATGATGGGGTGCTTTCTTTTGCCTCCCAGCTATGTAGTGGGATTTCATAAACCCCGAAAAGGTTTGTCTTCCTCTTCATCTCCTCCTTTCCTTCTTCCTATTCCTTCTCCTCCACCTGTTCCTTTCTCCTCTTACATAAACGTTGAAAGGATCTGCCTCCTCTTCCTCTTCTTATTCTTTGTTTCCTTTTCCTCTTCCTTCTAGTCTTTCCCCCCTTTCTCCTTCCTCCTTCTTTTCTTTCTCTATGTCCTCTGCTTTTACATAAAAGCTCCATATAAGTTAACTATAAATGGCTCTGGCTACACTGCTTTGATAGAAAGAATTTGAACAATGAAATGGACAGTCTCCTAAGACAAGAACTGCTCACCACCAGAAGGATGTAGTAGAAATGGAAAATACCAGCCTCTTATCCATACTGTAACAGTCACCCATGTTACAGTTCACTCTCCTCAATGGCACCCTCTGTTTTCAAGCTCCTGCTTGATGTGACTCTTACTCCCGCTGTTTTTTGAAAGCACTTATTATTTTTTTTAACCACACAGGCCTTCTCTGTCTATGTTCTTGAGACTATTTATAGTTTCTTCTATATTCTGTTTCTTCCAGACCCTCTCCCCTGATTAGCTCTTACTGATTCTTCAGGGCTGAGATCTAAATGCATTTCTTTGAATCTCTGAATGTGCTATGTATAGATTATGTCTGGGTAGGATGATAGAAACACATCAGGTATTTTTTTTTTACTTTTTTTTTTTTTTTGGCCAGTCCTGGGCCTTGGACTCAGGGCCTGAGCACTGTCCCTGGCTTCTTCCCGCTCAAGGCTAGCACTCTGCCACTTGAGCCACAGCGCAGCTTCTGGCCGTTTTCTTTTTTTTCTTTTTTTTTTTATTATTAATTGGACATAAATTTTTTTACAAGGTGTTGTGCAAAGAGGGTGCAGTTACATAGTAGGGCAGTTTGTACATTTCTTATGATATCTTACGACCTGTTTTTCTATCCCTTGTCTAGGTCAGGTTGACATATATGCAATATACAATGTATCAAGAACATATACAGTATTCACAACTTGGTCTCTACTGTCTCTCCATCTCCCTTTGTTAACAGTCATATATCAGGGAGATCATGCCCCTTTGTTTTCTGTGTTCTAGGCTTGTCTCACTCAACATTATTTGTTCGAGTTCTGACCATTTCCCTGCGAATAACAGTATTTCACCATTCCTAATCGCTATGTAGTATTCCATTGTGTATAAGTACCATATTTTTTGGATCCATTCGTCTGTGGAGGGGCATCTGGGTTGTTTCCATATTTTAGCTATTGTGAATTGTGCCACGATAAACATGGAAGTACAAATGCCTTTTTGATATCTTGGATTTTGCTGTTTAGGATAGATGCCTAGGAGTGGTATGGCTGGGTCATAGGGTAGGTCTATATTGAGCTTTTTGAGAAACCTCCATACTGTTCTCCAAAGTGGTTGTACTAATTTGCACTCCCACCAACAATGGAGAAGGGTTCCTCTTTCCCCACAGCCCCTCCAGCATTTGTTGTTTCCTGAGTTCAGAGTATAGGCCATTCTAACTGGGGTGAGGTGGTATCTCAGGGTTGTTTTTATTTGCATTTCCTTTACTAGCAGGGATGTTGAGCATTTCCTCATATGTTTCTTTGCCATTTTTATATCTTCTCTTGTGAAGTCTCTCTTTAGCTCTTTTGCCCATTTCCTAATAGGTTTATTGGGCTTGGAGGGGCTTAGTTTTTTGAGTTCTCTGTAGATGACAGGCCTTTGTCTGTTGCTGTGCCCTGGTAAATATCCTTTCCCATATCGTTGGCTGTCTTTCTATTTTGGTGGCTATGTCCTTAGCTGTGGAGAAACTTTTTAATTTGTAGTAGTCCCATTTGTTGAGTCTTTCCCCTATTTGTTGTGCCCCTGGGACTCTATTCAGGAAGTTCCTTCCTGTGCCTATAAGTTCTAGTGTCTTTCCTACTCTGTCCTTCAGTAGTTTCAAGGATTCAGGTCTGATGTTGAGGTCCTTGATCCATTTTGAGTTGATCTTGGTGCATGGTGATAGGCTTGGGTCTACTTTGAGTTTTCTGCATATGGCTGCCCAGTTCTCCCAGCACCAGTAGTTGAAGAGGCTATGTTTATTCCATTGTATGTCTTTAGCTCCTTTGTCGAATATCAGTTGGCTGTAAGAGTGCGGTTTTATTTCTGGGTCTTCAGTTCTAATCCATTGGTCTTCCGATCTGTTTTTATACCAATACCATGCTGTTTTTGTTATGATGGCCTTGTAGTAGAGCTTGAAGTCAGGTATTGTGATACCTCCTGCACTGCTTTTTTTGCCTACAATTGCTTTGGCTATTCTAGGTTTTTTGCTGTTCCATATGAATTTATGGATTGGTTTCTCTATTTCAGTGAAGAATGTGGCTGGGATTTTGATAGGTATTGCATTGAATTTGTATAACAATTTGGGCAATATGGCCATTTTCACTATATTGATTCTGCCTACCCATGAGCATGGGAGGTCTTTCCATCTCCTTGTGTCTTCTTTGATTTCCCTTATTAGATTTTTGTAGTTTTCATTAAATAGGTCTGTCACGTCCTTGGTTAAGTTGATCCCTAGGTACTTTATTCTTTTTTTGGCTACTGTAAATGGAATTGTTTCCATAATTTCCTTTTCTGTTTGTCTATTGCTGGTGTACAGAAAAGTTGCTGACTTTTATGGGTTGATTTTGTATCCTGCTCCTTTGTCTGGCCGTTTTCTGTATATGTGGTGCTGGGGAATCGAACCTAGGGCCTCGTGTATCCGAGGCAGGCACTCTTGCCACTAGGCTATATCCCCAGCCCCACACCAGGTATTTTGATCAGAGGCAATTTAATACAGGGCAATGGCTATACAGGTGCTGTTAGATTGGACAAAAGGAGACAGGGAACTCGGGGATAATATCAACGAAACAGAGTTGGCACTAGGAACAGAAAACAAAGAGAAGACATCTTCAGAGCCCAGGAGCTTAGAGCCACTGATGGCTCATCTGCAAAAGCAGTGCAAGCCCGGTGCTGGGTATGGGACTTACATGCCACTGCTGGGGAGGGGGTACTCAGTCATCTGAGAAAGAGCTACTACCCAGTGGTGGCAAAGTCAACAAGAGAAAACAGGAAGTCTGCTCCTTCTCTCCTCCTTCTCCTTTTGCCTTACAGCCCCTTTCTTTGGCCTCTGGAAATGGAGTTTGCAGCTCCCAGCATCTGGGAGCCGAGTATTGAAGGATGGGTGTAGATCTATCTTTCTCCATAGCTCATACTTGTCACACATATGTTTATGGCGATCGTAACTGGATTTTTGTGATTGTTTAGAACTCTCTCTCCTCCCACTGGACTGCAAGCTCACTGAGGGACAAGCTACTTTGATTTGCTTCACTGGTCTTTCCCTACACATTGACATGGGGAATGCTTAATAAGTGTTAACTGGAATTAATTAAGGAAAGTAGGGGGTCCAAGGTCTGGTTTTCTTGTATGTCAGTCGTGGGGCTTGAGCTCTGGGTCTGGGCGCTGTCCCTGAGCTCTTCAGCTTTTCAAAGCTAGTGCTCTACCACTTGTGCCACAGCACCACTTCTGGTTTTCTGGTAATTAAGTGGAGATAAAGAGTTTCATGGACTTTCCTGCCGGGGCTGGCTTTGAACCGCGATCCTCAGATCTCAGCCTCCTGATTAGCTAGGAGTATAGGTGTAAGCCACCGGCACCTGGCTAAAGGTCTGGTTTTATAAAAGTAGAACTGTTATTGGGATTTTCCTAGGGAAGAGTTTCTGCAGGACTGACAAAGGAGGAGTTGAGCATAGAAGTGGCATCCCTCAGAGGCTGGCCTTACCCTGGCACAAGGAACCCTGCCGCATGGACTGCTCTCCATCTTGGGCCCATCTTATAAGTCACTGGATGCAATGGTCGCTTTTTCTGGTAGAGGGGTGACAGGACTATGGCTCCCAAAGGCTGAGTCCCATGGACATTGCCGTCAGCACCCATAGTATCAGGTGCACCCACTTGCACAGGGAGTCGGGCTGGATCTCCGGGGGCATACCCTGCCACCGGCGGCAGGTGCACTTGCTTGGGGAACAGCAGCAGAGCCTTCTGAGAACTCTTTCTGTCAGGAGGTGCCTGTGATCCCAGGAATCTTCCATGATACCAGGCCAAGAAGGAGTGGATTCCTTTCATCCGTTGGGGATTTTTATTTTTTATCTTAAATCAGGCATGCCGAAAAGTTAATGGTCCAATTTTCTAGGTGTCAAGGCCGAAGTGCTTCAAGGCATGGCCTTAGTCTCCCAGGAACCCCTAAACAGCTGATTCTACTCCCTTCTCTAGGGGAAATATGAGATGCTCCCCTCTTCCTGCCTGCCCTGCAGGTGCCCCACTCAGCAGAGGCCTGGCAGCCTCCACTGAAGAATGTCACTCTGGCCTGAGGCCCGGCCTCAGACAAAAGCCCTTTTGGAGCTAAGCCTACACCCTCTGGCTGACAAGACCCTGCCCGCCTCCCCCGCTACCAACCAGGGAAGGGAGATAAATTCATCCCCTTTGAATTGATGGCTTCCACAGAGCAGGGCCACCTCCCTACTTAGGAAGCAAAATGAGTCTGAGCCCTTGCTCATTGTCCTTGGCTCCCAGACAAATAGCTAACTGTCCTCACAGAGAGGAGGGAAGAAAGATGAGACACACCACTGTCCCGAGATTAGGGGCAGGGGCCCTGCAGACACACGTGTGCACAGGAGGTGTGTGGGGGGGTCCCCAGTGCCAAGGACAAAAGACAGAATCCTGAACACCAAACAAACCTTCACACCCAATACTGTGTCTCACCAGGACTTGGAATCACACTGACTTAAGCTAGAATTCATCAGTCACGGCAGTAAATCCATAAACAGCTCATTTTCTGTTCTACTACTACTTTTCCATCAGGAGAGCAGTGTCTCATCATTATCTATTTTGAAGGTTAAATGAGATAATATGAAGTACTAGTGCACTGCCTAGCACTTTTCCCACAACTGGGCCTTGTAAAGCTACCCTATTCCACCTGCCTTTCAACTCTGTCATACCTTTCTGGTTCCAGTAGCTTCGGTAAACTCCTTTAGTTTTTTTGTTTGTTTGTTGTTGTTGTTTGCCAGTCCTACAGCTTAGACTCAGGGCCTGAACACTGTCCCTGGCTCCTTTTTGTTTTTTTTTCCCTCAAGGCTAGCACTCTAACTCTTGAGCCACAGCACCACTTCCAGCTATTTCTGTTTATTGAACCCAGGGCTTCATGCATGCTAGGCAAGCACTCTACTGCTAAGCCACATTCCCAGCCAACTCCTTTAGTTTTGTTTTGCTGGAAAATAGTATCGGAATTCTGCCTGGTAGAATTCCCAATTGATGCATAATGACCTCCTTCAAGAAAGTTGATCCTAAAACCAGCATCTCTTGTGCACGTGGCCTTGTTGTTTGAGATGCTAGCGATCTTGCTGCCGCTCTTTGTTCTGTGTCTTTTGGCTGACTTTCAGTTCATGAGGAAGCCAATGCGAACTGATTTTGCAAGTAAAATTTCAAGGGACAATGTGCCAGGTGTCTCAGAAAGCCGAGGCCTGCTGGATTCTCTGTCATTGGCTCACAGAGAGTCTAAAACCATGTTTGTATGGGACATTTTGGTATTTTATCCTATCTTCACCATGACCCTGGGAGGTTGCTACTGTTCTCCTCATTCTGCAATTTCCCCCAAGGAAGCCATGGGAAAGGTAACTAGAGCTTAAGTGGTAGCCCTAAGGTATTTGCCTGGTAGTTGGACTGGAGACTTGTTTTAAGAAGCATTGTTTCAACATTTCAGTGAACATTATTATAGTCGGGTATATGGTGGTAAGCACTGAGGAGGCAGAGGTAGTTGTGACACAGTGAACTAGTTGGGGAGCCAGGTGTGAAAATTATGTGGGGTACCGTGTTCTGTAATCTATACACACAGTGGAGATGGCCCATCCACCCTGGTTCTGCCTTTCTTAACACAATCTCAACAGCCTTTCATTCCTCAAGACATCCTTCCCACCCCTCACAACAGCCAAGGTGCTCTTATCAATGTTCTAACAGCCATGAGTGCCAAGATCAAGAGTCAGTTCCTCCTTGCTACTGAATTCTCAAGTGATTGACAAAGCTCAGTGATTGTCTTCCTACAACACTGTCCAGGACTCAGTGTTCCCCTTCATAGGATGCTGAGCTCACTCAGTGATGATCAGCTAGTTCACGAAAGCCATCCTTGATTCCTCTTATTCCCCATCAGGCATGGCCAATGGCTGTGCATAGCCACTCATCTATCCGGTCACGTCTTAAACCCACCCACTGGATCTACCTCGACCCTGGTGCAGGCCATTTCTAGCTCTCTAAGACCAGTGAATGGCTTCTACCTGATTACCTTTATTCCCACCCCTAACAACTCAGAGAGGAGCCAGATGGGTATTTTAAAAGATATAAATTTGATCATGTCATTCCTCTATGTAAGCCTCTAGCTTCCCATTGCTTTCATAATGAAATCCGAACTCTTCCTCGGCTTACTACGCCTTTCATGTTCTCACTCACCCTTTCCTTTCCGACTTCATCATCTACAACCCTACGATCCACCAAAGCCACCCAGCAAATGCTCTGTTACACGTGCTCCTCCCTGTGACTGACTCACTCTCCCTCACAGCTTCACGGTGTTCCGGGGATGTGGGAGATGGGGTCTCACTGCCTTAGGCTATCCTAGAACTCATGACCATTCCTTCTCCATCAGCTCCCCATTCTCTTTTGGTTTCTACTCAATATCTTCCATTCATCACTGTCTTCTAACCAACCTTCACTTTCCTCCCTTCAAGGGATTTCTTACTGTTTGCAATCTTATCTGTCTCTGTCATCCCCACTAGATTGTTGCTATACTGGAGGTGATGTTCCACACGCAGGACCCATTGCCCAGTGTACCTCCAAACAATACAATACTGTATATATTTAGAAACTTGATTTTCACATTCACGAGAAGAACTGGGCTCTAAGAGGAAGGTGAGCAGAGATGCGCACTCCACATTGGATGGTTAGGAGTCCTTCAATAAAGGGGACCTCTAGGCTGTGAATGAGCATCTGTGATCAGGACTAAGGAGAAGCATATCAGTAGAAGGAACATAATAGGCTAAGAATGTATCCTGTTGGAAGATAAGGAATTTGGAGATGAATAAATTTATTTATCACTTTACAAAAGAGAGAAATGGATTCATACATTTATAATTTCATTTTTAACTTACCATAAATGACTTCTTTTGTTCCTAAAGCATTTCTGGTTCTTGTTTTGTTTGCTTATATGAGCAATGGCATACTGGATACCTCGTTCTAAAAGATAGCCACATCTACAGAATGGTTACGATAGTGGTACTGGAAAATGATAAGAAACATTCGTCCTTTGGCAGAGAGAGTATAAATTGATACAACTCCTTTCAAACATCCTCAGCAGAGTCTGCTACAACCAAGCACACAATTGCCTGATTCACTATTTCACCCCTAGGTATAACTTGGCAGAAGTATGAACACATCCCTATCAAAAGACGTGAATGAAAGCATTAATAGCAGCACTGTTTATGGTGGCAAGATCCCTAAAGAGAAGTTTAAGTCCTATCCCACATACCTATAAATACATCTTTATTTGGAAATATGGTCTTTGCAGGTATAATCAAGTTAAATTAGGCCATCCTAGATTAGGACAAGCCTTGGAGCATGTAGAAGAGGAAGTTAACCCAGCTACTTGGGAGGGAAGCAGAGATCAGGAGGATCCTAGGTTCAAGGCCAATCTGGGCAAAAAATAAGTGAGACCTCCCCATCTTGGCCAGTAAGCTGGGCAGAGTGGCATGTGTCAGTGATCCCAGCCACAAAAGAGGTATAAACAGGAGGACCAGGGGCTCAGTCACCCTAGACAAAACAAGAGAATCTAAAAAATAATAATAATTACAGCCAATAAGGGCTGGGAGTGCAGCACTGGTGGCAGAGAACTTGCCAAACAAATTCAAATTCCGATTTACCCCCTACCCTCCAGAAAAAAGAGAGAGAGAGAGAGAGATGCTTGGAGATTACCTGGGTGCAGGCCATGTACACAGAGGTAGAGAGAATAGAGCAATGCAACTTAAGCCAAGGATGCTAAGAACTGACCACAACACGGAAGCTGGGAGGAAGGCACAGAATGGATACTCCCTTTCCACATCCAGAAGGAAATGGCCTGGCTGACATTCAACTTCTGACTTTTAGCCCTCTGCACTATGAGACAATGAAGTCTTGTTTGAAGCCACCTAGTTTATGATCACTTGCTATGGCAGTTCCAGGAAACTAACTTAAGTACCAAATTTCAGGAAAGATTACTTTTCGATCTCTTTGTAGAAGGTAGAGAATGTTCTAAGCATTGGTCCTAGTTTCATTGTTTTGATGACCCTCTTACCTTCAGCCTAGCGACAGTTATCTCTCTAACATTACACGGCAAATAACTCAATCAGTGTCCTGTGCATGGACAGGTTATACTCAAAACCTGCAGGGCACTAGTGGCTCACACCTGTAATCCTGGCTACCCAGGAAGCTGAGATTTGAGGTTTGGACTTTGAAGTTAGCAAGGCCAGTCAAGGACAAATCCTGGACACTCTTACCTGAAATTAACAAGCAAAAAGACAAAAGTGGAGGTAAGGCTCTAGGGGCAGAGTACCAGCCTCAAGCAATAAAGCTAAGAGTACAAACTCATGTGTTCAACACCCAGTACAGGTGTGTACACGCGCATGTGCACACACACAAATTAGAGGACATAGATATGGCACAATTTCCAAATGTCAAGTACCCATTCTCTTCTATAAATGTTCTTAAAGATATTGCTTCTTACTTAAATCCTTTCTCGTTCCCTAAGCACATCAGAGTTCGCTTATAAAACTTAGAAAACATGAGAAGGCAAATAAAAATAACTTAGACCACATCCAGACAACCACAATCCACATTTTGGTGTATTTCCTGCCAGACATTTTTCTTTGGGCGTGTATGTGCCTTGCTTTCTCCAAGCAAAATATCATCACCTACTAATTCCCTACTTGCTTTCTCTTCTTTTTAGATTAAAAACAGATTTTTTAAATTGGTTGTGGGGCTTGAACTCAGGGTCTGGGCAGTGTCCCTGAGCCTCTTTGTGCACAAAGCTAGCGCTCTACCACTCGAGCCACAGTACCACTTCTGGGTTTTGAGTCTCACGGGGACTTTTCTACTTGGACTGGCTTCAAACTGTGACCCCCCCAGACCTCAGCCTCCTGAGTAGCTAGGATTACAGGTGTGAGCCACTGGTGCCTGGCTAAAAACAGTTTTGTTTTGTTTTTTAAGACCCTGGAATTGTATTCTATTGCCACCCCCCTCCATTTCTGCTTTGTTTTCCTCCAGAGTTTCTGCCTTGGCCTTGTACCTATGGCCAGCCAGCTCTTCACAGAGGCGTCAATTCTTTCTCCAACCCTGAGATCAAGTGAAAATCAGGAACACCACATAGGCCTTACTGGAGGTCCAGTTAGAGTGGTGCCTGTCTGTAATCCCAGCATTCTAGAGGCTGATGACCTCAAATGTGAGGGCAACCTGGGCTACATAGGGAGGCTCTTCCTCAAAAAGCAAACAACAACAACAAAAGTGTGTGGGGAGGTAGACAGGGTGTTTTCCAAAGACTTTCTTATTAGTATTGTTGCTGCTTTTCCAGAAAATTTCAGACTTGCTGACTTGTTTAGTCTTTGTTGCTGAGAGTTAATTACAATCCTCTATTTGAGACATGATTATCCTGCCATTAGTGCAAAGAACTTCCAAGTCTGCACCCACTCCCTCTCTGGCCACACCCACGCCCATCCCAGTGTGTCTGATGGTGCCCTGGGTATTGGCCTGGATAGTTTCCTCTTGTACTTCTAGTTTGTTCTCTCCACTTCTCTCGGCCCACTCTGGGTCCCAGGAGGCTCAGCTGTAGGGTATGTAGCCATGGGCTGCTTGGTCCAAAGCCTCCTGGTGGGCTGGGGCCAACAGGACACTGTTCAGAGGGCAGAAAGTGGCAGGAAAGGTAAGTCAGGGTGTTTCTCACCCTTATTCTATCACTGCCAGGGAGTGAGTCCTCTAAAGGGCAGATGGCAGTGCCTGTTGCCAGCCTTGGGAAGAAGTCCTTTCCAGGTGGCTCCTTTCCATTCAGGGACCTTGGGTCACATGACTGTTTCTAGAGCACCTAGCTAGCATTGGTGCATTCCCTAAGCCAGCTCACACCTTTAGTAAGTAATTGTATTACAAAGTCATTCATAAAAATAAAAGAGCAATAAATCGCCTCTTATTAATTCTCCAATTATGTGTTATGTGTGTGCTTGTCATTCCCTGTCTGTGCCATGACAGATACAGAGATGGAATATGTGTATATGGAATATATGAAATGCTCCTTTTGTGTTCATAATGCAATTTCATATAATTAGTGATTAAATGACTACTGTCCTCCAGATCACATTCTGTTTGGCACTTCTATCCTGGAATGCTGCTGCTGTGGTCTGCATTACTATATGTGCATATGGGGTTTCTAGCTACAGCTCACTGGGGCTCACTAGGGATCCCTCCTTTCTCTTCTTCTACTGAGGAAAGGCCTCCCACTTCATGCTGTCACACACACTGGCACAGTAAATCAGAATTTTTAATAAGGTCTCACTCAGTTCCAAGTTTTTGCCAAGATCAGTAACTTCATGACTACATCCTACTGCACATTCAGACTTGCAGTCTATGACAATAGCTAATCTTACCTGTCAATCGGATTGGACTAAGAGACACGTAGGACATTAGTAAAGCACACTTCTGGGTGTGTCTGAGAGAAGTTTCCAGACACAAGTGAATCAGACCCAGGGCTCTGACACGATGAGTGATTTAACCCCTTGATGGATTCATGCTCTGCCTGAGCCTAACTGATCAGAATGGCCAGGCAGACCCAATGAACAGAGTTGGAGATCAAATATGATACACTGGAAAGCTTTGTAAACTCTATGTGTCTAGGAATGTGTCTCCCGTGTTTCTGTCTTCCCTTATTCTGAATCAAGGCAATGGCTCCATAGAAAAGCAGAGGAGGGACACAGGGGTCAGTCTGCCCTTCCCAGCTCGCAAGTCACCAGTACACTTTTGCCACATTCCACAGAAGACTCCAGCAAAACACCAACACAGAACTTAGGAGAGAAAACAAGGTTTGATTAGACCAATATGGAAGGAGCGCCCCACTGGGCAGAGGAGGAAGCAGGCTCAGACCTGCCGGAGCCTGACCCCTTCGGGCCCCTGTCAATTCTACAACCCTGGAAGCTGTGTTTCCAGGAAGCTGTCTCCAGCCTGAGGCAGAAACCAGAATCACCCTACTAGGATGCAAGGACACCCAACGAGTTCTGTGACAGAGACAAACACCCAGGATTCTCAATCTGGGTTTCCTGACTTGCTGCTGCTTCCATCAACATTCCTGCCAGACTGGAAGCTTTGCAGCTATAGTAAGGACTTCCATTCCTCATCAATTTGTGCCATCAAGTCCAGCCATCTTTGGCCTGGTGCTCATGGTTGGGTCCTCTACAAACATCAGGGGCAATGTCACCTTCCCTGGCACCTACTTGAGGTGGCTGTGGTTCATAGCCCATGTTTCATCTGCTCTCTGTAACTTTGGAAGCACAAGAAGGGCTCTCACGTCAGTCTTCCTAGGGCTACTCAAGAAGCTGCTATTCACCCATGTCTAGTCACTCACCTTCCTCAATGTCTGTCCCAAAGCTTCACCGTTCCTCTCCCCCCAAGGAGAACCACAGTAAGGGTGGGCGCAGAGTGCCTCTAGCTCTAGCTCAGCACAAGCCAGCAACTCTACTGTTTCTTACAGTGGCCCAGCAGAAGGTGGTGTGGTCTGCAGAGTACAGGCGGGGATCCTGAGGCTCAGGCCCATTCATTGGCAGCACACCACTGAGATGAGACAAAGTAGATGACCCAAGGGTCAAGAACGAGTCCATCTGCCCCAGCAACAAGCCCATGTTGTTTCTCCTCTGGCTCCACCACCACATGCTCTGTTTTCAGTCATAGGGCTTGAAGTCAGGGTTTGAGCATTGTTCCTGAGCTTTTTTGCTCAAGTCTTACACTCTACCACTTCAAGCCACTTCTGATTTTCTGGTAGTTCACTGGAGATAAGAGTCTCCTGGACTTCTCTGCCTGGGCTGGCTTTGAACCACAATCCTCAGATCTCAGCTTCCTACCTAGGATTACAGACATGGGCCACCAATGCCAAGCTGAACTCACCCATTTCTGAGCAGTGTATGTCTGTGCACTCTTGCTAAACAAGGCATACAACTAGTTCAGGGGCCACAATATAGTAAAGACACTTGAAAAAAACTTGATTTAAAAGAACAGGGAGCAAAGAGCTTTGGACAGAACCCTGGGGTAGGTTTAGACTCCATTTAAGTGGGACTTTGTAAAGGATAAATAGGATCAGAGTGGACAGTTTGCTTTTTTTTTTTTTTGCTTCTTGTGCCATAAAAACTAGCCCAGACATTCCTACTATTTTCTCAGATGTTCATCCCTGGATTTAAGTTTGGGTTCTACCATTAACATTGAGGGTATGTTTCATACTCTTTCTGAGTTAAGGTGTCTTCACCTATAAAATGTGACTGTGGTAAAGCTAAATTGGATTGGATCAATTAAAAGGCTTGGCCACAGCCCTCGTCAGCTCTTTTGACTGATTTTGAGTCAGATTTAATTGCTTTTAGAAAATGGTGTGTGTTTCTTTCTTGAGACTTCCCTGGCTTTGATGTTGTCTGCCCATGGATACTGCCAGCTGCCAGACATCCATCCGGGCCCCTTGCTGAAGCCTTATCTCCATCCCTAGCACTCACGTTATCTCAGTCCTCACAGGAGCAGGGACAAGATGTGGCCTGACCTGACTTCTGTGGGTGCTCACTGCTCTGCATAAGGAAGCGCAGTTTTGTTTTGGCTTGGTTTTGGATAAAGATGGCTGGTGACGATGTGGAGCTGGGTCCCTGAAAGGAATAGTCCTGAGTTTCCTCAATTCCTCACACAAGGCCATTTAGGTCCCGCAATCCTAGGTTGGAGAATAAGGCATCTGCCTTCAGAAGTAGGCGTATGTGGAGGGTGTATCCTTGATAGGGTAGAGGAAGGGGATTCATGGTGATTGCAAGAAATGGTGCACTAGCTTGAATCGACCTAGACTTCCAAATGGTTCCTTGCTCTCCAAAAATGACTTCCAAAATCAATTCTACCTGCTAAGTGGTTACCTCTTACATATGGAGAACTCCTCTCTCTTCTTCTCCTCCTACCTCTAACTTCTCACGCTACTCACCTTGATGGAAGAAATTGTGTTGGTTCATTTCTCGCTCCCTCTCTCTTTCCCTCTGTCTCTCTTTCTCTTTCTATCTCTCCCTGTCTCACTCCCTCTCACTCTCTCTCTCACACACACACATACACAAATACACAAGTGCATGCACACACACACAACACACACACATACAGAGCAACTACTGTTTTGCTTAATACAAAAAAAAAAGCCACTCCAGTCGATGGTGAATGAAACCATAGTAAGCCTAGGCAGTCTAGAGCAGGCTGAGCCCAAGGAGTCCAGTAGCTGCCAAATATACTCTGGGAGTCTGATCTTACATCCTAGCCCAGCTATGTCCATATATAATAATAACTGTAAATAATAACAAAGCAATAACAGCCAACATTTATTCACCACATTCTACATTCCAGAGACACATAAAGTTCTTTCCAACCATTTGCTACCTTAACCAATCCTTACAACAATACTTAAGATAATTATCACTATCTCTGGTTTTCCAGGTATAGATTCTACTACCTAGAGAAGGCTGAGAGGGTAAGGATATGCTCTCTAAGGTCCCTGTGAGAACTCATTTCATGACGGGCATAGCAGCACCACATGCCAATCTTTCCTGTTCATGCAGTATTTTACAATGTATACAGCTCTTACTCATCCTCAATTAAGCAGATTGCCTTGGAAACAAAGATTTGCCAAAATGGCCAACTCAGCTCCCTTGAGGCTCTGCTCCAGGCAAATCTCAGCAGGAAGGGGTGCTCCCGAGAACAGACCAGTCCCGGGATGCACCAGCTGTCCTTCCGACTTATGTTACCTTCTCAGACGCCTTCAGGAGGTTCAAAGGGAGGTGGCTACCTCTTTCCACAGAGTGGGCAGGGAGAGGCAGGGACTGAGCAGTACATTTCTCTTAGAAACACAGACGGATCTGGAGCTTAAACTCACCCAGCCTGTAAGCTGCAGGAAGTGACCTATCATTTATCCCTGTGTATCACTCACTCTTCATTCATTCATTTAATAAACATGTGTGGCAAGATCCATGACAGTAGCTCCTGATGACAAGCACTTCCGATGAAAGACTGTACCTTGGGATGCTCATCATCAGGGAGGGATGAGAGCCAGGGGCAGAGATGAAGCCAACGAATGCAATGGTCATTTGCAACAGGACCCTCGAACATTGCATTCCCTCCCTGAGTCAGTTTCCTTGTCCACTAAATGGGATTACAATATGCCATCCTTTGTCTCTTCTTCTATAGCTTCCCACATCTTGTGGGCCTGTTTCCCAAGTATGCTACCTAAGATCCTATTATCATGGTTCCCTCCGCCTGGAATGCCTCTTCCACACTTATGTCCCCAAATAGCTACACAACCCCAATCCCCAGCCTAGTCTCAACACAAAAGAAAATGAATCAGTGTGTGCTGCAGGGATAAATCCAACAAGTCCAAGTTCTCTTTCTCCTTCTGATTTCTTCTCCACCTCTCATCCCCGACTCCTTCTTAACCTGATCCCAAGCAGAACAATTATCGCTTGCCCCCATTAAATGCGCACTCCAAACTCCTTATGTACTGACACCTCAGATGAGCCAGCATAGTATTTAGTAAACATTAGTGAAAGTGAAAAAACAAGTTGGCCAGGATAGATATCTTTAATCTTGGTTTTAATAATGTCTCTTACATTACAAAATTCCCAGAGGCCTTTGTGAATCACCCTGGAAAGTTAAGCAATTTGCCCAGCCTGGGGGCCTTAGACTCCTCAGGTCCTGAACTGAGTCTGAGCTGTAAGACCAGAACTTGCCTAAGCATTTTTAAACAGTACTGTGTGTGTGTGTGTGTGTGTGTGTGTGTGTGTATGTGTGTGTGTGCGCATGCACATACACGCACGTGTGCGTGCACCCAGTCCTAAGGCTAGAACTCAGGGCCCAGGTGGTGCTGTCCCTGAGCATTTTTACTCAAGGTTAGTGCTCTACCACTTGAACCACAATTCCATCTGCAGCTTTCATTTTTGCTGGATAATTGAAGATAAGAGACTCATGGGCTTTGCTGCCTGGGCTGGCTTTAAACTGCAATCCTCAGCTCTCAGTCTCCTGACAATCTAGGATTCCAGGCACGAGCCCTCAGCTTCCAGCTAAACAGTACTTATTTAACAAAATTTAAACGTATTTTTCAACTTATTAGAAATTGTTTGATAATTTTTTCTTTCTCCAATGATACATAAAATAATAATACTGAATCGTATGATCTCTTTTTTTGTCTGTTTCGGTTTTTAGGACAGGGTCTTGTTGCTGTAGCTCAGGCTGACCTTAAACTCACAGTCATGCCTCAGCCTCCCAAGTGCTAGGATACAAACAGCCACCACACTTAGCAGAAAAGTGCAATCTCCTTAAACCCCACCTCTGTATAAAATACGATGCTATAATATTATTGGCATTCTTTCTAAGCATTTGCTGGTTTTGCACATTTGAGAACATGCTGCTTGTACAGTGCCATCTTCTTCTTCTGCTCACTTAATCTGCCAAAAGTATTTTCCCACATAATTAAATAATGCATTATAAATGAGGAAATAGAGTTGCAGAGTAATGCATATAGCCTAGTACAAGAAAGAAAAACATAACCCAAAGTAATAATGTGTATTTTCCTAAGTGGCAAAAGAACAAGAAATTCTAATTAATACATGGGCAGGTGAATTGAACACATAGTTCTCAAAAGAAGTACAACTGGCTAATACATGGAGAAATGTTTACCAATCTTAGTTATAAAGAAATGCAAATCAAAACCACATTAAGACTCCATCTCACCCCAATAAGGATGGCATTCATCAAGGAAACAAACAAAAAGAAATGCTGGCAAGGATGTCAGATAAAGGAATCCTCCCACACTGTTGGTGGGAAAGTAAATCACTGCAGCTACTCTGGAAATCAGTAGAGAGTCTCTTCAAGAAAGTAAAACTAGAACCACCATGTGGTCTGGCTATATCAGTCTTGGGCATATATCTGAAGGAATACATGTCAACATGTATTCTGAGCACCACTGGCTCACGCCTGTAATCCTACTCAGGAGGCTGAGATCTGAGGGTCACAGTTCCAAGCCATCCTGGGCAGAAAAGTCCTCACGAGACTCTTATCTCCAGGTAACCACTCAAAAACTGGAAGTAGAGCTGTGGTTCAAAGTGGTAGAGCGCTAACCTTAAGCAAAGGAGCTGAGGGACAGTGCTCAAGCCCTGAGTTCAAGCCCCACAACAACAACAAAACCTAGATACCCATATTTGTAGCAGCACTATTCACAACAGCTAAGCTATGGAATTAACCTCAGTTCTCAACAACTAATCAATGGATAAGAAAATGCAGTATATATACACAATAAAGTCTTATTTGGGATAAAGAATGAAATAATGTTGTTTGCAGGAAAATAGATAGAGATGAGATCATCAAGATAGGTGGGAAAGCCTAGCTCAGAACATGGACCTAAAAATAATAATAGTAACATGACATGATTGGAAAGGGGAGGTGGGCTGTTTCTGGGAATGGAGGAGAAGAAAATGAGAGGGTAATGAGGAAAGTGAATACATCCAATGTAATACATAGAAATAGCATAATGAAGCTCACTAGAAGCTATTAAAGGGGGAAGGAGTATTATAGTATGTTTGATCAAAGCACATTATACAAATATATTAAAAATCACAATGAATTTCCTTTGTACAATTAATTAGCAATCATGAAAATTTTAAATTGTGTTTCCTATGCACAAGTGAAATATACTCTTGTAAATCTGAATACACATTACAAATTCAAGTTAGTGGTATATTTAGCTATAGATGTAGTTCATTGGTAGAGTGCATGCCCAGTAGGATCAAGGCCCTGAGTTCATCCCCAGCATAAAAAACAACACCCCAAACACCTAAAATAATGAGTATCTCTGAAATATGGGGAACAAGAAGCCAAGCACAGGAAAAATATTAAGGATATAAGCTTTACCTGCAGTGCTCAGAGAGAAAGATTCAAGTTTGCAAGTATTATGCATAGGATTGAAATAATTAAGATTTTAAACTTTATTAGCCAGGCACAATGGCTCACATCTATAATCCTAGTTACTCAGGAGATGGGGATTGGGTAGACTGTGGTTCCAGGCCAATCTGGAAAAAAAACAATGGAGGGACCTTAACTAATAGCTGAGTATCGCCATGTGCACCTGTCCTCCCAGCTATTCAGGCAGTGTAAGTAAGAAGGTCACAGTCCACAACGAGCCCTATCTTAAGAATAACTGAAAGCTGGCAGTGTGGTTTAAGTGCCTGCCTAGCAAACATGAAGCCCTGAGTTCAAACCCCATTCCCACCAAAAGATTGAAACTTTGTTAAATCATAATTGTATATGACCTTATTGTACTAATGTTCCATTTAGATATTTGATTATTTTTTTTCAAAATGTTAACTATTTTTCAACTGTTTCATCGTGAACTTCTCTGGGTACAAATCTTTGTCATCTTACACATTTTCTGTTGAGTGGATTCTTAGACAGCCCCAATTCAACTTCATTTCTTCTGAACACATTCGGTTAATATCTGAGCCACACACTTTGCACAAGCACCAAGTATTAACAACTCTTGAAATCATTACTAATTTGATACTGACTCATTTAATTTTAATTAGTACCTCTCCATTCCTTGGGGAGTTAAAAGGTGTTTGATGTTTTTGTTTTTGTTTTTGCTAGTCCTGGGGTTTGAACTCAAGGCCTAGGCACTTTTCCTCAGCTCAAGACTAGCACCGTACCATTTGAGCAACAGCACCACTTCTGGCTTTTTTTCTGTCATTAATTGGAAGTAAGAGTCTCAGGGACTTTTGTGCCTGGGCTGGTTTCGAGCCACGCTCCTCAGATCTCAGCCTCCTGAGGAGCTAGGATTACAGGCGTGCATTGGCATGCAACCTAAACATTAAAAAAACCAAAATACATTCACCAACCATACATTCACCATACAAAACACATTCACCATAGGAAGTATGTTTCCTTATAGACTTCAAAGGAAGAAACTTATAAGAAAAGAACAAAAGAATACACACAGAGAAGAAGCTTTCTCTTGCTTGACTCCTCGAGGTTTTTCTTCCTTTCACTGCCAGAGGAGAAAGAGAAGCTAAGAAAAGACAAATTCTGGGGCCAGGACGGCAAGAGTGAGCTCAGCTATGAGTCAGCCTGAAGCTCACAGGGTGACTCTCCCTGCACTGCAGCCCTGGTTATGTCATCGTCTCCATCCCCCCTCACCTGAGGCAGAGCCCTCCCCAGTGGGACCCATCTGGCCTTTCCAAGCAGTTGCTCTCCTCTTCCCACACATCCTGACTTCCGTTCAACAGAGCCTTTGCTCGGATGCGCAGTCCACATCAGCTCCTTTCCTTTGCTCACACTGCTGATCCTTCCGCCAAAATGATCCCCACACCAACCTTTTCCTTCATGCAAGGATTCCAAATGCCACCACTCTTTCCAGCATACCTTCTCTCATCCTCTAAATTTCAAATGATTTTTTAAAAAGTTATTTTAAACTTCTATTCAGTACTGAGGCAGACATTAAGAGCTAAGTTTCAAACCCTAGTTTGTTGGTGTGATCGTTAACTTAGTTATCAACTTGAACGGGCCTGGGCTGGGGATATAGCCTAGTGGCAAGAGTGCCTGCCTCGGATACATGAGGCCCTAGGTTCGATTCCCCAGCACACCACATATACAGAAAACGGCCAGAAGCAGCGCTGTGGCTCAAGTGGCAGAGTGCTAGCCTTGAGTGGGAAGAAGCCAGGGACAGTGCTCAGGCCCTGAGTCCAAGGCCCAGGACTGGCCAAAAAAAAAAAAAACAACACAAAAAAACCCCAAAAACTTGAACGGGCCAGGGGATACCCAGGTAGCTGGAGAAACAGTGGAGCTGAATGTGTCTGTGAGACTCCTCCTGGAAGAGATGAATGCTTATAACCACAGACCGAGGAAATAAAATTCCCCTTTGGCTAAGTGGGACATCCTATGATTCAGTGATGAGCTCCGTTGTACAAACTAGGTGGAGAAAGGGAAAATTTTCTCTCTGCTTAAGCTAGGAAGTCCATCTTCTTGTCTATCTTTTGTCCATCAGACATCATGGCTCCTGGTTCTTTGAACCATGGCTCTCCTAGATCTCAGCCTCGAGCTTTACATTGAAGGTGCCTCACTAGCTCTTGTGTACCTCCAATCCAAACATGGCAAATCACAGAACATTCTGGACTCTGTAATCATGTGCCCCACAGCACACAAAATATGGCACCGATCAGTTTTGTTTCTCTGGAGAACATGGACCAATACAAATTGGTTCTCCCACTTTCTATATGTGTTCCCTGGACAAATTGTTAAGAAAAATAAAAACTGGAGCCTCTGTGTCATCCCTATAAAATCATAAACTTACATAATATACCCACAATTCCTGATATATAGTGGAAACAGCTAGTTTTGTCTTGCATTAGAGTGATATATGTGTATATATATATATGTGGTATGCATGTATGTATAGATAGATAGATAGATAGATAGATAGATAGATAGATAGATAGATAGATAGATAGATAATGCTAAGGCCATTTCTAGAATAAGAAGTCTTGGCAGGAAGTACCTAGGCCCTGCACATTTAAATGCCCTCTAAATTATAAAGTCTGGCACAATGCTTGGCACACAGTCATTATTCTATAAGTGTATATTTGAATTTGGATCAGATCAAAGGCAAATCATTGAGAATTAACTTTGAACCAACATTTAATAAGCAAAAAAAGACAGACACAGTTTCTGTAATAAACTAACCAAGAAAAGAAAGTGGAGCAAAATGATTGAATGTGAGCTCAGATTCCAAGACGGGATTTTCCATTGGCTGGTTGTGAGACTCTGGGAAAGCCATTTACTTCATGTCAAAGGCTGGGTTCCTGTGTCTTTGAGGGGAGCTATTAATAGAAATCACCTCAGAGTTCCTGGGGAAGAGTAAATGAGATCATATACAGAGAGGAGAGCACCCGACATATAGTGAGTGCTCCATCAAAAGCAATGATCATTTCTATGGGTAAAAAAAGAAAAGCAATGATAGTGTGGTTTGAGAATTAAAGTCATTGAGGCAAGACTGAAATGTGTGACTCATTAGGTCACTAAGTCATTAAGTTCCTAAGGATGCTCTTTAGCTATAGCACTGATTTAAAATGAGATTAAAAGAGAGATATTTAAAAGAGAAATATTTTCAAATGCACACAATATTTTAGTTCATTTGAGCAATCTTGGCAAGTGTCACAATGTGTCACCTTAAGTTTTACAGGAAGTGTACATTTGCAGCTAAGATGGCAAGGTAGATGACACAATTTCATGCCATCATTGATTTATTGAGACTTGGCTATGCCAAGTATTTTATGAGGCAAACTCAAAATAGAAGAGATATCCCAGGAAGTTAGTGGTTAGGGTTTGATTCTCTCAAAATATAAGGACAATAAACAAAAAGGTTCTAAACGAACTACTCCTTTAAAAAAAATTAAAACTGTAAAGTCCAGAAAATAGAACAGAATTGACACATAGGCAAGTCTGATGGTAGACAATACTGCATTCACTTCTAATTGATGATGCATTTTTGCTGTGGGATTCAAAAAAAGAGAGCCTGGATAGGAATATTTTAAAAGAGGATTGCAAAACAAGAATTTCATTTGATCACCTAGCAGAGAATGGAGCTTTCCATAAATTAGGAGGGCACATCGACTCTGAAGTCAGAGGCAGGCAGAGAAGACTGAAACACTGAGCTACACCTGGCCCTGAGCTGGGCAAAAAGCCAAGGCCAAGAAGGCAGAGTAGGGAAAAAGAGCCCACCACCCACTGTGGATCTGTGCCTCATTCTCTCTTTTTATAATAAGTCAAGGTTGCACATTTCCATCTCTCTTTTATATGGGAATGGCCTTACCGACAGCTCCTTACTGGCTTTGAGACAGGAAGATTCTGAATTAGCAAACTGTTGCCAAACATCTTGTTCTGAGCTTTTCTGGAGCTAATCACATCCACGGAAGAAATGACTGGTTAGGTATAGTGGTCCATAGTAGTGATCTGTTGGGACCTAGGAATAATTAAGCAAATGTCAGCTGGGCTTCGCTGTCTCCTCATTCTGCCTGAGCTATGACTGGGCATCCTTCACCTACCTGTGGGGTTTCCCAATTACTCATGGCACAGCCTACATTCCGGTTCACTCTTCAGGACAATCTTTTTTTTTTTTTTTTTTTTGCCAGTCCTGGGCCTTGGACTCAGGGGCTGAGCACTGTCCCTGGGTGCTGAGGAATCGAACGCAAGGCTTCATGTATACGAGTCAAGCACTCTTGCCACTAGGCCATATTCCCAGCCCCTCTGGTTCACTTTTATTGTTCAGTGGGATACAGGCCTATGTCTCTACAGCACAGATGAGCAGGGAAGTACTCTGGTCTAATAGGCCTGCATGACAACTTTCTTTTTCCTTTTGTCTTCTTTAGTAAAAACAGGTTTTTGGCAAAACATAGCTTTATTGAGAAATTAAACTATGCAGGTAAAAGATACTTCCAATCTCCACCATCTGAAAGTTGATTTCCCCCTCAAGGGGAAACATATGTGTATGTATATATATATATACATATACATACATATATGTACATATATATACATATATATACATGTATACATACATATATACATGTATACATACATATATACATATATACATATGTATATATACATATATATAATTGCATATTGTACTATATATGTATATAATTGTATGTATATATACATATGTATATGTATGTATAATTGCATGTATATTACATATGTATATATAATTGTATGGCATGAACAGAAAAGGCAGCAGAGCAATATGTAGTTCAAGTATACTAAAGTCCTTGCATTTTCTGAGAAGTGGTAAAAAGCTCTATGTAAAAGTGCACACTTTATTGAGAATAATAAACCAAGACTGAACACTTACTTCACCATACAGGGCAACCACTTAAAGTGATGAGAGCATATGTAACTACATACACTGCCTAAACACACCTCAGAGTGAGCAAAACTATAAGTAGAAAGGATTTAACACTCAGCAGGAAACAGCACATATATTTCAAATTTGTATGTTTGGTTTTTTTTGTCTCTGAAAGCAAATCTTGATCTGTGCCATATAAAGGTAATAGCCTGCAATGCTTATGACTTAAATTCTCAAGAGCTAGAGTTCAGGGTAGCCATAGCTGATATAAAATGAGAATGCAAATAGCCCAGATTGTACTTCTTTGGCGATATGGGGTTTGAACTCAAGCCCTCTGGCTTGCTGGATAGGTGCTGTACTGCTGATTTTTTTCTCCCTAGCATGAACTGTGATCTTCCTGTTTATGCTTCCCACCATAGTTAGGATGACAGACACACCACTGCACCCAGGTTTTAGATGAGACAGAGTCTCACGAGTGCTGTTCACTAGGCTGGTCTTGAACCATAATTCTCCCAGTCTCAGCGTCCTGAGCAGCGAGAATCAAAGGCTTGAGCCACCACACTTGGCTTAAAGGAAAAGTTCTAATACCTAGAAGACACTGCTTGCAGTTCAAGTTCAGCTAAGTCAATTTCCTGCCTTAAAATACTGTATCATTTGTAGAAGCAGCACATCATCCAGAGTTTCTACAATGTCCAATAGGAACTGGCGCTGTGGCTCAAGTGGTAGAGTGCTAGCCTTGAGCAAAAAGAAGCCTGGAAGGGCTGGGGATATGGCCTAGTGGCAAGAGTGCTTGCCTCATATACATGAGGCCCTGGGTTCAATTCCCCAGCACCACATATACAGAAAATGGCCAGAAGTGGCGCTGTGGCTCAAGTGGCAGAGTGCTAGTCTTGAGCAAAAAGAAGCCAGGGACAGTGCTCAGACCCTGAGTCCAAGCCCCAGGACTGGCCAAAAAAAAAAAAAAAAGATACAATGTCCACTAAACTGACCAAAATTGATTGGTATTCAAAATGAAAAAATGTTACCATATCAGATTTATTTGATGAGAAAAGACAATAAATAAAGATACTTTGTACATTGGAACTATGTTTAAGGTAACTGTGCATGAAGACATAAAGGAAATATACATAGAATGAATGAAAAGTTAGGTAATATCCAAGGAGAAAGAAAAAAAAGCAATAGCAAAAGAGAACAAAATAGAAATCTTACAACTAAAAAATAAAAGATCTTAAATTTAATGGAGAATGGGAGTGACAGAAGAAAGAGCCAGTGAACTTGAAGATAGAGCAATATAATTATCTAATCTGATTGTAGAATTTGTATTTATATATATATATACTGAGGATTGAACGCAGGGGTTCATATATACCAGGCAAGTACTCCACCACTGAGCTATACCCCCGCCAAAAAATACCCAATGTGAAGGTAAAAGTTTGAAGAAAAAAATGTACAGAGCTTCAGAAACCAATGGGAAAATATTAATCTAGTGTTTGTGTAGTTAAAATCCTGAAGAGAAAGAAACGGAACAGAGAAAAAATATTTAAAGAAACAATGACCAAATATTTTCCAAATTGTTAGAACACATAAACTGAATTTATAGATTTAAGAAACTCAGCAAAAAAATCCACTGAGAAAACGATAGTGAAATCAATAGAATTACTGAAAAAAGAAAAGCAGAGAAAAATCTTGAATACACAATTGACAACTGAACAACATTGACTTGAATACTTTTTAGCTTTTTATTAGAAATTACGCAGCACAGAATACAAGAAAAGAACATCATAAGATGCTTAAAAAATAACTTATCTTAGAATTCTATACTAAGAGAAAATATCCTTTAATGCAACTAAATGAACTTATATATTTTAAGTAAGAATTATTTCAGCAAATTATGCAAAATGGAATCATATCTTCAGGAAGAAAAAAACTAGTATCAGAAATGGAAGTTTTTTGAGTTGAGTAAATGCAAACTATTGGGTAAAATTTCTCTAACAAGAGACATGTGCCTAAACGCCACATGTCAAGGAGAGCGCTAGTGGCTCATATCTATAATCCTAGCTGCTCAGCTGGCTAAGATCCAGAGTATTGTTGTTCTAGTCCAGCCTATGCAGAAAAGCCCCTGAGACTCCTTCTCCAAAATAACAAGCCAAAAGCAGAGCTGGAGAGGTGATTTAAATGGCGAATGCCAGCTGAGTAAGCTAGCTTTAACCTACTAGTGCCAAGACCAGAATCCAAGCCCCAGTACTATTTAAAAAACATACACATATCTGCATAAGCAAAACTTATGATATGACTTAAATAGGGTATCTATGACAACAATGGCTTAAAGAATGGAAGAGGATGGAAATGCTTTCGAATATCTATGGCATTATTCACATTTCACATAAACCAGGACAATATTAACTCAGAAGACAGTAGAAAGAATTAAGGATGTATATTTTACCCCTTAGAAAAATTTTAAAAATAGGGGAATAGCTAAAGTAGCAATATATAATTATAAATGAAGTGCTAAAAGTTATTTTACTCAAACCAAGGCATTCCTAATTGGGAAAATATTGTACCAACATTAAAATTTTCTTCTTAATAGTAAAGCAATCTTAACTCTTTTTATGTTGAAGTACAAAACATATAATGAATACATAAACATATATTTATGAAACTAAAACCTCAAGGAGATACAATGTGGGGGGAAATGTCTAAACAGTTTATTAAGATAATGATAATGGATTTAAAACCTAGTTGAAAAAGACCAAAAGAAAGTGAAAACAAAGTGGGAATAGAAGAAAGGAGACTATGGAAAATAAAAAATGAGAAAAATAGAAAACAAGTCCTATGTTGCTGAACATCAGAGATAAGTTCTAAGAAAAGTGTGGTTAGGATATTCTGAGAAATGAGTCAGTAGGTGACCCCACTGATGCTTGAACGTTAGAGTATACTTAACACAAACTAAGACATCACCTGGCAACACAATGTTATGGAACCAACATATGCATACAATCTGTTGTTGACTGAACTACTGTAACATGCTCCACAACTCTGTTAAAGCTGTAGCCTAACTCTAAATATATCAATAATTATTGCAGTTTCATGGGCTGAATACAATGCTTAACACAATCAACCTACCTACAGGATAATATGAACTGGATAAAACTTGAGCTTTGGAATAACGTATGTCTGTATTTAGACATGCCATATTTGTTTTTAATGTAATGTTTACATTGTCTTTGAGTAGCTATACAAAAGGATTTCAATTCAACATGTCAGTTGATGAATATAATCCACCTTGATCAATATCACCCCTTCTATCATTCTTCTCATCTCTCCCAATATTGTCATATTTGCTTTTAACAGATGTACAGTAGAAATGTTACTAATATTTCCTTCATAGTATTAAATTATATTATATGTGGGATATACTTAGTAAAGTGCTTATATCAAGGAGGTACTCAGGGGGCTGGGGATATAGCCTAGTGGCAAGAGTGCCTGCCTCGGATACACGAGGCCCTAGGTTCGATTCCCCAGCACCACATATACAGAAAAACGGCCAGAAGCCGCGCTGTGGCTCAAGTGGCAGAGTGCTAGCCTTGAGCGGGAAGAAGCCAGGGACAGTGCTCAGGCCCTGAGTCCAAGGCCCAGGACTGGCCAAAAAAAAAAAAAAAAAAAAAGGAGGTACTCAATAAATGTGAATCCCTTCTTTTATAATCTAATATAACATAGAAGAGGCAGTGAACAAATTCTTCAGCATAAGAAAACTGAGTCCCCCTAAAACGAGTTGGTAAATTATGGTCAGAGCAGAAATCTAAACTACCACTTTTTTTTTTATTACAACACAATCAGCACCATTCACTTATGGATCATAAGTGCCTACTTTTATCTAATGACAGAGTAGAGATAATCCATAAAGCCTAAAATAGTCATCATCTGACAGTTTCTAGAAAAGTTGACTCATCTCTGACCTAAAACATGATTATAGAATTTTATCTCTACCCAGTTAAAGAATTAGATAAATCTACTCAGAACAGAAGGACTGGAAATTACTTAAATAATTCCCAAATAGCACTTGCCCCTAGATATTCCAAGCCCTTTCTCTTTCTAGCCTTTTATTATGATATGTCTCAAATTCACACTGGCAGAATTGTCTATAGGGAAGATCACTAAAATCCACTATTTTACTTTATGGTTAGAAACCACAATTACTTTTATGTGTGTTATAGTTAGCTTTAAAGCTCTCACAGCATTTATTATTCCTCCCACTTTGCATACAAGAAAACTGAGGTGGAAAGAGGTTCAGCCACCTGTTAAGTCGCCGGCAGTGGGGAGTATTGAACCTCTCATCTTGTGGTCCAATCACCGACCACTTCACATACAGTCTGCTCTCTGATATTCCTAGTTTACTGAGAGAACCGTTAGGGTGTGCACTCAGGGTAAAAGCATTCCAAACTCTGCCTCAAATAAGCAAATAAACTGTGTGGAAGCTCTTACATATAAAAGCCCCAAGGCACTTTCAAAGGAGGAATAGAGGCCTTTAGTTAAGTAATTAAAACTATTAGTCCTTGCTTGCATGCTGTAAAAATTTACAAAAGCAGGGAGCATGTAATGCAAACCTATTAAGTTGGCACAATAAACACCACTTAAACAATCCTCTCGTGTCCAGGGAAAAATCCCCAGTGTGATACTTTTAGCACACAGCAAATTCAAGCAGTAATTCTTCAGGCCGGCTAAGCACCAACCAGGCTCTGCACCAACACCAGAGAGAAGAGAGTGGCCTACTGCTGAATGTGATGGAGAGCAGGCTTCTAAAGCGCCGCAGGCTAGTAGAGCAGTAGGTACACATTCATGCATACAAGCAAGCATCCACCTGGAGAACCAAACAGAGGAAACCTGGTCATGAGTAAAGAAGGGGGCACTGTTATGGTTTACATCAGAAGGCTCTCCTTCAAAGCTTCCTCCTATGTTGAAAGTTTGGTCCCCAGCTGGGGGTACGATTAAGAGGTGATTGAATCAACAGGGCACTGTCATCGATGCATTCATCAGTGGACCAGTTTGTACTGAATGGATATTAGGAGGTGACACCTGGTTGGAGAAAATAGATAGCTGGGGGGAAGGTGGGGAGCCTTTGAAAGGTAGACCTTGTCGCTACATTCTTCCTGTCTGTTAGTCTGTCACGAGGTGAACCAGGCGTCATGCACAGAAGCAGTGAAGGCAAGTGACCACTAAAACAGGGCCCCAAATTACCTTCTTTTTTTGGTTTTATTCCTGAAGGGTTTTTTTGTTTGTTTGTTTGTTTGGTTGGTTTTTTGCCAGTCGTGGGGCTTGAACTCAGGGCTGAGCACTGTTCCTGGCTTCCTTTTTTTTTCTCAAGGATAGCACTCTACCACTTGAGCCACAGCGCCACTTCTGGCTTTTTCTGTTTAAGGCTTCATGCATGCTAGGTGAGCATTCCACCACTAAGCCACATTCCCAGACCCTAAAGTTACTTTTTGAAGCAACAAAAAAGTGACTAATGGAAAATTTTGTGCCAAGAAGTAGGGTCTTGTCTTTTCTTTACAGTCCTGGGGCTTGAACTCAGAGCCTAAGTACTTTCCCTGAGGCCAGTGGTCTGACACTTGAGCCACAGTTGCACATCTGGCTCTTTTGGTAGTTAATTGGAGATAAGAGTCTAACAGGCTTTATGGGCCTGGGCTGGCTTCGAACTGCAATCTTCAGATCTCAGCCTTCTGAATAGCTAGGATTACAGGCATGAGCCTCCAGCGCCGACTAGGATTTTTTATTGTTATATAGGCCCAGTTGAGTCTTATATGGCTCTGAAGCAGGCTCATCTTGACAACTAGAAATAGTGAGCACGCTATAAAACTGGAGGCTAACGGTTCCTTCCAGTGGGAACTCGGACCAGAGTGCTAATAAGAATACAGTAAAGACTGTACTTATGAGATTGAAGATGGTTGTGCGGATTTGGGGGAATTGAACTAGAGGCTATTTGTGTTGCATTTTGGTAAAGAACTTGTGCATGCCTTGAGACTGTGGAAAGCTGAGTTTGAAAGTGTTGGGTTAATCAACTTCGTAGAGGATGTCATGGCAGCTCAGTGTTCAGGTTGTGACATGGATAGGGCTGGCAGCTTTTTAGCAAGACTGACTCTAAGAATCAAGAGCAGAAAAGATGTGAAAACCTTGAAGTTTGACCAGAAAAGGAGTATCTTTAAAGTTGGGGCCAAGGGAACTATAGTTGCCAAAAATACATGTGTCATTAAAAAGTTGTTTATACCAAGGAAATGGGAGAAAAGTTTTGACACAACAATCCAGGATTTGGCCAGACCTACCCCACTGTAGGCTCAAGGTAGTAAAGATACAAGCTCATTCGAAAGACTGCTTACTGAATAGATCTTTGGAGAGTCCTTTCTCACACAGATGCTTAAGGAAGTGTTTTTCCATTTTCAGCTCTCCAGACCCTCAGACGCTCCTGCAGCCATAATCTAAGGGGACCCAGCTGTTGACTGAGCTGGCAGCAAAGCTTGGTAACATCCACATAATGTTTTTGCAGTCATGCAGAATGCTTTTTTTAGAGTTGGAGTCTACCCAGATTTCAAAGGAAGCCCTGGAAGATCAGGATATGTGTAAGCAGTATCAGAATCTATCTGCAGGCAATCCCCAAGAAGGCAATACATGAAGCAGTAAGAGCGAAATCAAAGCTGAAGTAGAGAACCCAGGAAGTTAGAGACAACAGGAAAGCCACAAACAAGTGGAGCAAGCCCAGGAGAAAATCTACTTGGAGCTGCAGCCAGCAGGGGTTGAGTTACCTGAGTCCTTTGGAGTTCACCTCTTGCCACTGTGTGCCCAGATGCCGAATGTGGCATTATTTAATGCTTGCCCTGCTGGGACTTCAGTCTTACCTGGGCTAGGTCTTTCCTTACTCTTCACTGACCCTTTACTTATGAGAATGTTGATTCTGTGCCACTGTATTTTGAACGTTTATAACTTGCCTTTTGATTTTCATCAGGGGAGGGGAGGTTACCTTGAGTCTCAAAGGAGATTTGAGCTTTTGAGAAGTTCTAGAACTTTTGTGAGTGTGGAGAGTCTTGGAGATGGACTAAATGCATCTTGCATTATAAAGTGGACATAAGCCTTTAAAGTCTAGAGGTTTGGCTATGAAGTATCCCCCAAAAGGCTCTGGCTGAGGTGCATTATGGGAATGCCAGGCCAGATATTGATCTGGTCATGCAGGTACCAGACTGTCCACCTGGTATGCATTTTGGTCAATTGCTTGCTCAACTTTTTTTTTTTAAGGAAGACAACTCTGTCCAGAAAAAAAGATATTAACCCTGGGAAACTGGACAGAATATTCCAGCTAAGCTGAGGTGAGCAAGGTAAAGAGTGTTTGAAGAATGTTTCTGAGGAAGATGTCAAGTGGTGTCTCTAAATCACCCCTAAATAAAACCAGGTTTTGGTGATGAGGAAGAATGTCATTACCATCTATATTCCTTCCTCAGAGTGCTCTGAAATCATCATCCAGCTCATAGCATTAACTACTGCATGTTTCTCTTTGCAACAAAGGCCAGAATGGCTCCCTTGACCATGAGACGAAGTATCAGGCTTAAAGAGATCTTTCTCTGCTCCTTCTGATAGTCTTCGAGATGCTCCTATTTTACACATGAGGAATATTAAGTGAGGCCTACAAAAGTTAAGTAACTTCTGAAGACCGTACAGTATACCATGACAGAACTGGACATGGAACTCATGCTTACTCATGCCTACTGCTATGACAGACTTTTGTAGCTTCATTGAATATGGGTTGCCAACTGAATTGAATACAGAGTAATACACACAGTGATAACACTTATAGATAGGGTTTACAGAGAAAATAATTGCTGGGTAAGAGCCATTTTCCACAATATTCCTGTTAAATTGTTTTAAAGTTTATCTGACTCAAATATACATGAACACACATATGAACATACATGCATACATGTGTACAAATGTGTACAAATACACACGTGTATTGAGAGGGATCAACTCCTTCCTGATAGTAATCTACTTCTGGGACTCTTGCCAACTTGGAACACAGTTCGGAGTAACTCTGAATGGTTCTGAGTAACAATTCCTGGCGATTTAAGAATCCTTCCAATTCCCTCTCCTCCTCCCTAACTTTCCTTCTAGGATTGTATCCACCAACTTCCCACCACTAAAACAAATACCTGAGATAAACAATGTATAAAAATGGCAAGATGTATTCTGGTTCCAAGTTTTGGAGATTTTTAGTCCATGGTCATTTGGTGCCACTGAACTGGTCCCCATTGGTTTGGGGCTGGTAGCGAGGCAGCACATCATGGCAGGAACCTGTGGTGAAGCAAAGCCATTCCCTGCATGGCAATAAACTAAATGAGAGGATGGGGAAAGAGCTAGAGGCCCACTATCCCTTTCAAGAGCATATCCCCAATGACTTACTAGGCTCCATTTCTTAATGATTCCACCACTTCCCAATACCATTGTGGAGGCCAAGCTTTTGTCACATGGCCCCTTGGGTGGGGTGGGGGCACTTGAGATCTGAACTAGAGAAAAGGTAATCCCTTGCTGCTCCTTTTTGGGGGTGGAGGTGGAATTTGAGCTTAGGGCCTCATGGTAGGCTGGCACCCTTCCCCTTGAGCCATGGCCCCCACCCCCTGACTCTTGCTCTAAAGCATTTCTGCTTGCCTCCTGCTGTCCTTTTCAAGGCTTTCCACAGCTAAGTGATGAGTACCAAGAACAAGAGTCCATCAGCCAGACAAACAACTCAATACAGCCCACAACATAGTATTTGGCCTGCTCCATATTTTAGAAATATTTCATTGGTTCCATTCAAAAATATTTTTTTTAGGAATTGGGTATTAGGGGGATAGGAGAGCAATAGAGGGGGTGAGATTGATGGAAAGACATGAAATGCCATAATTAAATCCTCCCCAGCCCAATAACTAATGTATGCCAATTAAGCAATGGAAAACGTTATTTTAAAAAGATCCAGATCTCTGGTTTCTCTTGGGAAGATCTGGCAAGCAGGGCCTGCATCTGTCCATGGCAGTATCTGCTTAAGAATGTGGTCTCTCTGATTGCTTCCCTCATTTGCATCATGTGCCTGGCCCAAGGTGTTTGGATTTGTGGTCATGGAAGCAGATGGCTGAAACATTAAACATTAAACAAATGAGTTAGACAGGTGTGGACATAGGACTCAAAGGACATATACCTACCATCTGAGGTTGATGGTAGAATCAAATAATACCAGCTCCTTGATGTGACTGTTAGAAGTCTTGCTGCTGAGAAAAGGCTCAAAAAACCCTTTTCTCCTAGTATCGCCAGCAACTCTATCAACAATGTTATTATTATAGAAACTAGCTCCAGAAGGATTTGCCAAAAGCAACTTGGAAATATATTCCTTGCTCTACAAGAGGCCATACTCCTGTTAAAATTTTCTAAATTCTCGTTCCTTGTTGCATTGTGTGATACACACGAGTGCTTAATAATTACCTGTAAATAAGTTAATGAGTCTAAGAATCAATGAATCAATGAATGGAAGTGACGAAGGAAGGAATTGCTCTGTTGTGAGGCCTCCATTGAAGTTCCAGAGAGAAGGAAAACGGAAGAGGAGAAGAACGAGGAGGAGGAAGAGAAGGAGGGGAGCAGGTGACAGAAGAGGAGAAGGAGGGAGGAGGAGGAGGAGAAAAGCCTCTTTAGGTATGTAGGAGCACAGGTAAGCAGTCAGAGTGATCATGTGCAGAAGACGCCCAAGAGAAGCCTGGGACCCATCAGCAGGTTATTGGTGGAAGGTTCAATGAGAAGTGGGAGTGGTGGTCCCCAGGGACAGCTTTGTTCTGATTTGATTTTCAGGGTCGAAGAACTTGATGGAAGTTTTCAGAGTGAGGCACTTGGGTGATCTATTTTGGAGGGATTCTCTGGAGAATAAGAAAATGAGAGCTGCTGGGCACCGTTGTGCAATAGTGCTATTCAGGGACAAGGTGACTCAGGGACACCCTCCTAGCCTGATTCTGCTGCCTGGTGTGCCATAGGAGTCCCTGCAAATGAATAGTTTTGCATTAGTGGGTGATACACAATACAGCATAGACTAGCCAACGAAGGGAGGTGTTGTTAGAAAGAGCCCATGTCCTATGTGGGAGATTGGTGTGAAGTAAACTTCTTATTAACATATAATAAAAGCAATGTAGAAAAAGATGCACAGGCTGGATATGTAGGAATGAGTTCTCAAAAGGTGAACATGGCTACCCTACCTGTGCCTGGTCAAGGAAGTGTGATTTACACATTAGTGCCCATCCAACCTCCTGTATTCCCCAGGTTTCCTGGCCCTGCTGCCCCGCAGGTCAAGCATGAGACCCTGAGATCTGCATTTTCCTGCATCTCCAGATGGCCCCATGGGCCACTTTTGAGAAATAATGGTCTTTAGGAAGAGAGCCAGTGCCAGAGTCATGAAGACTCGGACTCAGAGCTCATCTTCCTAGCCCCCCCCCCCCCGCCCCTTTTCTGGAGAGGAACTTGATCTCCGAGGGAGATCAGGGTGAGGGTTTAACTTATTCTTCTATTTGCTTTGAGGATTAAATGAGAAAATGAATGTGATTCTGGGAAAACTGCTAAGCAAAGTATCTGTGCAAATCTATGCTAGAAATGTGGGCACACAGGGACAAGTGTGATGGTTCGTGCCTCTCGTTCCCACTACTTGAGAAGCAGAAATAGTAGGATTGAGGTTCAAAAGAATGTAGCAAGACCTCCTCTCAACACACAAGTTGGGGTGTGGTCTGCAGCCAATCTTCAGCAAAAATACAAGATTCTACCTGCAAAAAAAAAAAAAAACACAAAAAAAACTAAAGCAAACAAGGGCTGGGGATATGGCTTGATGTAGAAGAGCCCCTATTCAAGCAAGCACAAGGTCCTGAGTTCAATCCTCACTACCACCCCCCAAAAAGTTCAGCCCATAATAAGTACTCAGTAAAGGTCTATGATACAAATACGGCCATAAAACATGGCTTTGTCTGTAAGTCTTTGTGGCCAGCCCCAAGCAGGACCAGGGCTTCCTTGCACCTGGGCACAGGAGAGGGCCATTTGAGAAGAACCAGCACACAGCCACTCTGGGATGTGAGTTTAGTCCTGGCTTTGCCCCTTGCTAGCTGTGTGCCCTGACCTTGCTGTCAGATGAAATGAGAGACTGAGGAAATTTCTGAGTGCTCCATCTGCCTCTCCCTCCTCCCGCCCCCAAGGAGAGCTGACAAGTGTTGCTATTCGTAGCTGAAGCTGAAGGGAAAGTTCCACTGCTGGGCCATGAAAGGTCCTCTTGAGAGGCCTCCTGTGGACGCATAGACTGAGTGTTCTTCAGTGGGCACCTGGGGGGTGGGAGAGAGGGCGGAGAGCACTGTGGTTAAAAGGCCAAGGCGCCAAGAGCTGGTGGGAACCTATCTCAGGTGCTCATGACTTGTGGGGGGCAGTGGGGGGGCACGGGCAGGAAGGGACTGAAGATAGGGGTTTGCTCTGCACCTGGAAGATCTCATTTCACTTCTTCCAAACACAAGAGGCTGACATCTGAATTGCTGGAAAGGAAAGGGAAAACTGGGCTGTTTCCCGCTTCACTCCTTTTTCCTGTCTGTGTTGAGATCACTTCAGAACCAGCCTTGACTTCCAGATTGGCTTTAGGGTTCATCCCAAAGTGACTTCTTTTCTCCCCTCCCTCAGAGATGATAGTGATTGGTTTCCCAGGAGATGGGGTATAAATAAAATTAAAAGAAAAAAACCACACATTCCAGATTACAGTTTGTAGTCTCCTGAATCAGGTAGTCTGGGGTCATGTCTAGAATCAAAGGTTGCAGTCTGTGTATGATAAATCAGGTGGCCTTGAGCAATTTATTTCAACCCTATTTTTTTTTTTGACCATTGATAAGCCCAGCTCAAGACTAGGCCCTGGGGAACTAAAAGTGCAAGTTCCTCATCCTTGAGAGCAAGGCTGTGAGGCATAGTCATGAAGACTGGAAACTGTCCAAGGTTACTGGGCCAAGAAAGTGGATAGGAGCTGAAGTGCAGCCTGCCAGCCAGACACATGGGATTGGGCCTTGCCCCCTGAAAGAAAGGGGGTGTGTGTGGGGGTCTTCTATTAAGCTCAAAAAAGGTGCTATAATAGGCTAAAGACAAGCCTTTCAAGGAGGCCGTATCTGGCTGCTGACACAAGATTACAGATAAAAGCTCCATTTCTTTGTCATCTGAAAACAAAACAAATTAATCTAGTTCTTTATGTAAATAGTGGTTGAGAAAATCAAAGGACAAAATAGAGATGGAAACACTTTGCAGTCATCGCTAAGAGATAATACAACTCTAATGATACCAGCCTGCGAACATACATTTCAAAGTAGCTATGTGACCTTGGAGTTGTCACTTTACTTGTCTGGGCTTTCTCTTCTTTATGTAGAAAATGAGAGACTGTACTATTTCAGTTAATTCATTTGTAACTACTTGCATAAAACTCAGTGTGTTTACTTACAGATTTATAAGCACATTCTAGCTACCACAAATGACAGAAACCTTTGTTTCTCTGGGTCTGGCTTACTTTACTTAATATAATTTTTCCAAGTCTTTCCATTTCCTTATGAATGGTACAGTATCATTCTTTCTGATGGATGAGTAAAATTCCATTGTATATATACACCACATTTTCTTGATCCATTCATCCACTGAGGGGTATCTGGGTTGATTCCATATCTTGGCTATGGTGAATAGTGCTGCAATGAACAATGGTTGTGTCAGTGGCTTTGTTGTTGTCGTGTGTGTCATCTATTGGATAAATGCCTAGGAGTGGAAGTATGGTAGACTCTAGCAGAGCTCAGATTGTGTAATTCTTTAGAAAGACAGAGCCAAAGCCCAACAAAATAAATACCAGCAAAGGGGGACTTGGAAGAGAGGTAATGGAGACCAAAGGGAGAGGGTCAAATAAACAAAGGGGAGAAGGGGGGAAATGCAGTATAAACTTAAGAAAAGTAAGGGGAGGCCTGGGCGGAAGTGTGATGAGAATGATGAAAGGGGTGACACTGATCAAGATGCATCATATTTATAACCCATTTCCTTAAATGGCAACCACTGTGTGCATCTGTTTAAAGATAATAATAAAAATAAATGAGAAAGATGGAATACAACAGTAGGTGTCAGATTGTGTCATGTACACGAACCTCTAGAATATGGCCTTGCCTTTGCTTCAGAGAACTTATTTGAGTAGGGCAACAGAGGAATCTAAGACTATGAGCCCATATTCCAGGTAATCCAGTAGGCACATGATTAAACCCTAGCTCTTTCCAGATCTGACTGGTCCAGATCCTCTGGTCCACATGTCACAACAGACAGAAGTCCTGACAAGTGTGAGGTCACAGGAAAAATAGGGGCAGTGCCAGGACCCCTAAACTGAGTTTGATGACCTTACTAATGGCTTTACAGAGACAGGCTTCTGCCACTACCCCCGAGCAGACTTAGCAGGCCCTGGACACTCACCAGTTACACCCTGAACCACACAGAGATGTGGTCACTCTGCCTGGGATGACCGCACCCATTCTCCTAACTGAAAAGTAGGGCCAGATGTCCCTAGCTGGTTCCCCCTTGGTCTTTCTGAAAATAGAAGCCTGTATGTCAAAACAAACAGCTTCAATGGTACAGCACTTACCAAGCATGTGCAAGGCTGTTAGTTTGATTCCAGCACACACAAAAAGACACACACACACAAAACAAACCCCCAAAACTCAAGACTTTAGCCAGCCTAGAAATTCTCAGCATTGTTAATCTAAAAATCCTTGGAGAGTTTGTCATTTGCACCTGGCCTTAGGTAATTAGCTACTTCTTCCTTCTCTCACTCATAGTTCACAAACCTACTCCACCCCACATTCTGTCCAGACCTGTGCTAGGGGCCTGTGACCTAGAAACAGCAGGGCAGTCCAGCCTTCTCTTCATCCCCTAGTCATATTCATGAACACAGAAACTACCACCTGGTATCAAGAGATTTTTATGGCAGTGAAGCCTTTTCAGTCTAAATGCTTTCAAAGATGCCAAGTGACATCTTTGTCGATGACCTGTGACCCAGGAAGCAGAAGCTCCCTAAGGAAACTGGAAATAACCAAAGAGGGGAATGTCAGTAACCTTGGAACTTGATGGGTTGTCCTCCCTTATCTAGGATCATCGCTCCTCATGGACATTCCCCAGCCATTTTCCCACCACAGTGTCTTCTTGCTCTCCACAGGTCCATCTGAGAGCCAGTGCAGCCTGCAGTAATAAACATAGCAGCACACAGACTGATTGGCTTGGGTGGCATCTCCATGTTAACCATGTGTCGCTGTCAGCCTACACAAGGGTTCTTGTCCCAGTATCTCCAACCCACTGTAAAAACCAACCTTTAGATTCCCCAACTCCTCCTCTGCCAGTTGGGAGAGACAGGAACCGAGGGCACAGTCCCTCTCTTTTCCATGTTGAAAAGGGCATTAATGGGCAGGAATGAGAGCTATCATTGAGTCAATATCTGCTCCACACCTACAGCTTTCTTTGTGTTCTTCCCAATAGCTTCCAAAGAGGAATTCTAGCCCTCATCATTTACCCATGAAGGAACATTGCTGGTAGATGTGGCCAGTTTGCCCAGACTTGCCTCTCAGTGCAAGGGAGGAGCCATGGCTAACAGCTAGACATGTTGAGTGACTCCCATGAGCCAGGCTCAGGCTGAGCTCTTCTGAGGTGTTTGTTTCTTTATTTTTGAACAACTTATGAACTGGATAATCCTGTGATTTTCACTCCCCAGATGGAGAAACTGAGGCTTAGAGAACTAAGTCACTTGTGCGGGGGTCACTGCCAATATCTGAAGGAGGGAGTTGGTTGTAGTCAGAGAGCTGTAATTCAGACACCCTGGATTCTTGGCTATCTGGGCTGGAAGCCCTTTGTTCTATGTGAGAAAACCGATTTAAATGGATTTTAAAATAGAGTGTGAATCCCCACTGAGTGCAAGGCTACACTGAGGAAAATAAAGGATGCTAGAATTGGTCTCTAGTAATAAAAATAGATTTAGAGAAGCAACTCCGTCAGTAGTGCTAGAGTTGCTAACACATGCACTGGAAAATCCTGAAGGAAGCAGAAGGAGGACTGAAGGAATCACTAGGTGATACTTTCATTGACATTTCCTATTATTTTCCTGCTTTACAGTGGGCAGCAGATGGGCCTCTCAGCAGGTTCCCCTGGACTTGCCCCACTGTGTGACAGCCGAGAGCTGCGGTGGGCACAGCCTCAGTCATAGGTCCAACCTCAGGCTCCAGATCTGCCTTCTTTCATCTAAGGGTGAACACATGATCAAAGCTGGTCTAACCCAAGCAAAGGCCAGGGTTGGTTTGATTGAGTTGAGAAGTTTTTCTTCCTCTCTCTTTCCTGGGAAACAGGTGTCTATGTGGCCTGGAAATTCTCTGCCACATCTTGGCCACTAGGAAATGCAGCCTAACAACAGAGCCAGGACAACAAGGGCAGCAGGGCCAAAAGAGCTCTAGGAAAATGGAGCAGGATCCCAGGCCTGATATTTTCAAGAAGAACCAGTTAATTTCTTTTGATCACTTTTAGGCACGTACAGCTGGGTTTTCTGATATTTGTCACCCAAAGCATCCCAAATCAACAAAGGTGTATCTTGGGAAAATATAAGAAGAAATCCATAGTATTTGACTCTTGATGTAATCAGGACCAAGATCAACCAAATATCTTCTGGCTTTGAGATATGGAAAAGGTAGAGCAAGCTACTATAAACAAAAAGAGACTGTATGTGTCAGCTCAAGAACATGAGTGGCTAAGGAGTAAATCAGGCTTCAAGGCCCAGGTAAGGGCAGGCGTTCAGACAAGCCAACAGAAGCACATGGCTTTCCATGTCTCCACCGGTTATTGTCTTTCTTTCCATGTCTGTGTTGTGTTCTGTCTTCTGATATATGGGGCCTTATTTTTTTTTTTTTATCTGATCTCCCTTCTCAGTTGGAGTTCATATCTGAGCACCTCTCGTGTTCAAGTCCAGTAGAAAGGGCAAAACTCTGACATCAAATTAACCAAGAAAACCTCTGGAATTTTCTGTGTGGGCCTCTTTTCTGTGAGGGGAACCCTTGGCTTCCCCTCCTGGACTTGGCGCTGTGGGCACGAGTATGGACTTCCCCAGGACACTCAGGCCTCGCTCCTGTGACTCACTGCTAGAATAACACAGAGATCAGCATCACAAGGTGCTTGACCAAAAGTGGGGGTGATGCTCCCCCCCTCCAACTCAGCCCCACCTAGATAAGTAGGCAGCAGAAGGGCAGATGTCCTCCAGGGCTCACTGGAAAAGGCCCCCTAGATAATGTTCCTTACACAGTGTAGATCCGCAACAGGCGGGTGCACAGAAAAAGTTGTTTATCCTGACTAGGATTTAGTTCCTCTGCTGGGTTTGCCAGCCTAAAATTGAGACTCGTTTCTGTGAGGTCTTTTGTTCTTCTTCCTTGATTGTCACTGTTCTTCCTATAAGTGTTTTCTGAGACTAAATGAAGATGGTGATGATCGTTTTTACATTTACTAAATGCTCAAAGGATAAGCACATTATCTCACTTCATCCTCAGTGAAGGTTCTCAGAGATTGGGGATGGGTGGGGAGGGATTCGCTCCCCAGGGAACGTGTCACAATGTCTGTACACAGTGGGTTGTCACAACTCGGGGGATATTTGGGTTGAGCCCCAAATACTGCTGAACACCTGACAGTACCCAACATAGGACAGTCCCCATGGCAAAGGTTCAACCAGCATGGAATATCCATAGCACTAAGGTTTAGGAGCCGTGTGTGTGTGTGTGTGTGTGTGTGTGTGTGTGTGTGTGTGTCCACCCCAACAGATGAAGCTTAGAAAGATGTTCAACGTAACCAGCCAAGTGGTAGGTTTAGAACTTCAGTCCCAAATCTTTGGCTGTTATTTCTTGATGATTAATCCTAGAATTTGAACTCATTGTCCTTCTACCCCACCTCACCTCAACACTTTCTGCCTCTGCCATGCCTACTTCAGCCCTGGCTCCCTGAAAATCAGTATACCAGAATTGCTGGTAATGCTAATGAAAGGTCATATACATAAGTCGGTATATGAGTCAAGTTCTAGCAAAAGCATTAGACCTTACCCTAAAAAATAACTATAGCAAAAAGGGGCTAGGAGGATGGCTCAAATGGTAGAGTGCCCATCTAGCAAGTGCCAGGCCCTGGTAATACCCTTTTATGACTAAAAATCACCAAATAAATCTATTGTGGGCCACCACGTGTGTTTAGGTCACAGTGGGATGTGCAGCAGAACCTACCTAATTTTAACTGCCTTTCAGCAATGGGAAACACTCAGCAAATATTTGAAAGGAATGCCCAGAGCTCGAGGCAACCACAGAGGAAATGAGTGTTGCTGGGTGGAGGGAGCCATGGAGACCAACACACCAGGGCTTCCTCAGACACTTCGTGGTTAATCGCCCAAGATGACTCATGTCTTGGCCGGTTCCTTCTGTCCCATTTTGCAGGGGACTTCTTTTTATAGTTCCCACTGTCATCCACTCTGTCATCAAGGGCCTCCTTGCTTACCAGGATCATTGATCATAGAAAGTTCCATTCTCTGCATGTGAGAGCTGTTACATGTCATTTGGAAGGGGTTTAATTTACTGGGCATCAAGCCACTGGGAAAATCCTCAAAGTGATGGCATCTAAACAGTGTAAGAAAATGTAAGCGGTGTTCCTTGTCCCTTTCTGGTTTGTGTGTTCTTCATTGCCAGCCTTCCGGTAGATAGAAGGAAAGTCCCAAGTCTGTGACAAACCTGGATTTGAGTACTGACCTGGCCACTTATATTGTGCCATGGACTAAGTTATATGGCTTCTTTGGGTGTGTGTTTCCCAAACTGCAAAAGGAATCAATAGTAAGTTTCTATATCAATGTTATAAGAAATACCAAAGGGGGGGCTGGGGATATGGCCTAGTGGCAAGAGTGCCTGCCTCATATACATGAGGCCCTGGGTTCGATTCCCCAGCACCACATATACAGAAAATGGCCAGAAGTGGCGCTGTGGCTTAAGTGGCAGAGTGCTAGCCTTGAGCAAAAAGAAGCCAGAGACAGTGCTCAGGCCATGAGTCCAAGCCCCATGACTGGCAAAAAAAAAAAAAAGAAATACCAAAGGGGTACCTGGCACAGAGTAGGAGCTGAAATGATAGTTCTGGAAACTTCTCTTGGCCTGCTACACTGCTAATCAGGACTGAGGTGAGGCAGGATGATGGCCTGGGATTTGGGGGTGACTCCTACCACTGCTATGGAAGGGCAAAGCCATGCAACTTTCAATCCCAACATTTCCTTAGCCTGTCTCCACACCATTGTGCTTCCTTCTCATTCCTCAACCTTGCTTTCAAACACTAGCAGGAACAGTCCTTCGAAACTAGAAATCCTTTTCTCCTCTCACATTATTTCTCATAGAAACAGCCTCTCTGCAGTCCCCAATGAATAAATGCCCAGGGCCATAAGGCCGCAGCACTGGCCATGCATTGTCACTTTCCGGTGAATGAGGACTCCATACAGTCATCTCCAACAGAAGGAGCACTCACAGGACACTTCAATCCGAAGGCCTTTTCCACAACGGTGGCTTACAAACGCAAAATAGTCCATGTCCCAGGAGAAGTCTGAAAGAACTATTCTTGCCATGCAGGGGAAATGAACGACCCAAAAAGAAAAAAAGGAAAAAAAAAAGATGCCAGCAAGATCCCACAGCCTTCAGTGTGAGAACTGGGCTCCACAAGGTAAAGGTTTGTGAGGCTGTGAACTTTGCATCATCCTGGAAGTGGTGTCAAGGTGAAAGGGGTGGCCTCCAGAGAGAGGGCAGGTGAAGGGGGGCGCAGGGGATGGCATTTGGAAGAATCAAAAACCCCACACCTCTACCAGGAAACCAAGAGCCAGATGCGGGTATAGAGCTAGGTAGGCAAGAAGCAAACAGCCTCTTTGTTTTTACCCTAGCACCCAGTAAAGCAGTTTCCTTCTCATCCAACAGGGCATCCAAACTTAATAAACGATATGATTGGACATCAGGCAAAAAGAAACAAAAGTCTGCTACTCGAATTTTATGAGCATTTCCGTGTTCCCTCTGACCCTCTCCTGAGGCTCTGCTCTCAAATCCATGCCCCTGGAAAAACAGTGTCGGAAACTCTGTTGCATCTCTTGGCCTTCCCAGTGAAATGTCCCACAAATGAATCCTCACTTTCTTCCCAGAGGTTCCCCATGTTCCTGCCTTGTGGCCAGCAGTGTTAGAAGCTTCCTATCACACCTGGGAGCTCCCTCCTGAAGCTGCTGAGACCCTTGGACGCGCCACAGACCAGCAGGTGACCGTATGCAGTCAGTGTCACAGTGCCGCATGCATCTTACTCCCCCTTCTTCAGTGGCTCCTCCAGACAGACTTCTGATGCTGCTGAGATCCCTCTTATCACAGTTTTCCAAACACTCTTGTCTTGTGTTTTATCAACACCTGAGGTAGCAACTGTTCGCATGTATGTAATAGCCGGTGAAGTGGGAGTTAAAGACACATTTTTAGCATGCCATTTAGGAATTTCTTTCTGGCTGCTTCTCTGAGTCAACAGGGAGAGAACATCTTCCCTTTTTCCGAGATAAACCCCAGATTAGCACTTAGATAAACGTAAGGCATTGGTCCGGGGGTCTGGGGTCTGGAGGTGGGGGAGGAACGGAAATCAGGATGACAGTTTCTCCTTACCTCCCTCTTGTGGGGTCTGCCGCTCTCTTTGCATTCTTCATATCTCCTAAGGAGACAGAACTGCTACAGGGCTTCAGAGATGGGAGAGGGTAGTGCTGGAGGGTGGATGAAGATAAGGGAGGGAAAGTTTTAGATAAAGTAGAATGACCAGTAAGTTTCCTTGCATAGCCTCTCCCACACAGCCGTTCCCTAACCAAGCCCAGTTCCCAGTTCAGTTTGTCTGAACCTCTCCTAAGTACACTTTTCTTTTTGTTCTTATTCTGATTAACACAGTTCTCATCACAAACATCCTTTTGGTTCTGTGTCTGCCTTGTACAATTTAACTCTTGGTTATAGCAGTTCCCCAATGGAAAAGGATAAAAGGGGAACTTTTTACCATTTACACGTTTATTTCTCTGATATAACATTAACACATATTCAAATAATGCAAAAATGCCTCATATTTCTGCATTGTAATAAGGTGAAAATCCTTCATTAGACCATTAATGGAGATAAGCGTTCCAGATTATTCTGTAATATACCACTAGAATGCTCTTGTTCTTAGCTAACATTAAGACAAGCACTTTACATTTTACTTTGTTATGGAACTTAAGCATCACAACTATCCTGAAGTAGGGCTATGAGGCTTCTTTTGATGGAAGAGTAAACTGAGGCTCACCAAGTAGTAAGCAAAACAAAACCTTGACCATGGTCCAAGTCAACAAGTGATGGAACATGGGAAGCATTCTAGCAGCAAGACTTGCTTTCTTTGCCTCTCTGGTATTTATTACTCTGAGTACTATTGGGTAGGAGTACACATATAGTAGACTCTTGGTAACAGGGGTGGATCCAAGGAGACCACCATGTAAGAAAACCTGCACTTGCTCAGAATGCGTGGAGTTCAGAGTTGTGCTGCAGGTGCTTGATAAGTTTTCCCCAGATCTCCATCCAACTTCCACAGAAGACAGAACTATCTCACCACAAAGCTCACAATTAAGTAGATTCTCTTTTAGTTTGCGTTGGGGGCACCATTTTCCTTTTGTGATTGCATAATCTTATTTTTACAAAGGCTCAAGCCTGTAATCCTAGCTACTGGGACCTGGGGATCTCAGTTCGAAGCCAGCCAGGCGGGAAAGTCCATGAGATATTTATCTTCAATTAATCACCAAGAACCCAGAGGCGGAGCTGTGATTCAAATGGTGAAGGGCCTGCCTTGAGTGAAGACGAGCAACAGTGTCCAGACCAACAGCGTCCAGACCCTCAGTTCATTCAGTTCATGTCCCAGTACTATCACACCACACACACACACACACACACACACTCATATACACACACACAAAATCAATGCAAAGCAACACTGAGAAGAGCACACAACAATTTAAACACCCTGATAACACGAAATTAAGCAAGAGCTTCTCTCTGTCAACTGAGCTTTGCATTACAGCTCAGCTTTGTTTTATAAATTTCTTTTGATATTAACTCATCTATCCATCCATTCATTAATTCTTTTGCTTGTGCTTGATTAAAACCACACGTAAAAAATGTCTAAAGAAGGCTGGCTTACTGTGTGATTGCAACTTGCTTTTACACATAGCATTTTAATTTCACTTACCAATGCACTTCACTGTGTTTAACACAAAGGGTTAAAGCATAACACCACAAGGTAACTCCATTTCAGACTCCACAAAATGGGCATTGTGTGTTCGAGATGTGTATTTTGTGCATCACCACAGTAGCTAAAAATATTTAAGAGAATCATATGTTTATAAAGTAGCCACCTGATTTCTCTGGTTCATGCAGTAGAAATAAATATCAGCCAAATGAGGAAAATCAAGGTTATTTATATATTTTTCCTTTGCTCTAGCAGGGGAATCAACTTCTGACAGAGACAAAAACAGGAGAGTAGGAAAGCTCCAGAGTAGAGGAAGGAAAGGCCCGGGTATGCCCTGGGCATTGGCCTGGGGAAGCTGTGGGTAATTACTTAGAGGCTAGGAACCCTACAGGATTGGTGCAGGTGCTTATCTGGCTTTCTTTGGATCCTAAATTGAAGAGGAGATAAACATTAAAGAAGCTAAGCTGTTGGTTTGGGGTCAGTTATTACAGAAGCTACTGTCTAATGTCCTGGAGTGTTACTAGAAATGGTCATCTGAATGGCCTATACTCTGAACTCAGGCAACAACAAATGCTGGAGGGAGTGCGGGGAAAGAGGAACCCTTTTCCATTGTTGGTGGGAGTGCAAATTAGTACAACCACTTTGGAGAACAGTATGGAGGTTTCTCAAAAAGCTCAATATAGACCTACCCTATGACCCAGCCATACCACTCCTAGGCATCTATCCTAAACAGCAAACCCCAAGATACCAAAAAGACATTTTTACTTCCATGTTTATTGTGGCACAATTCACAATAGCCAAAATATGGAAACAACCCAGATGCCCCTCCACAGACGAATGGATCCAAAAAATATGGTACTTATACACAATGGAATACTACATAGCGATTAGGAATGGTGAAATATTGTTATTCGCAGGGAAATGGTCAGAACTCGAACAAATAATGTTGAGCGAGAAAAGCCTAGAACACAGAAAACAAAGGGGCATGATCTCCCTGATACATGACTGTTAACAAAGGGAGACGGAGAGACAGTAGAGACCAAGTCTATGAATACTGTATATGTTCTTGATACATTGTATATTGTATATATGTCTACCTGACCTAGAGAAGGGATAGAAAAACAGGACGTAAGATATCACAAGAAATATACACACTGCCCTACTATGTAACTGTACCCTTTTTGCACAACACCTTGTAAAAAAATTTGTGTTCAATTAATAAACAAACAAACAAAAAAGAAATGGTCATCTGACTGCCCTCATGGTCAGATTGCTGCAAGTTCAAGTTGTGGGTGAAAAGTCCTGTTTCCTTTTACACAATCTCTCAATATATAAGACATCTTTTTTTTTTTTGCCAGAACCTAATACCAGACAGTGGGTAATTTATTTTTTTAAATGAACAAAGTCATATTCAGTTTGTAGTTCTGATGGTCCATGTTCAAACGGCAGTATTTGATTAGTCCTTCTTAGACTTTGTAGAGCCCAAGGCATCACAGGGGATAACATGGAGAGACAGACAGAACATCCAAGCTCAGCATTCTTTCTCTTCCTTTCTCCCTTTTTTTTTCTTTCCTTCTCCTCCTCCCACCTCTCTGGTGCTGGGGATCAAATAGTCTACCACTGAGCTACACACCCAGTTATGTTTTTATTTTTTGTTTTGAGACAGGGTCTCTCTAAATATTCCACTGTTGCCTTGAACTTTTCATCCCTCTGCCTCAGTCTCTTGTACATCTGGGATTACAGATGCCCAGCTCTACTTCTATGAATCCATATTCCCATTTGATTAAGGTTCTACCCTTATAGTCTCATTCAGCTTTAATTGTCTCCCAAAGGTTCCACCTCCAAATGCCATAGCTGGATTGAGTTTCTTAATTAATATCCCACAGTGGGGATTACATCTCAGCAGGGGCTTTGGTAGGATGTGAAAACCAAAGCACAGAGTTAGTGCCTCATAAGGATGTATGAATTCCTTGCCTTGAGTTTCATAGAGCCACCTGTCTTCACAGCGACAGAAAGGAACCCATTGTGTTCAAATATCAGAAAACCGTGCTGATCTATATCTGGAACTTGGAACTTAGGTGATCTTTATAAATATTAATCCTGCCCTGCTCCTTGACCCCAAGCCCAGGTAGTTTGCCTGGTAGTGAGCAGCATGATCTTAGCATGTTCTTTCCTCTTCTGAATGAAATGAAGGAATCCACAAGACGGTTTTAAGTATGATGATTTGGGGAGGTGGTGTGGGATGTTGTTAAAAGAGATTTGAAGGCTAGTGGCACAACTCAGTGGTAGAATGCTCCATTTGCCTAGCATTCATGAGACCCTGGGTTCAAACCCCAGCACTACTGGGAGAGAGAGACAGAGACAGAGAGGCAGACAGACAGAGACAGACACAGATAGAAACAGAGGGCTTCTTAGCTATGTGTCTTGGGGGATGCTGGGGGGGGGGTGGTGGCAAGACCTCTAAGCCTGCAGGAGTCTAGAATAGCCCTTCTCCAGCTAACCCCATGGGGCAGGGTGATACCTGTGACAGGATGTGTGAAGATGCTTGAGAAACTGTGCTGCCATAAGAATGTGAGCAATCTTTAGATTATACAAATATTATTGCTTGGAAGCTAACATTTTAAGGAACCTATTAATAGACTATGTCCTATGAACACACATACACACACACCCTGAAGGCATTGTCCTTGGCCAGGATGTGATTGGGGGTACTCCTTGATCAGCTATTAGGTCTTTTAAAGCAAGGCATAATTTTCAAGTGAGTTATTCAATTAATCATTTCTGTCATAAAGACAGCGTCCCTTTGGGCCGTGTGCTTATTGAAAGCCACGACATCTGTAAGCGCTGCCCTCCATCCTGCTCCACCGGCAGGCGGATCAGATGGCCTCCAGGGGAAGGCCAATTCACAGCAAAATGAATTAGTGGCAAGTTGGGAGACAAAAGAGATCCAAGTGGTTATCCAACACATAGCTCCCTTCCTCTCCACAATGAGGTGGGCTAGTAATGCATCTAAATGGGCCTTCCACAAATTGAATCAAAATGGGGGCAGGGGTTAGGGATTGCTATTTAAAAGACCCTGGGGGGAATTACTTGATAAAAGATCTTTCCACTTTCATGAATGAGTCCCCTGATAGAATAGCTTTTCCTAAATTTGAATTTTTATTACCCAGTGTTCAAATTTGTATTAGGATAGTTTCTATAATAAGAATACTTATGGAGTTCCAATGACTAAAATATAGAGTCTTCCCTATGTGTGGGGATTGCTCTATGCTCCCACAAATAAAATACAGGATGCTCAAATCTGTTGAATAAATGGACTGGTATTTGCATGACTTATGCACAGCTTCTTGTGTATTTTAAATCATCTCTAGATTACTTAGAATGTCTAATACAATGTAAATAGTTGTTAGAGTGCTTTGATTAGGGAATGACAGAAAAATGTACACATGTATTAGTACAGGAGCCATTTTCCACCTAAATAGTCTTAATGCAGGGTTAGTTGAATCCATGGATAGGTAACCCGCGGACATGGTGGGCTTGGCCAGCTATGCGAGAATTGTGTAGTTAGGACATTCCTTGCCTGAGATATGAATTCTAAAGTGAGCTGGTACCTTAAAAGAGGTCTTGTATGAAATTCATAACATAGGTCTCACCTATAGGTAATTTAAATCTAGGTCTTAAATGAAATTCCCTTCAAGAAGGGAAGAAGGACTTCAAATCAGAGTGAAGAAAAAAATCTCAAATAAATTATTATGACCAATCAGGGAATGATTTGCCATTGGGAGTATGAAATTCCCTCTCATTAAAAAAATGGATTATGGGGAACAACTCTGTGAAACTGTTTTCATTTTTAAATTGATCTTGAATTTTTTTTCCTGGAAAACATATGTCTGTTACAGGAGATTTTTAAGCCTCATGCCAAAACTCCTTGTATTCTTAGATTAGGTCCAGACATACATACCATCACACCAAATAAAAGGCAAGCCATGGGGAAGGGAAGTGCAAGGAAGTTTGTTGATAGACTCAAGTAGCTAGTAGGAAGCACTTCATCACATCTTTTCATGGCACAGTTGTGTTCAGAGGTCATGGGTGACCAACAATAGTCACACAGATGGTCTGGCAGCTCATAGTCTCAGGACCAGTCAGGTAAGGCCTTGCTCCACTAAGAGTCCTTGAAGCCTGGTTGATGATCCAGTACTTTTTAGATTCAAGATGGCTTCCAAGATGGCAGGAAAGCATGGGTTGGGGCAAATGACAGAGATAAGAATTGTCTGTTGTTGTTGTTGTTGTTGTTGTTGTTTTAATTTTACTTTTAGTTAATTCCTATGCCCCTGTAGGGAGTCAGTGCTTTTCAGCAAACTCAAGTCCTAAGCACTTATTGTATTTCTATAGAAAGTGTGAGGTGGAAGGCCTCTCCAATAGGGTTGGGTTAAAATAGATTTATATAATCATAAGGAAGTGCCCTTAGTGGAAAGGCCTGTTGGGGAGGGCTAGTAGACCAAGATCAGCATGGTTTATCTAGTGTTGGGGGGATTCTGGGCTGTTTGTATATGTGCTTATACCTTGATATCAAGGTAGAAGAAGCATAAAGTGTCTTCTGAGGAGAAAATCCGTCCGTCTGTCCATCCATCCATCTATCCATCTATCCAGAGAGAATGCAGATAATCTGAAACTCAAGCTGGAGGCCAGCCATAGTCATATGGAAGGTACCTTTGATATCACTTGGACAGGACCAATCCTGTTATTTTACAAATGAAGAAAGCCAAGTCCAGAGAAGTTCTGACTCAGTTGTCACTCAGATAAGTAGGTGTCACTTTGCCATCTCTCCATGTGCATCTGTTGGGAGATTATTACTTAGCCCTGGCCTTCCTTGGGAATAGTGATCCAGGGGCTGGTGTGTTCATTTGTTGGGCAATGGTTGCCATTGCCTTTGAAGATGTTAGATAGGATCTTAGATAGTTATCATTACCCTCTGCAGATGTAATGGTTCTCTGCATGTACCTGTTTGTGGCCACATGTGGTTACCAAGATTGCCACTGAGCCCCAGGTCAGAAACATTCATTTTCTAGAAGATAGGAGGGCTGGGTATGGTTCCTCTTATTGAAAGCAAACACACTCATTATGAAAAATAAACAAGGAAGAATTGCTTTAAAATAATTGATTAAATGTCTCCTGCCTTAGAGCACTAAACTCACCCACATTACCCCAAAGTTCCCTGATTATATATCAAGAAGAAGCCCCCTAATCTGATTGCCTGGGACCGGGTAGGCTCTGTAATCACACTATTTCTAAGCCTTGAAACTCGGAAGTCAGCAGTGTAGTTCTCATCTTTCCATTGATGACACAGGCAGGTGAAGTAATTTGCCTGGACACAGCTGAGTGTGGAAACATCAGAATTTGAACTCAGGTGTCTATGATTCCTAAGCCTATACTCATTCCACCTTAAATGTTTGCTCCCACTAAAGACAGGTCCCCTGCCCTCCTATTTCCCATGTTAATTCTAAAGACAAGTTCAAGACATAGGAAAAGCGAGTCTGATGTCTACAGGTTAAGTATCTTGAAGTTGCCAGCATCTTGATAAGGTTGCCTGCATCCTGGGGGAGAGAAAGCCCTAAGTCATATGATTGACTGAAATGTAAATAAAAAGGGTGGCTTATAAGAGACTGATGTCAAATTCATAAGAGACCAAAATCCTAGTTGATTACTGCAAAATTGTATTTATGTTTTAATCTTAATACTAGAAGGATTTAGCAATGGCATGTTTTAAAATTGATTTTTTTAAGTCTTATTGTTAGAAGAACCAATAATTTGCTACGAGTGCCAAGTTAGGCTATGGATTTACCATGCTATCAGTAACTAGTTGGGGACAAGAGAGCAGATAGTTTGTTTGATATAGATTGACGTGTCATCTGATATGAATAGATTGAGAATGATACCATTACAGTTATTACATGTTGTAAAAAAAAAAAAAAAACCTCATGAATTATAAGGGATTTAAAAAAGCACTTAATAGAAAACAATCTGGCAGATCCTCAAAAGGTTATGCCCAGATTTTCATATGACCTGGCAATTTGACTATAGCTAAATATACAAGGGAAATGCAAACCTACCTCCATACAAAAACTCATGCACAAATGTCCATAGCACCTATATTCAGAAAGTGGTAGCCCCAAACTAGGGAAAACTCAAATAGCTATCAAAGAACGTATAAACATGGGAAGGGGGGAGGGAAAGGGGGGAATGAGGGAGGAGGTAACAAACAGTATAAGAAATGTATCCAATGCCTAAAGTATGAAACTGTAACCTCTCTGTACACCAGTTTGACAAAAAAAAGAACAGATAAACTAAATGTGGTATATCCATTCAATGGACTAGTGTTCAGCCAGAAAAATATTATAATAGAGTGCTGATCCATGCATGCTACAATACAGATGAACTGGTTATTTGTTTGTTTGTTTTGTGTCCATCATGGGGCTTTAATTCTGGGCCTTGGTGCTGTCCCTGAGTTCTTCAGCTCAAAGCTAATGTTCTATGAGTTGAACCAAGGCACCACTTCTGGTTTTCTGAGTGATTTATTGGAGATAAGAGTCTCACGGACTTTTCTGCCCAGGCTGGCTTTGAACTTAGATCTTAGATCTCAGCCTCCTGAGTAGCTAGCTCAGATGAACTTTGAAACATTATGCTGAATGAAAGAAGGGAGACACAGAAGGCTTTATACCGTATCATTTATTGATATGGCATCTCAGAACAGCAAGCCTATAGAGTAGCAGCTGCTTAGGTCTAAGGACAGAGGTGGGGAGCAGTGGATTGTGACTTGCTAATAGGTAGGAGGTTTGCAGGAAAGTGATGAAAATGTTCTCAAATTGATGGCGCTAGTAATTATACAACTATGAACATACTAAAAAAGTAATCTCTACAAATATAGGCGTGTAGCTTATAGTATGTGAATTATTTTTCAGTAAAACTTTAGAGAGAGAAAAAGGCAGGAAGAAAGGAAGGGAGGAAGGAAAGAAGGAAGGAAGAAAGGAGAAACCAGCCAGATGATGGTGGCTCACACCTATAATCCTAGCTATTCAGCAGGTTGAGATCTGGAAATGACAGTTTGAAGCTAACTTGGACAGAAAGGTCCATAACACTCTGTCCAAAATGCAGGGTTTGAGCTATTGATCAAGTGGTAGAACATCAGTCAGGCAAACAGGCCCAAGATCACAAGGGGCGGGGGGAGGGAGAAGGGGGAAGGAGGAGGAGGAAGAGGAAGGAAAGGAGGAGTGGGGGGGGGTCATTGATTTAGGTATGGACTGAACATATTCCATCATTCCTCTGACCCTTAGTCCACTCAGCAGGACACGGGGATGAGGATGAACAATGGACAAGACTGCTGGGTAAGAAAACTCCTAGTGGGGACTGGTCCTAGCTGGGCTCCTGCCATGGGGTGTTCCCTATAGCAGGGTGGGACTCAGGCCCCCTCCTGCTTGCTCTTGAGGCACAATCAATGTACCACTGGAGCTACACAATGCTCTGCCTTCCCTGAGCCCTGCCCACTGTTCTTGCAAATGGTCCCTTTCTTTAACTTCCTCCATTACCAAGTTTGAGAGGCCCATCTGTTTCCTGCCAGTGCCCTACTGACACAAAGTTTCAAATAAACAGCCAGACAGATATCTTTGGAAGGAAAGGAGTGGCCAGCCCAGTGACAAGGCTAGATAACTTCCAAACAGTCAAGGCACTCACTCACTCTTCTGGCTTCGGTAGCTGTCAGTTATGAGATCCTGACAATAAATGGCCTTTATCGGCTCTCACTGGACATTCCTTGCCACAGCTCCATCCAGAACAAAACTGAGGCTCCAGCTGCAAGGATGCTACATGAAATACAATTTTCAGCTTTTATGACTGGTCCATTTGTTCTTTCTTTCCCTGTATCACAGGAAATGAGTATATAGGACAACTTACAACCTCCAGAATAAGAATTTAGTCTACTCATTTTGTTTATCTTGTTCAGAATTTGCCATGCTCCCTAAAACTGAGGATTTATATACTTAAATGCATGTCTTTCACCAACTCTGGGAAGGAAGTTCTCAGCTAATATCTTTTGGAATATCTGCTCCTTCTCCCCAAATTCTCTCCAGAATAAACAATATTCTCATTATGTCATTTAGTATTAGGACTCCTAACCAACCTCTTTTTGTGTTTGGTATTTTTATTTCCTTATTTCTGTGTTTTGATCAAAATTTCTCCTTTCAGGGGCTGGGGATATGGCCTAGTGGCAAGAGTGCTTGCCCCGTATACATGAGGCCCTGGGTTCAATTCCCCAGCACCACATATACAGAAAATGGCCAGAAGTGGCGCTGTGGCTCAAGTGGCAGAGTGCTAGCCTTGAGCAAAAAGAAGCCAGGGACCAGTGCTCAGGCACTGAGTCCAAGCCCCAGGACTGGCAAAAAAACAAACCAAAACAAACCAAAACAAAATTTCTCCTTTCAGAGAGCAATAGAGGAGGTTAATCTAATATATGCACATGTGAACTAATGTGGTAGTCCTTTGAGCAATCAGTTCACACTAAAAAAAAAAAAAAAATCCACCAAATGACAGGAAAATATAACAGGCTCTGTTGAGGGGCCAGTAGCACCAAGAGGGAGAAGACATGAATGAGGGTGAATGTGAATGTGGTCAAAGTACTTTACATGCATGTATGAAAATTGAATGATGAAACGTGTTCATTGTTTTAAGAAGGGGGAAGGGGAGTGAGGAGAGTGAGGGAGGGGGTGAGTTTGATAGGGTATACTTGAGGCATGTATGGAAATGTCACAATGAAACCCTCCTTGTACAACTAATATATGCTAATAAACTAATATGTGCTAATAAAAATCGTAAAAAAAATTCTTTCCAGCCACACACGCAGAATTCAACTACATATGATAATTTTGGTGATAAGAGTTTCTGTTTGATTCCTTTTGCATAATGCATGTCTTTAAAAAAAAAAAAAGTGGGGCTGGGGATATAGCCTAGTGGCAAGAGTGCCTGCCTCGGATACACGAGGCCCTAGGTTCGATTCCCCAGCACCACATATACAGAAAACGGCCAGAAGCGGCGCTGTGGCTCAAGTGGCAGAGTGCTAGCCTTGAGCGGGAAGAAGCCAGGGACGGTGCTTGGGCCCTGAGTCCAAGCCCCAGGACTGGCCAAAAAAAAAAAAAAAAAGTGCACCAGCTACTCATGCCCGAAGTCCTAGCTATACAAGGAGGCTGAGTCTGAGGTTCAAGCAAGAAAGTTCATAAGTCTCTTATCTCCAAAAATGATTCAAAAAGCCAGAAGTGGAGCTATGGCTCAAGGGGGTAGAGAGAAAACACTAATTTTGAGCAAGAAAAGATAAGGGACAGTGCTCAGGTCCTGAGTTCAAACCCCAAGGACCTAGTATACACACACACACCTTGCTTTTTGTTTCCTTCTTCGATATGTGAATCATGTTAAATCTGAGTATTTGTCATATCAGAAGGTTGAATTATCTCTAGATTAGGCCTGAATCCGGCTTCCCATTGTGTCTGCTGACTCATGGACTATTAACTTGGATAATTTATAATTTCAGATTGTGAATCCTCTCCAGGAGTCTCTGCCATGGGGAATCTTGGGAGGATTTGATCAAGTGAGTGAATCCCTTCAGAGCTGTTGTTTTTCATTTGCTTCTTCCAGGTGACCCAAACTTATTTTAAGGCAGTAACAATTTTTCACATTAATTCTCACCATGGATATTTTGGGTCCATTTGAGGGAAGGCAATGGAAATCCCCAAATACCTGTGACTGGAGACCTGTGCTGGCAAATATTCTCAGGGGATGCTCTTTTTTTTTAATTTATATTTTTTTGCTGTCATCTCAACCAAGACAATCAGGTATCTGCATCAACTACCTCTCTGGGGGGACAGATTGGCCTAGAACACCTGTCTTTGACATCGTCTGTAGGTGGCTCTCATGTCTCTGCCTCACATGGAATCGGGTCCTCTTTTTGTGGTTGTCTTGTAGGTAAACCTGAGATGCCTAGGTTACTGAAATCAAGGCTTCCTCCCAGAACAAGTGAAATATCAGCTTTGGTGATGTTTCAGGCTTCTCTGCCAATGACGACTTTCCCTTCGTCCCTGCTGGCTCCACCATGGATTTAGAAGGATTCTGATTGCCATTTACCTACTGTGTCTTGTGGCTGTAGCAAGAACAATTTTCAGGCCATAGAATCTGTGACAGCTGAATTCCCTTTTGGCTGCGTTTATACCACGAAATGTTGGGTTTTGTATAACATATACTATTTTCCACTGTTAGGTAATCCTCAAATATCTCTCACGGATTTAAAATAATTAGATGAGATTCTCAATTGCCATGGGGTATGTAAATGGAAGGTTTCCTGAATAATATGCATTTCATGCCCTTTGATTCCCACTCTAACCAGAAGTCATAGTGGACTTACAAAATATCCTTTCTTCTTATCTTCTCATATGAAGCAGAAAGAGCCAAACTCAAAAAACCACTGTTAACCAAGTTCAGGTCCTGAGCAGTCTTTTTCTGTTTTGTGTGATAGGCACCATGGATCTCCCTGAAGCTCCGTTCTCAAATTCAAAGTGATATAGAAGCTAAAGGAAGAGTCAGTAGGAAACAGGGAGGCATCAACACAGCCAGGTGAATCAGATGCTCTTAGGAGAAGTAAAGCTTGGCACAGAGTAGGTGCTCAAGAAACATCAGGGCTACCAGATATGGTGACTCCTGCCTATAATTCCAGCTACTTATGAGACTGAGATAGAGATGATTGTGGTTTAAAGCCAGCTGGGGCAAAAATCTGTAAGACCCCATCTCAACAACAACAAAAAGCTGGGTGTGGTGGTATGCATGCTTCTCATCACAGTTATGCAGGAGGTCTAAGGAAGAAAGATAGAAGAGCAGACTGGCCCAGGTAAAGGGGAAACCCTACATGGAAAATAGCAACACAGGGCTGGCGGGAGGGGGCAGGTATAGCTCAAGTGGTAGGCACCTGCCTAGTAAGTGCAAACACGAGGTTCTGACTTCAAAGCCCAGTACCATCAAAAAATAAAAGTCAACACATCAGAAGAATGGAAGGAATCAGTCGTTACCCCACTAGAGAGCAGACGGACATCCTGGTGACCTAGAACCGTGGGACCCAGCACCTGTTTCTCAGACAGTGCACCCCACCCCCACCCTGCCCCACCAACACAACTTCTACCACCTTCTTTTCCCTGTGCGTATAGTATAGTCCCCTGTGGAACAACCTCCACCGAGCAATGCTTGTGATCAGAAGCTTCCAAACACTGGCATGTAGAGGGACAGTTTTGTTTCCTGAAGTTGGGAAATTTGAAAATATTCAAAACTTTGAAAGCCTCACAACCAGGGGCAAAGTTTCAGCCTCTGCAGGAAGACAGAAACACACTGTCATGAAGGACCCAGAGGCCCAATAGCTCTGCGGACAGGTGTGCAGCCTGATCCCCACAGCCTGACCTTGCAGGGTTGCTCTAGCTTGCCACTAACAGATTCATCCTTCCTGTCCTTTCGTTATCTCCTGCTCTGCTGACGCACTGTGGACACGAAAGTGGCATTTCCCCAGCCCTGAACACATACAAGAGGTCTCTTAGGGTGAGTCACTGTGACGGATATGTTTAACTGATTTTAGTTCCAAAAGGAGGCCTGTGTCTAAGGAGAAAGCATTTTTTCTTTCTTTTTCCTTTTTTGCCAGTCCTGGGGCTTGAACTCAGGACCTGGGCATTGTCCCTTCTTTTGCTCAAGGCTAGCATTCTACCACTACTCTACCACTTAAGTCACAGCACCACTTCCAGCTTTTTCTGTGTATGTGGTACTGATGAATTGAACCCAGGGCTTCATGCATGCTAGGCAAGCATGCTACCACCAAGCCACTTTCCCAACCCCTAAGCAGAAAGCCTTTTACATACTGGTAAGTTTCCAGTTTGTCCGAGGGGTTTGGTGGTGGCTTTGGAATCACACAGCACTCATGTCTTTGTTTCAGAGCTGAGCTATGGTAGTAAGCCATACAAGAAGGACTAACCTCTAGTGAGACTCATTGTAGGCCACGTAGTCATCTAAAACATCTCACTCAGTGGTCACCCAGAACACCCATTTTTCCCTGAGGCATAGTGGAGCCAGAACAAGACTCAGTGGTCCGACTCCTAGGCCACCGTTTTGAGCACCTTACCCAGCTGCCTCTAAGGCAAACACCCCTCCAAACATCAGAAATCCCAAGGCAAGCTGAGAGGCCTGCCACAGAGCGGTATCACCTTATCACCTGAGGGCTTTTAAAATCTAGCCAGGCCTGAAGCTTCGCCAGCAAAGGCTTCACATTTGGTTCACATTGGGGACTCTAATAAGGGTAAATGGGATACCTTTGCACTATTAAAAAAAACAACAACTATGAACCTGAAATTATGTCAAAATTAAAAGTGAAAGGGATAGAGCACAATGGTAGAGCGCTTATGTAGCATGTCATCTCCCAGCATTGCCAAAGTAAGTCAATGAAAGAAAAATGAGCAACTTTGATTAATAACCATTGATCGGGAAAGAGTTCGTTTGAAAATGAATGTTAGTGAGACCCAGACATGTACATGCAATGTGCCCCTATTTTTGTGAAATAAATGATGAAATCCATACACACATACTCTATATATATTCTCATGTGAGGATAAGACAAAGTATGTAAGATATGTTAAAAGAATAATTCTAAGGTTGAGTGAGTTAAGGGAGTGTCATAACTATGGTCCTAGCTTGCAGGAAGTAGGAATATGGAGGTTCAAGGGCATTGAGGACAAAGTTAGTGAGATCTTATCTGGAAAACAAAGGGATAGGGAAAGGACTTGTGGCCCTGAATGTAATCACAAGTATTAGAGCAAGGTAGGTGGATTTCTAGACTGCTACCTCCTACTACTTGAGTTATTTGAGTTCTTAGAAGTTGAGATCAGGGTTCTCGACTTTGTTACAATTAAAGGGGAAGTTTAAAGAAGTCCTGATTCATAGGCCAGAGCCCAGATGTTTTAAAATCAATTGCTGGTAGTGCGGCCCAGTCATGGGTGTCTTAAAATTCCTCCAGTAGATTCTAATATGAAACCATGTTTGAGGACTAGTGGGGCAGGACCCTTGGCATAGGGAAAGAAGGGGTGGCAGGAAAAGTGGAACTTGGTGTCTTTTGAGCTAAGGCAGATTTAACCACAGGAGTCTGGAGGCTGGATGGGAGACTTCAGGCACTGGAGTCAGAAAACCATTGGTGGAATCCTTGAAAAAAAGGGTGGGGGGGGGGACTGGAATGATGAGACTTAATACGTGTAAAAAAAATGCCTGGATTGCATATAGTAGATGGTCCAAATGTCAGTGAAACAGCGAGCCAGCACTGGAAGCTTGTAAGGGGAAGCCTGGGGTCAGAGATGGACAGGAACCTTGGCCTGGTCCCTCTTTCTGTTGATAAGATTTCCTAAGTGCACACTTCTCATAGGCCAGATACCACTCTAAAGCTGTTCATATATTAGCTCATGTAATGCTTTAACAGAGCAATCAGGTGGATGCTACGGTCACAGCAGGGTTGGGTAATTGATGTGATACTAGACGGTGAGTAGATTGGAAACTGGAGTTTGAGACAGGTAATCTGGCTCAGTAAACTGTCAGCTTGATCAGCATTAACATTCTAACAATGGGGATGATCAAGAACAAACCATGTGTCAAGCTTGGTAAGAGGCCTGTTAGTGGCAAGGTGGGGACAAGCTCCAGCAAGGTTACTCAAGAGATCAGTCAGAACGGATAATAAGGTGCTTTAGGGGAGAAGGGTTGCAGTTGAGTTGGTCAATGGTCCCCAGGAAAAACTACTTTATGGGGCTGAGATATGCAGCTCCATGTATTCCTTTGACCCAGGCAGTATTCAAAGTCTGGCATTTTCCTACTACCTGGTCAGCCTGATACAAGTGTAGAAATGTACATCATTTTGTAGTTGGTTTCTTTTGCCAACCCCCACCCCGCTTGTGTGGTTTTATACTTAAAAAAATTTTTTTTTTGTGTGTGTAGTGGGGCTTGAACTCAGGGCCTGGGCATGGTCCTTTAGCTTTTTTACTCAAAGCTGGTACTTGAGCCACAGCTCCACTTAAAAAAAATGTTATTATAAAGATGATGTACAGAGAGGGGTTATAGTTCTATAAATCAGGTAAAAAGTACATTTCTTTTTGGACAATGTCACCCCTTCCCTCTCTCCCAGTTTTTCCCTCCCATCAGTTGCATAGTTCATTTTCAACATAGCGTCTAATGAGTACCACGGCTGCTTTTGTTCACTGTCCATCCCTCCATTTCTGTGCCTTCTCCCCTTCTGAAGACAGATAAACAAGAACAACAACAACAAAAAAAAAACAGGGAAAAACCTATTATTGTCTTCATTTCCTGGACTTTTTTTTTTTAATGGTTTAATTGGAAATAAAGAGTCCCGTAACTTTTCCTGCCTGGGCTGGCTTAGAAACAGGATCCTCAGATCTCAGCTTCCTGAATGAATTACAGGTGTGAGCCATCAGGCCTTGGCTGTGCTTCTAATGTTTAGCTTAAAGGTCAATTCTGTTAGGGTTTTTGTTGTTGTTGTTGTTTTTGTTTTTGCTCCATCTATTCCCAAACTTAGAATGAGCGTTCCTGGCTATGGAGTTAAGCTTTAGGGCTGCACAGGTGAACCACGAGACCCCAAATCAAGTAGGTACTTTCTGCTCAACCCATGCGTGTCCCTGCAGTTACAGCAAGGCGCCTCACGCCCGCCCGCCCGCAGCCCGCCTGGAAAGCAACCGCCCCCGGCTCCACAGCCGTCAGCAATCTCTACCCACTGATGGGCTGATTGGAGCGCGAATGCCCTTCCCGGTCGTTTCAGCAAGCCGATCAATCCACTTGCCCCAACATCCTGCAACTTTATCCAACTCAGCATCCCACGGCAGGGCACTCCCCCGAACTCTGCGGAACGACGGGTCTGGCTGTTTGCAATCGTGACTCCGCGTTGCAGTCCTGACATCACCGCCTGTGCGGCCCCTCGGAAGGCGGCGGGGGCGGCGGCTCTCCGGACCCACGGAGCACTCCCTCCGTGCGGGGCGCTGCGCACACAGCACGCCCGCCTACGAGTCTCCAGGGGGTGCTGAGGCAGCCTAGGCGCTCCAGGCTGGCCGCCGCGGGGAGCGCTCTCCCGGGAGGGTGCTGACCCGCCCTCTCGCACGCTGCGGCGGGCTGCCAGGGCACGGGGTGAGGGGTGGTAGAGAGCAGGCGCCCCGTGCGTCCGGGAGGCGAAGGCCTCCTTCCCCACCCTCGGCCGCCTCACCCTCGGGGTCGGCTCCGCGGTGCAGCCGGCGCCCCGCGCGCTTCCCCGGCGCGCGCTCGCGGCCCCGCCCGCAGGCTAGGCGGCGCGCCGCTCGCGCTCGCGCACACGGTGGGGAGCGCGCGCTCCCTCGCCGCGCCGCACGCTCGGCCTCGCCCGCGCACCCGCGCCCGCGCACCCGCGCGCACGCGCCCCTCGGAACGTCTCCGGGAGCTTCGCCAGAGCGAGCGCGGGGGGCCGGGCGCGCCGGAGTGAAAAGGAGGCGGCGGCCGCGGGCTGCGAGCAACAGATTCGGGGCGCTGTGAGCAGACCTTTTCTGCTGCTGGGCCATTTCTTTTCTTTTCTCCTCACTTTTTCTTTTTTTAAAATAATTTCAGGAGGAGGAAAAAAAAATATTAAATTCGGAAAACCCAATTCTTCATTTGGCAATGGCGCTGGCCCCGAGCGAGCGGGCGGTTTTCTCTGCATGGAGATGGGCTTTGCCCTTGCCGTGGTGGGTGCTCGTGGTGGTGGCCTGAGTGTCGGTCTGTTGGCATCGCCGAGGCCGAGAGCCAAGCGCCGCACGTAGGCGACACCGCCCCCCGCCCCAGCCCGCACCCCCCTCGGAGCGGCCGGGCTCTGCACAATTACTGTTGTTGTCATTTTGGGGCCGTGCACGGTCGAGCCCGTGCGCCGCGCGCGTCCTCCCGGCCGAGTCGGCGGCGGGTCGCTCCGAGGGTGAGGTTTCCTCCCGGGCCGAGCGAGCCCCGGCCGCCCCGCGCGCAGCCCCGGCCGCCCCGCCAGCCTGCCCGCCCGCCCGCCCGCCCGCTCTCTTGCCGGCGCCGGGAAAATGGAGGCTGTGATTGAGAAGGAATGCAGCGCGCTCGGAGGCCTCTTCCAGACCATCATCAGCGACATGAAGGTGGGTTCTCCCGTGGGGTGGGGTGGGGTGAGGTGGGGGGGGGCGCGGCCGTGGCACCCACCCCGCGCGCAGACCTTAGCCGCGGGCTGGGCTTCGCCCGCGCGCTCCCTGCCGCCAGTCATCCGGGCCGGGCCTGCGCCGTGGCCGCCGGCCACCTGCGGGAACTCCCGGCCCCGGGGTGTCACCTGCTCACCCGCGGCGCTGCCCCGGGCTCTGCCGGGTCACGGGGCTGGCGCCCCCCCCCCCCCGCTGTGTGTGTGTGTGTGTGTGTGTGTGTGTGTGTGTGTGTGTGTGTGATGCACCCTGCCATCTCCCCTTTCGGTATCCCAGGGGGCGGCACCATCTTGTTCCTCTGGGGGACTCAGGGCCCCGGCTTCCAAGTTTTCTATTGTCTGTCCCTGGATCGAGCATCTGTGACCTCCTGGCAGACACCTGGTTCGGGGTGGGGGTGGGGTGGGGTGCCTGGCCATGGTGCTGGGGAGGAAATACCAGCCCTCCTCGGGCCTGGAGGATGGAGTCCCCCGCCTGGGTGCGCCTGGGAGGGAGACTCTTTTTTTCCTCCTTGGGTTTCGGGACTACCTGCACGTGAAGGGAACTGAACAATTTAGTTATTAATTGGGCTGCTCCTAAGCGGGCTGAGGGTGTGTATTTCCTCCGCCCTCCCTGGGGTGTGAAGGGGGGGGGGGCAGAAGTTCCTGGAGCACCCTTGTCAGGGGTGGGGGGAGGGGGGCTCAAAGCAGAGCTCAGCCTGGAGGCAAGATTAGGACCTTCATCAGCAACTATACCCTGCCCCTTCCACATACACACACCACACTTCTAGTTCTCCTGGCAGGATTGTAGTGTGTGTGTGCGCGTGTGCGCGCGCGCGTGCGCGCTCGCTCGCGTGCGTGTGTTGGGGGTGGGGAACAACACCCTGGCTTTTTTTTTTTTTTTTCCTGCTAAGGGTGGGACTGTAGATAACCTGATCTTCGAATGTGGATTTTCTGGCGCTCAGAGATACACCGGGGCCTTGTGTTACTCATCCAAAGGAAATATTACCAGCCGTGCAAGCTGACTGGAGGTGGAAACTGAGGGGTGGATGGGGAATTTTCCCCCCCCCAAGTGTATTTAGGGAGCTTCTCTTTGGCTCGAGCCCAGCCCCAGTTTGCCTCAACAGATCTGGGGAGGTGGTGTTTAATTAAAAGCTCGGCTTCCAAAAGAGTGGGCAGGTTTGCAAAGCTTGTGCGGAGAGTGGGTGTGGACAGCCCCTCTTCAGCCTCTGCCTGGCGCTTGGAGAAGCTTTTGTCTGAGTAAGTGTGAGGTTTGGAAAGGCTTCTGTGCCTCTGACATGGACCTTGGGAGGAATGCTCAGCTGTTAGTTACACCTCCCTCCCCTTCTCAGAGCCAGCTGCCACCTCACCCGGCATGAACTTTGTCAAGGTGCCTCACGTTCTTGTCTTGTCCATTTTGAAATCCCACAGATCTTGTGCCTTTTGTCAGAAATTGACGTTCCTGTAGCCTAATCTACAGCCAGATCATGCTTGTCCGGGAATGCCTCTAATCCAGTCACTTGGAATGAGATGGATTAGTCCCTCTACAAAGACAGCCCCTTTCATTCCTTTGCCCCCAATCCACATTGAATTATTGAAGTGCTCTTTTGAACAAAGATCAGTGCCTGTCTTTGGACTGTGGTATTTGTTGTTCACTTAAATTCTATACATGCCTGATAGTCAAACAAGATTTGGTTTGAGGTCTGTTCTGATCCCCAGAGGAGGAATTTGAGATAGGTGGGTAAAAGCTGCTTGTGGTATTTAGAGGCTATCATGGCTGTTTCCAGTCCCTGAGTAGTTACAAGGAATCCAGGGATCTAAGGGAGCAAATCGGCTCACTGCAGTCCTGTCCTAGGATGTGATCACACCTGGACTTTTCTCTTTGTTCTTTAATCCAGAATCCAGGCTGTTTTTCTCATTCAGTGGCTTAAATCCAAAGTCCTTCAGCAGGCAGTCCTTTCCTAGGGTGGGCTGTGGGCCTTCTTTCTACCTGCTGTTCCCCCCCATCCCTCCCCTGCCTGGCACTGTGCTCTGCTCAGACATTCCAGGGTGGCAAGCTGGCTCTGATTTCTTTTCCCCTCTTTTCAAGATTCCAGCCAAAAATAAAGGCTTCTTATTTACTTCCCAGTGCAGACTACATATTCTTTCATTTTGAGTTTAGTAGGTTTGTTCAGCATGGTACCTATTTGAAACGTTTGCTATTCGTTTTGCTTTGTTTTGACAGCAAAAGATTTTAAAAGCAAGGATGGTGTACAAGAATAAACCATGCTCTGAGGTCTGTAGAATTTTAGACTTTGGGGGAGTTCGAGGGAGAGGAATAATCGAGGTGCGGTGGCTGATTTCTGCGATTATGTACAATACAATTGCCCAATATTCACAGTATTCTTAAACTACTTTCGTAGATTAAATTCCATTGATTTATTGATTATGCCAGTAGAGGGGCTTGCATTTAGGGCCTTGTGCTCTTGCTTGGCTTTTTCAAACTCATGGTTGGTGCTCTACTACTTGAGTCACCGATCCCCTTCTGGCTTTTTGCTGGTTAATTGGAAAAAAGAGGCTCAGATTTAACTACCTGGACTGGCTTTGAACTGCTGTTCTCAGAACTCAGCCTCCAGAGTAGCTAGGATTTCAAGCATGAGCCAGATACTAGTGGTGTTTTGAAAGGCTAGCAGACCACTGTAAAACATGATCATGTAGGTGAAGCTGTATGTAATGGGTGGATGTATCACATTGCTACTGTTAAAAGTCAGCTTTTATACCTGAAATCAGCTGACAGTAATGGCGTTCCCTTTTTCGTCCTTTAAACTCTCTTGGTGAGTGTATCATGTCAGTGGTCCTTTTTCTGTTTGTTGTGAGGGAGAAGCCACGTGGAATGTCATTTGCAGGTTATGTTTGTAGAAATAATATTGCAACTGAGACAAGGAAAGGGCAAGGAAAATGGTTTTCTAAGTAGCATTTGATTCTTCAAAATGTACAGCAGCACAGGAAAGGAGTCAGTTTCCTCTTTGGAGGAAAAAAAAAGGGGGGGGGGAGCAAATAGAAAAGGAGTCATTTCCAGGCCTGGTGTCATCCATCTTCTAAAACCAAAGGCTTTCAAGATGCAGAAAAGCAAGAGAGAAATTTCTGTGCTTTCCTCTAAAGATCTTCCCCTGACTCTGTCCTTGGTTGTCGGGGCATGTGGTTTACCCTTTTCAGGGGTAGCATGCCCAAGAAATTCTCACTTTGCTTCCACTGGGATTTCCAGCCAGGGAACATAAGCAGCAGCTGCTAAATAACTTATCAGTTCCTTGATGAGAGCAAACTGATGGTTCTCCCCCCCCCCCCCCACTTCCACCGTGTTTGGTGCTGGTCACTAATGATTCATGTGTGCAGAATCACTTAGTGGCTGCTTCCCCTCCCGGCCACGGAAATCTCCCACCCATCAAGTTGTCTGGAGTGAGTCAGTCCCAAGGGAAAGGTGAGACAACTATTCCAACAGAAGAAGGGCCATGGTTGCTTGGTTATGGGGGCGATTGCTGATAGTGTGAAAAAAGTCCTAGAATTGTGTGTGTGTGTGTGTGTGAATGAATTTCTAGTGAAGCCCAGGCTGAGTGGGCTAGGTTTTGTAAACAGGTGAGTGTTGTTGCTTTAAAGTAATGAATACAGAGTCCAATAAGGCTTCGGGAGTTTTTAAGGCTAGGAGACTTTGCTGGCCAAACTTGAAGATGGCTCATCCTGGGGATGTCTGGCTGCTTTTAATAAGTAACTTGCTTTTTTATGTGTGTGCGTGTGTGTGTTTTTTATTTTATTTTATTTTTTATTTTTTTGGCCAGTCCTGGGCCTTGGACTCAGGGCCTGAGCACTGTCCCTGGCTTCTTCCCGCTCAAGGCTAGCACTCTGCCACTTGAGCCACAGCGCCGCTTCTGGCCGTTTTCTGTATATGTGGTGCTGGGGAATTGAACCTAGGGCCTCGTGTATCCGAGGCAGGCACTCTTGCCACTAGGCTATATCCCCAGCCCCGTGTGTGTGTTTTTTAAAGGAGGATGCTAAAATCAAATATTTTCCTGATCCCTGTTGCTTAAGTGTCAGCCTGTCAGCAGATGGCTGGACCTGTTACAGGGAGTACTTTGTCCCGGGTCAGGACAGTGTGTTTCAGACTTACATATGTGGCTGGGGTGAAAAACACCCAGCCCCACCTGAGGCACCTCACCACTTGCTTGCTGCCTTCCACAGGGTGTCCTCTGACCAGCACCTGTCTGTGTGGAGCAGCACAGAGGCCTTGTGTAGTTCCTTCCCGTCGCCCCCGTGCCTATTTGCCACCCGTCCCCTGTCCTAAGTTCTGCCTGAAAATAGAATTGCTAAAAGGATTTCTTGCATTCCATGGAAATCCTTCGGTGGTTCCAAGCCAGGTCATGAGATTTTTCTCTCACTTGTCATGAGATGGAGAATGTGGCTATGAGGCCAGGGCGGGATTAATGATGTCAGGGTTGGGTTTTCTTCTTCTTTTTTTTCCCTTGAGGTAATTTAAGTTCTTGTTAGAAGAGAGGCTCACCCTTGGCATTTATGGAGGCTTGTTGAGGGCCTACTGTGTGGCAGGCTTTTTTGTGTGTGTGCCCCTCCTGGGGCTTGAACTCAGGGCCTTCGGCTCTCAGGTGGCTTTTCCCCCTCAAGGATGGCTCTAGTATTCAAGCCATGCTTCCAACTTCAGGCTTTTTTGCTGGTTCACTGGAGATGAGACTCTCACAGACTTTTCCTAAGTCCAAGTTGGCTTTAAACCGTAATCCTCAGATCGTAGCCTCCTGAGTAGCTAGGATTGCAGGAGTGACCCCCCAGCACCCAGCAGCAGGCTTTCACTTGGGGAGCTCCTTGTGTTGACTGAGAATATTAATATGAATGGTGGCCAGTGATGAAGGAAGGCCTGCAGTCCAGGCTGGGGAAGGCTGCCTGTCCCTGTAGGACCTACCTTTTAAGGACTGAAGATGTAGCTCAGTGGTGGAGTACTTGCCTAGCAATGTGAGGGGCCTTCGTTTGATTCCCACCACCATAAGAAAACAGAGAGCCCCAAGTTTTCTCTAGGAAGTTAATAAAAACCCTCACCAAGTCCTTAGCCAGGGACCAGGTTCTGTAAGGGAGCTAGGCCACTCTGAATGGTGACAGCCACACAAAGGCAGGACAAGCAGAGCCCTGTAAAGGACAGATGGGCCCCCATGTTGGCTTTTCTCTTAGCAAATGGTTCTGTTTGGTCAGGGTTTTATAGCTTCCTCATTTTGGGGCCAGTGAGAGAGGAAGGCAAAGTAAAGATGTCATGTAAAGATGAGAGAACCAATCCTCCAGGGTGGTGCTGTTCAGAGGGTTAGGGCCTGGTCTATGTAGAGTAGCCTTTTTTTTTTTTTCCTTTCAATTTTTAGGAACAAATTTTGTCCTGGTTTGGAAAGAAGTTGCTTTAGTTCTTGAGTGTTTTGGTAGCGAAGGCCTATACACATCTTGCTTAATAGGTCATTTCAGACTTGTTGCTTGATGGCCTAAGTCTTTTTCTGCCTTGTATTCCATAGTTCATAATAGAAAGAGGAGCTTATTCATACTCCACAGCTTGCATGGGAGGGAGGAGTGTGGCTTGGCCTGGTTTAGCAGTCACTCCCTTCTTTCTAGAGTAATGTGTACTCGGATGTAGGCAGCATTGACTATCAGCTGTACCATAAGCACTAAGCTACTATGAATTGAGGAAGTAAAACGACAGCATTTGCAAGTAGGTTTGCATTTCACCTAAGCAGCTATTATTTTTAGGATCAGTATATCCCAGGCTGGCTATTCCTTCTCACTTTCCCACTTGCCCTTAGACATGCTTCTTTTGCCCATTGATGATAGGCATTTTATAGCTTCCTCCTTTTCCCTGTCTCATTGGAGGTTGTTAAAATGCTCGGAGGGTAAAAAGGTTGAAACTGTTGATCCACTAGATGCTTCTTCTGTCATTGGTATCTAGTTGGGTTTTTTTTTCTTCCATCTTCTCAAAGACTTGGGAGCTGGGAAGATTCCTTCTGCAGAGAGACCATTTAGATAATTCAGATTGGGTGTGGAAAAATGAGATTGTGTGAGTTCTTCTTCTTGGAATTGCCTTTGGGACCTTCCCCTCCCTACCCCTAAACCCACACCTCTGCAAAAACAAAGCAGCACCTCTCCTAGAACCAAACCAAAGCCAAAGAACAGAATTAGATTTAGCTGCTTAGGACATCAGAGGAGATATGTATGTATGGCCCTTCATACAGAACTGGCCAACATCTTAAGCTAATTCAGATTTGCAGATTTCAGTGCTTATAGGTAGGGCCTTATTAAATAGCACCCAGGAAAGAGAAGCAGGACATATTAATTGGCTCTGAGCATTAAGGAAGTCTATTGCATTTGATTGCCAAAATTCTCCTTAGATTAGATGCTGACTCTGGATTTCATCTGTATGGGTGCCACAAAAACACAACAAAATCAAATCAACCAAAATGCCCTCCCCATTGCAGAATCCTTCCTAGAGCACCCATCTCCTGAGTCTTCCTGACCCGAGCCCCTGGGAGACCTTGGTGTGGGCCATGCATCTCTGCTTCCCCCTGATTTGGTTGGAGGTGGCTGTGCTCTACTCACTGTGCAGTTGTGAGGGTTTTCTGGTATGAATTACTCTGGTGTGTTTGGCACATGGTGGTAGATAGATGGTCACTGTTGAGTACATACATCACAGTGGGCTTGAAGGGACTTGGTGAGGACCTACAGTATGCCAAGCATTGTGCACACCTGAGTTCACAGGAAGAACACGAGAATCGGCATCTTCTTCTCTATGTTTCCTAGAGCTGGCGTGGCGGGAGGGGATAGGCTTGAGCTGACACACTGTACGGACTTCTGTGGCGTGAGCAGTTCTGGTCAGCTGTCACCTATATGGACAGTTATTTGGAGATCTATCCACATGGGGTGGCTTCCTTCCATTTTCCACTTTCCAGTCTTCTCCAACAGACTTGGCACATCCCTTTCCTCTTGTTGCCCTGCTGTGCAGAGGGTACAGAAATCTTGGGATCAGGCACCGGCCTGCCACCATTAGCACCGTTCTTGTCTGCCTATGAAGCCCTTAGGGTCTGGTCGGTGACTGACCAGAAGCCTGGTGTCCATGATCTAAGAGGCTGAGCTGCTGTGCCATCCTAGTACCTTCTTCCACTGGCTCCCGTAGGCATAAAGTAAGTTCACTCAGAGTTTACACAACCCCTCAGACAGCTCCTTACCTTGAACTCAATGTATGTCCAGCTCTGGCTCTCCTGAAAGAGCTTTCTGTGTTTCATCATATTCCTGTAGCCCTCCAGTTGGGGCTGAGTCTGCAGAGCCCTTGAAAATCCAGATCTGTGTTTGGAAAAGTTGATGGGTGTGCCAAAAAAACAACACAAAACCCATAGACAGCCTTGCTTCTGGTTTCTAAGTGGCTTTTCTTTTTTCCTGTCTAGGTTAAGTGGGTGAAAAAAAAAATCCATTGAGTGCCTTTTGAGCTGTGTGTCTTTTTATTTGCTTTCGTTGCCTCAAAGAACTGGACAGCCATGAAAGTCCTGGCTTGTTCAGCGCTGACAGCTCCTGCATGCTGGAGGTGGGCAGAGATGGAGTCTGGGGATTCTTCTGCCACTTGTCGCTCAACAGTGCTCTCTGGGGGCTGGAGGAACGGGTCTGGTGAGAGGAAGAGATCCAGGCAGGTGTACGCTTTTGGGTGGATGGTATGGCTACAGGGAAGGCCTCAGAACGTTCCTAAAGCCACCAAGGAACCTGCTCCCCTGGGGTTCTGCCCGAGTTAGCATCGTGCAAGAGCATTTGGACATGAGGATTTTAGAAGCGCCCTAGCTCAGTCTAGCGTGTCTTGTTTGAGCCTTCAGTGTGTTCTCAGTCTCTTTCAAGTCTGAATTAAAGCACCTTTGAAAGCCAGGTGTTGGGGAGTTACAGAGGAATTCATGTGAATCAGTGGCTAAGTTATTCAGTCTCTCAAAGACTCAGGTGTTCCTCTGTAAAATGGGTCCAGTGAATCTAACATACAGATCCTGGTGAGGATTCTGGAAGGAGACATTACTTGTGAAGGATTCCAAAGGTGTCCCGTACGCATGGACAGTGATGTTGGCTGCTGTGAACACTGTCCTGTGGATTTGGGGATGGACTATTGTGCACTCTGAAGATGCATGTGGCAATGATCTTTTCCACTTAGGGCAAATGCCATCCTACCCTTTGCGAGCTGTGTTTACAGCCTGCAGTGAAGCTAGTAGAAATGTAGAAGCTCTGCTTGTTTAGTCACTCATGTTTGAGTTCATTACAACCCTCATCTAGCCCTGTGGGCTGGTTTGCCTTCCAAGTGGGCTAGTTTGCTTTCTATTGGCCCTTCCCACACTGCCTGTCTGAAACGAGGGTCTGCCATGGGTTCTCGGGGGCTTCATCTTATTTATTTATTAATTAAACAGAAATTTTTTGATAAGGTGTTGTGCAAAAAGGGTACAGTTACATAGTAGGGCAGTGTGTACATTTCTTGTGATATCTTACACCCTGTTTTTCTGGGGCCTTCATCTTAATGCTGGGATTACAGGCATATACTAGTCCTCTTTGCTGCCACTAGCTTTTATTGGTTGCAATGAAGACTTGCAAATGTTTTGTCCAGAGTAGCCTTGGAACCGAGATGTTTCTGATACAGGGATCTAGGATTACGGGCATTAGCTATAGTTCCTAGCCCATTTTTATATTCTTTGTTGAGTTACCTACAATTATTCACATTTTACCCTAAAAAGTGGTTGCCCTTGGGCTTTGAAGCCTAGCTCTCCCACCTTCTCGCTCTTACTTAGCTGGGCGAATTACTCCTTTTCCTGAACCTTGATTTTCTTTCCACGCAAAACGGGGCAAGAAGATAATATTTTAAAGTTGTTAAGGATTATTCTTCAGTAAAGGTGAGGAAAGTTCTATGATTGTTGGGAAAGTAAAGGGAGTTTCTGAACCACACAGCTGAAGGCTATCTCTTCCTCTGCTACCCTCCTCTTGCCCATAATCAGATGAAAAGATAACCTACCATTAAGAAGCAAACAAACAAAAAAGATTAAATGGGGAAGTATATACAAGGTGCTTAGCGTGAAATGAGAACCATTAGATGCTCTCATGTCTATCCAAGCTATCCCAGTATGAGTTGAGCACCCCTAATCTGAAAATCTAAAATCTCCCAAATCACCACTGATATAACCACCAAAAAGGCTACTGATTTTGAGCTATTTCGGAGTTTTTCTATTAGGAACAATCAGTTAGTAAAGTCTATGTAAATAATCCAAAGTCCAAAATCCTCTGAAATCAGCCTTACTGCTGGTTCTGAACATTTTGAATGACTGTGCAACCTCTAATTCCTAGCCGCGAGCTCTGTCCAAATCATCTCTCAGGTGTTTCAGGAAGATGCTTCATTGGTATGCTAACCATAGAGACGAGAATGCAATGCTGTTCGGCTCTCAACATACAGATAAGTTGAGAGAACACAATATGCATAATTAGAAGATTTTCCACCAAATATGATGGCCTGTCAGCTGGGCTCTGTTGGTTTGTGTAAATGCACTGTGACATCTTCCTTCTATGGGAGTCAGGCAGGTAGTTCAGGGTGCCTGTACCATGACAGAGGTTAGCACAGGATTTTGTTGGGATCCTGGGAGCACCTCTGGTTCTAGTGTGAGGTAAGGAGGGGAGGCTTTTGTTCTAGGTGACACCCAGCTGAGAACCAAGTTTTAGTTTAGTTATTCAGTAAGCCTTTACACTCCTGATACTACCACACACTACTCTTTAAGTGCTTAACAGATAAGGCTGATGGAATCTCCAGGGAGGTAATAATTGTTGTAATCTCCATTGTACAATAACAGTTCTAGCCACTTCACAGATGGGAAAACCCAGGAGGAGCTGGGAGTTGAGTCTGGGCAGGGTCAGTGTTTTTTCCCCCACCACACTGGCTTTCTCTTGTTTAGCACTTTGGGGCTCTCTTTTCACCTTAGTAATGGATATATTTTCTCCACCTCTCTGATGATAATGATTGTTCTAGCTATACTTTCAGGAGTCAGGATAAATCAGGTTCAGTGTGAGAAAATCCGCGCTTGCCTGAGCTGCTTCAAGAAGCTTCATGGGGTCTGTCTCAGTTTAAAGAGGGAGATGACCCAGAAGTGGACCTGGAATTGTCAGAAGTTCACCCATGGGGTCTGTGCCTCTAACTTATTGCCAAAAAGAAGTTTGTGGGGGAACCAAGAAGTGTTGGGTTCCTCCCCTCCTCCCCAACCACAGGACATAAATTTGTTTTTGCTGGTAGGGATCCCTTCTGTCAGGAGTCACCCCGGTCAGGGCTCTGCACCCCATGTGGCTGAGTGCAAAACTAGAAAGGGGGACTGGGAGGCTGGAAGGCGGGGATTAGTTCCCAAGGCGACGCTTTCAGTTCTGAGCTAGGCTCTGCTCCTAGCAGCTGGGTTAAGGAAATCTTTTGAGTCGGGTTTAATGGGCCCTCTTTGTTTTGAAGTGACTGTTTACTGAACCTTCAAAGGCAGAGCCACAGCAGGATGTGATCTTGGGCCTGAATAATTACTTCAGACACCCCAATAGGAAGCTGGTAGTGGGGAGCAGAGCCAGGAGTAGCTGGTGGCCAAGCCCTGAGCTGCCTCTGTCTGGAAAGACTGTATCCTCCTCTTGCAATCACAAGGAGACCTGGAGTCCCCTGGAACCTGGGTCTCTGGGAACCTGGCCTCTTTGATGTTGTGCTGGCCTTAATTAGGGGCACTCTAATTAAGTCACTGAGGAGGCGGGTTATTTTTTTCTTAGAGGAAAAAAAAAATTAGCAAATGTTTTGAGAACATTTCATGAGGGATTACTTCTCACAGATTATGCAAGTTATATAAAGCTAATGGAAGAAAAACTAGAAATTTCAATTAAGTAAAAACTAAGTCACCCAGAAGCACTGGTTTACAAAGTGGGTTAGGGTACTTGCTCATAAGAGGTCATACCTTTGGAACAAAGGGTTGTGTGCCCTGTGCTGGGTGCGAGGGCCCTCCTGTCCTGACTGGCCCCATGTGGTGTAACAAGCCACACCAGGCCAAGTGGCAGTGCAGTGTGGCATTGGCTTGCTTGTGCACAACTCATCCATTGGAGGACCTACTGTCCTCATGCTGTTTGAAGTGCTAGGTTTTAGCACTGAACAGAATGGTCACATTTCCTGATCTTAGGCTCTTGTGGAATAGGAGTGACAGGTGAGAGGTAGACAGATGGAATGAGCTGACTTTTGTATACTCGGAGGCTTTCTCTGCAACGGGAAACAGCAGGGCATTGAGGCTGTTTTTCAGTAGGTCAGTGAGCGAGTTTATGATAGCTATCGGGAGGAAATTCTGGGCATGGAAGGAGTATGTGCAAAGGCCCTACGGTGGAGAATCTGGTTCCTGACTCATCTGTGTTTAGGCTGGGTCCAGTGTTGCATAGTAATTATCAGCAACACCGCAGTGAATGTGTCCTTACAGCTCGACAGTCATTTACAGTGATGGATTAGCCAGAAGGATTTGCCCTGGGTTCAAAGGAATGTACCTTTCAGAGCTTTTGAAACCTATAGCCAAATGCCTTAGGAAGAATGCGTCTCAGCTGACATTCCTGTGTGTGAACAGTCATCCTGGGATTACTTTGGAAGGAGTTAGATGTGCACATTAGCACTGAGAAATTGCTGAGGGCCCAGCTTCCAAGAGCTTAGGGGAGCACACGGTCTCCTGTCTCTGGTGGTGATTCTCAAATTTTACTGTATGGAGAAGCTTTTAAAAAGTTTTTATTTTCCCTCGCAAGTCAGAGTGTCCCTAGGGAGTGTGCCAAAGCTCGGGTTGAGAGACTTTGGGTTCAGTTTTTGTAAACAACTAGGTCTTGCTGGGATTGCCGGAGAAGTCGGGGGGGACTGAGTATAGCTGGGGCCAGCCTGAGCCACTGAGACCTTCCTCAACTCATAGAGGACCATCTCCCGTTTCAGTCCACGACACATGGACCTAGAATGTGTACCTAGCAGACCAGATAAGTATTTGCCATTTTGGGGAGGCTTCCATATGCCCGTCTTAAGAGCTCTTAGGCTCAGTCAAGCTCTGGGTTGCTGTGACAGCCTTCATTAGCCTTTAGTGTGTCTACATGATGGACATTGTTCTGGGGATAACACTGAAGTCAGTCTGGACTTCTAGATGGCACTGTAGATGCTCCCTTAGAAAATGTGGCCATGCAAAAGCCCAGAGTGTAGGCAGGCAGCCACTTACCACCCGGCCTCTTTTTTTTTATTGGTGGTGGAGAATATTTCAAAGAAAAGATAACAGGATAGTAAAAACCTAGGTGGCGATTGTGGGACAGGGGAACTTGGGGAATAGAAAAAGAGTGGGAGACAAGTTCCCACTTCCAAAAATGTGGAACACACACACACACACACACACACACACACACTCTGCAAAGTTTAGAGAGTCTGGTGTGATGGTGTACACTTGTGATCCCAGCTTTCAGGAGGCTGAGGCAGGAGGATACGGAGTTCCAGGACAGCCTGGACTACATTGTAGACCCTGTCTCCAAAAAAGAGAGAGAGAGACAGAGACAGACACACAGACAGGCAGGTGGGCAGACAAACAAAATAGATCCAGAGACCTAGGTGCAGTTGAGGGACACCGTTTGCTGGCATGAGTGTGCTGGGTGGTCATTGTTGTCGAATAGAACCTTCTGTGATGAAATCCATTCTAGATCGGCTATCCATTACTGTTGACACACCTGGCTACTGAGCCCTTGAATGAGGGAGAGGAACAGAATATTCCATTTTATTTTATCCGAAGTTACATTTCAGTAGCTTCATGGGGGCTAGTGGCTACCCTACTGGGTAGCTCATGATAGACAAGAACATGCTGACTGGTAACATGACTTAAAAACTGAAACAACTTTGAAGATAGGTTAGACATATTTGTTTAGTTTATTATTATTATTCTAAGTGGAAGCCTATCCATATGTCAGGAAACAGTCTGGGCATCAGACCCAGCGATGTGGTTGGAAGAAAGCTTCATGCCCCGATTTAATTAGAGTCTTGGCGTTACAAATGGGGCCGGCTGCGAGGGGCGGCCGGGTAGGGAGCCCCCTTTGTGGTCTAGTCATTCTTTGCATAGGCATATTTATTGCTGGTGCACTTGGACAAGCTGGTGAGGAAGCAACCATTGATTATCCCCAGGGCTGTCATACACTTGATGGACAGGGATAATTAGTGGATTAGGCAAGCTCCAATCAGAGAAGAAAAGCCCAGGACTGGTATTTTATGATGGATGGGCTTACCCTAATGTTGCCTTTCATCTGAAGATCTTAGGAGCCCTTCATCTTGCAGGCCCGGGTGGGGAAGTATGGTTTGGAGAGACAAAGCTTGTGACAGGCATTCATGAGCCTATCCCTCCTTGCTGCACTCCTCCTTCTGGAAGCTGAGCCATGGCTGCCCTGGGCTTGAAGAAACAAGGGACTCAGAGATGTTTGGCTTGGCTAGGAAGGGGCTGGGCATCTCCCCAAGCTTCTCCGCTTTGCACCTACATCCCTGGGGTCGGAGCTCATCTAGGGATGCTCCTAGAAGTAGGAGGATGTTGTTGGCACCTCCGTCATTCTCACCCTCCAAACCTGAGGGAGGGAACATGGTGGCAGGGATGGTGGGTAACCCAGGAGAAGTTCCGGTATCCACTGGGAACAGAAAGATTAAGTAAAAGTACCCATTGTTAAACCACAAGTGACAGCGTACATGTGTCCCCTAAGCTTGCTCTTGGACTGTTTTCTACCAAGAAGCTTTCCTTTGTGTTGTGGTTTTCTATGGTTGAGGGTCCTGAGCATTTCTAGGGTGGCACTTGTCTCTCTGGGCCCTGCATTGTGAGCGGGTATGTTTATTACTCTAGTCTTGTCTGCTCTACTCGAGGCACATGTAAAGCAGGACCTGACTCACTCTCTGCAGCTGGGTAGGAACCCAGGGCTGGAGTGTTCCTTTGGCTGCCTAGACGCTCCAGAATCGGGAACATTTGGGTTCAGATTTCAGCATGGGGATTCTCACTGCCATCCTTGTGCTGCTTATTTCCTCCTATGGAAGGAGCACCTGCCTGTCAGGGTGGCCGCAGAGCATGCACGCAGAATATGTGTGAAGCTGGAATCCTCAGCAGCAGCAACCACCTCCCAGGTTCCACCTCACCCTGAGCAAAGCCAACCCTGTACTTCCCCCAAAATCCCCAGACGCCCCACCTGCCAGTTAAAGTTAGAGAAGTGCAGGCACTGATCCTTGGTGCCTGGACACCGTGTACAAAGTGCTGATGCTTCAGGATGCTTGGCGAGGTAGCTTGTGTAGCTTGGATTCTGCTCAGCCATAACTGTAGAGAGGTCAGCCAGTGTCTGTCTAGCCCATTCTGGGGTGTAGGGCAAAGGCCTTTGAGCTGAAACCCAACTCCCTGTCTGTAGCCTGTCACCTGCTAGTCATTTTATTCCCAGCTGAACCCAGTCCCGCCTGCCTTGTGACTCCTTCTGGGCTCTTTGGGTCTCCTTGCAAAGCCCCTTCTCCAGCCAGGGTCCCTGGCCCCCCTCTTCCCCGGTGGCAGTGCGGCATGGCGTTCTCTCAGCTGTCTGCAGGTTCCCTCGTCACAGCCGGGCCAGGCTGAGGGAGGCGGTGGCTGCATTATTTATGGAGTTGCGTTTACAGCCACGCCGATGAGTTACACACAGCTTCTCCTCCTGTGCCGTGTGTGGGATGCCATTCTGGGGCCCTGTTCACGTAAAACCAAGCCAAGCCAAGCAGTCTCAAGCTGGGATAGCTGGTGTCTACGCCTGGGTCCTGCATGGCTTAGGTGCTTGTGTGTGTCCCCTTCCTCAACCCCCTCCCCCCACAGTGGGTAGAGGAAGCCAGGGAGCCAGGAGGCACCTGAGTACTCCCCTGAGCTCCTCCCCGAGGAGGGGGAAGGCAAGATTGGTTTAGATGCCCCCCTCCCCCTTTAAAAAATAACCTACTAAACACTTGAGTGGAAGAGATTCAGGGAGCCTTTTTCTTTTTTCTTATAAAGTAAGAACACAGTTTCATTATTCTTATTTTCCCAAGGGGATCAGGCTGCTGCCAGGAATGTAACCCAGAAACCAGGTTCTGCTGGCTTGGACTTGATATACCTGGCCAGGTGAACGAATCGAGGCCACCCTGGTCCTTCTGCTGTCCATCTTTGTGGTTCAACTCTGGACCTTGCCCTTGAAGGCTTTCCTTGTCAACCTGGTCTACTTTGTTTATTGCCAACTTTTCTTTTTTTGATGCCAATACTGGGACTTGAACTCAGGGCCTTTCTTTACTCTTCCACTTGGCTTTTTTTTTTTTTTTTGACCTAAGGCTGGTGCTCTACCACCTGAGCAGTGCCTGTACTTCTAGCTTTCTTTCTGTTGGTTAATTGGAGAAAAGAGTCTCGTGAACTTCCTTCCCTGGGCTGGCTTTTGAACACTGATCATTAGAGCTGAGCCTCCCGGAGTAGCTAGGAATTTTGTTGCTTCTTAACCCTCCAAGTCACTTCCTTCCTCCTGTCTCACATCTTTCAAGCTTTTGAATTGTTATAGTAAAGCTATTTTCAGGTGGGTAGAAACTTTTTTTTTTTTGTCTTGACAGAAACTTATTAAAAAAATAGAGAACAATCCACCATCACTTTGCCTTTCGGTTTTTAATAACATTTACACATTTTTTTTTCATTTCTCAACAAGAAGCTTTTTGTCTCTGTTCTTAGAAGTTGATTTCTTCTAAAAGAATCCACTAAATTATAGATGAACTAAAGCAGGTGGGCCTGACAGTCTTTGACAGATTGTCAAATAGCATTAAGTCTGGAGAGAGCTGCTTTTTGGCAGTTGTCTTGTGGCTGAGTAGGTGTTCATGGGTGGGGAGCTGTGTGCTGTATCCCTTGATGAGAAGGGGGACCCATCTTTTGTTGCTATTTTGGTAAAGACTGAAATGAGGCTACAGGAAGACTGGGAGTCTTCCGAGTGGTTTGGCCATCGCCATTTCCAGGCACAATCATTTGAGTACTCCACCTGCCATTTGCTTAGGATGGCAGACAGTGCTCTTGACTGCGGTGAACTCATGGTGACAGGAGTCACCATGGCGGAGTGCCTAGGTGACTAGGAGAACTAGGCGTGGCCTAGTTCTGTACTCAGGTGTGAGAGGGGCCAGGTCCGGATGGAATCATTGGCTTACAGAGCCTTTAGCCAGCAAACCTTCTGAGTGAGGTGGCTCAGAGCTGTGGATTCTGGATCCATCACATCTACTCTGTGCCTTCTGTCTTCCAGCCACACTGCACTAAGCCTCTTGATGTATGACCGCCTTCATTTATTTGCACCTCAGTTTTGTTGGGATATAATTCACAGGTTATACAGCTTATCTGCTTCAAGTGTACATCCCACTGGTTTTCAGTGTGTTTACACTCAAAATTGGAACATTGTCATCACCCAAGACAGAATCTCCATAACCATTGGCAGTCCTTTCGGATTTCCACCTCCTCACCAGCATGTTCTCTCTTCCACTCTCTTGGCTACACACAATCACTGTCTTCTGTCTGACTATATTTGCTCATTCTGGACTTTTCCTCTCCTACCTAGCTCTTATTGCATATCCCTCCCACCTCCACCTCTTCTTTTTGTGAGGTTAGCTCTTTTAGGTCCCAAATGAGTGAGGCCATATGGTATTGTCTTTCTGTGACTGGCTTACTTCATTTACTGTTGGGTTCTCCAGGTTCATTCATGTTGTTGCAGTGACAGGATTTGTAGGGTTTTTTTTGTTGTTGTTGTTTTGTTATGGCTGCATAGTATTCCATTGTACAGATAGATCGTGCTTGCTTTATTTGTTCCTCAGTTGATGGACACTTGGGTTGGTTATGTGTGCTAGCTGTTGTGAAGACTGCTGCAGTGAACATGGGAATGCACATGTCTGTTTGACATATGAATGACCCCAGCTGTTCTTCACATCAGTGCTGTGAAGTGCTAATGCCGCACACAGAGATCAAGTCACTCGACTAGTGTCATACAAGCAAGAGAGCACAGGTTCAGTCTAAAAGTTTAGACCCACAAATTCTTATTTCTTTCATGTATTCCTTCAGTGTTTAATATATGTGATGGTTGGTAAGAGTGGTGAGTTGTTTTAATTCTCATTTTAAGAAAATGGGCAGATTTCCCCCATCAAATTCCTGGCAAGACAGTGATTAGAACTCAGGGCTTGGTGCTGCCTCTCCAGACCTCGGGCCAATCCAACACATCTCAAGGAACTTGTCTTTCCTTTTCCTTATACACACAGATCAAGTCATTGGGTTTCTCTAGGGTTCCGTGAGTGGGGGGTGACAAGTGCTTGGGTGATGAGGGCCCATTTCCTACGTCAGTCTCCACTAGGTAGAAGATTATGCTGCCTTTGGCTAAGAGTAGGCATGTAGTGGTTCTTTTTTTTTTTTTTTTGGCCAGTCCTAGGCCATGAACTCAGGGCCTGAGCACTGTCCCTGGCTTCTTTTTGCTCAAGGCTAGCACTCTGCCACTTGAGCCACAGCGCCACTTCTGGCCATTTTCTGTATATGTGGTGCCAAGGAATCGAACCCAGGGCCTCATGTATACGAGGCAAGCACTCTTGCCACTAGGCCATATTCCCAGCACCGCATGTAGTGGTTCTAACCATCCTCAGACTTTTCCAAAGACTTCTTAAAAGTCTTGTGGGTCAGGAAGAGGGCATGGCTACATGAACCTGGGCCTCTCATGTCATGCTTAATTAACCCTTTAGTTACTCAGATATAGACGTGGGAATGGTACTCTACTCTGAGCTTGATAAGAAAATGGTATGCATATTCATGTCAAATTGATGGCTCATACCTATAATCCTAGCTACTCAGAAAGCTGAGATCTGAGGATCATAGTTTTGAAGCCAGTCCACGCAGGAATGACTGTCAGACTCTTTTTTTATCTCCAGTTAACCACCAAAAAGCCAGAAATGGAGCTGTGGTTCAAGTGGTAGAGTCCTAGCCTTGAGCAAAAAGAGCTCAGGGACTGAACTCAAGCCCTAAGTTTAAAGCCCCAGGACTGGCACAAAAAAATAAATATAAAATTGGGGATCCTTATTGATACCCTGATGGTGGCCCCAGCCCTTTCAAGGTTTCATTTGTTTCTGCTCTTACGTTGCAGAAACCCAAACACAAGATGGAGGCCAAGTGGTGGCCAACCCTGTGCCTGAGTATTTGGTTGATAGCGCTCAGGTAGAGTTGTCATGGTGCTTCTGACAGGATCCCTGCCCTGATGCTGCCTGGTGTCTCATGGGAGTGGAATTGCTGAGTAAGGGAGGAATGGGAGACCTGCTCTTGGGCCGCATGGATCCCAGATGCACAAATGCTGAGTAGATAGATGGGAGCCGACGGCATGTATGAAACAAACTCTAGGGCTCGGTGGGTTGGAAATTCTTGATACAGTCGCTGGCAGAATCTCTAAAAAATTTAATGTAACGATCTTATTGTTTTCATTAGGATGATACGTGAGCCTTATAAAACAAAACAAAACAAATCAACTCTAGCTAGCAGTAGAGGGAAGTACAAAGAAGAAAGCAGCACCACCTGGGTCTAGATTTTAGTTCCCAGTTGATAATACAAGCTTTCTAGATATCTCTTTGTATGCTTTCAGACAGAATCGATAACTGCAAAAGTAAGTTAATTTCATGGAATCAAGGTGATCCTCCTATGCATGTTGTTTTCAAAATAAAGACTTTAATACTTTCATTTAATAGAAAAAAAGAGGCAAATAATACTGAGCAAATCACTAATCTATAGGCAATTGTTTCTTTAATAAAAGAAATGAGTTTATTTAGATGTCCTGTAAGACACCGGTTCTTAACTGGAGGTGTTTTTGCTCCCTGGAGGGCATCTGGTAATATTTAGACATACTGGGTTGTCATGAGTAGTGGTTGAGAGCTTCTGGTCTCTGGTGGATAGGGCCTGCCCCCCCCCATCCCACACCACTAACTATCTTATAATACATCAGCCCCCACAACAAGGAATTACCCAGGCCAAACTAGTGCCAAGGTTGAGAAACCATGCTATAAGGATAAGAAAATGTTCACGGAAAACCATTAGGAAGGTAAAATTGTATTTTAACTTGGTTGTAGTGCTAGACAATTTGTGTGTGTGTGTGTGTGTGTGTGTGTGTGTGTGTGTGTGTGTGTGTGTGTGTGTGTTGGTACTGGGACTTGAACTCAGAGCCTGGGCACCGTCCCTTAGCCTTTTCAAAGTTGATGTTCTACCACATGAGCTCACAGCCTTTAAGAGGCTAACTGGAGAAAAGAGCCTCACAGACTTTCCTGTGGGACTGGCTTTTAAACCAGGATCCTCAGATCTCCATCTCCTTAAGTGGGTAGGATCACAGGTATGAACTACTACCTCTTTGAGTGGACTCTGTAATAAAACAAAAAAAATCATCTCTCCTTCACCTTGACAAGAAAATCAAGAGGAGGCATATGTTACTTTTATCCTGTCAAGATTCTTAACATTGATATTCTCTTCTACAATCACTGCCAGGTGTTAGTGGTTCTCTGTGTAAATGATTCACGGACAAACACCCCATCTCCAATCATGTCTGCCCTTCTAGTTTCTTTTGTGTCACCTCTGGGTGGATTGTCCTGGTCAAAATTGCACTTGCATGTTTGACTTTGTATCTGAGTACCGTACCCAGAAGAGAGGAGAGAGGTAGTAGGGTTTCTAGGATGTTGAGTGGGGGAAGGAAATGTACAGCAGGGTTTCCTGGAGAAGTGGAGTTGGGTCTGGGATTAGACTTTGAATAGATTTTAAGGGGAAACAAAATTATCAGTCTTAACTTCCCAGAAGGGGGGAAGTAGGGCTGCATGAACACATAGGACAGGGTAGTTGGTATATGCTGTCCAGGAAAGTGATGAGTTTTTTGCTGGCTTACATGTGCTGGGGAATCAAGCACCTGTTGCCATATTGTCTGTATGTGGATGTGAGGGTTAAACCAACAGCTGAGTGGCTATATTAGATAACTTTCCAACTCAGATCAGATCATGATAATTGAACCATGGTACCTATGCCATGGAGGAGTCTTGGTCAGTCTGCTTCCCTCCTCCCTGCTTTGTGAGTCAAAGATGAGATTCTCCAAGGTCAAGTTGTATCAGCAGGTGGTTCAGGATAAAGATGTAAATGTTCTCTACATATTAAATTTGGATTGACCATCTACTGACTCACAAATGTATGTCTCAGATTCTGTGGAGATAGTGCCTGTAGTATTTGCAAGATTATGGGGACCTAGCACATTCTGAATCCATTCTTGAGCCAATAACTGCATTTATAGTATGAGTAGTGTATCCCATAGGCGCTGCAGAGAAAGACAGAATCTACAGCCAGTTCCTAGCATAATTGGAATTGGGTGTTCTGTTCGTGCCATCATAGATGCTCATTGCAGTGACACTTACTGATGGCTTTGTCTTTTTTTAGGGGAGTTATCCAGTTTGGGAAGATTTCATTAACAAGGCAGGAAAGCTGCAATCTCAGCTAAGGTAAGTAGAAGCTTATGTTCTATGGGACAAGGATGGGGGTGGGATGGACCAGCATGTAGACTGTGCAGTTAGTTTTGGAAACATCACAGATAGAGAAGCACATAATGAGTTCTGATTGACATTACTGTATACTAACCATATGTCCTGACCCCCTAATTCCCAGTTGTAAGATTGGACTCGTATCTGCTTTGGTTCCTTCTGCAGAAATTTTGAGAGTGTGATACATGCGTGTGTGTGGTGTGTGTGTGTATGATATACATTAAATATATATTCACATAGAAATATACATTATATATTACACAATATATGTTATATATTACATAGTTTTATGTTTTTAAACATTGGATTTGGACTCAGTGTCTGGGCCCTGTCCCTTACCTTTTTTGCTTAAGGTTGGTGTTCTACAACTTGAACCACATCTCCATGTCTGGCTTTTTTTTTGGTGGTTAGAGATAAGAGTCCCATGGTCTTTTTTGCTCAGGCTGTCTTTGAACTGTGATCCTCAAATCTCAGCCCCCTGAGTAGTTAGGATTATAGGTTAGAGCCACCACATTCATACTGCCCCTCCCTGTCCACCAGGCATATGTTAATTTGTTTCTCGATCACACAGCCCCATGAGGTGAATGCAATTACGGTCCTGCTTTACTGATGAGGAAGTAAAGCTTAATATAACCTTATTTACGTTTGTATAAGGTATATTTAATGTTTTTTGAAACCAGAAAACATAGATCCTGAGGGCAAGGGACCATTCCTTTATTGTTTTGTAGAACTATTAGCTCGTAGCTGAGAGTGTTTGATTTTGTGTTAGGAGAAGGATAAAGTTAGTACTGCAGAAACAGCCTATTAATAAGCATTGGGGTATTGAAGCTGAATCACTCTTTTGCTGTAAGTTTCTGGCTCTTGCTCTGTCCCCTTAGAGAAGGCCGAGACATCTTGTGTCTCTTGTCAGGAAGTACAGTACAACTGTCATTTAAAAGCGCTTAATTCCTCAGAATTGACTACCATCCTAATTTGCAGCAGAATTCTAGTGAGTGATATTCAAGGCACCTCTACAGATGGCTCATGAAATCTGGATGATTGGCACTGAGCTGAATGAGAATAAATCCGGCCATTGTGTCAGATATTAACTGTAAATCAGAATAAGCTATTTATAAATCCCAGGATGTTTGATAAAGCTAACTTTGCCAGGGTTTGCAATTGCTACCATCTCCTTAAAAAATAGATTCAAAGTTTATATGTGCATGTGTGTGTGTACACATGCGCATGAACTCCTTTTTTAAAAAGATTTTTTGAGCACAATGGTTTTTTTTTCTCTACTGAAAAGAAGAGGCCTCATTGGAAGATGGTCCTAAGGAACCACTTCTAGTCTCTTCCAGAAACCTTTTACTTCATAGCAATTGTCATTGTGTTTAAAGACCATTTCATTGCATTTTCTCCATGTCTTTCTAGTCCTTATTTTCGTTCTTCTTCAGCAACCTTGCTTTCTTAGGAATGCTTAGTTGGAGACTAGATCCATAGATGAAATACTTGAAGACTGCCATCAGCTCTAAATTCCATTTTAGAAAGCCTTTGAGGATTAGTTGGGGGCCTGGACTACTCTCCATACTTCCTGGCTTGACATTATGGGTCACAGTGCTAGGAAGCGTCAAGCCATGTAGGGCCCAAGGCATCTGATAGTCTTTAAGGAATTAAACAAAAAGGAATTAAAAAAAATTTTTTTTTCTAGGACATAACGTGAGGAAAATACTTCTCTCCATTCTCAGCTTTTAGGAATTCAGATTGTGAAGTGAAAGGGGACCCTAAGGTTGAAAGAACTACATCTTCATAGTTGGGAATTGTAGAGAAAAGGCACCTTGCCAGGAGCTACCCTTTCAGATGGTTGGATTTATCATGTTGGGATGCAGGTCACAGCTCTGATAGGAATTTGTGGTTTTCACAGTCCCTTGGGTTTTTCACCTCTGTTTTCCTTTCTCTGCATCGAATTGTTGAGCTCTAAAATCTCTTCCTCAATTTGTGTGTGTGCATGTGCACATATGTATTTATTTTCCTACTTTTAAGTTAATTTCACTTGTTAAAAAATACATATTATTATGGGGCTGGGAATATGGCCTAGTGGTAGAGTGCTTGCCTCGTATACATGAAACCCTGGGTTCGATTCCTCAGCACCACATATATAGAAAAAGCCATATAAGTGGTATGGCTCAAGTGGTAGTGTTTGCTTTGAGCAAAAAGAAGCCAGGGACAGTTCTCACTCAGGCACTGAGTTCAAGCCCCAGGACTGGCAAAACCCACCACCACAACAAAAACCCCATATATATTTTGTGTATGGGGAGTACTAGGCTTGAACCTAAGGCTTTCACTTGACTTTTTCACTCCAAGCTAGCACTCTATCACTTGAACTACACCTCCACTTCCAGCTTTTTTGTTGATAATTGGAGATAAGAGTCTCATGGACTTCGCTGCTCAGGCTGGCTTTGAACTTCAATTTTCAGAACTCAGCCTCCTGAGTAGCTAGGGCTATAGGGGTGAGCCACCAGTGCCTGATTTTTTTTAAATTAATTAATAAACTAATTTGTTGTCAAAGTGAAGCTCAGAGGGATTACAGCTTCATATTTAAGGCAGTGAGTACAACATTTCTTATCAAACTTATTACCTCCTCCCTCATTTTTATCCCACCTTCCTTTTTTAATGATGCTTTTTTCCTTCTCTATAGGACATCTTATCTTTTCCTCATTTGCAGATTTTACCTGGTGGTCATTTAATATAGTCAGGGCATGTTTGAGGTATAGAGAGCACTGGGAAAAAGCAGGGCCAACAGGCTAGTGGCTATTCACAGGCAGCTGAATGTTCTCTCCTGGAAGGCTGCATTCATTCCCCAGTGGAGGTCTTAGCCCTTGAGCTGTAATGAGGTTGCCAGTGTGACACATTCCTCATGCTTTTGTTATCTGTTTGCATTGTAGGACAACAGTAGTAGCAGCAGCTGCCTTCTTGGATGCCTTTCAGAAAGTGGCCGACATGGCCACCAACACACGTGGTAAGCAGATGGCGGGCTGCCTTCCAGCACTAACTAATCCCAGCATGTGGGCTCACCCCCACGGGTGGCTTCACAAGAAGATACAGCTTAAGTTATCATAGCCTAGCTGACTCATAGTGTTCATTTTTTTTTTAAACTGTGGGGTTCCACATATTAGAAGTTGTGACTAGTCTCTTGTATGAGAAAGCACATGGGAAAATGAATTGAAAACACTACTGTTCCTGCCTGATTTGGCCTCATGTGGTTCTGATCATCTTGATGACTTGCTAGGGGTAGAACTTTGGACTTTGCCTTGCTTGCACTTTGTTTTCCTGCCCTGGCGTGGGCTGTCCTACCATCTTTCTGTGGAATGGGAAGCACTAGAGAGATGATGCATAGCTGTTGCTGGGCTCTGTGTCTCCCCCATCAGACTACAGATGCCTTGAGCTAGACACTGCATTTTCCATGTCTGAACCCCCATGAACAGAGTACCCAGAACATAATTGATGTCTATTAAATGAGCAGAAGGAAAAGACTGAATCTAGTGAATACTAAGGCCATTCATAGCATGTGCAAAGAATAAGGAGAAGATCCATAATCTAGACTAACCTCTATCTTTAGAATTACAGCATCACTAGTGATATAGATGATGCTTGTTAGAGATTTTCCCCTCTTTCAAATTTAACCTCTCTCTTCTGAATTGTCTCTTGTCTTGTTCTTCTGGGCCTCCTCACTGTCATTCATAGCTTCATACTTGGTCTCTTTGTTGTCATAGTGACACTGAGACATTTGGGTATTGGGAGCAAGTGATGGGATTGTTTCCAGTTGCAGGAGAGTTTAGTTTCTTCAAAGCCCACATGGGTTTCTGGAGATATCCTTTGCCCACAGTAGTTATTAAGTATTCAGATGGGTTTACAATGGAGGATTGTGCATGTAAGAAACTCCAGCTAACTCCTTTTATTGCAGTATTGTCATGGGACCACAAAAATCAATACATTACTCTGCTTGTCCTGGAGGGGGCTTGCAATTGAGTGGGGAGAATGCAATGTGTAAATAAAGAATGTCAATGTGGAAGTAATGTGTGTGGAATGGTAATAGTGATAGGACAGAGTGCCAGGGGAGAATAGAAAAGTGAGCAATTAACTCCGCTTAGGGAATTGGGGACGTTTCCCCAGGGGGAGACACTATTTTTCATCTTGTCTTAAGGTACTAGTGATGTTTCTAAACATTCCCTAGGAAGATATGATAGAGACATCAGAGCTGTGGTGTGTCCAGCCATAACTTAGCCAAGGATACAGGTCTTAGACATAAGTATTGTTATTTTTTTTTTCAGAAATTATCCTTTAGCTTATGTGTCTGCTAAAGAAGCTTAAAGAAATCTAACCCCAGAAAAGAATTGTAGCATGCAAGACAGTGTTTTTATCATGGTTAACGAATGGTCTGCTTTATATTCTCTTAGTCTACCTCAGCAGTGTCTGGAATTGGGCTTATCAGCCATATGTATTGACATCTTTGTAGAAGACCTATCAGAATATATCTTTGGTTTTTTTCTCGGTCCTTGGGATTGAACTCAGGGTGTAGCCGCTGTCTCTGAGCTTCTTTGGCTCAAGGCTAGCGCTCTACCACTTGAGCCCCAGTGCCATTTCCAGCTTTTTCTGAGTAGTTTATTGGAGATAAAGGTCTCACGGACTTTCCTGCCCTGCCTGGCTTCGAACCGTGATGGTCAGATCTCAGCCTCCTGAGTAGCTAGGATTACAGGCATGAGCCATTGGTGCCCAACCCAGAATATATCTCTTTAAAATTTCTTTTCTAAAATGCAGCTCCACTATTGTGAAGAACTTAGATGTGTGGGTGGCTTTGCATTTTTTGAGACAATGGGATTCATGCTTTTGTGTTTCACTCTTTATTACTGGATGGATCCTGAAGGATGGACTAACAAGATATTGACTGATCCTACATGTTTCCTGTGGTGAAAACCCAAGTTTCTGAGCATACTGCTTCCAGGGTGGTTCTTGGGGGCAAACTGGACATTCTGGAAATGCTCATAGCTCAGGGGTAGGAAAATAGCAGTTACTTGTGGGAAAAGAAACTGGAAGAAGCTTTCTGTGGTGGTGATGGGTGTCACTTTACTGTGCAGTAACACACCAGAGCTTCTAAATAGAACTCAGTAGCCACTGATCAGACTTTACAAGTCTCTCCCTTCCCTCAGTTCTGCTCAGCCTCTGGTACTCACCATTCTGCTCTCAATTTCTGTGGGATCATGTTTCTTAGATAGCACATATAAGTGAGATCACGTGGTACCTCTTTGTTTGTGCCTGGCTTGCTTCTTTTAACGTCATGATACCCAGTTCCATGAATGTTGTCACAGATACCAGTATTTCATTCTTTTTATGACCGGATAGTATTCCTTTGTCAGTAAATACCACAGTTTATCCATTGATGGATACTGATAGGTTGTGTGTGGGAGGACAGTATTTCTTCAACACACTGATTTCATTTACTTTAGATATATATCTGGTAGAAGGATTGTTGGATCGTGTGGTAATTCTGTTTTTATTTTTTTTGAAGAATCTTCATACAGTTTTCCATAATGGACACACAAATTTACATCCTCACCAACGATATTTCAAGATTCTCTCTCCTCCACATCTTTACCATGCCTTTTTTGTCTTTTTGGTAATAGCTTTCTCATTGTAGTTTTGATTTGCATCTCCCCAATGATTAGTGAAGCTGAGTGTTTTTCCATGCACCTGCTGGCCATTCCTCTGTCTTCTTTTGCAGTCATTCCTAAGCATGTCTTTTCTTGGCGAGTCTCCAGGATTAAAAGCTCACACCTCTCTGGTTTCCAAAATATTAGCATTTTGTATTGTTTCTTAAAGGAAACAGCTCTGAGACATCTTTGTCCTTTTCAGCAAGTCGTTTTTAATAGTTATTAACAAAATTTACTTGGAAAATAACGTTATATTTACTTAGCCACTAGAAGGGAAAAATCAGTCTAGTTAGTATGTTAAACTATGTTGAAAGATGTTTGAACTCAGTTTTGTTCATTGGTTTCCAAATAAAGTGTAAGTTAGCTGTTTATATGTATTTTGGTATGTAATTAAACTATAATGGAATTTGAGTATATCAGTACTAGATACAGTCCACTATTTTGTTGGCTTTATATTCTAGGATGAATATATAAGTTGAGATAAATATAAAAACACCACCATTTTTTCTGGATTATTGGCCACAAAGAGTAATTTGTAAGCATTAGTTCTACATAAAATCCCAGTTGGTGGGTTGACATGCTTTTGTCTGTGTTACTTAAGAAATGAAGAAAGAAAAATTCAAGCAGCAAGGCAGCATGGTCTCTGTTGGGGAGCGGCAGTCCCGGACGTGTGGGTGTGAGCCTTGAGCTGTCTGCGCCTTGCCTTGTGCTTCCCTGGGGGCCAGCGTCCAGCTTGCGACCTGAGTCAGCATTGGGCCTTCCTGGGCCCCTGCCTCGCTCGCTTGTGTCATCAAGGGTCTTTGAAGAGCACAGTGCTGTGAGACGTGTACTTTTGTCTGCCTCTGTGTGCTGTTATAATTATCTTTATAACTTTGAAAAGTCAGCGTAGGATGCTCAGGTGGTGATGCACTACCTATAGGAAGGGATTTAAGGTTTTAAGAAGGAAAGAAATGGATACCAAGCAGGCTCGTCCATCCATTATCTTTAGTATCCCCAGACTTTGAGGAGAGCTTTTGTTTATTTGTTTTGTTTTTGTTGCCAGTCCTGGGGCTTGGACTCGGGGTCTGAGCACTGTGCCTGGCTTCTTTTTGCTTAAGGCTAGCACTCTACCTCTTGAGCCACAGCATCACTTCTGGCTTTTTTCTATATATGTGGTGCTGAGGAATCGAACCCAGGGCTTCATATATACGAGGCAAGCCCTTAAGTCTTTTTATTTCTCACAAAGCCTGCAGAGTAGGTGCTTTATGACCTACTTCCTCTTAGGTGATGAAATGGGGACCTAGGAAGTATACCTAAACTGACCAGGGTCACACAGCTAGTGAAATGGCACCACAACCACAAGTTAGGCCATTAAATTAGGCTTCTTCAAATATGTAATCCTCGGACTTAATATAAGCTTATGTTTGCTCTTAAAGCATACTTGGTCTCAGATGCACTAATAAAGCAATTAATGCAAAACTTAGAAAAATGACTAGGTTGGAAGTCGAGATGCCTGGTTTAGCTGTTGGTATGCCCGCTGAGTGACCCTTAGTAAATCATACATCAATCTGGGCTTTGATTTCTCACCTGTAAGACCTGGGGCCTTATATAATCCCCAGAATTATTTTTTTGTAGCTCTAATAATATATTATTTTCAGTGTTGCTTTAGTCTTGTTAAATTCATTGAATACAAATGAAGTTGGGCATTGTAATTTTCCTTTCTCATGTTATCCTTGGACCTTCTGATTTTTTGTTTTATTTTATTATCTTGTTTATTTTATTTAAGTAGTTGTACAAAGGTGTTTCTATTTACCATGTCAGTTTACCAGTACAGTGCATCTTGATCAGTGTCACCCCTTTCATTGTTTTGCTCTCAGGACAAAGGAAGCCACATTAATTGGAGGAAAAATGGAGGGAGAGGGTTAGAAAAGTAGGAAACAGAGATGGGCATGGCCCCTCTCAGACATGGAGTCGTGTGTGAGGTCGACCATTGAGGGTCACACTGTGTTTTCTTCACAACCGTGGATCACCAGGGTGGTTGAAGAAAATCTCTATGACTCATGTTTGGTAATAAAGCGAGTTTGCGTCTTTAAAAAGTACCATATGTTGTTACTGCATGTTACATATTTTCAATGTGCATCTTGGTGAATCACACATTCTGCACATCTGGTGACTTGTATCATTACTGCTCCAGCAGTTTGTTTTTTTTTTTTTTTTTTTTTTTTGGCCAGTCCTGGGCCTTGGACTCAGGGCCTGAGCACTGTCCCTGGCTTCTTCCCGCTCAAGGCTAGCACTCTGCCACTTGAGCCACAGCGCCGCTTCTGGCCATTTTCTGTATATGTGGTGCTGGGGAATCGAACCTAGGGCCTCGGGTATCCGAGGCAGGCACTCTTGCCACTAGGCTATATCCCCAGCCCAACCAGCAGTTTGTTTTAATACAGATTTCCAGGCCCTGTTTCATACCTGTGGAGTCATAATAATTGGGTTAGGGGGGTCTCTGATGTTTAAAAGCTTCCTGGGAGATTTTGTTCCCTAGCTAGGTTTGTTTGTATTGTCATACGACACCTTGTGCCATTTTTACTGTCATCCACCTGTCCAGTGGCTTCCTGTTCCTGCCCACTTCTCCACCCACACAGAACCGCTCACTGTTCCTGAACTCACTCACAGGACAACTAACCCTTGTCCTTGCATTCTAGGCTTAGAATCCCCTTTCCAGGCTACCTCTGTGCCTCTCTGTATGCTGAGAATCTGTTGCTTGTTTCCCAAGAGCATTTTGAAAGTCTCCCGGCCTTTGAAACCTTTGTTTTCCCACAGGAAATGCAGAGTCCTTCTTTAGGGATCTGGGGCATATGCTGCTGCTGGAGCCATTTTCCCACTGCATTGTCAATGAAACCCCAAGATAAGGGACCATGTCTTCCTTTCTGAGAAGCCCAGACTCCCCACTGCCCTGCCAGATGCAAACATCTGTCTTAGCAGGTACAGACATCAATGAACCGAGTGACAGAATGTACATGGCAGCTTCCACACTCACAAGGCCCATGTAAGGAAGCTGGTCTCCTCTGGGTGCTTGTGCGGGAAGCCACTTGGATGTCATCTTGGTGGGTTCCATTTGGGAGTGCAAAGTTTGAATCTCGGTGACCCCTCCCTAAGGGCTGCAGTGGAATGTGTGTCATGGTATTTCATTGTGGCCGGAAGGGGCTCCACTCCGCCTTGAGGAGTTCATGGGAAGGGCAGGGGGGGAGGTGGAAGGTGGCTTCCTGTGCCTGACCAGGTGGGAGAAGGGAGGGAGGCTTCCTCTGTAGGGCAGAGGGTGCTGGAAGTATTTTCCAAGCTCCAGCTACACTGGGCCTGTTTACCGCCGAGTTTTACTTTAACCAGATTCTTTAACTAGGATTTCAATAGTCCTTAACCTCTGAACTGACTTTGTTGTTCCAGTTTAGAACACTTTCATGTAATTAGAGTCTTACTATTTCTACAAAGCTCTTTAGCCTTAAAGTGGAAAAAAGTTTAATTAAAAATTATTAAAAAAGACCATTCTTACAGGCCTGGCTTTGAACTGAATATTTTTGAAATATTACCTTAAAAGAACGTGGTCAAATTCAACCATTTGATTAAAGAAAGGTGTAGAATTACACTCCACCTACCTGTGGCCATAGATCAGAAGCTGTCTTTGTGTTCTTTTCTGCCCGTTCTACTTCATTATTCTTAGTTACTGTCCTTACTATTCTCTCACAGGGGAGAGCTTGTGAGAATCAAGCTTGATTGAAATTTTTCTTTTAAAAACTAAGCTTGATTGACTCAAAAGACTCAAAGGTGGTATATTAATTGTTATAATGGTTTTTACTTGAGCCAAGGAAATGTGAGAAATAGGACAGAACATATCTCCATTTTCTTTTTCTTCAGTACTGAGGACTTAGGACCATGGCTTCATCTTTTCTAGCCCCCAGCCCTTTGGATTTTGGATTTTATTTGTGACATATCAGGGTCTCACTAACTACATAAACTGGCTTCAAACTTACTTATATGCCTCCCAAATATCTTAAGATTATAGACATGTACTGCCATGTCTAACTGCTGGCATTCATTTTACCTATAGTGTCTGTCATGGAGGCTCCTGAGCTTTGATTTTCTAGAGTGTGGCACATCATTTGTACCCAAGATACAATTACTGGTTGGCTAAAACATTGATGAAAAGAAGGACTTTCTGTTTGTTCACATACGGATGAGCCAGCAGCTACAGTCTCTAATAGTTTTTGGTATGGTGGTAGGAATGCTAGATTGAAGATGACTGGGAAAACACTATGTAGAGTTTCATTTTGGGAGTCTTGAACTTGACCTCTTGATTTTGACTCCCATGAATTATTATCAGAAAGCCTGAAGCTTTAGTTTAGCTCTGCTGGTAGTAGTAATTATGTTTTAAAATGTCCCATTGTTGTATTGAAGGTGGTTATGGAGAATTAAGAACAAAGCTTTAAAAATAAATTTCTCACAGCAGTGGATCAACATGGGAAAGGAGCTGGGCAAAGACAAAGTGGTTGTATTCTCCCCCCTTCTTTCTTGTTTGCTTTGCTTTTAGTTGTAGATCTTCGGCCAAGACTTGCTTGTTCTGTGGGGGCTGAATTGCTGCCTGTAGTAGCAGAAGGCACATGTGACTAGTGAACACTTAAAATGAGGCATGTGTGTCCCAGACTGAATCTTTAATATTTAAAAATCTTAGCCATCTGATGCCACATGTGGCTTTTGGATTATGAAGGCTTGTTCTGCCTTAGCAGGAAGTTTAGTATGTTATGAGTTGTTTGAAGGATGTGTTTTGTGGCACAAAGCCTTGTTGAGAGCCTATAATGCATAGTGCTCCGGGAATGATAGTAAGATCAGTTAGGTTTGGGGGCCTGGGTTTGGAGGCACTGGGTTAGGGGTTGTAGGGACTTTGGGAAGACATGTGGGGATGGAGTTCTTGGTGGAAGAGTACGTGAAAATGATAATTCTTAAGCATCTTCATTTTATGTATTTTCTGTAAGCATGGTATTATTCTTAAAGAGATAAAAATTGGGTCCTGTGGAGAGGACTGAGTTTTCTCTTTTAAAAAATATAGATTCCTAATTTGTGAATCTCAAATTCAGAATGCCCCACAATCTGAAAATTTCTAAGTGTCAACCTGACACCACAGGTGGGAAATTCCATGCCATGAAACTCTGTCTCACACACATTATTACTGAAATGGTTATGTAAAATTATCTTTATACTCAGGTAGCTGTATATGAGACATAAATAAATTTAGTGTTTAGACTTGGGTCCCATCCCTAAGACATCTTATTACCTATATGCAAACATTCCAAAATCCTAAAAGAAGTCAGCAACACAAAATCCTTCTAGTCCTAACCATTTTAGATAAGCCTGTATATAATAATGTGTAGACAGACACACACGTACCTGTGGAATTAAAATTTCACGGGAAGGTGGTGATTAGGTAAAAGTGTCCAGAGAGACTTCTTTATAGGAGCAGTAAGAGCACAAATGTTTGAGAAGACAATTTTTAAGCCAGGTCGTCCATTCACCTGTTGCTTCCTTCTAGATACATTTATTTTTTTGTGAATTTGAGAGTGGTTGTCAGGAGAGACACTCTCTGAAATAAGAAAATGAGTAAAATGAATCTGTGTGTCTGGGCTCTGTTGAACTCTCATGGGGCAGGGATGAGAGGCCAGTCTCCATGTGGCTCTGTATTCATCATCATAAATGTCCTTTCGCCACACACAGACACGAGGAACGACTCTAACACGGGGTGATGTTAAACAAACATTCCTTTGTTGATTGGACTTTGGAGTGACAATCTTCTTAATGTGTTTTTTGCTCTTGTTAGAGGAAGTAATTATAGCTTGGGACTTAGGATGTAGCAGATTCTTGCCTAAAATGCCAAAAACAAACAAAAGCAAAAGGTGAAACAGTTAAAGCCAAGTTCCCTCTTCCTGGATGGCAATTTCCACACACAGTTGACTTTTGGTGGGCTGTGCTGGTAGCAGAACTCGGAATAGGTGGGCCATTGCTTCTTGACTTCCTTCAGCCCCTCAAGCCTTCCCACTTCAGGTGTCTGTGTGAAGATAAACGTAATATATGTACTTTAGATATATGTACTTTAGACTGAATATCCATATGGTTTCAATCTTAAAGTATGAAATAAAATCCTATGTAAGTAATTACATAAATTATGAGATAGAGCTAAAACCTGTGGCCATTATTATGTTAAGCACAGCTTCAAGTTAAGCCCCCTCACTACTCCTTACCCTCTAATACAGAAGGAGTAACGTAAAAATAGGATGCTTAGCTTAGCTGGGTCCATAAATGTGTATGCTACACATGGGATAAATGGGTTGGGTAGCAACAGTTGCCACAGACAGGTTGTTAGTTGTGGCTAACCGGTGTTCCTATCTGGGTAGTGTTTCCCTGAACCTCACTGGTGTTTTGTACTTTGCTTTGTATCTTTGTGTCTCTTCACATGATTAGGATGTGGGCTGTTCTCTGTCTCAACACAGCAGTTGTAGTCAGTGCTGGTGGATTATGGACAACCAGTGGAAAGGAAAGAGGAAGGGTTAAACTTTGTGGAGGGATATGTATTTTTCTGGGTGACTGAGTAGATATGTGTGCAGTGTGGTTGTTTGTGTTATTGCTTTTAGGTAGTTGATGGTTGACATAACTAAGTCATTTGTTCCACAGTTTCATCTTTTCAGTTCCCAAGGCTTCCATGTGATTTGTTCATAACCAAGGATCATTACTGCCTCTACTGCTGTCCCCCAACCAGCCCTTTCCATACAAATTCTGTCTCTGTGTGTGTGTGTGTGTGCGCGCGCATGCACACCAGTCCTGGGCATCAGTTCAGGGCCTGGATGTTATCCCTGAGTATTTTACACAAGACTAGTATTCTTCCACCTTAGCCATAGCTCCACTTCTGACTTTTAAGCTAATTGGAGGTAAGAGTCTCATGGACTTTTCTGCCCAGGTGAGCTTTTAACTGTGATCCTTAGATCTCATCCTCCTGAGAGCTAGGATTACAGGTGTGAACCACCAATGCCTGACTGCCTTCCAAGGTCTTTACCTTTGTCTCCTGTAGTAGCTAATGCCCTTCCCATCACCCTCACGCCCCTACCAAACCCACACAAACCATTGTAGCCATTTTGGGAAATACTATCATGAAAGGATGCAATTATTTTAGCTCATACAGAGGGAAGCAATATTTTTTTGGTAATGCTTTCTAGTACAAGATCACTTGTCATACAGCCAGATCTGCTTAGCTCAGATAAAAATAACCATTTGGGACATAAATGTGAACTTGAAGACCCTTGAAGATGTCATTCTAGCATTTTTCTAGGATGGATCTGTTCTGACAAAATGCATAGATACCTCCGGTCTGCTACCCCTGATAAATTCCCCGCTTAAACACATGCATGAATGAAAACTACGTAGGGCTCTAATTTCTACTTTACACAGGAATGTGGCCTCTGGGATAGGAAAAAAGGGTTAGAGGGAAATCACTCAGGTAGTAAGGAGTATTCAGAAGGCCTTTTGCCACCCAGAACCTGGCAGTGTATTCTCCTGATGCAAAGAAATTTGATTTTTATATACGGTTTTTAAAGTAGCTTAAAGTAAGAATGAACCTTGAGTTGGTTGTGTGTGTGTGTGTGAGAGAGAGAGAGAGAGAGACAGACAGACAGACAGACAGACAGACACAGAGAGAGGTGGGGCGGGCAGTGTGTGAGGGAGTTCTAGGGTTTGAACTCAGGGGCTTGGGTTTGTCAGTCAAGCACTCTGCCAATGGAGTCACACCTTTGCCCCTTACTGCTTTACTGTTCTCCTATGGCCTCACATTTGTGCTTAGACCACAATTCTTCTATTTATGCTTCCTGCATAGCTGGTGCTAAGTGTGCCAGCCACTTACACCTAGCTCTTATTAGTTGAGATGGGGTTCTTCTGAAAATTTTGCCTAAGCTGGCCTCAAACTCTTATCCTCCCAATCTCTGCCTCATCAGTAGCTACCAGTGAAGCCTACCATTCCCAGCATTCCCCCTTTCTTCCATGCAGCACAGCTAGTATCTAGTGCATTCTTTTCGCTTTTACTGGAAAACTGAGTGTTGGCAGTGAAGCCACCTGCCCAGGGCCATCTAATACAGGAGAAGTGGGAAATTCCAGCCTGGATTTTCTGTCTTACAGGTTTTCCTCACAGCTGCCTCTCTAACCAGGTGTCTGCTTTGCCTTCTTGGGGTTAACAGTGTGCAAGTTGGGAAATAAACATGGCTTTGAGGACAGTAAAAACAAAAAGGCCCCATCCTGTGCACTTGGTTTATTATTATTATTATTATTTTTTGGCCAGTCCTGGGCCTTGGACTCAGGGTCCGAGCACCGTCCCTGGCTTCTTCCCGCTCAAGGCTAGCACTCTGCCACTTGAGCCACAGTGCCGCTTCTGGCTGTTTTCTGTATATGTGGTGCTGGGGAATCGAACCTAGGGCCTCGTGTATCCGAGGCAGGCATTCTTGCCACTAGGCTCTATCCCCAGCCCCTGGTTTATTATTTATAAACCATTTTTGTTTATTTGTTTAGAAGAGATCCTTGGTCATCTGGTTTTCCTAGGAAGCTTTGCACTTAGTTTCTCATTTTTCCTTTTTTATGGAAGTGATTTTTGTGTTGTCTTCGCTTTAAGGGAAGGGGGACCATTTTTTTGCTTACATTTCATCATTTGTTATAGTTGACATAAGCTTATTAATGTAGGGAAAACCAACCTACTATTTGCATTGACACACACACACACTCTCTCTCTCTCTCTCTCTCTCACACACACACACACACACACACACACACACACTCACACAGTTTTACTCCCCAAATGTTTGCCCTCTGCATGGAAGCCTTCTTTCTAGTAAAAGGCACTGCTGTGGCGATCTGCAGCTTCTCCTGCTGTGTGCGCCAGGGCCCAGGGACCCCCGGTTACCATGGAAACTAATAACCAGCCACTAGATGGTACTTCCCTTTAGAGCCACATTTGAGCACGTTTCACTGTTCAATACAATGCTCCATCTTCCTCCCTTTAAAGAAAAGGGCAGAAGCTGATTGATTACAAACAATGTAGAAAGAATACTGGTGTTCCTGGTAAGGCAGAAAGACAGCCTTCACGTGCATCCTTTTAATGAGATTGTCAGAAGTGGGGCGGAACACAGTTTTCCAAAGATGGCCAGAGCCAGCTGATCAAATACAAAAGAACTGTGGAGGAGGTGGTGAAAATCCCTCTCTCCATGCCACTGAGAGCTTCTCTCTGACAATGATGGGCATTTGAGGCTGATTTGAGTCTTGACCTGCTGACTCTGATTGGATCCCACTGGTTTGTCAGAGGGCTTAATGGCAGACAAAAGAAGTCCAGCTCTGCCTGTACAGCCAGCCTGCATTTCTTCCTGACATCCTGCTCCCAGAATCACCCAGGGAGATACACACCGGGAGCCTGGGATTTCACGCCCAGATCCCAGCCCTTGGACGTGCCATCTCAGCACGTGACTGCCATCTGTGCTGTGTAGAGGCGGCACTTCATTTGGATAATACGATTTAAACCCAAGTGCAAGATGTATTGCTTGTCCCGGAACTGGAGGGAATAATGAGCCATGAAAATGCACCCCCTGACCTCCCGGTGCTTACTGTTTACAGGTGGCTTTAGAGCATGTGCACGTGGGAGATGATGGTAATCCTGAGCGCCAGGCTGCCTGCACATGTCGCACTCCTGCTAATGGTATTGAGGGAGAGCAAAATTGACCTCATCTTTGTCTCGATGGGTGCTGCTGGTTCTGCGTGTTTGTTTTTCCAAATGTGCTTGTATAAAGCAAACACTGGGAGTGTGTGCTTTCTGGAAATAGTGAAGCAACAGAACCTTTGCTGGTCCCAGGAAGTGGGGCCCACAGCCTATCTTTAGCTTTGAAGGTTCTGTGCCTGGGAGGTTGAAAAAGGGGGTAGAAACTCAGTTTGTAAAAAGGAAACTGGCTTGGTGAGAGGATGGGACTTTATTAAAATAACATGACCATACAGTTGTAAGGCCATAAAGCTTAGGGTGTGTATGAGTCTGTGTAACTCTTCAGCCTCATGATTTTTCCACATTAGTGGTCAGTCAGAACTGCCTTGAGTCTTAGAACTTAGGCCAATTTCTCCACCTCCATAAGCGTTTTTTGATCTTCAGACCAGATCCTTCCTTATAGTGAGGTAGCCTGTGCCTTGCAGGGTATTGGGCAGCATCCTAGCCTGGGCAGTCTTGCAGTTATGTAAATCAGAAAGGGCTCCAGACAGTGCCCACTGGACAGTGGTCCATGGCTGAGACCCACCTTGCTGGACCTCTCAGCTGTTTTGATTGGGTAGCTTAACAGAAGTAGGGCTTTGTGTTTTTCAGGGCACTGGTGGACAGGCTGGTTCATTTAAGAAGGTTCTAAATTATTTACAGCTAAGCTATGATTTTAGAAATCTGATAGTTTATGCATTATTTGATTGAGGAACCACCTGGCTACAGTTTGTATATGAAACTCTGGAGAGTCTACCAAACCCTACTAGAAATGTCTTCTTCCTGTTGTAGTAGAGTGTTGCTTTCCAGAGTGTAATAGGGCAGGGCTTTCCTCTTCCTCCTCGCCCCAAAGCTCCAGTGATGAAGTGTGAAGACAGTGCCTGGGGTCCTGGCAGTGGAGCCGCTTCTCTCACGGACAGTGGCTCTTGACCCAGCCAGGATGAGGAAACTGTGCCAGGCCTACTCTCCCCTTGTCTGTGGGTGACCTCCGTGGGTGAGTACTGTTTAGCACACTGTGGTCATTGTGTGATGGCAGTGGAGCTCAAACGAGGTCACGTGACTCCTGGTGTCCCTGCCTGCTTAGTGTCAGATCACAGACTTTTCAGGCCATTTAGAGATGCCCCACGCTCACTTCCGATGCCGCCTTGGCCCTACCTGCCCCATCTGCTCCGCCTGTCTGTCTCCAGCTGCTGCTGCCACTGTGGGTCCAATTCCATCTTCGTTTTTCCTTACAGACTTACTTGACAGTTTTGATTGTCCAATAAAGCTGTTATGATTTTGTTTATGATTATTCTAGTGTTTTTGTTTAGTTTGTAATGTTCACACATACTCATAATATTGTAGATATGATATATATGTGAATGTATATTCACACACACGTGCCCAAGGAGTTACTAATCTTTCATATACACATAGTGGTCAAATCTATACTCTTTCTTAAAGTTGTTGATTGCTGTTTCTTCCATGGGGAGAAAGAAAGTCTACTATTCTTTCAGAAATTAATGTTTCTAATTCACACTCCTTCTTGAAACATGGCTGCCTTGTTGTTAAGCCTTTAAAAAAAATTCTTATAGCTTCCAAGATCTTGTTCTTCTCTGCTGCTCTATAATTTATAAAACCGTATTGCAGTTGGCTTGGGTAGAATTTACTTAAGCATAGTTGAGCCTTTAGATTTTCCTTCTGGCATGGACAAAGGCATCATTAATTATGGATATGAATTCCTTTTGCAAAATGACAAGATTGAACATTTCCTCATGCCAGTAACCCAGCTGTCTCATTCTGATGCTCCACAAAGCCTTTTTAGAGATGTGTATAATGGCTGTGGCACCAGATACTAAAAAATAAGACACTAAAGAGAATGCAAAGCACTTTCCAGTTTGTTTATCTAGAAGGGAAAAAAATAATGAAAGGTTTTTGCTTTATGGTGGTAGTTTCCTTTCTTAGGATGCATTTGTGGTCTCCCAAGTTTTGGCCTGGTTACAAACCAAGTGAGAATGCTCTGTTGTGCTTGATCCATAATTCTATTTGTTCAGATGATTAGTATTTGGGAACTCAGAGGACTAGGTCATGCCTTTCTTCAAGGAAAGCAGAGTTCACGCTTGCTTTGGTGATGGAGACATGGATAATGTCAGAAGCAACTGTGTTCTGAGCATCCCCATGTATGGTCATGGCTTATCATGGTTTCACTACAATGCGCAGGACCTATTCTGTTGTTTGTGAACTGAGATGGAGTTCTAAGTCCTGTGGCTTTCTGCAGCACAGTATATGGCCGGAGCCCTCAGAGTGCCTGCTCAGCTACTAGCTGACCATCTCAGTAAGATTATTTCTGACATTTCCACTGCCCTGTATCCTGTGGGCTTTGCTGCTAGAGAAGATGACCTAGATATGACAGTTAGTTGGTTCTGTCATGTTGGGAAGGATGTGTTCTTTGTTTGTTCGCCTACACTTGTCCCACCTATGTTGCTGTATTTCCATCCAGATGCCAGAAGCCAGCTCTCTTGGGAAATCCCTTCTGCCTTTAGAGCCCAAAGAGAGAGAGAGAGAGAGAGTGTGTGTGTGTGTGTGTGTGTTTGTTTGTGTGTGTGTACATGTATTACAAGTTGAGTATCCTGTATCCAAACTGTGTAGGACCAAAGGTGTTTTAGATTTTGGATTCTTTTGGATTTGGGAATGTTTGAATATATGTCATGAAGTATCTTGGGAATAGAACCCAAGTGTAAACAAGAAATTTATTTTATATATACCTTGTGCACATAGCTTGAAGGTAATTTTAATAATTTGTTTTTGTCAGTTGTGGGCTTGAACTCAGGGACTGGGTGCTAACTCTGTGTCTTTCTGTACTCAAGGCTAGTGTTCTATCACTTGAGCCATAGCGCTCAACCTTTATAGGAATATGTATGTAAAGTTAGTATTTGATAATGAGCAACAAGCTGTTGAAAAGCCCTATTATACTCATAATTAATTCTTCCTCCCTCCCTTCCCTTCCCTCTCCCCTTCATCCTTCATTCCCTCTTCTCAGTCCTGAGGATTGAATCCAGAGCTTCACTCAGGCTAGGCAAATCTTCTGCCACTTGAGCCACATCCCCAGCCCTTTTGTTGTTACTTTCTTTTGAATATAGGATCTCACTGCATTTTTTTCTGGTGCTAGATTCAAACTTGTGATCCTTCTGCCTCTGTCTCCAAGAAGCTGGGATTATAAGCATGAACCACCCATCTTGTTCTGCTCTTAAGTTCTTCAATAAGCATTTCATGTTCATGGTTTATATGATTTGTGGACCATTTCCTTTTTCACCAGATGTATATGCGTAAAACAAAGTTGTTTTGTTGTTATTGTTGGTTTTTGCCTACTTTGAGTGGGTCTGCTGTAAGGTTAAACATCAGGCTTAAATCACATGGCAGAAACATAGGGCCAGACAGTCCACTCTATTGTCAGTTCACTACTTGAGGAAAATTAGAAGAAGAATGAAGATGGCCTGAAGGGGCTATTGGCTGGGAAAGGAAGGGTGGAGATGCTGGGTAAATAGAAGTCTAAAGAAATATTTTTAAAGCCTTTCATTTCTGTTTTCTTCAGGAATGTAGTTAGGGGTATGATTTGGCTTGAGAGGCTAGTTCATATTGCAGTGTTTAGTGTTGTGTCTAGTGTGCACATGGGGCTGCTGAAGGAAAATGTCCATCCTGGGTCACTTGCAGCGCACTGGTTGCCTTTCTTTATGAAGGGACCTGCTATCAGTCTTGAGTTAGCCTTGCAGTTAGCCACTGGGCCAGGCAGAGGGCTTTATACTTCACCTAGAGTCCTGGTTATCCCTTCCTGATAGCAGCTCTCTTCTGCCTCTTTACCTCTCCTGTTATTTCTGTCATGGAAATAACTGGAACTAGATTTAGGACAGGTCCTTATTCACATGAGCATCTGAAAAGACGTACGTAAAAACAAAAGAAAACTGGGAGTGGCAGGAAAGCAGTGCCTTCCTACTCTGTGATAGTGTGTCCCTCCAGCCAGTGCACAGCCAGCGGTCAGGCGTGGTCCTGCGGCCAGGATTTCTCTACTATTGCCACAAGGAGAGTGAAATTTCTAGGATTCATTATTTGGTTTATCTTTTTTTTTTTTTTTTTTTTAATAAAGAATGAACTAGGTGCTGGTGGCTCATACCTGTCCTGGGTACTTAGGAAACTGAGATCTGAGGATTATGGTTCGAAGCCAGCCCAGGCAGGAAGTCCATGAGACTCTTATCTCCAGCTAATCACTAGAATGCTAGAAGTGGAGCTGTAGCTCAAATGGTAGAGTGCCAGCTCTGAGTGAAAAAGCTAAAGGACTGAGCCTAGGCCCTGAGTTCAGGTCCCTTTATGCCTCCAAAAAGAACATGTCTCAGCCTCCCTAGGTGATTCTGAATTTCATGGTATAAAATTTCCCAAACCCTCTTTTTACGTAGGAGGAAGCTGAGACCTTGGAGTGTCCTCCATGCTGGGCTGTGCCATTCTGTTCTTAAAGGGTGGCCTTGAATGGGTTATCACCTTGCTTAGGTGTGATGAGCAAGGAAACCAGCCACAAGCACAGAGGATCTCTTTGGCCTTGGATGGATGGATAAGAATAGCAGAGCAGCAATGGCCCGGCAGCAGCGGTGTGGATGTAAGGGTTCCTCGGAGCCTCCCCTGGGTTGCCAGAGCACCTGTCGCATTTACACCTGTACAGTCACTACTTGGAACCCTGCGCTGTGGTCTTGAATGCTGAGTTTCTTCTCAAAGAGTCCATTGGTGATTAGAGACTCAGTGTTTTTTCAAAGACATGAATGTAATACATAATATGCTATTAGTGGACTAGGCATATTCTGTACCAGGAGTAAACAGAATGGTTACATTGGGTGCTGGAAGCTGAGTGCCCTAGTTTGGGCATATAGATGAGCTCTCCCCACCATCCTCCCCTTACATCTTCCTTGGAGTGGCGTTCCCTTCTACACATTGTCCCCTGCCATGCCGCTTCCCTGGGCTTCTCCCTCAGCCAGTTTTAGCTGAGAGTAGAGGCCGCAGCTGGCGGGCTGGCAACGGTCCCTGGCAGTTTGACATCAGCAAGGGACGAGGCTCTGTGTAAACCCCCATGACTTTGTCCCCGTCCCTGCCCAAGCTGCCCTACTCACTGGAGGTTTCGTCTCCCAGTCCGGTGCTGGAGCCTGTGATGGAGTTGTCCTGCCCCCTGTCACAGATGGGGGTGGTCTGATCCAGTAGTAAGATCACTTTGGGGAAACCTCACCCCCGTGGTCTGCTCTGTTTTTGGCATTTTATGTGTTAAACACTGAAACTCCAATATGATTCTTAGCTCTTTTGCGGTGTTTTCCAAGGGATTAATACGTAAATAATGATCAAAAGAATAGATAAAAAGGTAGCCTGTGTGCTAAAAAGAGCCTGATGCTGCACCATGAGCTAGAGATGTTCAAGTAGTTGGGAGAAGCAAATGAAAACAATATTTTGTGACAAATAGGTGAAATTAAAATTTAAGAATGCATCTAGAGAGCTTTATGAGTACTACCAGCCCACGCTCTGGGTGCTTGCTTTGTGCCTACTTTTGCACCCCACTGGCAGAGCTGAGGATAGTAGAACCAGGGGCTTTTGTGGAATAATTACCCTGATTTCCTTTATAGTGAAATACCTTGGGAGGACAGGGAGGAGTGGAAGGAGGGTTGGCAGTGTGTTATTTGCTTGCCTTTGGTAAAATTTAAATGTGGAAATGGATCCATCTTTTAAAAAGCCTTTTCTTCCTTGATGATTGCTATAGTGCCGAATTGAGGGTCTTGATTGGAGAAGACAAAAGAACAAAATTAACCCCAGATGATCCTGGCAACCATGAGAAGGAAGGCTTTGGCATGGCTCCGCAGGAGAATCTTCCTCTGACCACTGTTGTCTCTGCTCCATACTGAGTCCCCTTACATTCCAGAATAGTCTATCTTTTGCCTTTCCTCCCATAGGGAACACAGCAGGAGAATGTTCATCTGCCTGACTTTATTATGTACACCGTGAAGAGCACTTGACATGACACACTGCGCCGTGCCAGGTTCTTTTAATCAGCGCGTGTTTGGTGCCCGTGGCTGGCTGATGCCCATAGACAGGGGCTGTTGGGGAGAGATTGTCGTTTGCCCCTTCCATTTGCCCATTGGGATTAGACTCACTTTAGACTGAATCCAAACCTTAAATGGAGAAAGAATTTGAGGAAACAGGGATTCTTTTTTTTTTTTTCATTACAGCTTAAGATGCTTCACACCAAGAAGGAGTTGGTTCTTTTTTGTGTGGATAAGCACTATTCGTGGAAGCCAAACACATTGATGATCTTAGTGATGGCATTGATAAAGTCTGAATCTGGACACATTGTTTGTCCATCCAGCCAGACGTTTAGAACCTCAGAGGACAGTGTGCCAAGTGGCTCTGCACTCCCAGTTTGCCCACATGGGAGTTTTGAGCGGCATGCCTCTGGATGGTAGGGAAAGATTGGCTTGATGAAAGTGGGTCTGTACAAAACGCCCCCCAAGGTCAGCGGGTTAGATGGCCTGGAGGGAAGTGCCAGAGAGGAAGACTTTTGCTCTCATTCTCTCCTGTGTATCCTTTCCTCTCTGCATTCCTATGGTGCCTTTTGCTTTTGAAATAATTTAATCTTTTATACTCTTAGACCAATCCATGCATGTCGGAAGTAATGTCCACTTTTGAGAATGTCCTGATAGGCATTGTCAGTAACGAGTAATTAAAATCAAATCATTGATGGTCATCTTTAATATTCCTTTCTTCACAAGCGTTTTATGTGTTTGACTCTGCCTTGGGAATTCTCTGCCATTTTCTTTATGACAAAGAGGAGTGGGAGGATTAGATGTGATAAAGTAATGAGGAAGGCAGTACATCTCAAGTATCACTCACAGGGCTTAGAGAGAGAGAGCGAGAACTTGCTACGTGAATGTTCATAGCAATGGCAGAAACAATCCAGCCTTCTCTCATTGGTGAAGTAGATGAACACGTGGTCTTATATAGACAATGGAATATCACCCAACCATAACAGAAGTGAAATGCTGGTTCATGTACAGTTTAGAGGAGACTCAAAAACAGCATACATCTTAAACTCACATAGAAAGGTTTCATTGTGTAGTTCCATAACTTTCACAATGTAAACCTAGAGCTAGAAGGCAGATTCATGGTTACTAGGTTCAGATCCGTGATTCCCAGATTTTGATTTATGGTCATTAGGAGCTGGAGGAGGGGAGGATGGGAACTGATTGCTAAATGAGCATGGGGTGGGTGTGAGTGTAGGTGGATGTAATTTTGGAGCAATAAAAATATTTTGGAATTATTAGAGGTGAGAATAGCAAAGCATTACGAATATCATGAATGCCACTGAACTGTTTATTTTTAAATGGTTCATTTAGTTAGATATGTTTCACTACAATTAAACATGAACATACCCACAGAACCCGTGCTAGTGGCCCCATACATGGCACATGTGCTGAGAATGCACATGGTCCCCCAACCTTGAGACTGAAGTAGAACTCAGTACACCTTTACACTTGAGGGGCGTGAGCAGGGCTCGGGGTGATGGAACTTGCTCTAGTTTAAGTCTGAAGGAAGTGGCAGTTTGAGGATGGAATTCTGGGTTTTTCATCTATCTTCATTCCTTTCTTCCCTACAATGCTTGCTGGCACGTGACAGGGGAGATGAATATGTTGGGTAGACGAGAGGATCAGGGTCCTTTATAAAGGTTTTCAAACCTCCCCTTAAGGGAGAGAAAAGCCCTTAACAAGCCCCACCACCAAGCAGAGGGTGGTTTATTGTGAATCTTACAGTGTTACCATTTCAGCCTGAATATTGTGCCACCTCTCTGAGCTTTTCTTTCCCTCTTCTGAAATAGAAATGCTAAGTATGGTAAGAGGATTTACACTAAAAGGACAGTTGGGAGTTTTAATAAGACTTGGCTGTGTTTGGAAGACATTTAATAAATAAAATCTATCATATGTTCTGTCCCTTCCACCATCTGGTTTGCTGAGTTCTTGGGAAGGTTCGGGGAAGCCCTGTATCCCAGAGGTGACTCATCCAGTGAGATGTTGTCTGGGAGCCTCAGTCTATCTCACCTGTTTGAATCCTGGCCTTGTTCTTTTCTTCCACTCTCTGAGGAGGAAGAGCCTCCTATGTCCAGAGAGGAAAGCCCATAATAGTTGGATGTCACTGACCAGACCCCAAAAGTTTAATGGCTTTATTAGCAGCTCCTCTGGTGCCATTTTCCAGATAGGTCTGGCAGGTGGTTCTGTGAAATGTAGCCATATTTGTGAATACTTTTAGGCATACAGAATGAAACACAAGTCAGGGAGGTTAGGTTGTTCAGTGGTAGAGGGCTTGCCTAGCATTCTTGCAGTGCTGAGAATATAATTGAAAAGAGAAAGAGGAAGAGGAGGAGGGGAGAGAGGAAGAGATACAGACACAGAGAGACACAGAGGGAGATTTCAATCTCTGCTTAGTGTACCCAGCTTTAGGATTTTCTAACATGAGGTAAGAGAGACGTGCAGCTTCATATCCAGGTCTCCTTCCTCTGTAGTAGGGGGAGTTGATGTGGTCCATCTGTGCTGCCTCAGGCAAACAAGGATGAAGTCAATGTGCTTAAAATAGCACTGGCAGAGAGCAGCCTTCATTCCCCTAGGGACTTTCACAGGGGATTTTGGGATTGTAGCCTTGTGTCTGGTTCCCTTAGCTGGTTGGGCCCACATCTGGGTCATGCGTGTGCTGTACTAGTTGTGCATTGATCCTCAGAGTGACATCCTTGGAGAGCAATATTCACTATGAAAATGTGTGTGGTCTCCTCTCCGGTCTGTTACTTCATTTCATGTTGCTTTTCCTTTGTCTCCCCTGTGCTCTCAGTATGTATTTCTGCTACACTGAAAACATAACTCACCAACACCAGACCAATGTAAAGAATGCACAGAAACTTTACTCTCAAACTTAAGGTAGGCCTACTTGCTTGGCCTAGAGCACAGTGCCAGGATTTAGTTCTTGGAGTTTAAAGAGGAAAGGAAGTATAGTCAGCTTGGTTGTTTCTCCTTACAATAAATGGGAGACCATAATGCCTAGTTCTCGTTTGTCTTGTTGTCTTATATGCATAGTGTCAATCATAATGTCATTTTTAGTCTTCCTTAGTTACTCTGTGTATGCACATGTACCACTGATGAGGCTTGAATTCAGGGCCTGGGTTGAGTTCAAGTTCAGAAGCCCTTAGATTTTTTTGCACAAGGCTAATACTGTGCCACTTTAGCCACAACCCCACTTCCAGTTTTGGGGTAGTTAATTGGAGATAATAGTTTCATAGATTTTCCTGTCCAGGTAGGCTTTGAGCTGTGATCCTCAGATCTCATCCTCCTGAGAAGCTAGGATTACAGGTGTGAACCACGGACATGAGACTCAGCCTTACGTTGCTTATTTAACAAAACAATTTAGGAATACTGGTCAGCATGGTGGGTCTATAAATGATGTCTGGTTGTTTGTTCTAGGAGAGCTATTCTCGAATTTCTATTTTGGGCATCTCCAACTGATTTGCTACTGCTGTGAATCTTTACTGTATGTGCTATGAGTTCTCAAAGGCCAGCGAGAGGAAGGAGCAGGACATTTCTGGCTCTTGAGTGCTGGTTTCGTTTGGATAGAAAGAGGTGAGACCCTGCAGCGGGAGCTTGGAGTTGATAATGGCCTGTGAGGCGATGGATTTCTGGAATGAGAAGTGGGGGAGAAGCAGTGAGAAAGGGAGGGAGCGTGGCTCAGGTCACAGGTGACCTGAAGTGAGGATTTGGGTTTGGAGGAGGGCTCAGGGGAGAGTTTTGAGTCGTGAAATGTTGTGTAGAGAGTCAGGTGGGCCTAATCTGGCCTGCTGGGCCAATGTGGATGAAGGACAATTTGGAAAGACTGTTAGGGTTGTCTACCCCTGATGAAGCAGGAATGCATAAGTGTTTGGGGGGATAGGATCGGGGGGGGGGGGGTGAGGACAAGTGCTTCAGAAGGTCTCAGCCACAGATCTGGATGGCTTCCTGCACTGAAGATGATGGGAAATCAGAGAGGCCCATGACTTTCATTTTTATTTAACAGCTGTATGTTTTCTTATGACCAGGCCTGTGGTGTATTCATGGACTCTGTATGTGAAGCCATCTTACCTCTTTTCTTCCAGTGCTTGGAATTTTACTCTCTAATGTAACCACTTTAGAGATGGGAGAAGTTGGTTTCTTAGTCATTAGGAGCTGTGAGTTTTTGTTTTTTGTTTTTCCTGTGATTTGTCTTAACTTCCAACTTCACTGCTCTCAAGATAAACATTCAAATAGGAAGCCATAGTGAAAGCTGTTGGTTAGCCCTAGGTGCTATCCACATGGGAATGACCTCGAAGCCATTTCTTGCATTTTTAGTCTTGTCTTTCTGGTTGGTTTGAAGTGCTGCATCAGTTTGCTAGGCACAAGTATACATTTGTCTTTATGTTAATAGTGGCTGACTTGTTGACCAGAGACTCCCTTGCAGGTGGAACAAAGTGAGAATTCTTTCCCATTGTCATAATTTATCGTCTTGTTTGCTCTGCTGGACAGATAACTCTCAAGACCACTGTGCTTGTCCCTCTCCATGGAGTGCTTTTCTCCAGGGCTTCATGTGATTGCAGCTCAAATGTCACAGCAGACAGGTCTTCTGACCACTCTATCCCAAGTATCTCCATCGCCCTTTGAATCTTCTTGTTCTCCTGCTTTGCTATGTTTCTTGGCTCGTGGTTTGCCTGGCTTTCTCTGTCTGTTTATTCCCTAGCAAGAAAACTCTTTTAAGAGGGCTGACCTTTGTATATGTACCTGTCTCTGTAGTAACGGGTAAATAATCATTCAATAAATAAACGAATGAATGAATGAATGAATGAACACACAAACTCTTAACTCAATGACTTTAAAAATAGCCTGTGCCTGCAGACACATCCTTGTGAAGAGATATTTGTATACTATTATCAGAACAGCAACAGGATGCGGTACCATCTGCCTGTACACAGTGTAGAGAGACTCTACTGTTACCCTAACCTATTTTTTTAAACTACATCTAAACACAAAAGAGCAAACTGTAACTTTCTTTGTTTAATCACATGGAACCAGGAGATTTAGCACATGACCTATAAAGGCCCCTCACCTTCCCTTTTGTCTCTGAGTATGTATATTCAAAGACACTGAGCATTCGTGAAAAACAGCCAGAAACATTTAACACATTATCTTTGACTCATTTCTGGCTAGAATCTCGTACAATTAATTGCATCCTGTAAAAAACAAAATAACTGAATTGCCTGTGTTCCTTATCAAGCTGTCCCCCTCCCAGGAACTCTGGCCTATATTGAAATGAATTGTTTTCCATTTAGAATGTCTATCATTAATAACTGTTTTGTTGCATATGCTAGGCTATATGATCATTTTGGTTTGTACAGACACTAAGAGTCAAACATGTTTTATTCTGTCCTTGGTTAGCATCCTTTGTGACAATTTCTCTGTGTAGCTCGAGGAAGACACCTACGCACTTTCTCAGGCTGTGCTTTCTACTAATTGTTTGTTTAATTAGAAAATGAGTAAGTATTTATAGAGAAAGTAGAACTCAAAGCTGTGGGGGTGAGATCCCCTCTAATTGTACTATGCAATCATGATCTCATGAGGACTGCACTTTTGGTGTGTACAGGCAGTGGGGGTCTTATTTCGCTGCTGCTGTTACTGAGACATTTATTTTTGCCCAGCATTTCAAGTAGAACAAAAGGAAATCTAGTGGCGGTAAACTCACTTGACAATAAGGGTTTCAAAGTCAGATACAATAAAGTAAAATATAAAATCAAAAAACCAAGAGGGGTTGTGTTCATTCAGCATTGAAAGGGCACACATGTATGGGAAAGGGCCCATATGCATCAATGGGTGGATACGCTTTGTGGGATTTGCTCGTGTTGGGTGAGATCCTGCAGAAATAGTTCAGAGTGGAGATTCTTTGCAGAATGGCATTAAGTTCTGACTCCTTGCCAAATGCACTGACTTTGTCATTGCAACTTTTTTTTCATTGCTCTTCATGTTTTTATTTTCTGGTCACATTCAGAGTTATTGATTTTCCTTTCTCTTATCATCAAGTCTGGCATGCTATTAAAGAGTGTCAGATGTATGTGGGTGAGGCTAACTTTGGAGGTCTTTTTGCTGTTCTTCAGACTAAACAAAATGGCTGCTTGGAAGTTTCTGGCTGACCTCTGTTTACACAAAATGAGGAATCCATTTGCAAACCCACAAGGGGCATGAAAGAAAAAGGGCAGTTCAAAAATGGAGGGTGTGTGTGTGTGTATATGTATCTATCTCTACTGTGGTTGTGAGCTGAGGTGTGGAAGCCCAGCTTTCTGGCTTTTGGATTGAGCAGATGTGGCAGCACCTCCTGTCTACAATATCATTCTTACAAGGACATTTGTAGGTTCAAAATCAGAGTAAAGCCTGTCTGACAAGATGGGGTATGTGGAACTAATTGTGCCTGTGACAAGAAACAGAAATAATAATAAAAATTACTAGGTAGCCATTACCTAGTTAGCACCTCAGGCACTGTCCAGTAATACTGCCATCTTGGTTTTAGAACCTGCCACCATCTTGGTTTTAGAATATGCTAGTGGAGATGAAAGTCTTGGAGACTTTGAATCTTACCTTAGAAGACAGTAGCTATGTGACCTTGTTTATTATGAGAAATTAAGTTTCTGTTTTGTCATTTGTGTGCAACAATAGTAATAATGCCTCGTTCAGGGTTTTCCCGGCCTGATCCTTGTATTTATTCCTGCCTTGTTCCAGATCTAGCAAACCTAGATACCTGTTTGGGGTTCATTTGAACTTTTTCTTGATTCTTAAATGGAAACATTGATTTCTGGTCTCATTCCTACTGCCGCCTTTCTCTTGCCATCCTAGAACCCATGGTGCTTCCTGGGGGAAGCTTATTAGTGCTTACCGGTCTTCTTCCTCGCTATACTCCTCAGCCTCTATACTGCCTGATACGTTTCTTTCTTGCATTTCAAACCTGGTCACTCAACTTCCCTGTTGGAAAACCATCCATGGCCCTCTGTTGCCACACGAGAAAGCATGTACTCTGCCAGTTGGCATTTTCGCTCTCTGTCAGCTGGGTTTGGTCTGCATGAATGGCCCTTTACTTTTTTCCCTTCTGTTCTCCTCTCCCCCCAACTAGACACCCTGTCACAGGGGCCCTTCATCTTTTGGGCCTCAAGACCCCATTGAGGAACCAATGATAGCTGTGGAAGCTGTGGACCTCCTCCCTGGAAAGGTATACATTCAGCCACTTTTCCTTTGTTTTTCAAGGTAATTTGTGGGTCCTGCTTAAGAGTTCCCATGACTTCTGTGCCAGCCATTCCTTACAGTCTAGACCATTCCCAGGAAGATCATCCTCTGCTTTTGCTTGGTCCTTATGTCTTTGTTGCCTTGGTTGTTTTGTTTTTGTTTTTGCTTCAATTAGTATTTTTCTTCCATGGACTTTCCTCCCCAAATTAAAATTTCCCTCTATTATCCTTGTGCAGCACATCTCCTTTGCATTTGTTTTAGAGTTAATGGTTTACATGGCTCTGTTACCATTTGAGTTCCAGGGCATAATACCTTCCATATGTGACACACACAATTATGCATTCATTTATTCATTCATCTCCCCAGCATTTATTTCTTCAGCTCTTGTGTCCTAGTCACAGTGCATTGCTGCTGAGGATACAATAGAGAAGAGTAGGTCCAGTTTAATCAAATATACATGCAGTGGCACTAGAATAACTGATGTTTATTGAGCACTTACTGTCTTAGATGCTGATGAGCACATCACATCTGTAATTTCTGAATTCTCAAAGCAATTCTGTGAACTAGATTCTGATACTTGACATGGGTAAAATTGAGGCACAGTGTCATATGTCCCAAACCATAAGGGTCACAGGTAGCAAAGTGGGACTTCTCTCATAGCTAGGCTTTCTTAGAAAAGTCAGACTGGCAAAGTCAGAACCTTGCAGGATGCTGACAAAGAGGAGAAAGAGAGGGAGAGGGAGTGGGAGAATGAAGGGAAAAGGACCAGAAGAGAGAAAGTAGAAAATTACTGAAGATCTCTGGAAGGAGGGCGATGGCAGAAGCTCAGAAGTGAGACTGAATGAACGAATTTTATGTGAAATTTTATGAAGTGAGGTCTGTAGAGATGAAAAAGGGAAAGCGATATACATTGACTATAAATTGAAGGATGAAGGGGCAGAATTAGCCATGGAAGAGATTATTGAATTAATCAAGAAATCTTCTAAAGAATCCCAAAGACAGGCATGCCGTGACTCTATAGGTCTTATGTGTATGATGTGGGCAGGTGGTGCTGCTGCTGCTTGGTTAGACACATGCTCAGTCTTGTAAATGCAGTTTACCTTAAAGCATTATTTTGTTTACTAGCATTTGCATTCAGTTGAGGTGTTTTCCTTCTCTGCTTAGTGTCTGTGTCAATAAGATGAGAGAAGAATAAAAACATGGTCCCAACTTGGGAACTGCCAGTTTAACTCCACCTTGCTTTAATATGGCACTAAGAAAGCAGACCTGCCAGGTAAATTGCCATGACTTCAGAGGTGGTGACGTGGGGATGAAAAAGGTCTACTGCAGAATCGATTCTAGGAAGTAGAGTCCACAGAGCGATTGTGAACAGCACGGGACAGATGATAGTCCTTCAGCACATGGTAGAAGAATACAAGCCCAGGGACTTGAAGTGACTAATGCTTTTCAAGTTCTCTCACTTCAGATTTTGCAGATTTCAGGCTAGCTGAGTCTCCTGACAAACAAGGAGGCTTGTTGCCTGTGATTCCCTGGGACCAGGCAGTGTTGTGATTATGGATGGTTTTGGTCACAGTACAACCCAGTGGTCATACCCCTTCTCAGAACCTAAGGGGGAAACAAAGGGCTCAATTTTAGTGTGGCTTCTAATCTTCCGTGCTCCTAAACTCTGATCTATACCTTCCCAACAATTAGAGAGAAATTTTGTAACCTTAATGGTTGGGTTCAGCCTGGGTATCACCAAATGAAAGGGCAGTGAAAAAGCGGCTCAGAGAACCAGGCCTCTGGCACTTGTAGTGGGGGAGTTTATCTAGAGACTGGCCTGGCTGGAAGGAGGAGACCACGCCTATGTCTCAGGAGACCTTAATTAGGACAGTGACTTGTCTCATGATGACAGGTTGAATTTAGGCCTGCGGTTCTAAGTCATGAAACTATTCCTGGGAAAAGCCCAGCAAAGACATGGGTGGCACCCATAAGGACCCAAGAAGGGTGGCCCTGCAGGGCACTGGTCCCTTCCTACCAGCCTAGTGTCCCCACTTGCACTGCACCTGCCAATCACAGTGAAGTGTGTGCTCACAGTGACTCTGGGCTCTGTGAGGGGAGACAGGTAGAAATCAAGGGAACTAACTAATGGCCAAAATAACAAAGATGCTGCTATGAGCCATTCTGACCCATTGCTTCCTTCAAGTAGCTGAAGGGCAGCTGCTGTTCTTTAGCCAGATGATGCCGCACGTCATCACACTGTGTTGTAGGGTGCTGTCAAATAGGGGAAAGCTGATCCTCTCCTCCCCAGCATTTATAAAGACAGTAAAAGTTTCCATTTTCTGTCTGGAGCTGTATTTTGTGTCACTATGGCCAAATATTTGGCACAATTTGAGGGGAGAAAGTATTAGTATAGGCTCACAGTTTAAAGACTGCTCTGTCTGTGGTTAGTTGGCATCATGACTTTGGGCCTTGAATGAGGCTCCTGGTGGGAGCCTGTGGCTGAAGCTGTTCACTTCATGGTGGACAGGAAGCCCATGACAGAGGCACTGGGGACTACTGTAATCTTCACAGTCCCACCCCCAGGGTTCTATTCTTCCAGTTAGACCCTACCTCCCAAAGTTTCCAGAACCTCCCCAAATAGTGCTGCCAGTGGTAGCTGCCCTAGATGGAGAGAACCACGGATTTAGGGGAAAAGCTTCCTGGCAACAGAGACTGATACCTGTCTACACAGTGTCTCTGCTGCCTCTGGCATATTGTATCTTCTTCCGAAGTATTTGTTGCATGCCTATGAGGGGCCAAGTCCCAGAATACAGTCATGAGCAGCAGTGATGCTGGTATTCCTGGAGTACTGGAGGAGGACCTGGTCATGCTAGATGCCAAGAAACTGTGAGGACAGGGAGGCTTCTGCTCACACATACTTTTTTTAGCTTCTGAGGACCATTGGGACGGACTCAATATTATTCCACATTGAACACAGCTCACCAAGTGGGGGTATAAGTCTAACTTCCCTTCCACTTCCCAACTCAAGCACAGAGCCTGCCGATAAGACTTCCGTTTAACCTCAGAGAAGGTGAAGTGGCTGCTCTTCTGTTCTAATGGGTGGGGTTTAGCCCATCCATTCAGCAAACATTTCTTGGTCACTGCAATGCTGGACACAAAGCATGAGAGGGAGAACGAGGCAAGCCCCAAACCTTGCAGAATGCGTCATGGAGAGTGGAGCCAGAGGCGCCAGTAGCTGTATACGGCAAAGCACTACAGGTTCAGAGCGTGTGCTAAGCACAGCTGGGGAAGGCTTGCTACCGTAGCAGCTCTGAGGAATTTTGATGAGCCACTCACAGTTCTGCCTTTGAAAGGGAATGTTTTCAGGGAGTATGTGGTGTGGTTCAAGATGGAGGCCTAGCTGTGCCTTACCTGTACTGGGGAGGCTCTGGGGCGGACCTGTTCCAGCAGTGTTTGCACCTAGCTTGACTCAGACCTCCTTACCTGCCTCTGTGGTCCATCTAGTTTTCAAGCGTGGTAGTCACGCATATAATCCCAGCTGTGGGTTCCTTTTGAGTTAGCCAGAGCCGGTTCCAGCTTCTGTTTTTTTTAAGGTGGAAAAAAAAACAACAACCATGGATCATGAAGCTTGCTCTTTGTCTAGAAGCTAGAATAATTAGGTTGTGCAGCCATGCACTGTTTGCAACAAGCCATCTGTTTGCAGGGGGAAAAAAAATCCTGGAAGGAAATAACCTGACATATGTAATTTTGGTGTCGTTTCTGGGTAATGGGTTTTCTGGGTTATAGTTTCCCAGGCTTTTTTTATTTTTCAGTATTACTTTTAGATTTTGGAAAATAGCAAAAGATAATTTATCTTTAGAAAGACTAAATGTGTTGGTGAGTTTTTCTTACTGAAACCCTCTCCCCAAGGATGAAAGTTCTGACTGATAAAGTCACTAATGAATGGACCTTCTACTTTCCTCTGGCACTTTGCTGGCAGGCTGAGCCTGGATTTCACTGTTTATTGAATGCTCTTGTCTAGAAATTGAAAATATCCTAAGGCCCAGAGGGGATGATGCTCAGAGTGATCAAAATGAATGCATGAGTGCACATGTGTGTAGGAGTGTGTGACCATGTGTCAACTGTGCCTTCGAGGCATCCTTTTGCTCTGGAGTCAGGTTGAGAGCTCTCCGTATAAATGAGAACCAGCCTATCATGGGGAAGAACATGCCTGTGGAGAGAAAGATGGAGAAACTGAGAGAAGTCCCTACTGACCTAACAAAAACGGTGCCACATTCAGAATCAGACTGGTCACATCATGTGCATTTAGCACACATTTCATAGAAATATGATCCACTAGATTTAGTGAATCGTGCATGAGGTCCCAGCTACTCAAGAGACAGGGAAGGGAGGAGGTCAGAGATCACAAATGTAGGTCAGCCCAGGCAAAATTTTAGCAAATGTGGAAATGGTGGTGCACACGAGCTAAGTGAGAGATATAGGATAGAAGGATCACAATCTGAGGCCAGCTGCAGGCAAAAACAACATGACCTTATTTGAAGCAAGAAAGGACTCAAGTGGTAGACTACCTGCCTAGCAAGCATGAGGCTCTCAGTTTAAAGCTAAGCACTATACCCTCTTCTGGGGTGGGGAGGATAAGACCAATGTGGTGGTTGTGTTGATTGCTTTACCAAGTCAGATCTCATTTAGGCACAGGATGGGGGGCCAACTCATCCCAGACAAGTGGGAAGTGAGGTGATTGCAACTCAAGAAATTCCTTTCTGTTGGAAGCATGGTGAGGGAATCTTATGTGGTGGTGAGGAGGAAGGCTTTGCTGATATAATTGCCTTGATCTTGCCTTTACCCAGCTTGAGAGAGAGAGAGAAAGACACACACACACACACACACACACACAAAATACACAAAATATGTCTTCTAATTATAAGTTGTCAGTGCTTGCTGGACCCCACCCTGTCTCTATTTTACTTTTATTGGGTTCTAACAGAACTCCCTTTCTGTGGTCTAGTCTATCTATGCTAACTGGCTTGAGTGATTGTTTATGCTGCCCTGAAACCTGACCCTGGGCCACTGTGTAGTCTTTCATCTCTCACAGTTCAGGCAAAGCCAGAGAAGGACCTGCAAAAGTTTGTTTCTGCAGTGTGCATGTGTCTATTGCCTTATAGTCTTGAGGATGTTACTGGGACAGCTGTGGTGGTGAGATTCCCCCTGGTTAGAATGGCCGGGCCACCTGGCACATTTTCAGAGGTGGTTATGTACAAATAGAGACTAACTCGGGTACCCTGGCTTTTGCTGTTCATATTCCATGGGGAATGAATCAAAAGCTCTGGTTTTAATAGCAAGAGAGAAAGAGACAGGAAGAGGGATCATTCCTTACAACATTTATAGGCATATTTTATTCCTATTTAGTTGTTTTACTTGGATTCTTTTTTAATTCTATATAATTCTCTATCCTAGAAGTTGATTTCCTTATTCCTTATAGAAATACCGACTCTTTTCACGAATGTCTTCATGTTATCAGGAGAGTGGAGCAGCACACGTGTTGTCCCACCTGTGTAGTGAGGAAGGGAATTGAGGATGAAGGCCAGTACTTCATATTGTCTCCCTCAATGCTGTAAGAATCTTACCTAGACTTCTTTCCTCCCAAGAACATCTACAGACTGTAATAGGAACAATGCAGTTGAAATATGTTAGCTATTTGCCAACAGAAGCTATATCGTAATTCTTAACCTTTAATGTCTTAAAAAATGAGCTCAGCAGCTTCATGTGACTTTAGCTTTTTCTGGAATAAGCCTGGAATCACCATCCACATGTTGCAATCCAAGTATTTCACATTCCTAACATTGTACTGTGTGTGTGTGTGTGTGTGTGTGTGTGTGTGTGTGTGTGATTCATGAGGTACAAGTTGCTGAAATAGATTAAAAGTCCTGGGAGAAAACTTAATAAGCATGTTCTCAAAACCCAGAATCTGAGCTCTTAGATTACTGTGCAAATGATATCACTAGCTATTACTTACTTGGATAACTGTTTGGAACGGGGCAGAAAGGTCATTTTTATTGTAAATTATCTATTTCATTTCTGATCACTCATGACTCCAATCTGTCAGGTTTTTCTGGAGAATTAAATTCTCCTCAAGGACTTATCAGAGTTCCCTTGGTGGATTATTAGTGTCACATACAAGCAACCCAGTTCACATTCATTTGAAATAATGCAAAGCTGATTTCTCAGTTCAGGCTGCTCTAACCCCTAAGCCCCGTAAACTAGGTTACTTAACAAGAATGCATTTCTCAGGGGCTGTGGGGAAAGAGGAACCCTTCTCCATTGTTGGTGGGAGTGCAAATTAGTACAACCACTTTGGAGAACAGTATGGAGGTTTCTCAAAAAGCTCAATATAGACCTACCCTATGACCCAGCCATACCACTCCTAGGCATCTATCCTAAACAGCAAAACCCAAGATATCAAAAAGACATTTGTACTTCCATGTTTATCGCGGCACAATTCACAATAGCCAAAATTTGGAAACAACCCAGATGCCCCTCCACAGATGAATGGATCCAAAAAATATGGTACTTATACACAATGGAATACTACATAGCGATTAGGAATGGTGAAATATTGTTATTCGCAGGGAAATGGTCAGAACTCGAACAAATAATGTTGAGTGAGACAAGCCTAGAACACAGAAAACAAAGGGGCATGATCTCCCTGATATATGACTGTTAACAAAGGGAGATGGAGAGACAGTAGAGACCAAGTCTGTGAACACTGTATATGTGCTTGATACATTGTATATTGCATATGGGTCTACCTGACCTAGACAAGGGATGGAAAAACAGGTTGTAAGATATCACAAGAAATGTACACACTGCCCTACTATGTAACTGCACCCTCTTTGCACAACACCTTGTAAAAAAAATTTATGTTCAATTAATAATAAAAAAAATTAAAAAAAAAAAGAATGCATTTCTCATAGTTCAGGAAGCTGGAGGGCTAAGACGGTACCAGGTGTTTGGATTTCTGGTAGGGGCCTTTGTCCTATTGGAAGATGTTTGCTTTTCTCTCTGCCTTCACATGATGGAGGAAGATCACTTTCCTTGTGATTTGGGGGGTTTGTTTGTTTTGTTTTCTTGTAAGGATACCAATCTCATTTATTAGAGCTCAACTCTTAGAATCTCCGTATCTCTCATCTCCGTATCATCCCCGTTGCAAGTTAGAATTTCAATATAGATATTTGAAGGAGACCACAGAGTTCCACTGTAGATGAAGAGGGGTTCCATTGAGAAGTTGAAATGGGTCACAGTGACATTCCCAGGTGGATGAGTAGAAGAGTGGTGGTATTGTATGTCTCTGGTTTCACTGTGGAGTCAGGAAAGATCTGTGTGTCTGCCTTTGTCTGTGACAGCGAGGGAGTGGGCCCACAGCCATGCCCAGACTGTCCTTAGCACAGTGTTGCTGCCTAACCTTCGTGTTGTACCCTCTGTCATTGCTTGGTGCAGAGGGAAGTGACTCCTGTCCCAGCCAGTCCATCTGTGAATAAGTAATTGGAGCCTTTATTTGTTTGCTTCTTGCTGACTCTGTCTTTAACAACACATGTGCTGAGACGGAGGAAAAATATCTTTCTGTTCTCATTTTTGTGGCTTTGTTTTTTAAACCTTATTATGGAAAGTTTTAAACACACACTAAAGGAGAACAGGATACCACAATGAACCCCCATTTATCCATTACCAAGTCTGCTATTATTTTCCAACACACCTCCCCTTTGTCTGCTGCAGTATTTTCAAACAATGTGTAGGGCTTCGGTTATCTCACCTTTAGACTTAAACCCAGCAAGGGGAAATCTAAAGCCCAAGAACTCTAGAAGTACCATTCTCTTCGGTTGCTATGAGAGCAGAGTTGATGTATTGGTCTGTTTTTCATTACTACAACTAAATGCTCAAGTCTGGCTAACTTTATTGTTTGAGCTACTATTTTTATTTTTGTGCTAGTACTGCATCTTGAACTCAGATTCTGGGCTCTGTCTAGGCCCTAACTTATTCACTCAAGGCTGGCACTCTACCACTTGAGCCACAGCTCCATTTCCAGTTGTTGTGATTTTTTTTTTTTGCTAGTTTATCGGAAATGAAACTGTCACACACTTTCCTAACTAGGATGTTTTCGAACCTTAACCCTCACATCTCAGCCTCCTGAGTAGCTAGAATTACAGGCATGAGTCACTGGTGCCTGGCTAGGGTAACTTTACTTTGGTTTATTTAGCTTGTGACTCTGGTGGTTCAAGTGTAGCTCAGCTCTGGTGAAGATGGTATGCAGCGGCAGGAGCACATACCTAGAATAAGCCACATGCCAGACACATGCCAGACAGGAAGCCAGTGTGATTCAGGGGGTAGACTGAGCCTTTACTAGTACCTGGCTTGTCATGAGCACTAACTCAGGGTCCTCTGAGAGCTACCTTAATCTCAGGGACCTAAGGATCTTCCACTAGATCCCACCCCTTAAAGGTTCGTCCGCCCTTCACATTGCCATTTTGAGAATCAAGCCTCCAGCATGTCATCCTTGCAGTACAAATCACATCCAAGCCATTGGAGTCAGCACGTAATTTGTTGCCTTTGAAATCCATTTGCAGTGACATTGAGAAAAAAGCTTTCCCTGGAGGGTCAGCAGACCTGGTTTGTGCACCCGGCAGACTCCTCAGGTGGGCCCCATAGGCCTCTGAGCCGCTGTGGGTGACTGCAGCTGTCAAACTGTCCTGTGCCCATCATTTTGCATATTGTCCTGTAGCTGATGTGCAAAGTAAGCAGGGAGAAATGCTGTACCTGATAGTAGTCTTCCAAGGAAGACCAAGTATTAAGCTTTTAACCATTATTATTTTATCACTAGAACGTGTGCTGTTGAAAAACTAGAGGCCAGTACCCCGTTGTGTTACTTCCTAACTTTGGGGCGCGTTGTTAAAAGTACCAGAGCCTTAGCTTGTTCTTTCCCCAAACAGAGAATCCTTCATTGGGTTGGGGAGAAATGTAAGTACAGTATAAAGAGCTCTCCACATTGGCTAGCTATATATAGTTATGTACTGTTTTGCTTTTCAAAGAACCGTGTGTATTACTTCCTCCCTTTATAAGGCAGCTAAGACCTGGGAAGGGCTTAGCTAGGCTCACCCTCTAGTCGTGATGGATCTGGGTTAGGTCACTCTTCTTGACCTAAGACTGTTTATATCATAGGGCTCAGTATAAACCTTTTGATGTTTCTACTGAACTTTATGAAGCTCTTGTTTTTCTTACAGTTCTCCAAAATTTATTATCTCTCCAGGTCTTTGAAATGCCAAGATTTTTTTTTCTGGAAAATTTATGAATGCACCTTACATTTGCAGACAGTCTTTTCTGGAAGAGGCTATAAGAAAGGACATGGGATCCCTTGTTCTCCTTCGGTATCTTCTAACTGAATTCTTCCCTTGCTAATGATGTGGTTCTTTAAAGTGAACCAGGTAAGACGAGAGGCGAGAGATGGAAAAATAGGTTACTAATTCTTTCTGCAAGGATTCTCATATTCAGAATTTAGTCAACAACTGTCCTGTGGATGCTTCAGGTCTGCCCTCTCTCGATGGAGCTGGGGCTTGGGGAATGCTCTCTCTAGGATGTAGGATTGTAGGAAGCTGTTTTCAGAAGCAGCCACCTGCGGGGAGCTCTGGAGTGAGCTCCTGGATGTGAATAGCTGGTATTCTGTGATAGGGAGATGCTCTTTCCTGCCATGATATGTGGCTGCCTCCTGATGAGCATTGTAGGGTTAGGAGTTAGTCTTTTAAGTTTCAGCACCTTCTGTACCTGATTGTAGTTTCATGACAAAGACCAAGTATCTTCGTTGAGCTTTCACCCTTGTTATTTTATCATTAGAACATGTGCCATTGAAAATCTAGAGCCAGCACCCTGTTGTGTTACTTTCTAACTTTTTTCTATCAGATACTTCTAGTACTCACTGGTGTTGGCATCCATTGTAAGTCTCCAATGTCCTCACAGAGAGTCACACATGTTGGATATCTTAGGAGAAAGGGGAAGATACTATGTAAACTAAATGTTAAGGCCTATTAAAAAAATAAAACAACACATACAGTATTTTCTCTTCCCTGGTTATATACTACATAGCTGTAATGAATAAACAACAGAATGCTACAAGTTATTGCTCTACTCTTAGTTTTAAGATGGCAGACTAAATGGCACATTGCACTTGGGGACAACTTTTGAGCTGATAATTATGTGTACCGTTCCCAACCATCATCCCAGAGATGGCTGTTGGATTGTCCTCTTGTTGGCACAGAAATTTGTTCTGGGCTTTCCTATTTGATTCTATTCTCCAATTCCCTTCCTGTCTATGCATTCCAGACCTAGCCAGCTTTGTGTGCCTGGGCCAGAAATGAATGAATATGCTTTGGGTTTGAACCAGCCAGTTCATGTTGGAAATTTGCTCTGTGGTAGACAGGTAACTCCGTACAGGCAGTCCAGGGGAGGCAGGGTATCAGCCTCAAGCCATCATTTGTGAATAAGGCTACAGAGCGAACATTGATATGTCACAAGAAGGGAAGAATTTTCCAGTGCTTCAGGGGAGTGTGTGTTGAAACAAACTCAAGAAGATGACACTTGAGAGGTGCTCTTGCTGGCTGTGATTACAGGCCACTGTCAACTTCTGGACGTTACAAAGGTTTGCTGTCTTAAAGTGTGTCCGTTGGGAGCGGAAGGTGGGGTGGAGGAATCTTCAAGGCCTCTAGAGTAGAGCAGTATTGATAATTTTTTTTACTTCAGTCCTGTTTAAGGTGCGGAGAATAGCTTCCTTCCTTATTTTTTCTCTTAAGGGGCACATCAGACAGAGTTGGTAAGATTGCTGAAGTCCCCAGATCTCAAGTGTGGGGCTTAACTTGGGGAAACAGAGATGTGCTGCTTTCTCTGGTAGTCTTCATTTATAATTGGGCATTGTAGATAGGTGTGTTGATTCAATTCCTGTGTGTTTGTGAGAGAGACAGAGACAGTGAGAGACTGACAGAATGAGAGTGAATGTGTGTGTGTGGTATTTCGTACGTTCCAGCCCTCCCTCTGCTGCTCCTTTATGGTCTCCTTGCTGGGTCACAGTGTCCTCATCCGTGAACTCCTGCAAGTTCCTTCCTGTTCTAGCAAGTGTGTGGAAAAATGCAGGACTTCTGCGTACTTTCTGTGGTTCTGAGCAGTGATAGCCTTTGCTTGCGGATAAACCGATGTCCTTCCCTTGTAAGAAGGAATTGTACTTTGTGTATTGTTTGCTGGAGGCACCACCAGCATTCTGACAGCCAAGGTTTTAAACCCCACCCTCCTCTGTCTGTAGCCAGTGGCCACTGTGGCTGTTGCCAGAATACTACTGGTTCAAGTTGAAATGGGTTTTCCAGTGCCAAAGATACTCTGAACTTCTCCCTTTTTTCTTTTCTTTTTTGAGACAGAGTCTCATTAGGTAGTTCAGACTGCCTTCTAACTCGCATTCTCTCTACCTCAGCCTCACAAGTAGTGGTATTATAATAGGCCTGTACTGTCTTGCCCTGCAGACACACTGGATGTCAAAGACAAATATAAATAAAATAGTTAAAATGTCTCAATCATTTCTATGTCGGTTTTATATGGAAGTGAAAATATGGAGTATACGTTGGGCTCAGTGAATTACATTGCTGAAATTATTATTGTCTGTTTCCATTTACATACATGTGGCCACTAAAATGTTTTAAATGACTCATGGAGTTTGTATTATGTTTCTGTTTGGGTATTGGGAGTGTCCTGAACTAATGATGAAGCTGGGATCCATACATATATTGCTGGGTCTTATCTAATTTCTAGTTTGTGATTCTGAATGAGGAGGGCGGGTTAGGAAGGTCTTTAAGGAGTGCTTCAAATAGGTGAAACAAGCCAGGGAAAAAAGGAGGAGGGGACTTGGGAACTGAGTTTTGAAGAAGCCCTTGAAGGAAAATTAAATGACAAAAGGAGGGCTCTCTGACTGGGAAGGGAAGCACAAATGCCCTCCCTGTAGCAGGGAGGGAGTGGCGCCTCTGACCCAAGCTGTAGCCACTGAGTCCCTTCCTCCAGGGCTGGGGCCTGGGCGCAAGCCATTTTCCTGTCCCACAAGTTCTTTCGGAGGAAGCAGGGTATTTTCCTGCTAGGTGTCAGCTGAGACTTCCCGCAGGCAGAATCCATCCCAGAAAAGCTGAAATTGGGATTCTCTTGCAAAGGCTTTCACGCCCGTTTCTCTCGTCTGTGGTTTCTCTAGGAAGGGTCTTTCTGCACTCTGGAGTTGTGTACAACTTTTACTGAGAGGACAGAATCTAATGAATTTGTTTGGAGGAGTTATGCTTAGAACTTCAAGCTTGCTAAACAGACACTCTTAACTACTAAAATCAGTTATGAGACTTGAACCCTGGGCCTGAGGCACTGTCCCTGAGCTCTTTTTGCTCCAGGTTGGCACTCTACCACTTTAGAGCCACACGTCTCCACTTCTAGTTTTTTTGTTTGTTTTTTGCCAGTCCTGGGCCTTGGACTCAGGGCCTGAGCACTGTCCCTGGCTTCCTTTTGCTCAAGGCTAGCACTCTGCCACTTGAGCCACAGCGCCACTTCTGGCTGTTTTCCATATATGTGGTACTGGGGAATTGAACCCAGGGCTTCATGTATATGAGGCAAGCTCTCTTGCCACTAGGCCATATTCCCAGCCCCACTTCTAGTTTTTGAAGTGGTAAATTGGAGATAAGAATCTCACGGGGACTTTTCTGTCTGAGCTGCCTTCACACCTTGATCCTCAGATCTCAACCTCCTGAGTAGCTAGGATTACAGGTATGAGCCATTGGTGCCCAGTGGAATATATATATATATATATTTTAATATAACACATACTCAACTGTAGTAATAGATGGGAAAATGTGGCCATTTGGACAGTACTTGGTCACTGAGGGAGGTGGAGCAGGTCATCACTGGTGCCCTCCAATGGATCCTGCACTCCAATGGACATCTTATGTTCTGGTTCTCCTTTTAGACCTCTACATGGGACCAGCTCTCAGCTTGCTTTGTGTCACGTTATCAGCCAAAGCCAGATGTCCTTTTGAAAGGGCAGTGTGTTGCTGGCTGAAGCCTTAATACTGACATCCCAAGGACGTGGCCTTTCCTGTCCCAGGCCATAACTTTAAAAGTGGTTGTAATCTGTGACATGACTTTGGGCATGAGAAGGCAAAAAGTGGCCCAAAGATGGGATATGGTAGGTTTGATTCAGCAAATGTTGTCCAGGGGACAACGTTTAATGAAAAATTGCTTCATGCCAAGTGCTGTTCTGAGCACTTGAAAGGTATTAAGTCACTGAGAGGCTTCAGGACAACCCTTTGAGGTTGGTTATGATTTCCATTCCCTCCCTCCCTCCCTCCCTTCCCTCCCTCCCTCCCTCCCTCCTCCCCCCTCCCCCTTCCCCCTCCTTATCATGAGGTTCTAGGGCTTGAACTCAAAGTCTAGGCACTATCCCTGAGCTTTTGTGCTCATGATTTGGGCTCTACCTTGTGTCACAGCTTCTGGCTTTTTACTGGTTAGTTAGCAACAAGAGTGACACAGACTTTCCTGCTCAGACTGGCTTTCCACCATGATTCTCAGATTGCAGCCTCCCAAGTAGCTAGGACTGCAGCCTTCTGAGTGGTTAGCATTACAGCTTCTGGAGTAGCTAGGGTTACAGGCGTCAGCCACTGGTGCCCTACTATGATTTTCATTTCTTCAGTAAATGAAATTTGGACGCAAAGAAACTAATGTCTGTGTAAGTCCTCATAGCTTCTAGGTGGAGTTGAAATTTGAGTGTAGACTTAGGCGCTTAGTTAACTAAGTACCCATATTAACCAAGGAGTACTTTCTGGGCTATGAAAACAGATACAGAGCTAGAGGTAAATCAGGGAGCTCTGATTCTTGTTGTGAGGCTATCTCTTCTTTTGGGGCCTCAGTTTCCCTAATTATGAAATTCATACCTACCCTGCTTACCTCAAGCAACTTGGATATTTTGACTAGGTTTCCTTGACACAAGGGAATGTATTCTTAATATGTGTATGTATATAGGCTGGGTGGTGTGTGCAGCAATGGCAGACATCGTGTGGGTTTGGTTTGCAAATGTCAGAGAAGAAAGGAGAGACAGGAGAGAGGCTTATGGAGACAAAGCTGCCCCTGGTCTAGCACAGTCTCAAGATCTGGCTGTGTTAGGTCCCCACCCTGCACAATAGTCTGACCATCTGGCCTTTGTCTTTGCTGTGTGTTGGGACCAGATTCACAACCAGCATGGATGGGTGTCCTAACAGCATAAAAACAACAGGAGGAATATGATTTCAGTCCTTTCAAACATAAGTTATTATTTGAACTTTAGCTGGCTGGTGGGTGGCTGGACACATTGTCTGGGGATACCTTGTTCCAGCTGCATTTTGGTCATAAGAGAAAACATGTTTATTTTGGAGACAGATCCTGGATGGCCAAACTCCCAGGTCCTTTCTGTATCCTGGGGACAAGCTTACACCCAACACTAAAAGTCCAATCTGGAACAGTTCCTTTTGCCCCAAGTACAAGAACTTCAAGTCCTGGCCCTGCGCTTTCTGTGACTCAGCAAGGGGAGGACATTGCAACCTTGCAGACTCTGTGCCTCTCAGGCATGCCTGTTGTGCTTGGGGCCCTGATGACTGAGGATGAGTGGCGCAGTGACTCAAGGCCTTCTTGCTCCAGTACGTGCCGGTCAGCCCTCAGCACTGAAGGCTCTGGGTGGATACCATCCTGTCTGATCTCATGACAGCCTGTGAAAGCAGCATCGATGCTCTTACTGTCTGGGCAAAGGTACCCAGGCTGGTCAGGGCCATGTGACAGGCAGGAAAGTTGGGGGTCCCACAGATCCTGTCTGAGAACTCCTGATTCCCTTTGTCTACGGTTCCACACAAGTGGTTTCTTTTGGAGGGGCCATTTCCTGTGGATAATAAGTAGTACTTCTTCTTACAAGTACCTCTCTAGAGACTTCAGTGCTTTGTACCATGTAGGGAAAATGTCTATAAAAGGCCACGTAGTAAATATTTTAAACTTCAAGGGCCCTAACGTTTTTGTTGCAATGCCCCAACTCTGTTGTAGGTAGAATGAGGGAGAGAGGAGGAAAGGAAGGAAGAAGAGAAAGAAGGAAGAAAAGGAGGAAAGGACCTATAGTTAATAGGTAACTAGTTGGAGTTTGGGCTGGCTGTGTTTCAATAAAACTTCATTTATAGAAGCAGGCATTGGGTCAGATTTGGTGGGCAAGCTGTGATTTTCTTACCCCAGGAAAAATGACAGGCTCTCTATGAAATGGTAGAAAAGTAGCTCTTTTTTTCGGAGGTGAATCATAGTACATTGGCTTAGGGGACTTCTGCAGAGGACAGTATTGTTGAAGCTCCTTGAGGGTAGCTCTGTTAGTAGTCCATTGAATGCGATCGGGGCCTACAAGGATGCAGGAGAAAATAGGGTGGGTTTTCTTATTTGTTTGTTTTGTATTTTAAATTGTATTGTACTCTCCTCCATGGTCCTTGGCTGTTGTGTGGTGACTTCATGACCTTGAATTCTCACTTTCTATTAGTCATTGAAATGTCCCCTCATCCATAGCTGGGGGCAATTGCCGCTGGAGGTGAGAGTGGCTTTCACCTTCTGTTTCCTAGGCCTCAGGTGAAGGGTGGGTGGCTATAGGGCTGTTTGGGAGATATCTCTGAGCTTCCTGTCAGCTTTAACTTAATCTCCAGGAAGTAGTGCAGATGTTTTGACCTTGAGGAAAATAGTTATTCATTGTGATCCACTAGGTGGGACAACATGTTTATTTTATTAAAGATTGGTGATACTATTCTTTATTATTTAAGTTGTTGTACAAAGGAGTTGCCATTTAGCTAAGCAGTTTATGAATACAACGTATCTTGATCAATGTCACCTCTTTCATTCCCACTCCCCTCTTCGTAATTTTGTAGGATATACATTGGATTCTTGACTATATTCTCCCCCTCTTCTCTTCATTTGTCTGCCTCTTTCCTTTTGACCCCAACCCACCCCTTCCCAGTACCTGCCTCCTGGTGTTGTATTTTGCTGAACTTTGATTTTTGACTTTTTAAGGAATTACATGGTTTGAGTTTTCTCTTAAATCTACCGTATTTCAGTTAACACATTTGTATATACTTGTATACCACGCAGCATATTTACTTACAAATTTATAAGCTAAATCTAGCTTCCATATATAGGGGAAAACAGACATCCTTTGTCTTTCTGGGTCTGACCTGCTTCACTTACCATATTTTCCCCCCAGGTCTTTCCATTTCTTTATGAATGGTATAATATCATTCTTCCCAATGGATGAGTAGAATTCCATTGTGTATAGATACCACATGTTCTTGGCCCATTTTCTATTGATGGCATCTGGGATGATTCCATACCTTGGCTTTGGTGTATGGTGCTACAGTAAACATGGTTGTGCTGGGTGCCTACTATGTATTAGATACCATTTAGTCTTAAGTGTGTTTACTCTTGTAAGGCACTAGAGAAGTTCATTCAAATTATCGCATCTTGTTTTCTCAGTATTTGCTTAAATTTTGATGGATCTTGCCCTTGGATTTCTTGGAGGTGGTCTAAGTTATGAAACTACAAATGAGCCTGCCTTAAAATAAAAGTCAGCAGAAGTATAGGAGAGGCCTCATCCAAAGAGAATTTGAGAAATCTCAGGCTTGTTATTCTTTGGGGCCTGAGAAAATATTTCCAGAGATTAAAAAAAAAAAAAGATCCCTGTTTACAATGATGCTGATTAGGTGTTGGCTGTATTCACCATTCATCCCATTCATTATGAGATCACGAGGGGCTTCATATTTAATTGGCTTAGGAAGGGACAGTGACCATTGAATTAAGCAAGAAAGCTGATGAGGCCATTCACAATGGTGGCCCTTGGAATGATGGGAAGCAGGTAAAAAAATTGATTCCTGGTTTTCTGAAGGAGCCTAGACAAGCTGAGGGTTCCACATGGCCCAGCACTGCCTTAAAAAAATAGCTTCTCACTACCCATTAAATGAACTTAATAGACATATTTACAGAGGAGACAAGGGGAAGGAAGAATAGAGCCAGAACAAATGAAATTCATTTGCATCAGCAATTCATAGAGAACTTGGGATAGGGTGAGAGTTTATGACCATATTATCCTGAAAAGAGTCAAGATTTTGATGCCTTTCCCTACTTGGGTTGAGAGTTTTATTTGGGGGAGTGTGTGTGTGTGTGTGTGTGTGTGTGTGTGTGTGTGTGTGTGTGTGTGTATTTGACAGTTTGTACTGAGTCTTTTTTGCTTTCATTATTTTTCAAATAAATTCTTGCTTTTTGTCCAGTCTTGCTTTGATTTTGATTTACCTATTTATATTTCCCATGTACCTACAATAATAGACGTGTCACTCTGCCCGGCCTTTTATTGGTCAAGCTTCAAACTCTCAGACTTTTTCCTCAGTGTGGCCTCAAAGTTCTATCCTCCTGTCTTCACCTCCTGAGTAGGTAACACTGCCAGTGTGGGTCATCATGGCCAGTATGAAGTTATTTTGATTGAGAGGTTAGAATAGTCAAATATTAAATAATTGAGTAGCTATGGTCATTTTTGCCTTTTAGGGACTGATAATAAAAGAGTGTAGGTCAAACATTTTGGGCTTAAAATGGAAAATCATGCTGAGCCTCAGTTGAGAAAATGAGACTTGCGGAGAGCAGTTAGATTTAGCCTAATAAACTGGTGTGCTTTAAGCCCAGGCCACCTTGGTTGGTACCACTTTGATTCTTGTGGGGAAAAGCAAATTCAAGTTCATCTCTAGATCTGTGCTCTTGTTGGCCATCAGAAAGACAAGACCAGCCCCTGTGCACATGATGAGCCTCCCTCTCTTGTTCTCTGCACCAAGAAATGTGGTTTTTGACTCACTAATCTGAGAGGCCAGGTTGTCGTTTCCACATTTGAGCCCTGAGACCCATCAGTACCAAGTTTGTGATAATCTACGCTTGGAATATTGTCCTATTCACGTAGGCAGATACATTCTTAGAAAAATGATTTAATTGATAAGCTGTTTCAAAGTTTTAAAATTAATTGAATAAAACCGGATACCTTAGCTTTCTTCATGCCCTTTGAAATGGTCTACTGGGTTCTTTAGAATATTTGGTTTGTAGTAGTTAGATGTCCAGGCATTGGCCCAGCTCCTGGAAGGTCATTTTCTGGTTTGATGTTTGCACATTAGAATTAGGTCTAGATTCTACCACTACCTCTCCACAACCACTTGCTGCTCAGGGACACAAGGTAGAAAGAGCGGGTGAATGTTTATAGTACTGCTTAGTCTAAAATGTGATTCCCTTCTTCCTTTCAGCTAGTACAAAAAGATTAAATTATATGATGCTAAAATTAGATTTTAGTAATATGACTAGAATTTCAATGGCAAATGTACCAAGGCTCTGCTCTCTAAAATCCATTGTAGAATAAAGGTGCAATGAGAAAATTAATTAGAACATATCCCCCCCCCCCCTCCCACAAATTAGCTATTCCACCAGGTATTGCTGCTCTTAAACTGCCAGTTGATCTCAGGGAAGTGGGAGTGCATAAGCATTATCTTCTGTAGCTGAGATGGAAGAAGGCAGAGATAAGGTTGCCAAGGAAACCAAAAATGCTACAAGACCCTAGTGTGCTGCTCGTGCATTTAAATGTGGTTTGAGGTTTGTTTTTGCTTTTTCTTAAGATCCAAATGTTGATATATGACAATAAGTGATGCCCTTGTGACCTGGAAATGGCGGCAAGCTTAAGGCAGCTCAAACTATGGGCCTTATGGGAGACAGTCTGCCCCTCCTGGCTGGGTTCTGCACCAACCATGAAGGGTGTGCTTTGGGACTCCTATTGTTTTCCATGGAAACAGGCTGTTGGCATCTCTGTAATGCGCTCCCTGTCTCGCTCATCATCTCACACTGTGTTCCACAAATTTCTTAATAACTTTTTTTCTGACTTTAAAGTGAACAAATTCTTCATACAGAATTTCTAAGACATAGAGCAGTTTTCTTCCTTACATCTCTCTGTTAAATACATAAAACACAACCTGTCCTTTCACCATCTGTAAACGCCTAACATTGTATTGTACTTTATATTTATAGTACTATATATCTACAGTCACAAACACAATGGCTGTGTAAATGCATGCTACTTTAAATATATTTATAGGCTGTAAAACTGTATAGTCTTAGAAACATACTTTAATGTTAAGTCTTTAGTATGTATTTGCTTAATTTTCATTAGAACCACTTACAAAATAAATTGTATTTATTATATTTCCACACATGCAAACAATGCACTTTGATTCTATCCTCTTCAACTTCCCTTGTCCTTCTCTTCTCCCTTTGCATGGTTCTCCCATATATTTAGGTTCATATATGTTCTTTTTTGTACTTATGGATCTAGATTCCTCGTTGGAGAGAAACTATGTGATGTTTGTCTTTCTGAATCTGGCTTTATTTTACTTGTCCAGATAACCTCTAATTCCATTCTTTTTTTTTTTCCCTTTCATATAGTAACTTTATTCTTTTTTTTTTTTTTTTTTTTTTCCCGGCCAGTCCTGGGCCTTGGACTCAGGGCCTGAGCACCATCCCTGGCTTCTTCCCGCTCAAGACTAGCACTCTGCCACCTGAGCCACAGCACCCCTTCTGGCCGTTTTCCATATATGTGGTGCTGGGGAATCGAACCGAGAGCTTCATGTGTAGGAGGCAAGCACTGTTGCCACTAGGCCATATTCCCAGCCGCTTTATTCTTCTTAGTGGCAGAATAATACTACTCTGTATATTTGCCACATTTTCTTTATCCATTCACCTTGCCATGGGCCCCTACATTGGTTTCATAACTTGGCTATTGTGAACTGTGCCACAGTAAGTATGGATGTGTGGGTATTTCTATTATATGTTTACATTCTCTTGGGTTATTTACTGTGGTACTGGAATTTGAATCCAGAGTCTTGTGCATGCCAGGCAAGCACTTCAACACCAAGGTACATCCCCAGCCTAGACTTTAGTTTTTAAATGATCCTATTATTCCACAGCTGCAGAATCATCAACTCACGAGAACTTGTAACTATATTTTGGCCATTTCCCCCACTGTTGGTTATTTCTGTTCCTAGTGTCACCATGTTGTCAGTGGTGTCAGAGTCATGTTCCTGTGCCTCTATTTGCATCTCTTCCCTAGGATGACAAGGGTGGGGCAGGACATTGTTAGCGAGTGTTCCTCTGTAGGCCCAGTGCTTTTCCCAAAGGCTCAGGCAAAGTACCTTCCCACCAAGGATGTTTTATTAACATGAAGTATTGCCAGGATTTTTTCATTCTGCCCATTTTATTGATGGGAAATGCTTTTTTCCCTCTTTTTATTTTTTTGCCAGTCCTGGGGCTTGAACTTGGCCTGGGTGCTGTTCCTGAGCCTCTTTGTGCTCAAGGCTAGTGCTCTACCACTTGAGCCAGAGCACCACTTCCGGCTTTTTCTGGGTAGTTTTTTTTTGGAAATAAGAGTCTCATAGACCTTCCTGCTTGGGCTGGCTTTGAATTTCGAGCCTCAGATCTCAGTCTCCTGAGTAGCTAGAAACTGGCATAAGCCACCAGCTCCCCCCTGCCCCCCCAGAGAATCCCAAGATTGAGGAGTTACACTGTAGAGGATGGGTTAAGACTGTTGTGGATTTTTCAAACTTCACATCAGCTGTCTAAAATGGGCTCTTACTGCTCCTCTTTCACAGATGAGGAAACTGAGGCTTAAGAGAAACAGACCATTGGCTGTTTTCATATTATCCTTAAGAACACCGTGGAAAAGTAGCGCTTCTTTCTAGACTGGGGATGGGGAATATGTCCCCATTGAGGAGAAACTAAGCTTAGAGACCTGACAGTTTTTACTAGCTTAGTTGGGCTGAGGGGAGAGTGGTGGAAAGAGGATGGGAGTTGACTGGCTTGAGAAGGGAAGGTGAGTATTTAAAATAGATCTGTTTTCTTTTGTGAAGTGCTGCGACCTCACCCTAGGTTGGGATGTGTCTTTGCACTTTGTAGCTTTTGTTAGCAGGAAAATCTACAGCGCAAGTGAAAGCTGTGTGTGCTGGTTGATTGATCGGGGTAAGCCACGCTGCGGATGTGCTGAGCTCAGGGCTGTCTCTTCTGCTCTGCTTTCCATTCCTGTCGCGTCACCCGCGGAGAGTGTGTATTCCTGCTTCTGCACCTGCCTTGTCGCGGAGCTCAAATATCTTTCCACGCAGCCATGTACCTCGTGAAATGCTAAGCGCTTGAAATGGAGCCCCATGTGGCTGGAACTGGTTTCCTTCTGAGACTTGTTGTTTACTGGAAACTGAAAGTCAATAATTCGCTTTTGTGCTGGATTTTTAGCTCCTGCTAATTTTCTCTGTGCTTCGAAAGAAGTCACGTTCATTTGAATGTATTCTCATTCCCAGTCACTGCAATTGGAAGGGGTGGGGGTGAGGATTCATCAGGAGCTAGTTCTGTTGTTTAATACCTACAGCCAGTACTTTAATTTTCTTCCACTGTTCTCCCTTCCTTTTTTGTTTTACTCTATTCGCTCCTTGCTCATTAATAAAAGAATTCACCTTCAGAGGAGAAAAACTGTCTCAGGATATAATTTCTTGATTCATGCCTGGGGATCAGTTAGGCCAAACAATGCAGTAAATGGAAGGATATTTACAGTTCTGTAATTGTACCATTATCTGTCCACCCATCCATCCATCCATCCTCAAAGCCTTCTACATCAAAGCATGTTGCTAGGCGCTGATGGAGTAGTGGTACCAACAATGCATGAGGCTGAGAGCTCATATCTGTTGGGTAGTCTCTATATTCCAAGGCCTGGACTGGGTGCTTTCTGTACATTCTTTTTTTTTTTTTTTTGGCAGTCCTGGGGCTTGGACTCAGGGCCTGAGCACTGTCCCTGGCTTCTTTTTGCTCAAGGCTAGCACTCTGCCACTTGAGCCACAGCGCCACTTCTGGCCGTTTTCCATATATGTGGTGCTGGGGAATCGAACCCAGGGCTTCATGTATAGGAGGCAAGCACTCTAGCCACTAGGCCATATCTCCAGCCCCTTTCTGTACATTCTTAACTAGTTGGTTCCTACACTGCTTTCCATTAACCACAGAGGAATTGACACTGAGAAGTCCTCAACTCGAAAAGGTCTGATTTGAACCCTTCTGTGGTGGTGGCGTCTCAGTTCTGTATGTGTTTTTGTTTTCTGACAGAAATATCTACTGTCTACCCCAAGGTACTTAATGAAGTGGGGGAGCAAGGGGAGTGGGGCTCTTGCTGTGCCCACTGACTATAGAGTGGTTGTCACGACTCTGTCCTGGGTCCAGTTGAGTTACCCAGGAGTTGTAGCTGCTCTCTCTCCTGTCCTCTGAGCTGTCTGCCTCTCTCCGTTGAGTCCTGGGCCTACTGGTAAGTTGTGTGCCACTCCTCACCCTATTTGTTATTGTTACTGTACTTCAGTTGGTAATTACGTGATCAAGTAAAATAACACATAAACTGATGAAATTTAAGTGTGAAAAGAAGTTTTTCTGACAACTCGTATGTTTTGGACAGATTTGAAAATGACTTCTTTTAAATATCCTGTTTTAGATGTGGCTGAAATAAGTCAGTGTGAAAGGGGAGGCAGAAATAAAATCTAGGAGGACTCTTAATTTGTGAAATTGGCCTTGTGGGGCGTGTAGCTGGGGTATGACGTTAAGAGACTGCAGAAATCCAACCAGATCTACACTCTAAAGAAAAAAAAGGCCTCATTCTCTGGTCACAAGATTGAGGAGCGAATGATTTAATTAAATTGTTTAGGTGTATAGAGATCATTTAAAAAAAAAATCCTTTCTGGTTCAGCCTTCTTAAAATAACATTCACCCATCCCATCCGACACCGATGGCACTTTTCTGTAGGACTGCATTTCACCTTAGCTGTCTGGTGGAAAATGGGTGGGAGGGTGAGGGAATGGGGAGCCTGGAGCAAGCAAGCGCCCAGGGGTGGGGGTGGGGGGCTGTCTAGCCAGACTTCCCCACCGTGAGACCCCAGAAAAGCCAGCCTGAATGATGGGAGAAACAGCCACTGCCCATCACCGCCACTAGAGAGGCTCCAGCCATTACAAATGCCGTGGGAAAGCACCGCTCCTATTAGCTGAGGCTGGTCTTGAGATCATGATCTTTCTGCCTCATCCTCCTGGGTAGCATTATTTTAGACATGTGCAGCCACACCCTGTCTCTTAAAGCTGTTAGACACTTTTGTGGTGAGAACATTTTTTAAAGCAAGTATCCTGTGACATTTTAACCTAGCTCATTCCTATCAGGCATTAAAAAAAAAAAAAAAAAACAGAATGATTGTACTAGGTGCTGGTGGCTCATGCCCGTAATCTTAGCTTCTTGGGAGGCTGAGACCTGAGGATAGTAGTTCAAAGCCAGCCTGGGAAGGAAAGACTGTGAGACTCTTGTCTCCAGTTAACCACCAAAAAGTAGGAAGTGGAGCCATGACTCAAGTGGTAGAGCACTAGCCTTGAACACAAAAGCTTAGGGACAGGACCCGGGCCTGAGTTCAAGCTCCATGACCAGCATGAACACATACAAAAAATAGAATGGTTGTTAAAACGTACAGTAAATACTTTTGAGGTCAGCCTTTTCATAAATTCAGGTATGCTTTCCCAGTTAATTAAAATTCTTTACATCTGGGGAACTGCTTCTGTGTTTCCAAAATCATGTTTTCCATTTGCTGCTGTGCAACATTACCGTGATCTCCTTGCTGGTAAGCAAGAAAAGCCACCTCCTCTGTTCTCCATTCTTTCGTGACCGCAGGGTCCTTGTCACCTTCCTGCCATTCACGGTGAAGTGGCAGGCACTTGATCTGCAGTGGGTGTCCTGGAAAGACTGGCCGGTTATTAATTGGGAAGCTCTGTAGAGATAGTTCAGTGTCACACTTGGATGGTTCTAATGAGCTCAGGGCCCCTTCCTCCTCCGTTGGAGCTCTGGGGACATGGAGGGCACAGGTGTCTGCTTATCCTGTCACAGACCCTCCGGTTTCCTGGCCATGGAACACAGGGCAGGGATCTCCGTTGGGGAGGGAGGTCCGGAGATGGAATGTCTATGTTTGATTCCTTCCTTTTGCCGATGGGACTCTTCTCATTCCAAGCTTATTTTTGGATGACTCAAGCCTCCTTTGAAGCTCTGCTCTGCAGCATTACTGCATCCTAAGCTGGAGTCTCTTTGTGAAGCAGGTTGGATAAAGCAAGCACTTAAGGTACCAGCCCATGGCCTCCACAGGCCGGGGAGAGGACCCCTGTCAATTGAGGAACAGTGTCCTAGTGGACATCTTTCGTGGTTGTGGAATTTGAAATTTCCTTGGATCTTGGTGCTAGTGTGAAAGAATTCATTAGGATGAGCTCTTTTTTTTTTTTTTTTAAATCAAAGGGTACTTTCTCCATCTTTAAGGACAGAATCAATGAAATCAGTGTTTAATGCTCTGAAAATATTCAGGAGTTACAAAATCTTATAAGAAAAGGGAGAGACCCCCTCAGAGGTTCTTATTGCATTAGAGTCTAGTGGGAATGTACCCCTCTACAGTGCTGGGTCTGTCTGGCTGCCTTCATTTACCAAAGGGGCTTTGTAAGTCTTGTAGAAGAGGCTTCACTCTGATGGCAAGATGAGTTTCCTTTATTCCCATGTTTGAATAGCGATGTTCACACCTGGATTCGTAGTTTGCATAGAGTTCAAGAACAAATAAGTATAAATTGCAAGCATAACTGTGAAAAGCAGTTCTTCAGGATCAGATCACACACACACACACACACACACACACACACACACACACACACAACCACCCCCCACCCCCCCACCCCCATGGGTGAAGAATCTGAGACTCAATATGGGACATGAAAAGGGTGAGAACGGAGATGGCCACCTGTTTCCTGCAGGCCCCAGCATGAAACAACAGCTGAGCCAAGGTCAAGGATTTGCAAGTGATCCAGACCCCGCCCTCCTGTATTACTGCAAGGGCTTAGTGTTTATCTGCCTACTGTCAAATACCAAGCCCGTCACAGCTGCCCACCTCACAACCTCGGGCTGTGCTTGCTCCTTCCTGGGGAGAAGAGTCTTCTCAGAGTTCATCCCCTCCCGCCCACTCAGGTTTCTCTGTGTATTCCTCACCCCCGAGCATGATGGCACATACTCTTCAATGCCACCCTCCTGAGCATTCGGTCTTCCTCCCTACTTGCACCGACTTCCCCACTGCTTTTCACAGAATGGATTGAATCAATAAACCCACTGTAAATCAAGCCATCTTAGTCTGGAGTCTTAGAAAAAGCATAAGCCAAATGTGGCTGCCCAGTACATGACTGTTCCAAGGCTGGTGCTCCTTGGCTGTCGGCAGAGCCAGGTTTCCTGATGTCCTGGGTAAATGTCTTAACTCTGAATGGGTGGGTATGGAACAAGGGGGTGGGTCAGATGTGGGCAGAGAACAGAAGACTGAAAATAAATTATTCTATCTGCCCTTTCTGTGGATGCCCGAGGAAAGTCTTTCCCCTTAGTTCACTTTTATGCTTTGCATTTTAAATGATACAACTAAGACCTGAAAGATGAGGCCATCAAAAGAGTCAGTTTCGCTTGGCTCCAGCTTATGGTAAATGCTGACCATTGGTTCCACTGAAGAGGATTTAAAGTCATTGTGCAAGGTCATGCTGGGGAAAAGAACTCCTTTTGCCACCATAGTGATCATTGACGATGATGTTTGTAAAGGAACTTTTAAGATTCTTCATCTGCTCAGACTCTGAATAGAAAGCAGAGTGTATATCCTCAGTTGGATCACAAGGCCCTAGCGATCACAGACAGACGGCCAGGCTTGCAGACAAATAAAGCTTCATTTGTCACAGCTGTCAAAAGGATCATGTATTCTCTGTGCTTTGGAAAATTGGGGGTGGGGTGGGTGGTGAGTAAGCTCCCTCAGACAGTTGTTAAAAGTGTTTATATTCTCAAAGCATATTGCAAAAAGCAAACAAACCAAAGTCTGAGGTAGCTGGGAACCTGACTGGAAGGAAGAAGCCCATGCCCTTTGGACTTCTGCTCTGAGCCCGAGCTCAGCAGACCCTCTCAGGGGTCTTTACTGAGTCTCTTTATGCCATTGAATTTATTGGGAGGAGTACTAGGTTTTTTTTAACTTGAGGCCTTAATATTTGCTAGGCAGGGGTTCTTCTACTTAAGCCATACACATAGCCTTTCTGCTTTAGTTACTTTCTCCAGTAGGGTCTTGCATTAAGTCCATGATCCTCCTTCCTTGTGCTTTTCATGTGGTTGGGATGACAGGCATGTACCAGCACACCAAGATATTGGTTGAGATGGAGTCAAATGAGCAACCCTCTCTATCTGTCTCTTTTTTTTTTTTTTTTTTGGCCAGTCCTGGGCCTTGGACTCCGGGCCTGAGCACTGTCCCTGGCTTCTTCGCGCTCAAGGCTAGCACTCTGCCACTTGAGCCACAGCGCCGCTTCTGGCCGTTTTCTGTATATGTGGTGCTGGGGAATCGAACCTAGGGCCTCGTGTATCCGAGACAGGCACTCTTGCCACTAGGCTATATCCCCAGCCCTCTATCTGTCTCTTGATTAACTAGGATGGATGCTTCATTTAAAGTTAGATAGCTGATAATTAGATTTTTTTTTTTTTTTTTTTTTGGCCAGTCGTGGGCCTTGGACTCAGGGCCTGAGCACTGTCCCTGGCTTCTTCCCGCTCAAGGCTAGCACTCTGCCACTTGAGCCACAGCGCCGCTTCTGGCCGTTTTCTGTATATGTGGTGCTGGGGAATCGAACCTAGGGTCTCATGTATCCGAGGCAGGCACTCTTGCCACTAGGCTATATCCCCAGCCCCATAGCTGATAATTAGAAACCTTCAAGACCACATTCCAATGCTTAGTGTATTTAAAGGCATTTGGCCTAGAGGAGCTATTGAGAGAAGTAACCTTTATCAGTATTTTCTTTATCAACCAGATAGAAAATAGGCTGACCATCTAGTAGAGTCAGTCATGTAGGTTGATCCCATGTAGAAATGTGGCAATTGCATTGGAGACAATAAACAGCCCAGGATATCCTTGCAAAAGCAATAGTTAAACAACAGTTGTCTATTAGATCTTATTCGGCTCTGGAGAGAATAAAGATGATTGAGCCAACATCCTTTGGCTCCAGCAACTTAGCCTGACATATGAAAGATAGTCTGAAAGCCACTGATTAGACTAGACTACCTGTGACAAGGATTCCCATTGCTGTATAAGGGAGGAGGCAGGCAGGGAGAGTTGTAGCAATTGAGATATTTGGGCATGTGGCTGGAAGACCATAAGCATTTCAGAGTTCTCTGATTAGGTATAAATTTATAGCCATACTTTGAGGCAAAGAAGTCCCAAATCTTCAGAAATGAAGAACACATCCGTAGTTTTGTGCCTATTATCGAACTCAAATTTGTAAGGTATGTCACACACTTCTTATCCTAAAAGTTCATTTTCCAAGGTGAACTTGAGTCATTTGACTCTTGTCCTCTGTATTTGTCTTTTTCCTCTCACATGTTGTTCCTTAGTCTTCTTTTATCTTTTTAACCACAAAGCAAGGTTTACTTGTGTGAAGAAAGGGGGAGGAAGGAAGTGGTGTTTGGAAAGCAAATAAACCGAAGTTCGTACACCTTTGATGTCCCAGACTTTGAGCTAGACATTCAGCATTAACTCTCAGAGAAACTCAGGAAGAACATTCAGTTATCCCTTGCTGTAAACGATGGAGAGCCAGGGACAGTTCATTGCTTTGCACAAAACAAAAGTCCTAATGATAGGACTGTTTTAAAATCATTTCCTTTCTTTTAAAGTTACATCATAATGATAGGTCTGTTTTAAAATTTGATAGGTCTGTTTTAAAATCATTTCCTTCCTTTCTTTTCAAGTTATACCATTGAACAATGCCTCCCAGTCTCTGATGCACATTTAGGCTCTGAATCAGCAAGTCTGAGTTTCTTCAAGTTGCCCAGTTTCTACTTTTTTGTTTGTTGTTATTTGTCTTGTTTCCTTGTAGGGCTGCAGATGGAACATAGGGCTTTGTGCATACTAGGCAAGTGCTTACTACAGGAGGTGTACTCTCAGCCTCAGAGGCCGTACATCCCTCTCGAAGTGGACAAAGCAACCATCCTTTGTGTACCAATTTTCTAATTGCTTCTGGCTTTTGCTTTCTGTTTTTTAAACAATAGAAGGGAGAATGCTTTGAATGCTTTCTGCTCTATACCAGATCACAAAAACATCAAAGTGGCTTTGTTTTGTAATTATCTCAACACTTTGGTGGTGGATCAAGGTTCCATCACTTTTATATTCCATTGTTCAGTGTGGTTTGGGAAGACAAAGGGAGGGAAGCATGAAAAAAAAAAGGAAGAAGTAGATCTCCTTTCCCCATATACCTTCTCCTCCTCCTCTTCCTTTTCCTCCTCCTCCTCTTTCTTTTCCTCCTTCTCCATTTTCTTCTTCCTCTTCTTCTCCACCCACCTCTTTCTTGTACTGCCACAGGCCCCAAACTTACCACCCTTTGTTTGCTTAGCTAGCATTCTACCACTTGAGCCACACTTTCGGCCTAACTTTCTTCTAATTGGAACTGGAGTTTTGCAGACTTTTCTGCCTGAGGTGGCTTTAGATTGGGATCACTCAGGTCTCAGCCTTCTGGGTAGCTAGGATTATAAGCATAGGCCACTGGCACTGAACTCTGTCTCTCTCTTTACATAAAGACTGGTCCCTTTTAGAAACAGGAGTCATAACCAGGTCTTGGACCAAGGTGCGTGATGAAACCATTTGACGTTGTGATCAGGAGGTCCGGCCATTTTCCTTGAGTTACCAAGAAAGCTGAGTATGAATGCTATTCTCACACACATTATCATCCCTTGCTATCTTGCAGAGGTGATGTAGGTTATATCACTGATAGGAAAATTTGTGAATGGTCAAATACCCTGTCTAAAATGGCATAGTCATTGCCTATAACCTGTGCACAGCCTCCTCTATACTTACAATCACCTCTAGATTACTTGTAATTGTTACTACAATGCAAGTGTTACCTCAGTTCTTATACTGTGTTGATTAAGGAACACGAAGAAAGGATCTCTGCTCCACACAGACACCACCACTTTAGGCCTAGCACATTAACAGCAACACATGGCAGCAGCAGTGGAATTTTTTTTTTGGGGGGGGGCCAAGGGGCTCAAACTCAAGGCCTGGGTGCTGTCCCCCTGAGCTTTTCAGCTCAAGGAACTCTACCACTTGAGCCACAGCACCACTTCCAGTTTTCTGGTGGTTAATTGGAGGTAAGAGTCTCACGGACTTTTCTGCCCAGGCTGGCTTTGAACTGCGACCCTCAGATCTCAGCCTCCTGTGTAGGTAGCTAGGATTATGGGTATGAGCCACTGGCTCCTGGCTTGGAATTGTATTTTTGATCAATGCGTGCAATACCAGGATTATTGGTAGTATTGATGTCTAAGAAGAAAACACCACTTGGTTCATGGCAGGATCCATTTCATGTCTTCTTGGCTTCTATTTGTCTGTGTTATAAAGCAGGCTTCAGAGACTTGTCTTACCTTTCCCCCTGGGCCTGTTTGAGTTCTGTTAACACTAAACCAGACAACCACCAGTACCTCCCAAGTCTCATCTTGGTTGGCCTGGCTATGGTTCTGACAGCAGATCTAGCCATGTGGAACAGGTTGTGAAAGGAGCCTGAGATTGCCCACCTCTGCTTGTGAAGGGCTGTGGCTTTTATTCTATAAGCACTAGAAAGCCACCAAGGGCATGGTGGATTCACTTCCCCGGCAGAAGTTGGCCAAGGAATGGTTCTGAACATGACTTGGGTGGTGGAACAACTGAAGCTGGCAAATTGGCGGTCTTGTCACAAATCCTTGAATGGTAGCTTTAGGGGTAGGCAGGGGTATGTGTGTGTCAAGGCCATTTTAGTGACAGAGATGCTCTGTCTTGGATGGTATGAAGGCCAGAGGAGTCCACCATGACTGTGGGACAGGTACATGGCGAAGTCACCACTCAGTCTTGGGAACAGCATGGTTGAAAGAAAGGCAAGGACATGCCAGCTGAGGCAGGATAAGACCTGTGTACAGGTATTGAGGTGTTTGCATCCATGCCCTTCAAGGTCTAGCCAGGGCCCCTTTGTTGTGCAAGCAGATTGCTGTATTTGCTGGCTCTGGAGCCAAGGACATTTTGTGTCATTCAGAGACTCTTGGATCAAGGTAATGGCCTTATGTCTGGACTGACCTCAGGGGCACCCAGCCATGGCAGTCTGTCTAGAATCAAAGTCCAGCAGACCTCGCCTGGGTCCAGACCCAGCTTCTCACAGCAGTTTGTGCCTTGCCTTTGACCTTGGTGCTGTGTGCATGTGCGTTCCTGCTTCTTCATGTTTGCGCACGCATGTTTTGGAGGGGAGCAAGATGAGACCTTGAGGTACTAGATAAGGAAATGTTTAAATACTACTAGTATTCATCATTTTTCTTTTCTCTCACAGTGTATCTCTGGCTCCACGAGTGGTTAGCAGCTTTATTCCAATGATGTTACTGTGCTAAAGTTTGTACTTAATAACTTACTGGTTGGTGGTAGAGCATTACAACATAACCAAACAGGTTATGGTCAAAGGTTTCCAGAATGAAGAAAGGAATGCGAGGTGGGATTTGGCAACTTGGGTTCAGCTTTAAGTGTCAATAGCAGAGACAACTCTGCTCTCTTGCTCTCCTCTCTCTCTGTACACACACACACACACACACACACACCATCACATTTTGTGCTGCATGTTTTCTGTACATTACTTCACGTGTTACTGCAGCCCTGTAAGCAGGAACTGCTTGGTTGTTGAGACAGTTTGGGCAGATTGAAGCTACCTGGCTACCAAAGTCACAGAGTGAGTAAGTTGTATAGCTGGAGCTGACTCCACAATCAGTGCTCTAAGCAAGTGTTCTTTACACCTCAGTGTCTGAGAATACCCTGGGTCTTCTATTGTTAAAATGCAGGCCGTACAGCACTGCCTAGGTTTAGAGAATTCACATCTAACCCCTGGATTCCCCTGAGTCACAAGTGTTTCTGCCATCTGATTGTGTGGCACTTGTTCTCTCTGAATTTCACTTCCCATATTCCCACACCAAGGGGATCAATTATTGCATAGCCTTCCCTCTAAATTGCTGTAGAACTGACCTGTAGAATACAAAATCCATCGAAGTAATGACAAACAAAAAAGACAAATGGCCTTTTCCTCCGGTCCTTCCTCTTTCCTCTGGTTCTCTCTCTTCCTGACCCTCATCTTTATCCACATGTAGTCTGGTTGCCTGTGAAGCTCAGGCGTGCAGATGACTTCATCTGTTGGCGACTTCATTGACAGATGGCTTTCAGAGAGGGATGGTAGTTCCCACTTAATCCAGCTGCCTCCGGTGGCATAGAGTGAGGATGTGTAGGGCTCATAGATTCTTTGGGTTTGAGGGAGTAAACAGTACTCTGGAAGGTGATAGCCTCTTCTAGGGACAGTGGCTGGGGGTGGGGGGCAACTTCCTTCCCCTGTGTTCATTGAATGCCATTGACTGGAAAGTTTGGGAACCTCAGACAGACTGAGTGTGCAGGGGCAGGTGCCTCTGTCAACCTGGTCTGAGCTTCCAGCTCCCTATTCCAAAGGGTGAATCAGCAGCCTTGGGCAGTAGGCTGTGTTTACAAAACCATAGTGCATGTAATGTGTTTTTAAAAGATTGCCATTAAAGTGGTGAGTACTCATTACTTGGGTGATTCACTGTGGGGAGACCCCTTGCTCTTCCAAGATCCAGGCAAGCCTTGTTGTATGGTGTCTGGGAGAAAGAACCTGCTCTTCTGGCAGGTGAAGTCAGGCTGTGGCACTTAGCTCTAGAGTTTTCTTAGCTCTGACTTCATCTCGGGGAGCCTCAGTTTTCTCATCCATAAAATGGACATAAATAACAACCTACTCACTGTGTTGCTGAAAGAATGAGAATGAATTAGCATGTGCTGAGCTGCAGCCCAGTTCTCGCTCACTATGGTGTGTTGTGCATCGCTTTGTGGTGAGCATGTTGAGAGAAGTAGCCTGGTGGTGTCATCTTTGTGTAAGCGCTGCAGAGTGTTCTTATACAAACCAATCGGGCTACTGGGCCTTTGGTGATATCTTAGGAGACCACTGTCATATGTGATCTCTCATTGGATGCAGTATTGTCATGTCATTAGCTCATTTCTCTTCTTATCCCATGAGCCTCTTGGTGAATACAATTACAGTCATTTCCCCTTGTCTATAAGGAATACATGCTAAAAAGTACTCTAGTATTGAACACTTTAATGTTATTTTTTTAAACTATACATGCATTCCTATGATAAAGATTAATTTTATAAATTAGGCACAGTGACATTAATGACAAATAATACAATAGGGCAGTTATAACAATACAATGTAATAAAATGTGGGTATGACTCTCACCCTTCCCTCTGTTAATCCCTCCCTCGGAACACCTAAATTCTTCATTGCAGTATAGTAATACTTTGGAGTCACAGTTGGCTGGGCATGGGGCTCTGTAGATAGTTGAGGGTTATATGAAGAGAATATGTAGTGTAATGTTAGAAGTATGGATACCACTTGGGGTGGAACCTTGTCTGCCCATCTGTGGAGAATTTCTCTTAGTCTCTGTTTCTCCATCTTTAGAATAAGGATTAGGCTACAAAAGGATGGCCTCAGAGGGCTGACTTGAGGATCACATGAAGTTGCATGCAATGCTTCATGCAGTTTCTGGATTGCTATAGGCTCTCAGCCAAAGGCCTGCTGTTGCTTGGCTGATAAAACCCTACAGTGGACGCTGGCTGCTGTTGACTGGGAAGCTCTCCATTGAGGATAGTGCGGTTGACTTTGGCATCCTGAAAGCCTTGTGCAGGGCAATGTGAGCTGAGTGAGCACTGACTTCTCCAGGCAACGGCCATGATTACTGACCTGACCTTTCCCAGAGAACCTGCTGAGGTAGAAGGGCAGATGGGGGCTCTGTTCCACAGGTAAGCCATGGGGAACAGGAACAGACCTTCCTGTTAATAGGTCATAAATGCCAGCCCCGGGGTGGGGAAGCCTCCTGCTGCTGGTTTGTCTCATTGGATGGAGCATCCTGTGGTGGTGTCTTAATTGGAAGAGATAATTGGTGTTGTGGCCTGGGGACTGTGATCTGGGAGTGAGACCGGGTGGCTGACAGCTAGGAGTTCACTATTGGAGCTTATAATGGGAGGTACGGTCCCTCTTGCAGGCACTTAAAGCTTTGGTTCCTGGTGGAACAGGTGCTGCTTTTCCATCTCTAGGACATTCTCACAGGAAACAAGGATGTCATAGTTTTCTTTCTAAAGTGCTGCTCCTGTCACTATCCTGAGCTGCCTTCCCTGGCTCCCTGTGGCCGGTGAAATGACAGACACATGAGGTTGGCACCGAAGGCCTCTCCCCCTCCTTCCTGTGCTTCTTGCCCTGAGTTACTCTGTGGTCCTTAGGACCTCTTCTCCAAATACTGTAGACTTCTTCCTGGGGTTTTCCTCCACTCTCCTGAGTGCACACCATCCCGTCCTCCTCTGCTGGGGCTCCTTATAGAGGAAGAGCTGAGAACCAAAGATTTAGAATGTGACGGGCCTAATTTCCGTGCTTTGGTGACCATTCCCCCTTAAGCCTCACCGTCCTGCTCTCTACAGTAGAGGCAGGCATGGCATGTTGTGGAAAAGGTGAGCGGTTGAGTATCTAGGGCATACAGTGGTGCTCGGTAAGAGCTCAATAATATAATGGTTATATCCTGTTTGTTTTTCTCTATGGCCAACCCTTATCTATTGAGCACCAACTAGATCATGTAATTGGGTCATTTTAATAACGGAAGATGGTTTTAGGTTTTCACATAATCATGGAGATACTGGGGCAGAGCCAGGAATGCTAGATCTCAGAGGAGAGTAGTAAGTCCTGCCTTGCTTCCTCTGGAGATGTTGGGAGGAGTTTTTGTTTTGTTTTGTTTGCACATACTTGGACCTAGACCACACAGCAGTTTCTCATAGATGACAGTGCATGAAGGACTTGAGGAATGCAACAATAATGTGTGACATGACGCCCTCCACCCTCCATGTCCAGGCGTGGCAGTGCATGGGAGCTTACTGCTGACTCACGAGCTTTGGTGACCCAGAGCTGCCTGGAGAGAACTGCCTTGCTTTGCGCTGGGTCAGCATGCATCTGACTCTGACCATCACCATGGAGATGCTGTCCTTCTGCCCACCCTCCTGCCTGCTACGGCAGAAGTGAGGGTGGCGCCCAGAGAAAGAACTCGGCAGTCAGGAGGCCCACACAACTTGCAGAGGCCTCTGATCCTTCCTTGCCCAACCCTATCATTAACCACCCCTTCCCTATTACCAGGGCCTGTCTTTCCTTTTTGTCAGGGCAGGTTAAATATCTTCAGACACACCATCTTGTCAAGTAATGAGTTGCTAGATTCCTTCATCCATGATCTTCCTCTAGCTCTGGGCTGAGATCGTTCATTTCTAGTGTTCAGTGCTTTACAAGAAACTTTTAACTAGGTCTACCTTGACTTTGTGAATATGATTTAGCTCAAACATCCAGGCCAAAGTTCTCATGTTTTACAGTGCTGTGCTGTATAAGATTCCCTGGAAAATGGGTGAAACATCAAAACAGCTCAGTGTAATGAGGAATAACACTCCTGGGGCTGGGAACCAGTGGCTCATGTCTGTAATCCTGGTTACTCAGGAGGCTGAGATCTGAGGATTGCAATTTGAAGCCAGCCCAGACAGGAAAATTCACGAGACTCTCATCTCCAATTAACCCATAAAAGCCAGAAGTAAAGCTGTGTGGCTCAAGTGGCAGAATGCCAACCTTGAGTGGAAAAACAGGAACAGCACCCAGGTCCTGAGTTCAAGCCTCTACCACAGGAAAAGAGGAAATAATTCCTAGAAGACTCACAGACTCCTAACTTCTTGACCTGCATCCTGTCGCCCTCACTGTGGTCTTGTTTTCTCACCATTCTCACCCCTTTCAACATGGTGCCAAGGCTAAATAAACGACCTGGCCCTGGTGTCTTCTCTTGCTGAGACTCTCGAATTTCCTACTGCATGTAATGGGTGTTCATTACACCTAAGCTCAAGTCATAGACTATGGAAAACTGACTGACTCCAGAACTGAATGGGAGTTGAGTCGGAGGCAAGCAGGGCATAGCAAGGCTATAGTCACAATGTCTGCATTTCCTGGGTGGAAACATGACGTATGTGATGGTGCATTCATGAACGTGGAGGTAGAGCCTTCCTGTTTTGCCGTCTTGAGTGGAAATTGGCCAATCAGGAAATAAGATGAATCTGATGCATTTGAAGAAGGAAGCATAGCCACATTTTCAGCCGGAACATCTAAACCCCATTCACAGCAGCTTTCAAAGCTGCGGCTTAACTGGCTCTCTCTCTCTCTCTCTCTCTCTCTCTCTCTGCCTATACTGGCCCATTTGGGGGTAGAGCTGCTCCCGCAAGCCAGTGTTTAGCTCCAGCTGTCCTTACCATGAAAGCTGCCTGTATTCGAAAACCGAGTCTGTGTTTGAAACAGCTGCTTTGTAAAGTTCTGTGACCCTTAAGTTTTCAGCCATGCACTCCCTCTCTGCACTGTCTTCAAGAATGAGCCACGATTCTTCTGACTGGTCCAGTGCATGGACCAGAGCATTTGGCTCTTGTCCAAAAAAGCATTGACTCCATGGGAGGCTTTGTGTTTGACTGCCTGTTCTCCAGTGATCTGTTTTAGATGCCCCTTACTTGAAGATTACACAGTGCATTCAGAATTCCACTTTTCACATGCACTTACTGAGGCTTCGAAAGACCCAAGGTCATGGAGGGGTCATGTGAAGAGTGAGAGAGAGATCTGAGGCTGACGCACAGGATGTCAGCTCTTTGCCCAGTATCTTCTCATTACTCTCCTTTCTAGCTCCCAAGCCCACAGACTTGCCCAGAAAACCCATGTGGTGAGAAGGGAGGATGGGCATTTTTGGATTGGAAATCTGTGTGCCCATGACCACGTGTTATTACAGTTACCATTGTCTGTGGCTGGGGCAATATAGGAATGCCTTTGTAGAACATGTATCTGGGAAGCAAGTACGGATGATGGGAAACTTCTAGGTGTCTGCTATGTCTTCCATTTTGTTGTGGAGGCAGCCACCGCCCCACCCCCCTTGTGTAGTGTAGTGGCTGCCTTCATTCCTGGCCCCGGCCAGACTCACCTCCAGCCAGAGCCACCTCTCTGGAGTCAGCGTCAGATCCCTATTTCTAGCCTTTTACTGGTTGGTCTCCATTCATCTGAACAGATTTTTATGTTAACATCCTCAGTGTAGCTGGCACAGTTTCCGGATATTTGGCCATCCCCATTGCACCTGAGATTCAGCCCAATCAAATCTCTCCCTTTTGATTTCCATGTCTGAGTGGGACTCTGGCATGCAGGTTACCTGGGCTTCAGGTGGCAGATTTTCCTTGCATTATTAGCTTGTTCCTCTCCAGCTATAGATCTGAAGGACCATTGCTGGGGGAGGAGCGGGGGGGGGGGGAGGCTTTCCTATACTAGCTCTCCAGAGTTTATACTTTCTCCTGAGTCTAGATAGCTGGTCACCTACTCTTGGAAAAATCTATGACATACCCCATTTCTCCTTTTTCAACCAGGGCTATGAATCTCCAAAGCTACCCCTGTCCCTACATTGAAAAAAAAAAAGTGTTTGCCCCCGATTGCTGCGCATTTGGCTCACTTGTTCTGTAGTTCAGTTTGTCTTATGCAAGGTGTGGCATGTTGGTGAGCCTTTATGAATACATGCTCCAGTAAGAGGACTTAAGAGGAAAACTTGGGTTTTAGCTGGTGTAACCAGGTTTCAGGATCAACCCTCCTCCCCACCCCCAGGAAGGTGAGTGATCGTAGATGAGCTGCATGAGCTGACTAGAGGAGAAAGGAAGATAGGGGAAGGGGGGGGGGCAAACTGTTTTAGCGATGCTTTGGGACTTTAGGTGCTATTTCAGATTTTTTTGGGGCCAGTTTATAAATTCATTAAATGTCTCTTGTGCAGATGAAGTGTTTTGGGTGAGGGTTGGGGTATTTGGAGTGCCAGATTTATTTATGTTTGCTTATAAGAAAATGTGGCATTCACAACCTCCAGCCTGACCACATTTTCCAGCCACTTTAGCTGATGCCTTGCTGCTCCACAAGAGTGACTGATAAGTACCTTAATGGAAAGTGTCTGGGGGAAATAGGGCAGGTTTAATGTGTGCATACGAATGGGAACATATGCCATTTCCGTGGCATGTGGTCTTTGTAAGAAGATAAACATTTGTGGGTGTTCCCATGACAACAGGTAAAGTTGAAGTTTAGCCTTTGGAGCAGGGCAAAGGACCTCTGAAACAGCCACAAGAGGAAAGGTGGGAGTTTTATTTATTATTGCAGTCCAGAGGATTCAAACAATCTAACTGTCTGGATTAGATATCACTTGAATACTTTATTTAATCCTCCCAGAAGGACTGATACAAGCGAGTAGGTTGGATAGTTCTTATGTCTTTGAGGAGGCAGATCATCTGCTCTCTGCCTTGGCCATAGACCTCTCCCTTTATCTTCTTGACTCAGTTAACAGAGCCCTTTTTTTCTTCCTTCCTTCCTTCCTTCCTTCCTTCCTTCCTTCCTTCCTTCCTTCCTTCCTTCCGTCCGTCATTGGGCCTGAACTTGGGGCCTGGGTGCTATCCCTGACATTTTTTGCTCAAGGCTAGTGCTCTACCACTTTGACCCACAGCTTCACTTCTGGTTTTCTGTGGTTAATTGGGGATCAAAGTCTCAAGGGGGACTTTTCTGCTCAGGCTGGCTTTGAACGGCAATCCTCAGTTCTCAGATCTCAGCCTCCTGAATAGCCAGGATTACAATTGTGAGCCACCAGAGCCTGACTTTTTTGGTACATTTCTGTACATAGCAAGATGGTGTACTGAGTACTATAGAGTATGATTAAGGATAGTCCTCATACTTGCATTGGATTTCAAGACTTACTCATCTCATGCCTAGATTTACATCCAGTAACTCATCTCTGCACTGCCTCCTGGTCCCAGCCTTGGGGATCACTGATTTTTCTGTCTCCCTATTCCACTTTATTTTTTTGAAGGTGATCCCATGTGTAATGTAAGTGAGATCATGCAGTATTTGTCTTTCTCTGTCTTGCTTATTTCACTTAGCATAATGATCTCCAGGTTCCTCCAGGTTGTGGTAAATGGCAGGATCTCTTTCTTGAGGCTGAATATTGGGTTTCACATGTCACAATTTCTTTATCTTGGGGCAAGATCTGGTAGGATTTTGAGTGAGAGGAAGCCAGATCTACAATGTGCTGTTCAAGTGCCCAGAACCACTTGAAACTCTTCCTGATCCCCAGGCTTGATGAGGGGTTCTCTGGGGAAAGTGACCACAGGAGTCCAGCAGTCCCCAGGCCTCTGCTCTGTGGTGACAGTGTGGTCCCTGTGTGACCTGGCTTTCTGGTGTTCGGTTTCCCTCTTGGGGCTCTACTTTAACTACCTGTGCCTGCTGGGTCTAGAAAGGCTGTCATCCCCAGTGCCTCAAACAGAGCAAGGCACTAAATATTTAATTGAATTATTTCATTGTAGGGATATTGTGACTCATGGTGAAAACTAATCACCTGCCCTTTTTTTTCTGGTCCTAAAGAAGTTGATCTCTGGTTAAACATTTAAAGGTCAGAGTCATGGTGATGGCAGTGGCCTGGCTATTCCTTTCTTTTGTGAGTTTAGTGGGGAGTGGGAAGAAAGGGCTACATGGGAAGGGATTGTTAGGGTAACCTCACTGCTGGGTGTAGTGTTGGAGAACTCTCCTTGTTTTGCTCCTGGCCTTCGCTGATCTGGATTCTCCAGAAGGTGCTGGGAGCGGTTGGAATGTAGGGCGAGGATGGCCTCTGACCAGAGTGCCCAGTGCTGGGGGAAGCAGAACTCCCTGTTCAGCAATTCTGGATATGGTTTCATATGCTCTCGCAGAGCTGAGGGAGACATTGAAATTCCAAGACTCTTGCTTTTTGATTTAATTCTTCATGCAGGAAGAACAAAAGGTGTTTGAACCTTTTGGTTTTCCTCCTCTTGGGTGTGTTTTTACTATGTGAACAGGACAGCTGAACTTAGGGCTGTTCTCAGAGCGGTGGGGAAGAGGGGGGACTTCGTTCTATTTCTCTAGGAAGCAAATGGGTTGAGTCCATTCACTTTACAGGTGAATCCAGCCTGTGAGCCTCCTTGTATCAAGAAGAATGGGAAAGCCTGTGGGTTATGTTGGTCAATGGCAAGCAGTAACACTGAGCATCCAACCCCCCTCTGGCGCCACCCCCCTCCCCTGTGGTGTCGTTGCTTAGTGCTGTGTTGTTGAGTCACCCTACCACCCTTCATGAACGCCTGAGATTTTTCTCTGGTACAGCGATTGCTTCTCTTGGAAGACTGCTATCTCCCATCTTCCTCAGGACAAAGGGTAGGAAGCCCTTACCCCAAAGTGTCTTTGGAGATGACAGGCTGGATGGAGTAAATTTGAAGTGAATATGGGAAGAGAATATTCTGGTCCAACCTGCTGCTGTTCTTAGGCTGGAAAAAGGCCTGCAGCGTATTGCCTTCAGGGAGAAGCATCTGTCAGGATGACACACGTTTCCGAATGATCCGGATGCGGGGCCACATGACCTAGTGGCCCTCTCCTCCAAGACTCGAAATCCGCAACGGTCACATCCAGCCAACCAGCGATTTCAAAAGCCTTTTCGTATTTCTTTTTAACAAGGCTCAATAGACAAACCTACTCTGTTGCACACAATTGTAGCATCCCCATTGGCTTTAGTGATACTCCTCCCCTGTTACCCAGTGACTTGTGCCTCTCCTTTTTTCCACCACTCTGTAAATATTTCCTGAGGGCTGCTGCATGCCAGGGCCCCCCGTCCCCGCAAGAATTCTAGTCTCGGAGGGGACAAAGTGAAGAGAGTAACAGGACAGTGGGATGGTTCCAGTGCCACAGAGATCTGGCCTGAGCCCAAGGCGGGCCCACTGGGGGCGCAGCTGGGGGTGCTGCTCAGGGTGGGGTGGGCGACACCAGTGAGGCCTTGGAGGGGCCTGGGAGCCAGCATGGAGGTGGGGGCAGCGTTGCCTACAGAAGCAGAGAGCTGCCAGGGTGTTGTCACATAGACTGTGTACCTGGGTACTTGGTGACAGTTCCGTTTTCCTGTGAAGACTCTCAGGTGCCTGTTTAAAAAGAACATTTACAGCTCTGCCTCCTTGTCTGTTAACTTTACTAGATGTCAGCTCCTGAAATTTAGGCGAAATCTCCTCTCATGAATATTAATTTCCTCCTGCTACCCATTTACAAGGGAGTTTAGCCAACATGTGTTTTATCCTCAGGTCCTGCAGCCTTCCCACACTAATCCATTTCTGTGTAGAGGAGGGGATTAGACGTCAAGTGTGACTTGGGGTGTGCATTCTTCCCTTTTCTTAACAAGCGCATTTCAGCATGCCTGTTAAAGGTGCCCTTCCTGTTTGTTTTCTCCTCTTCTCTCCCTGTCTGGGAAGGCTTGTGTTTGTTGCTCTGCAGGAAAGAGGGCAGCTGTGTGGAAGTCACGTGTGGGAAATGCCATACTTGTTGTCACTTTGGACGGGCTGTGGGCTCCTGGTCTGGGGCATGGCAGGCAAGTGTGGCTTCAAAGCCCTAGCTTTGTTGACTGGGGATGAAGGAGTAGGTGCTGAAACCTGGCTGTGTTGTCCTCATGATGGAAGTTCAGCCTGCGATCATGTGGCAGGTGTTCTTTATTGGCACAAATGAAGACCAGATGTGTTGTGAGACACGAGAGTGTTTTGGGTACTCTTCTATTGCTGGTGAAAGATGGGGAGTGGAGGCCAGTTCTCCTCTCACAGAGGTCAAGCAGCAGTCCCAGGAGATCCTGTTACAGAAGTTGCAGAAGCAGTTGGGTCTGTCGTGGGCTAGGGGCTTTGGAGACACAAAACCCTGTCTGAACCGAACTCTGATCATTTACGAGTTATGGCCATGTTGGGCGCGGGTGGCTCTTGCCTATAATCCTAGCTACCCGGGAGGCTGAAATCTGAGGGTTGCAGTTGGAAGACAGCTTGGACAGGAATGTTCCTGAGACTATTATCTCTCATTAACCACCAAAAAACCAGAACTGATGCTGTGGCTCTAGATGGTGGAGTGCTGACCTTGAGCAAAAAAGCTCAGGGACAGCAACCAGGCCCTGAGTTGAAGTCACATGACTGACAAAACAAGGGAAGAGTTACAGCCTTGTGATCTAGAGCAGGTTTCTTACCTTCTCTATCCAAAGACAGTTTAAGCCTGTTGACAATGTCATTTTAGGAAGAATTTAAGGAATCTGCTTAGGAAAGATTCTTTTTTTTTTTTTTTGCCAGTCCTGGGCCTTGGACTCAGGGCCTGAGCACTGTCCCTGGCTTCTTCCTGCTCAAGGCTAGCACTCTGCCACCTGAGCCACAGCGCCCCTTCTGGCCGTTTTCCATATATGTGGTGCTGGGGAATCGAACCGAGAGCTTCATGTGTAGGCGGCAAGCACTCTTGCCACTAGGCCATATTCCCAGCCCAGGAAAGATTCTTTTCATACAGTATTTTTTTTTTTTTTACTTAAACTAGGACAGCATTCATGACGTAGGTAAGGAATCCTTTCCCCAAAGTAGAGTCAAATGAGATAAGATAACAGGCCAGCTTTTTGGAAGCTTTCTGGTGTCTGTGCCTTGTTCTCCTCCTCTGAGATGGAGTTCTTCCTTCCCACTACACCCATTTGTCATCAACAGCAGAACCCAAGAGCTAGCTTGCTTACTCTGCAGCAGGTTATGGCAGGCAAAGCAGTTTCATAGGTATGGTCACATGACTCCCTTTGATCTCTGAGGGCTCTAAACTTCAGAGCAGCTGTGATTTTGAGGGGCCTGGTCAGGTTGGAGAGATACAGGGGTCCTCCTGGAGAGCTTTGGCTCAAGGTTGAGGGCCACAGACCACACAGAGCCCCTGCATGTCCCTGCTTGTCTTGGTGAAGCATCTCAAATCCAAGGACAGTTGTGCTGCTTCCAGCAGTTAAATGTCTGGTTTTAGTGAGATCCCTTCTGTTGGAAGGACTGAGTTTTTAGGTCTTTTAGCTGGGGTAAGTAAAGGAGTTCATAGCTGGTGGACTTAAAAGCCTACCCTTGGCCCAAATAGGAAGCCCTGCTCTCTCTCTCTCAAGGGGCCAGATCCATTGGCCATGGAAGCAAGCGGTGGGGACCCTGCTTCTTGATAGCAGCCATTGGCTTCCTGTGTTAGACATCAAGGAAAGGCAACACCAGCCTGTGTGAGATAGTCGTTTTCTTGGCATTCTGGGAATGGCTCTGAGGTGATTGTTAGGCATGGACTTGGAGCCTGCTGCTCCCGTGTGGCAGGGGTGGACACCCACCCTTGTTTCTGACCACCAGGCATTTCCAGCTGTTGCTACACTGCTTACATAATCCTGATGGCGAAAACACGAGGACAGGGCAGAGGTCGACAGAAGGGCCTTAGATATGGGATTTCTTTGACTCAATCTGATTATTAATTGATCCTTGTTCTTAGGAAGGATTTCAAAATTTGAAATGACAAAGCAATCAAGATATTCCTCTCAAAAGAGAAGCAGGACCTTGGTCAAAGAGCAAATTGAGAAGGACTCAATCCTATCCCTGAGGCTATCAGTTCAAGGCCTGAGTTACAGCAGCAAAAACCACTTCAGACTCAGTAGAGAAAGTTGTAAATGGATGTTAGGGAGCCCGGGAGGTTTTGTGGTTCTTCATCTGGGTTCCCTTTTCTATCATGACACACAGTGTAGGGTGCTACTTGCCAGTTGTAGGCCACCTGACTTGTCCTGGTGGCTGTGGACTTTGACAGCCAGTTGACCCAGATGACCCAATTGGGTCATTACACTATGACAGTACAAATGCAGGATATCAGAATGCACCAGACATATTGCTGAGCTGAGCTTAAGTAACCAAAGTGAAGCCGGTGGATGGGTGGTTTGACTCCTGAAACAGCTCATTCACAACAGCTACAAAAGCAGCAATAACCAGAGATGCAAGAGGAGAAGCTGCCCAAACTGGTGGTCCTACCTCCAGCCTCTTCTGACAGAGTGGGTGCTGAGGACCCCAGGCTCCCTTGCAGCTGGATGCCTCGGGCCCTCAGTGATGACATCACGTGCCAGAGCCGGGGTTCTCACAGCTTCTGACACCTTGCAGACCATCTGCATCTTTGGAGCAGCTTTCCACTATGTTCCTTTTTTTTGTTGTTCAGTCACAGTCTCATGGCATCCCTGTTAAAGCCTGGCCCTTCAGCATGGGAAAAAGTGGGTCTTTGGCTACAGACTCATTCCTATCGTCCTACACTTCTGCCTTGCTTCTAGCATTCCTGGGGAAACGTACCGTCCCTTTCTACCAAGCCTGGGGGTGGTCTGAAGGTGTTTCACCTAAGCTAGGGGTGATAAAGAAACTCCAAGGACCGGAGATGTGGCTCAAGGGGTAGAGCACCTGCCCAGGAACTATGAAGCCCTGCGTGTGAAGCCCAGTTCTGTTAGGAGAAGAAATTCCGATGTCATATTAAGCTAGGTCACCCCTTGGGTCTCACCCAGCTTAGGTTCTCCAACCCTTAGAGACTTCATGAAGGTTCTGTGGAAAGTAACCGTAAGAAACGTCAGGGCTTACTATTGATAATACTATTCAATAGGTCCCTTCTTCTTCTTTATCCTCAGCCAAGTGATTGTTGTCATAGCAACACATCTGCTCCCTCAAAGGCTTTTCTAATAGCATAGAAGGGGACTCAGCACTTCCTGAGAGAGTTAATAATTATCTCCTCAAAAAACATGTTCTGAGTATTGGGGACATTTTAATGGACCCTGTGCCTTCCTTTGGGGAACTTTTGAGGTTTATGTCATCCCATGTCTTTAATCTTCATTTTGCTATTATTTTTTTTTCTTTTGTGCAAGTTCTCACACTAAGACCCTTTATCCTATGGTTAATAATGCTTAGCACACAATAGGTTTTCAGTTATTTAATTTTACTTGAAAGACAGGCAGAATAGCCAAGCAGTGCTCTGTCTGTAATTAGATTAGAGGTTAGCTCTTTTTCTTGATGACCTTGAATCTTTAACTAGGCAGACCTTCTGGAGCTCCAGAGCTTGCAGCCTTAGGGCCTTCAACTCTCACTTACTTGGTTTTCACACAGCCAAGCAGCAGGGGTGCATGGGTAAATTGCGTGTGTATAAAGAACTTCTTTTTGTTCCCTCCAGGGAGTTCAGATTTGGTTGGGCTGTCAGCCCTGTAGTAGTATCTGTTCTCTCATCTACAATAGTGTCCAGTTGTTTTTAACCTCTGTTTCCATGCTTCCATTTTATTTGCACATACCTATGGTGCCTTTATTCTGGGTCATGCATCTTCCTAGACACTGGGAGTTCGAGGATGGTGTGGGTGTAGTGGTAGTCCAGAAGGTAGTTGCCATCTGAAGGAAGATGCAGGCCCAGTGGGCAGCACAGTGTGACAATGTGAGCATATGCACTGGGCAAGGAAAAGGTGAGCCAGCCTCTTGGCCATTCTGGCTCCTGTGTTATGCTTTTCCTCCTTTCCTCCATGCACCCCACCCTCGGAGGCCCGAGGCCTCTGAGCTGCCTCCCATCTTCTGCCAGGCAGAAGAGAAAAAGCTCAGTGGGAAGGCTACTGAAGATGTGCCAGGCCTGGGGAGGTCAGAGAACTAGGGTCCTCTGTCTGCTGCTCATCTTCTGGGAAGGCACAGCTTCCTTAGACAGTGCTGGGCACCCCTAAGCTGTCTCCCGTCTCTGGATAAAAGCTGCAGTTTGCTTGCTGGCAGGAGGATGTCTGCCTAGAGGGGGACCACAGCAAAGATGGAGGAGCTTCTGCAGGAGCTGCCTGAGTGGCAGGCCCCGATCTTTGCACATGGCAAAGATCACATTTTGTGTCTCTCCCCTAAGTTTTCGTGTCTTTTACCAGAACTGGTTTAATTCTCTGAATATCAACAAGTGAAACCATCAGTCCATTCCCCTCAAGGCCTGGTTGATGGTCCAGCAAGTGAGTATCATCATTTGGAAATGGGTCAAAATTGCTGAATCTCAGACCCGCTTCAGACATGCTGGATCCATCTTCTAGCACATTCCTCTCATGGCTCGTGACACACAGGAAAGGGTGAGGCGTTGCGTCTTCAGTACTCTCTCGAGGCCTTAGGCCAGGACAACAAGGATGGGATGCAGCCCTCCAGGGCACCTGCACCTGTGGCTGGCACTGGCGGCTTGTCAAGGCACCCAGCTCCAGCCACACAACCCCTCAGCCCAAGGCGGCGGGCATCCATGACCACTTGGTCATAATTAGCCCAAGAGATAAAAGGTTTTATGGGAGAATGAAAAAAAAAAAAGGAACAAATAGCTTTGTGCCTAGACCTAAAGAGTTGAGACTTGTGACCCCAATCTTTCTCCAAGGCAGAGGGAGGAAATACTGGAGCCTACTGAATGAACAGATGTTGGCAGCTGCTCCCCAGTGGCAATAAATCAGACCCAACTAGTCCTCTGGGGTTGGGCCATGACCTTGATGGAGGAAGGGAGGTCATTGTGTTTCCCTGGCTCTTGTGCTTACTATCAGTGCACAAGGTCAGCCCTGGTCTCTCAGACCCTGTTCTCCCGGCAGCTTCCTGTTGAGTGTAATTGATGACTTGAGCAAGGTTCATTGATGTTTGTTTTTCTTATCTGCATCCTGTTGGGATTACATAGTTGCTAGGGTGGGTGTGAAAAGGAGGAGGATGTGAAAGAGAGGAAGGACAGGAAGAGGAAGAGTAGTGGGGATTAGGTAGTAAATTTTCCTCACAGTTATGGCTGGTTCTCAGAGGAATCTAATTGGGTTTAACCTCCAGGTCACTGGGATCTTCTCATCATGTCCTTCATGTCCTCCGTTCATGCAAATCCAGTGGGACTGGAAGACTGTTTGGATACACATTTTATCTCACAAGGCGTTTGACCACTGAGAACTCTGTATCACTCTAAACTATGTGCTCACCTTGAACTTTGCAAGATTTTATGTGCTGAGAAAATTACATTTAGAAGAAATAATTAAGACCTTTTTTTTTTAAAGACAGTAATTGTTTTACAGAGGTCATTTTTTGAAACAAGATTTATTATACTTCCAACTAAGATGAAAGAATCTTGTGCATGGATAAACAGTGCTCATGAAGAAAGGAACATGGTCAGTGCCTGAAGGCCCAGGTCTACCCTAGCCCAGAGCCTCGACTATGGACCAATTAGCCTGTCCCTGGTCCAGCAAGGAAAGGTGCTGTGGTTTAGGTCAGGCTGAGGAAAGCAGTTGTGCAGATAGGAGGATTCTTCTTGGCCCCACCCCTCACCCCCAGCTACAGGACTTCCGTGTCTGCTAGGTATTTCTGTCAGCAATTCACACTGACAACAGTCAAATGTCCCCAAAAATGGAGTGGTTAAAAGACCTAACTATGAACTCAGCCCTGGATGCCAGTCCTGAATTTTGTGTGACTTTGGCCACTTAACTGAACCCCTCTGAGCTTTTTTGTCCTTTTGTCTAGAAAGTGAGGATAAAGATAGCCACATTGCAGTGAATCCCTAAGGGAGGAGCTAAGGAGTTTTTTTTTCAGTAATTACATGCCACATTCCTATGAGGGCGGTGATGTTGCTGCCTCTTAGTGAATGGTAATCATTCCTAATCATTCCTAATTCCTAATCATTTAGGAAGTAGCAGGATTGCTTTTATTATCATCTCTAAGTCTTGGTACAGTAGGGTTTCAATTCAGTATGTCAGTTTATGGGTACATCCTTGAGCACTGTCATCCCTTTGGTCATTCTCCCCATCTCTTCCACTCTCACCCATCCCTTCGGTTTTTCTAGTTCCATATTCACTTGTGTATATTGAATATAATGACTGCATTTACCTACCCTTCCCCTCTCCAAACATGTATCCCTTTACCCCCACCCTTACACTACAAGTTCCAGCACCCTGGAATTTATTTTGTTAAACTATAAGTTCGTTGATCAATAGAGTTAGACCATTGGGATCCCCCCCTGCATATACCATACTTAATGAATATATTTGTGTGTATGTACATATTGGTACTGACCCAGTAAATGTTTACATATATATTTACAATTTAGATCTAACTGCTACCCAGGAGAGAAAACTTGGGTCCTTTGTCTCTGTGAGCCTGACTTACTTCACTCAGCATGATTTCTTTTTCCATGTTCCATCGTTACCTTGCAAATGACGTAACATCATTCTTCCTGAAGGATGAGCAAAATTCTGTTGTTATGACTTCTTACTGCTACTTGGTCTACACAGTGGGGTATAGGTCAGGGATGCACATGTGTCCTTAAAGGAGCAGAGTAGTTCTCAGGCCAGGGACTCATGAGTGTGACCTGATTTCTAGGTGCCAGAGGCTTCCCGGATTCTCATTGGAGGGGCTGCCGGGGCCGAGATAGAGGAGCAGCCTGGAGGCTGTATCTGTGGGGGCCACGCCTTCTACTGGAAATAGCTTTTTCTCTGGCCCTTAAGACCCTGCAGCCCCTGTTGGACCTCATAACCAGCAGGATACTTGCTACTTACCTGATGGGCCATGAAGGCTGCTAAGGAGATAAGATCCACGGGCAGCTACTGTGTGCACTTGATCTCTTGTCAGTTAAATTTTGTGAACTGGGAAAAAAATGACACGTGTATGTGTCAGGCCACATCCACTTGAGTGGCATGAATTGGCAATCTCCAGCAAGAAGCAAGCCATGGCTGTGGGGGGTTCACAGTGGCAGGTGTTGGGGAGCCATGGAGTGTGTCCCAGGTGATACCCCATCAAGACTTGAAGCCAGGACCCATTCCATTGGAAACAGCCCTGTCAGGATGTGCACACTCCTCCCCTGGGTTTTGTAGTGTGTGGACGTGTGTTCGTGGTTTTGTGTTTCCCTGTCGCTGTCCTCACGTTGTTGAAGTGGCAACAAAGGAGGAGGTCTTGGTGGCCCTGGTGCCCACTGGGCTGACGCTGCCAGATGGTGGTGGGATTGTGTGTGGTTCTGTTTCCTCTGCTTTTCCATAAGTTGTGAAGTGGGAGAAACTGGGGAGTGGGAGATGGGCTGGAAGAATTGTCATCTGATCACTGCTCGCACGATCCGATCTTCCAGCCCGAGTGTGGGCACTGCGGTGCCCTCCACAGATGGGGACATTGACCCTCCTAGCATTCGCTGACTGCACAGTATTAGCTGTCCGTAAACACCAGCTGGGCCACCCGTTACATACTCAGCTATATACAGTAGCTGAGTAAAACGGTTTTTTGTTTTATTGAAACAGGAAATTCCGCATGCTTTCCCTTTACTTGAAGATTGAAACCGTTGGTAGAATTGCCATTGTGGTCTAAGGGAAGTGGCGCTTCCTTGGGGGAGTTGCACGGGGCGGGGGGGGGGGGGCGCGGGGGGATGGGGGGGAGGGTAGATGATTTATTTTTAAAAATCTGTGTTAAGTGTTTAAAGTACTCAGCTTCTCTCATCTGTTGGTTTCCTTCATACCAGATTACGTTACGTGTTGGTTTGCAGGGACATCCAAGCAATCAAAGTGTTGCGCATGCCCAAGAGTTTGGCTCATTTTGAAACCATCGCCAGGGCCACAGAGGCACAGTGGGCTGTTCTCTGACTGACTTAGGACACACAGGTCCCAGGGGCAGAAACTGGCTTTCTCCCTTACTCCTTCCCCTGCCTGGAGTTAAGCAAAAGGCAGATGTTGCTGTCATCTCCCAATTGTTCATCTCCTTCTGCCCAAGGATGAAAAAAAAAAAAAACAACTAAACTGCTGACCCAGGCAGAAGAAACATCATTTATTAATTTGCCGTTCACACTCTCTCTGGAGCATGTACTTTGCCCCTTAATGAAAGCAGTGGATCTCTAATATGAATCAGCTGCCTTGCGAAGTACAGCTGGAGAACTCGGAGGACTTCCCTGAACAAGAGAAACCACAAGAGTGCCAACCACTGGCAAGGGCGGGACGAGGAGCAGCTGTGCTCACCACGCAGCACCTTCCAACCTCAAGGTCACCGCGAACATCCACTCTCTTCACTCTGTCTCCTTACTTTCTAGAACAGTCCTTAGAGCAAGGCAACATTTCCTAGGTATGAGTTGAGTATAGGAATGTTGTTGTCCTGTCTCTGTTCTTGCCTCTCGCTTGGAGGTCATCTGTGAGATACATCTTACAGAGCCTCTGACCGGTGACCGGTGACTGACTCAGGCCTGTAATCGTAGCTACTCAGGAAGCTGAGATCTGAGGATTGTCGTTCAAAGCCAGCCCAGGGAGAAAAATCTGTGAGACTCTTTCCTTGGTTAAACACACACACACACACACACACACACAGAGAGAGAGAGAGAGAGAGAGAACTGGAGCTGTGTCTCAAGTGGTAGGTAGGTAGAGTGCTAGTCTTGAGCCAAAAAGCACTGAGTTCAAGCCCCAGGCCTGTAATCCTAGCTACTCAGGAAGCTGAGATCTGAGGATTGTCGTTCAAAGCCAGCCCAGGGAGAAAAATCTGTGAGACTCTTTCCTTGGCTAAACAGACACACACACACACACACACACACACACACACACACACACACAACTGGAGCTGTGTCTCAAGTGGTAGGTAGTTAGAGTGCTAGTCTTGAGCCAAAAAGCACTGAGTTGAAGCCCCAGGACTGGTAACACACACACATACACACCCCAGAACAACAACAACAACAGAAAACCCAAACCCAAATGCATTGTTTTGTTGCTCTGGCTCTAGATGTTCACCTGACAGCCTTTTGGGTTTTCTCCTTAGGCTCAGCCTTAGGTAAAGCATGGTCTTCATTTGGTAGAGAGTCACATTGAACTCTTCTAGGCTTTTCACTGTTAGGATCCAGGCTTTCACTCAGGTACCATTCTGTCACTCTGCTTCCTTCCTTCAAAGTCTGTACACTCAGCACTTAACATTGTAAAGTAAAAGAATCTGGAAACCAGCCAGGGAGATTATGGAAGGGGGGTGTCCAGCTTTATTTTATGGTCCAGTCTGCGGCTCGCTGTGCACGTGTGCACGTGTTCACACGTGCAGAGCAGTTTTGGCTGGGGCCCGTGTTGGCCTCCCGACCTCCTCCTGGGCAGCAGGTGGCACACACAGCCATGCCCCGTTCACGTAGCCAGAGCGGCAGCTGACGCCTGCTGAGGCAACTTCTGCCATGCGGTGCCCGAGCCGGCCTCCAGCTGTTGTCAAGGTGAAGACACCTGACATTTCAAGACTTGCGGGCTCTCTGAGAACAGGCTGAGGAGGGAGGAGAGAGACTGTTGCCTTACATATAAAAACCAAAACACTGCAGTCTGACACGACCTTTGCAGAAATGGCCCAGAATGGCCCTGCATGTCCCATGAGAGTCCCGAGCACTCCCTTCCAGTGCCAACTTTTCTGGCTAGAAGGGAGCTAGGGATGCAGCTGTTGGGAACTCTGCAATATAAAAGTGAACAGCAGGGGGAGCCGCGGAGCCGGAGCCTTGAGAAGCCCTGTGGGCAAGAGCACAGGGTGGTGAGCAGCCTTCCCCAGGTGTCTGGAGGACCAAGGCGCTCCCAGGGCTACACATTTCAGTGTGGCCCACTGACTGTCAGTGAACTCCCGGGAAACCTTCCCAGGTCGGCCCTGAGACTGTTCCTGAGCTGCGTGGGGAGAAGGAATGGTTCCAGCTTTTCCCGACCTTCCTTTTGGACTGTTGATTTTGCCTTCCATGCTGATCTGCCAGCTCCTGGGAGATGGTTGATATTAGATGTAGGATAAGAGAGGGTGATTATACCACGGCCCGCACATCATAATGGACACGCAGCAGCCCAGCCAGAGCTCATAACCCTGGCTCCACCCTCCTGGAGGACTTGGCCTGCATCACAGCTCTGCTCAGGGGCCCTGCTGACGGCCAGTGGGCCTTGTCTGCTCCGGTAGGTCAGCAGCCCTGCCTGCCTTGGGTGCACTTACAGCCGGAGCTTCCTGACTGTAGCCACTCAGGATCTCCCACCCCGGTGACAGGCATGACCAGGAGTCAGTTGTGTACCCTTCCCAAGCCTACACACAGTGCCGGCTGTGAAACTTGCTGTTAAGCATTGGATAGAAGTGTGAAAATCAAGGTAGTTTCTACAAAATAAGGGCAAGCAAGAGTACTAGTGGTGGCTCGCCCCTGTAATTCGAGCCAAGTCAGGAGGCTGAGTGCTGAGGGTTGTGGTTCAAAACCATCCCAGGCAGGAAAATCTGTGAGACTATTTCCAATTAACCAGTAGAAAAGCTGGAAGTGGAGTGAAAAAGCTAAGAGACAGCACCCAGGCCTTGAATTCAAGTCCTAACACACACACACACACACACACACACACACACACACACACACACACACACACACACACACACTGAGAACAGTGAACCTCTGGGAGTGGAAGGTCTAGCTTGGTGGGTAAAGCATTTGCCATGCATAGAGGGCCTGGGTTCAATACAAGCAACACAGAACCGAATGACAGATCATTCAGTTGATCATAGATGCTGATAGATGATGCATTTAGGGTATGATACATCCACCAAAGTTGACTTGAAACAGCAGGCAACACACTGTTTGTTTTTGCTTTTTTGCCAGTCTTGGAGCTTGAACTCAGGGCCTGGGCACTGTCCCTGAGCTGCTTTTGCTCAAGGCTAGCACTCTACCACTTGAGCCACAGTGCTACTTCCAGCATTTTCTGTTTATGAGGAATCGAACCCAGGGCTTCATGCATACTAGGCAAGCACTTTACCACTAAGCCACATTCCCAGCCTGCACTCAGTTTTTAAGAGTACAACCCATCAGTATTTGAGTCTAAGCAGTTCAGAGTAGGATTGCATGATCAATTTGTGGCGGTGCTGGGCTTTGAAACCACATGGATGGTTCTTAACCCTTTTGTTTCTTGACTTACTCTCCTGCTAATTTGGATGATGGACAAGGATTTGTGCCAAGAGTTGGAACTGGGCATTGTAAAAATATTACAGAAACTGCAGTTTCCAGGCTATGTGGTGTCCCATGTCACCAATGCACGCAGCACACAGTGGAGAGAGATGGGAATAGAACTGCTTAGGGAGTTGTCTAGACTCTTTTGGAGCTTAGTGGAGAAGGGCATTAGTTACTTCAGCACACGAGTTGGGGTGTGGATGAAACACACATTTAGGGTATTCGGAATGTGTGGTAGTTTATTTGCCTTGCATAGATCTTTTCAACTTGCAGCCAATGGGGGGGAGCAGTTTCGCCCCCTGGTGGCTTGGAGGGCTACCTGCAGAGTACAGGCGACCAAGCTCTTGCTTCTGCTCACTGGCCAGTGGACAGTGTGCAGTGTGCCCCGAGGTCAGGCTTGGGTGGCTGCTGCTTTGTGTTAGATGTCACAGGTCTTCAGCCACTTTGGGCCTGGGTGTTCACAGTGGCCATGTCCGGCTAGAAGTCCAGCCTCATGAAGTGGTTGGAGGTTTCCTCAGGTTCTAAGGATTCCTGAAAGGGTCTTCCAGCGCCATGGGAACTGGGCAGGGAGGGGATGGAGATCTTCCACTGCCTTCCATCTTGCCTGCCCCGGGTGCCCGGTGACTCCTCCAAGTATTTGTGTGTTTCTGGTCTTTCGGACTGGAGCATCGGGGGTGAGTGAATGTGTCCCTAAGGCCGTGTGTTTAAATGAATGCGTCTATAGTGATGAATGAGTGGGATATTTTCTTCATTATGGAACCACAAGTTGCCTCTTGGTCCGTGCTTATTGGGGGTGGGGTGGAGGTAGGGGGATGAGCAGACTTCCTAGCTAGCCCAGCTCCTATGATGAGTGTTTGTGAGGGGTGGCTGTGACAGATGGGGAAATGCCCGACTTCCCAGGTCCCACCCCCCCACTCACTTGCAGGAAGAGGGAGGGCACACGTTTCCCCGGGCCTGAGCTTCCCAACAGAGAGGAGCTGGCATCTAGGAAATGCTGGGTGAAGTCTGGAGACATTTCCGGTTGTTATGAAAGGGGCAGAGGGGTGGGTGTCACTACTGGCTAGTGTGTGGAGGTCAGAGATGCTGTCACGTACCTTACAATGCCTGGGACATAAAAATGCTTCTTTGTCCAACAAAGAATGAACTAGTTCAAAATGTCAGCAGAGAGCCAGGTGCCCGGGGCTCACACCCATAATCCTAGCAACTCTGGAGGCTGAGATTTGAGGATCATACTTTGAAGCCAGCCTAGACAGGCAGTTCTATAAGACTCTGATCTCTGATTAACCAGCAAAAAGCTAGTCGTGTGGCTCAGATGGTAGAGTGCCAACTTTAAGCTAAGAGACAACACCCGAGCCATGAGTTCAAGGCCTAGTACCAGCACGTGCGTACAAGCATACACACACACACACACACACACACACACAGAGTCAACAGAGCTAAGGTGGAGAGACCGGCCCTGTGGAGAGGCCCTAACCCTATAGAGGTTCCAGAGAGCACATTCCTGTCCCATGCCTCTGTCTGAGTCCTCATTAGCTTTCCAATGATAGCAGCTTGGAGGGACAGCTGAGGCACACAGTGACTTATTGTACCCTTGCGCTTTCACCAAAGCAGTTCCTAAACCTTGCTTCCTGGAGCCCTGCCCCTCCCTGCAGCAGAAGCTGGCCTGACAAGAGGGGCCTTCAGTCTTCCTGCTGCCACCTGCCTGCGCTGTGGCTGGAGACTGCAGACCCATTAGGCCCCTGCTGTGTGGGGAGATGGAGGGCCTACAAATGAGGCAATGAGGCAGCTTGCGGCTTGCAGGGACAGGACAATGTCACTTGATGGCCACCACTGTCCTGCCTTTCTCGGCTCAGTGGGGGTTAGCCACTTCTGAGTGTTGAGAGGAAGGAACAGTGACTTGGTGGGACCCTTGGCCCTCCTGACTTCCTTCTCACCCGACAAAGTATGCACGGAATGATGTCTATTCTGTGTGTGAAGGCAATGTGTCTTTGTGCTCAGTTGGGAATGCCTCTGGCTTGTCATAGCAGGAAAGTGTTTTAATGTCTGTCATAACAGGGTTTGCATCTACATGTCCTTCCTCTACCAGAGGGTCCCAGGGCTTCTGGGGTCATCATTGATAAAATGGCATGGCCGAGCCTACCTCCTCGGATGGCTGTGCAGACTTCTGCCCTGTGCCATTTCTCTGCCCTGTGCCGTTTCTGCACGTTACAAAGGCCCTGCCTTCATTGCATTGGAATCACTTCACTCCTGGCTGCATGGTAGATCCTTGTTATGGGTTGCATTGGGCAAACCCCCTCCCCACAAAGGATAGCGTGAAGTCTTAATTCCTGGTACTTGTGAATGTGCCATAAAGTCTTTGAAAATGCAGTCAGGTTAGGATGAGGTCATTATGGCAGGCCCTAACATATTAATACCTGCATCTTTCAAAGAAGAAAGGATCCTCCCCTTTCTCTCTCTCTTTCTCTCTCTCTCACAAACACACACACACACACACACACACACACACACACACACATCTTGGTGTACTCTCCTGAGAAGACACAAGACACAGAAGAGGAGGGGGCCTATGACCACAGAGGCAGAGCTTGGAGTGCTGAGCTGCCAACCAGAGTTGCCAGAGCTACTAGAATAGAAACAAGGAAGAGGCCAGGAGGGGGGGGGGGGGGGGAGGGGGAGGAATCTCTCCTATGCTTTTCAGTGGGAGCTTGGTCCTGCCAACATCTTGGTTTCACACTTTGAGCCTCCAGAGCTGTGAGGAATATTTTGATTATTTAAGCCAGCTGGTTTAGTATACTTGGTTACTCAACCCTGGGAAGCTAAAACTGTACCCAGCAAGTAAGCCGTGGTAGAATTTAGGGTCTCCCTGTAAAGATGCATAGCAGTATGCCTCAGCATTCATTCTGGGATATTTGTTCTTACTATTTTGTTGTTGTTGTTTTTGTTGTTGTTGTTGTTGTTGCCAGCCCTAGGGCTTGAACTCTGGGTCTGGGTGCTGTCCCTGAGCTCCTTTAGCTTAAGGCTAACACTCTACCACCTCGAGCCACAGCTCCATTTACAGTTTTTTCTATGATTAATTGGAGATAAGAATCTCACATAGGGGCTGGGGATATGGCCTAGTGGCAAGAGCACTTGCCTCCTATACATGAGGCCCTGGATTCAATTCCCCAGCACCACATATACAGAAAATGGCCAGAAGTGGCGCTGTGGCTCAAGTGGCAGAGTGATGGTCTTGAGCAAAAAGAAGTCAGGGACATTGCTCAGGCTCAGTCCAAGCACCAGGACTGGCCAAAAAAAAAAAAAAAAAAAAAGAATCTCACGTATTTCTGGGCTGTCTTCAAACTGAGATCTTCCGAACTCCTCCCTCTGAGCAGCTAGGATGATAATAATAGCAATAATAATAATAATTTCTGAGGTTTGAACTCAGGGCTTTGCACTTGTTAGGCAAGCACTCTATCTGTTTATATACATATGTATATATACATATATACATATATATGTGTGTATATATATATACATATATATATATATACACACTAAGCCATATTCCCAGCCCCTCTGTTGTATAATTTTTTAAACTTTTTTTTTCTTATGGGAGAAGATTGTGATACGTACTACATTGAGCAGAATTGACTTTGGCCATATAGTATTTGTGCATACCTAGGTATCAGATAGCATGACATTTCTTTTGGAAATTGATTGATTCCTGATTCTGGGAGGAAGTACAAGAGGATATTCTTTCTATTGACAAGAAACAGCATCAAAGCAAGCTTTGAGAATAAAGAAGTGTATGCTTGGGGTTGGGAATGTAGCTTAGTGGTAGAGTGCTTGCCTTGCACGCATGAAGCCTTGGGTTCGATTTCTCAGTACCACAAACACAGAAAAAGCTGGAAGTGGCGCTGTGGCTCAAGTGGCAGAGTGCTAGCCTTGAGCAAAAGAAGCTCAGGGACAGTGCCTAGGCCTTGCGTTCAAGCCCCAGGACTGGCAAAAAAAAAAAAAAAAAAAAAAAAGTGTATGCTGTTGTGGAGAAGGAGGCCGAGGCTTGGGGAGGAGGAGGGTTCCATGGGAAGGCTGAAAGAGGTTGTCGACTTTCTCCCTATCTTCTGCCAAAGGTTAATAAGCCTAAGGCATAGATCCCTACAACTGTAAAGATGGTGTACTGCAGTGGCCAGGCAGCTTGCTTTCTTGCTCGCATCCTGTGAATCTCTTTGGTGTGTTTATCTTAACTTCAGTGTTTATCTGGCAGCCTCCCCAGCACCCTTCTCTCCATGTGTTTTTCCTATTCCAGAACCAGCCACTGCCAAAGGGGATGGAGTTAGCATCCTTTTGACTTGAATGGCTGTTGGATTATCAACCACAGGGCTTGAAGTTCACAACTCCTGTTCATCTTGGCTAGGCGCAGAGTAAGAGGTGCTGCAACAATGTTTGGGTCCTAATCCCCAGGACCTGTGAGTAGGTACAAATCACATCAACAAAAGGCCCTCTGCAGATGTGACTTGCTCAAGACTTTGGAGACAAGGGAGATTATCCTTGGGATGATCCAGATGGCCTGGTATAATGATAAGGCTTGTTAAGAAGAAGGTGGCAAGGAAAATCAGAGTCGGAGAGTGAAGGAAGACACAGGGCAGAGGTGGAAGAGAGAAAAGACGCCACAATGCCAGCTCTGAAGATGGAGCCATAAGTTAAGGGGTGGAGGCAGCTTTTTGAAGCCAGAAAAGTGTAAAGAACACAGATACTCCCAGAAAGATCTGCCAACGTCTTGGTTTTAGACCAGTGACACCCATTTCTGACATCCAGAACTATAAATACAGGGCAATCAATCAATACATCTCTACTGCTACTAAGTTTGTGGGTAATTTGTTACAGCAGCAAGAGAAAATACTCTTATCATTTCTCTAGATGGAGCGTGAATCCATGTAGACCTTTTCTAAAGTAAAGCATCTGATACTTATTTTGAATCTTTTCAATATGCCCATAAAAATGCACAGATGTTTAGGAAATAAACACAGGATCAACCAACTCTGCCAGTCCAGCTTCCAGAGAGGAGTGGCCTGATGATTTACTTTCAGAATGCTAAATGCTTTTTGGTGTCTCCATTCACCACCACTGCTGGTGCTGGAAATTCAGAAATAAATAAGACCTTATCCTCGGTCACAAGTGGCCAAGTGTCCCAACCCCATCATTGGATTCCATAAATATTCTCACTGTCAGATTAGAATCTCTTCCAAATGTCTTCTCTCATCTTTGTAGCTCCAGCCAATTTCCTCTGGTTCAAACCTGCTGATTTTTTTTTTTAAAGTTGGAACAGGGGTCAGGAGAGAATAAGAGTTTGTGAAGCTGGTACACAGATAGACCTATTAATAGGGTGCCCATGATGTGGAGATCAGCAGATTCCAGCCCTGGGTGTTGGATGTCATCTGCCTCCTGCCCTTGTGCTAGTTGGACAGAGGCAGTGCTGTTTGGAAGGTCGTGTGTGTGTGTGTGTGTGTGTGTGTTGTGTGAGGTTCTTTATTTCCTGTCTTCTGTGGAGCTTCCTGTTCTGCAGAAGCAGAACACTGGTGTACCATACACGTGATTTAAAAAAGAAATTGCATTACTGTCCCATAGTTCAGCTGTTTGGAGGGAAGCCTTGGGTTTTTCTGAGGATAAAATAAATCTGTGAAAAATAATCCGAGATAGTAGGGTGGAAAAATGGAGTGTGGGGACCAGCCTTTGATTGGACCTTTTCTAGCCTCCTAATTCTATCCCCATTTCCTTGGGTTATAAGCCAATTAGTTCCCCTCATTGAGCTCTCTGTAGTAGCTTAGCCAGGTTGGGGTTCAGTCCTTATGGTAATAATTGAACAGCTCTGGGGTCAGGAACTAAAACTTTTGAGAGCCAGTTGTGCAAAGTCCTAACACCCAAACTAGTGTGTACATGTGTGAGTCTGGCATAGTGTTTTCTCAGTGTCTTTACATCTTCTTTGTCTTGCTTGAGGTAATTTGCTTGAATATGAATTGGGGATGGTACTGGTACCAGTGCATCAGAGAATATTGTGAAGATCAAATGAGTTTATGTGTGCAAGGTACTTCAGCTATTACCCAGACAACGTACCACACAGTGGCATGTCTTCCCATGGCTATGAGCATCATTCTGTAGCATTTTAAATGGCTGTGTGCATAATCCATTGAGTGGCTCTGTGCTGTACATAGCTTATTTAACTAGATTCCTATAATGGGATTTTGTTTCTAGGGTTTCAAAAAATATTATAAACATTATTTCCATGATTACCCTCAGAGATAAAAATTTGCTCTCATCTCATCCTTAATTATCACCTCAGGTAAAATTTCTAGGCTTTAGAATTGCTGGATCAAAAAGGATACATATTTTTAAAGCACTTCTTGATAGCTGCTACTGAATTTTTCCCTCCAGGAAAGTAATAGTCCTACCAGCAATGAATGTGTGTGCCAGTTTCCTTGTGTGGCCAGGTTATTAACTTTTAATCAAATGAAGGCCCAGGAAAAAAAGAAGGAAGATATTTCCCTGGGGATAAAGCGCTCCTCCTCATCCTTGTTCATAAGCAATAAAAGCTCCCAGGAATCTGGAGTGGAGCCTCCAAGGCATGTAGAGCATGCGAGCATAGCACCCTCTTCCGGCTGTCCCTGGTAAATGCAATGCTGAGGTCAGCACCGGTAAACCCTTTATGCTTTTGGGTGCAGGTGCCTGGAAGCAAAGGGCACCATTTAAAAAAGATTTGTAGTTGCTTAAAAAGGCAGCCTCTGTTGGCACTCACTTCTTGCTTGAGTTCTTTTGTGGCACTGGTTCTCAGCAGCTACCTGGTACCATCTGGAGACAAATTTTGGGTGTCATAAATCTAGAGGGAATAACAAGGGGACCTTCTTTTTTGGGGCTTCTAATGGGTCAAGGCCAGGGATGCAGCTAAACGTGTGACAGTGCAGCCCATACAACAAATGTCAGTGGTAGAATTCAGGTTGGGAATCCTTGACTTGGAGAGGAAGTGGGGATTTGCCTTGAGAAAATTACCTCCTCCCTCCCCCCCCCCAGGCCGAAATAAAACATAGAAATTTGACTATTGAAGATGTTGCAATCATAATAATATCTAGGTGTAGAAACCTGTTAGCTTTTCAGAATAAAATGGAAAACTGTTCAAATGGAAACTACAAATCGATGTTCCTCTAAGAAAGAACAGAACAAAGCACAGCCCATATTAAAAGTGTGTTAAAAAGAGAGGGATTTTTCTTCTTCCTGTTGGTCTGACTTGGTTAAACCTGTTGTGAATTCCTGTGGCTCTCCCTCAAAGGCCGAGTCTGTTAAAAATAGAGCTTTATTGACTTTTCCACTGACCTCATAGTGCCTATGTTTTCCTAACTTTCTAATTGTGCCTTCCAGTGTTGGGTGTGCAATTAGCATCTGAGGCTACAATTAGCTCCCCACACCCCAGTAAATGCTGACTCAAGCATTGTGTGTAAGAGGAGGAGAGGAAGAAGAACTTTAAAAATAATCTGGGAGAAGGGTGTTGGGGGGGGGCATAGGGCAAGAATTTTGGGAAAATCAAACCATGTTTCAACTTCCTCCCACATTTTCTGAACTTCAAGAGTTCTGTCACTGGTGTCACCCAGATCCGATTACAAAATGTTCTGTCCTTTCATTTTTTTGCTAGCCTTGCTATTCTCTACGTTACTTGTATTTTAGAACTTGTATCTTGAAATAATGAACTAGAGTGGTCCCTAAGCGATTTTAAATAAGGTTCAGCATTATTTGACAAGAAGTGGTGATGGAGGATCTATAGCTTTCTCCTAAATATCAGATATTACTAATATCAGATATTATCTTCTTCTGTAAGGAAGGTTTTGTTTTCAAACTGTAAGTCCCATTCATGGGTAAAGTTGATTTCTGACTCACCAACACTACAAATAAATAGATTAGAAAATATCAGATCATGGCTGGGCATCAGTGGCAACACCTGTATTCTTAGCTACTCAAGAGGCTGAGATCTGAGGATCATGGATTAAAGTCAGCCAGGGCAGGAAAGTCTGTGAGACTCTTTCCTGCAATTAACCACCACAAAAGCTGGAAGTGGAGCTATGGCTTAAGTGGTAGAGTGCTAGCTTTGAGCAAAAAGGATAGTGCCCAGGCCCCTGAGTTCAAGCCCCAGGACCAGCACAACAGTGAAACTATCAGATCATGTCATATGTGTAAGAAGAGTAACCTCAGTTGTGGTCATATACAAACATATCACATATGTGCGTTTACACGTGGATATACATGTGCATGAGGACCAGGTTGAAAGGCAGTGGTTTGTGTTTTACACGTGGTTAAATCTTTTTTGTTTTCGAAACTCTCCAGGGATCTTGGGGATAGCTGACCCTCACCTGTGTCTCTGTTACTTTTTCAGGTGGTACCAGGGAGATCGGCTCTGCACTCACCAGGATGTGCATGCGACACAGAAGCATAGAAACCAAGCTCAGGCAGTTTTCGAGGTGAGAAACATCTTTTCCTAGATCCCAACCCCCCCCACCCCCCACCCCTTGCTGGTTTCAGGGCAGAGAAGCAGTCATATTGTAGTGCTCTTTACTGTGAGTAGCCCTGGCCTCCCCCAGCATTTGAATTCCCATGGTGTGTCCATTTCCTGTCAGAGCTCAGTCACTAAAAAAGCCTGTGTTGGGCATTGGCATGCCAGGTGCTGGTCTAGCACCAACCACACAGGGGAGAACCAGCGGAGACCCCTGACCTTGAGAGCCTGCTCTTCCCTTTGAGTCTTCTCCGTGCCATGGTCTCGGTCTCTCCTGGTTTCCTACAAAGGAAGGGCTGGTATGCTCTATTCTGAGGGCCCCTCAGCCTCTTGCCTTGCAGAAGCATCTTTCTTTAAAATTTTTTTTAAAAGTTGTTATTATAAAGCTGATGTACAGAGGGGTTACAGTTACATAACCAGGCAATGAGCATTTCTTTTTGGACAATGTCACAACTTCCCTCACTCTCTCCTGGTTTTTCCCTGCTGTCCCCACCCACAAGTTGTGTAGTTCATTTTCCACATAGTGCCCAGTGAGTACCACTGCTGCATTCATTCACCCTCTTTTTGCAGGAGCTTCTTGGAAAGCGGGACTGGCCATTAGAGAGGGATATGTACTACTTGCTGTGTCCCACTGACTTAGGTTCTTGACCCACCGAGAGAGGAGGAGGAGGGCACAAAACCCTCTACACTGCCATCTTCCCAGCTGGCAGTGGCTGGGATTTGAAGTCACCAAATGCTCAAAGGAAAGCAATCACATTCTCCCAAGTAGATCAGCCTAATCTAGGACCTCTAGTCCTGTTTGGAAGAATACTCAGAGAAAGGAGTTACATACACCTAGAGATTCCTGTATTTCATGGGTGTCCCAGACGCTCACAGGACAGCTTGAGAAATTTTCAAATCTGTTGTTTATCCTTGTTTTTCTCCAGGCTTTGCCCCCTGTTAGTTTACCTTCGTTACCGACAGTCCTGAGTGCATTATCAGAACCTCGGACCTTAAAAAAAAAAAAAAAAGTAGTGCTTGGCCCTGGTGGGCCTCTGTTTCTGAAGTGTAGCAGAAGAAATGAGAAGAGGGCTCACTCCAGCCAATCACATTTGTAGCTCTTTAATGACTAGTCGTGGAGTTGAGTGTACTGAGAGCAGGGCTGTCCCGGAACTGGGGTTTCAGTGGGAATGTTGGCTTATCATCTATCTTTCTTTTACTTGTTCCAAAGAATTGCAGTTTAGGTATGTTTTGACAACAAGGAGTGTCTGCTTTAATTCCTTCTTTTCTTTTCTCTTTGGGCAAAAGTGCTCTCATTGATTGTCTGATCAACCCACTTCAAGAGCAGATGGAAGAATGGAAGAAAGTGGCCAACCAGCTGGACAAAGACCACGCAAAAGGTATGAGGCGTGAGGTGGGGCCTGTCACAGCCCTCCCGGCCTCCGGAGCTGTGGGGGTTGCTGGCAGTGGCTTAGTGCCTAGGACCCTCCCTGTCCCTGCCTCTTCTGTGGGTGTCAGTGACCAGGGGTAAGGATTCCAAACTGACCACATTGTAAGACCGAGTGTTGGGCTTTTTATTTGTTTGGCAATACTTGGTTACCACTTAAAGCCACTCGATCAGCCCCTTGTTATACGTTGTTATACTTTATTTCTGGGCTGGCCTGGACCATGATCCTCTTCTTTGTGCTTTGCTGCGTAACTGGGATGACTGGTATGCACTACCATGCCCAGCCACTGATTGAGAAGGAGTTCTGCAAACTTCTTTGTGGGCTGGCCTCCAACTGTGATCACCTCATCGCTACTTCAGCTACTTCCTACGTAAGCGAGGATTACAAACCTGAGTCACCGTGCCTGGCCCTGGGTGTCTTTTTTTGTTTGTTTTTGCTTACAGCTAATATCCTTGTTCTTCAGTGGCATTGGAATTACTTAAATGTGAAACATAATGGCAAATTGCAGAGGCAGACAGTCAAGCATACAGCATTTCAGGACACTTCAATCGTTAGGATTCTAAGGGTACAGGCTTACTTTGAGTCAGCTGTCTCATTGTGTAAGGCAAGTCTTTGTGAACTTGCTTCATTAGTTATCAGGGACTGGACCATGTAGGATGGAGCTAGGTATTAATCTGCAGAGGAAATAGTTCTGCAATACACTTGCAAGGGACATTGTTTTGTGTTCCCTTTATGCAGGCCAAAGAGAGTGAAGTAAGTCTCATTCCTTATTGAAGTCATTCTAAATGTGTTTTTTTTGGATGAGGCTTAACTACAGTGCCTAGGCTGGTCTTGAACTAAGCTTAGATGATTCTCCCACCTTAACCTTCTGAGTGCTGGAATGATAGGCATGTGCCATTGTGTCCAGCTAATTCTGATGCCTTTCGTATGCTGGTTGTTGTGGGCTGTACAGAAAGATGAAAGTGGTGTTTACTAGTTAGGGGAAGAAATTAACCCTAGTGACGCAGTCAGTGTTCTGAGATCCGAAACCCATAGTAGCTTCTAAAATAGGCCACTTTATGGCCATGGAAGTGGTTTCATTTCCATCAGGCTGTGTAATGGGAATGGTGCCTCACCCTGAGAACCTGTCAGTGACTGCCGGAAAGGTGGGAATTACCTCCTGTTATTCCATCGTCCTCTTCCCATTTGCTCCCAGTTAGAGTTTACACTGCATCCCTTGTCTGTGTGCCCCCTGGGCCCCCAAAACAAATGAATTGACTTTGTATTTTACGGCATGTTCTGTAAAATGTGTTAAGCACAGATGGTAGGTTTCGGTGATCCTGTCTATATTGATATTGAGTCAGTGTGAAGTACTTTGATAGAAGAATGTGGAGATTTTAGGAAGTTGGAGCCCAACTTCTGAATATTTAGCAGTTGTATTAAAAACACAATATAAAATGTATTCCTCCTACCTCCCATTTTAAAAAAGTTACAATTTCTCTTGAATAGGGGGAAAATGGCATCCCAAATCAGAGGTTTCTTTCAAGTCACTTTAAAAAGAATTTCCTTCTTTCCGATCTATCCCCTGCTGGCGTTTCCCATCTAGGATGCGGCTCCTAAGGGTGATGCAATTCTACAAACCTTTCTGTGTAATCACTCCAGTGAGGGATGCAGGACAGCTCGTAGCACTCTCTCGCTTGGTGCCATCAGATTGCTTTCTCTTAGATTTGCTCCATGTCTCCATTTGCCTTTCCATTAGGTGAAAGAAAACAAACACAAACACTGGTACCTTCTTTTCGGATAGTTTGCAGCCCTTTTCCTCAACTTTTGTTCTTGCTATATTTAAATGTACCTGTTTGATAAAACAGAGCAGCTAGTCTTAATGCAAAAACTTGGAAGTATTAGAGGTGTGAAGCTTTTCTGAAAGCAGTTTTTGCTGAGCCCTCAGAGTGAAGGCGGCAGGTATGTCGGAGAGCTCTACTCCATCTCTGCTCATTCAAGAAGACGAAGGTCCCTTGGTTTTAACAGAGCGCTTCTCTTCCTTCCTATCCCCCAGGCTGCCCAAAGAAGTGCTTACTTTTTGGTTCTCCTTCCTGGTTCTCATCCAGAAACCAACAGGCTGGGCCCTGAGTGTAAATGTGGGTCCATGACCAGGTTCTGTGCACTCACAAGGTGGCTTCTGTCTAGACAGGTCACGGGGGCCCAGAGTCTGAACACCCAGGCTTTGTGAGAAAGCACCTGTCACCTTTGTCATTCAGCTTTAACTAGAAAGTAGGGTGCCTTAGTGGGAGGATGTGACTTTGGTCACATTGAATTTGAGGCAGTGGGGGGTTAGCATGAGGGAAAGCCACACAGAGAGTCAGGGAAGATGGAGGAGACATCAGGAAAGAAGAGAAAGCCACCCGATGGTGGACCCTCAGTCTGTGGTGTCCCTGTCCCGTTCCCCCCCTTGCTGTGTGGATTTCACACACGGAAGAAGTCAGGAGTCAAAGTGCGCATGGCAGGAGCGGACACTGGCACACAGCGTGCGTTTTAATTAAATAATGGCATTTTCCCTCAAGGGGGCCTGGTTGGGAGAAACCATAGTTCATTTTTTGTGGTGTGTGTGTGTGTGTGTGAGTGTGTGTCTCTGTTGGGAAATGTGAGATTTCCATCACAGTGTATTTGGATACAGCTATTCACTGCGCATGTCAGAATTTATGCTTTCAGGGATCAAGGTGACGGCTGCTATGGCAAAATCATCTGTTGAACACCCAAAGTGGTAACACATTATTCAATATTCTGTTTTCTCATAGAATATAAGAAAGCTCGCCAAGAGATAAAAAAGAAGTCCTCAGATACGCTGAAACTGCAGAAGAAAGCCAAAAAAGGTAACGGAAAGTTCTTTGACTGATGCTGTGATTGAAAGCAATGAACCCAGGCTGTGGGCGTGTCTAAGGCAGAAAGTGTTGGATTCAGAGACTGCTCGTGCAGGATGCCCTGGCGAACAGAGAATGCCAATTGGATCTATCTGATTTAAAGCTCTTGAGGTGCAGATGCACTGATTCTAAACTCTGGCTAAGTAGTACTTGACTGTACCTTCCTCAACCTCTTCAAAATCTGACAGTTTCCAAGCCCCTGTGCTTTGTAATGAAACATATCTTTCTTACAAGCCTTAGGCACATGAAAGAAAGCCTTTATGCAAATGTTCTCTAGTAATTATCACAGAAATTATGTCATTTTTTTTCCTCCTCCACCGTTTATAGCCTACAATCTCAGACACCCTCAATTAAGTCTTGTGAGAGTGCTAGAAATGGCTGCCATGAGCACTGCGTGTTTTTGCTGTTCAGGGGGATTTCACATGTGTCCATGTGTTGAGATAGAGCTCAGTTCACCCGGAAGGGAAACCATAGTGTCCCTTCTGCCTCTGCCAGTTAGTATCACATCATCCACCCACACTCCTCCCACACAGATGAGAGTTTGGAGAGAAAGCTACATCTACTTAGCAAGCTCTCCTAGCACTGTACAGAGACCTAAAATGTAGGAACTCATGGTTGATCTGGAGAAGATATTCCTTCCAGATGATTCTAGATAGCAAGATTTTTTTTTTTTTTTTTTTTTTGGCCAGTCCTGGGGCTTGGACTCAGGGCCTGAGCACTGTCCCTGGCTTCCTTTTGCTCAAGGCTAGCACTCTGCCACTTGAGCCACAGCGCCACTTCTGGCCATTTTCTGTATATGTGGTGCTGGGGAATTGAACCCAGGGCCTCATGTATACGAGGCAAGCACTCTTGCCACTAGGCCATATCCCCAGCCCCTAGATAGCAAGATTTTTAATTCACGGCATCTTAACTGTTAAAGTGGGGTTCTTGGTTCTTTTTTTTTTTTTTTTAATGTCAGGGCTTGAACTGAGGGCCTGGGTACTATCCCTGAGCTCTTTTTTTTTTTTTTTTTTTTTGCTCTAGGGTGGTACTCTACCACTTAAGCCACAATTCCACTTCCAGCTTCTTGCTGGTTAATTGGAGACAAGAGTCTCATAGACTTTCCTGTCTGGGCTGGCTTTGAAGCACTATGCTCAGATCTCAGCCTCCTGAATAGGTAGAACATAGGCATCAGCCACCTATGTCTGGCTCAAGCTACTCTTTCGGGTGATGTTTAGTGTTCACTTGGGCCAACAGTTTTATTAGGGAAAGATCTCCAAGCCTTTCCACAAGCAGTTCTTATTTGGAATTAAACACAGACCTTTTAGGGACGGATGGAATGGTGGGGGGCTCTGTGAGAAGGGGTGGTAGGGGTGGCGATGTAAGCATTGGCATTCAAAAAGTGTCTTTTCCCCTTCAATTCTTGCAGAGCCCATTTTCAGACCAAGGCAGGATTTTCACCTACAATCATATTTTCTTTCCCTCTTGGATGTAGCACGTAGCAGTTTCTTTCAGGACTTAACTTTTCTGATCTGGTCTGTCTTAAGTTTGCATTCTAACAAGGGCACCTGGGAGCTGGTGCCTGGCAAGTAATAGGGTTTGTGGCTAGTCACATGTTAGGGCGTCTAAAGGTAAATGTTTGTAAGTAAAATGGCCACCATCTTCCATGAGGCCCTGTGAAGAGCAGGCTGGTCCACTTTATTAACAGCTTGGCAACTTTGAGTTAGGAGAGGTTAATGGGCTTAGAGAGGAGGCCCCGGGGGAAGATGTGTGGGCTGAGACAAGCTTGGGGAATTTGCTGAAAAGGATGAGGTAAGAAAAAGTAGCTATTTTCTCTTAGCTCTTCCCTAGTTCTTTTCCAAAGGCTTTAAGCAAGTTCTTGTCTGCAAAGAGAATCCTTTTAACTAATTGGACAGCTCTGAAGACTTTGAACAACAGAGTCCTCACCTGCCTCTTGAAGTCTTTAGAACTGTCCAATTAGTGGAAGGTGGACCTCGGGAGAGGCCTCCGCGATGGACCAGTGTGCCATGAAAAGCAGTGTGTGGTAGTCAGGTCTGTTCAGCGCCCGCTCAGGTCTTCTGGGTGGTCACGAGCGTGCTGGGCTGTACTGCCCAGGAACCGGGGCTTGAGAATAATTGAGACTTGAGTTGTGAGGTTTCTTGGTTTGTAAAATGACTATTTCTTTTACCCCAATCTACATACATGTCCAGGAGCCTCAATTCCCACACCCTGTCCTGTGTGTTCTCCTGTCCATGGGATCAGACAGCCCAGTCCCTTGTTGTGTTCTGGATAGCGTTCTAGTTACTTCAGGATAGCAAGAAAACCTTTTTGAAAATTTTGTTATCCTTTTTCTAAAATACCTAGGTGCATTCATCCCTCTCCCTAGGTGCTCATACTTATATCTTATGGGGAATGAATATAGCCTTCTAGAAGGTACCAGAGTTGCTAAGTACTGAGCACACACGTGGGTGATTTCCCAGCAGAATGGGAGGGAAGGCTGAGAAGAGTCTGAAGGCTTTATGGTTATTTGGGGCTCTGGTTAGCTGAAGTCCCCTTTCTGCCCAGAAACCTCTTGAGGTATTTGCTTCATCTCCTGTGAGTGACAGCTTCCTGGACCCTTGGCTTATAAATAAATGACGTTAGGATGGCTGAAGGCTGTGGACACCGTGTGTTTGTGTGTGTGTGCACACGTGTGTGTGTGCGCGTGCGTGTGCGCGTATCCTAATAGAATGGAATCTGACTGCTCCCAGCCAAATCATCACTTTCTCCTTGTTTTCAGGACACTCTTGGGCAGTTTTATGCCATTCCTTTTTGTGACCTCTGATCTAGAAACTTTCCTTTTGAAAATGTCACACGTCTTTGTATACATACATGTGGGCTTAGCCTTATCCCTCATGTAGGCAGGTATGTTATAGGCAGTGTGGCTGTTGTGGCTTTTGTGAGCAACTTGGTGTCTCTCTCCTTTTCACTCCTTACTCTGTACATACTACCTTTCGTCACATCCTTTATTTGACTCTTTTTTCCTACGAGGGGGGGTAATTTCTAATCTAAGCGAATTTAAGCATAAAATGGCTTGCCTTTTGTTATGTTTTTTTCCCCCACCCCTCCCCAAAAAAGGTTTTAAAGCTACTTGGGATATGCTACAAGCTGGTTGGGTGAGAGTGCCGGCTTGGCTTGGGAAAGCCAGTCCTCACCCTCAGGGAAGTTACCCTCTGGGGCTCGGGTCCCCATCCACGGGTGGAGACCACAGAGCAGCGGAAGAGGGGAAGGACCTCAGCTCTGATGGTGTCACCTGAGCCTCCTCCTGCTGCTGCCTCATGGTAGCTCATTGCTTTTGAGATCCCCCCATGCTCACCCAACTGCAAGTAAGAGAGCAGAAATGGGAGACATTTTAAGTTACCTACCTCTTTTGGTAACCTTACTGTATGAAATCATTTAGCTAACTATTACTATTATTATCATTTTTTTGTTCATGCATGTTCGGTAAGTGATCAAACCACTGAGCCACATCCCCAGCCTTCTTATTACTAGGTTAAATTTAAAACTTGCTTTGAGGATGTAGCTTAGTAGAAGGTAAGTTGCTTAATATTTGCAAGGACCCTGGGTTTGATCCCGTAGTACTACAAAATAGTTACAGTTTAAAATTTAATTGTGGTAAAGCCTTCTAGTACATAAATACTAGAACCAGGGCTTGAGTTTGTGTGTGTTCACCATGCTTACTCATGGACTGCCGTTCTACCACTTGGGCTGTTTTTAAAAGCCTGGTGTTTTGCTGGTTAATTAGAGATGGAGTCTCATGAACTCTTCTACTTGGAACCAAGACATTCCATATCTCAGCTTCCTAAATAGCTAAATACCCAGCTCACCCCCCCCCATTTAAAAAAATGTCACCTTTTACTTTGTTTCCTAGGATTCTTATAATAGATACTTGAAAGGTTTTCTTGCCAACGTATTTGAATTGGCCTTTTCTAGGTATATCCTGGGTATAATTCCTTTTTAAACAAATTCTCACTCTTCAGGGGCAATAATTACTAATGTCCAACGCGTGACTGAAAGGTAAGGCCTCTGCTACCCGAATACCCGTTTGACTTTTTTGTTTTCCTTTTTGTGTCAATCGTGTGTCTTGCACTTTCTCACCGTGTGCCCCCTGCCAGTGGACGCTCTGGGTAAGTCTACATCCCAAATCTCTCGTGGCTGGTCACAGTATGGCTCCTGTCACGGGTCTACCAAAGTTTTCCTTCTGGGTCAGAACAAATCAGCTGTGCCCACTTAATTTCCTGCGGCTTTAAGAAAATCGTGTGTTTTGATAATTTCCTTTCTTGGTGGTTTGGCCATTAAATGTATTAGTACCACATTCTTCAATTGATTGCATCTTTGTGATTCAGAATTAGACTTGTGGAAAAAAGAAATACCAAGGAAATCAACACATTTATGCATACGTACCTAAGTATGCATGAATGCATGGATCTATTATATGCATATGTGTGCACACACGTCACACTAAATAACTCCTGAAAATAATTTCTAAACCAGCCCTGGTACTAATGACTCACACTGTAATTTTAGCCTCTCAGTAGGCTGAGATATGAGAATCATGGTTGGAAGCTAGTCTGAGCAGAAAAGCCAATGCCTCTTATCTCTAGTTAACCAGCAAAAAGCTAGAAGTGATGGTTTGGCTAAAGTTCTATTAAAGCAGCAGCCCTGAACAAAAGGCAGTAACAAAAGCCAAGCTACAGTCAGAGCATTTTCCTGGAATCGGAGTCTGTCATTTACACAAACCCAATCGTCCTGGGTCTCCTTTGGCAGGTGGGGCTAGGATGGCTGTTGTCATTTTCGGGGGGGGGGGGTACAGTTTTGTCTCTACATGCCCTTGTGATATTGGCTAGTCAAATTCCTTTCAATTCTCAATGTTCTGATTATGAAACCACCTCAACAGTTTCTAGAAAACCTTTGGGGGGAAGGTAAGACACACCCAGCTGAAAGTGGCTTTTATACATTCACAATGTTATGAAACCATCACCATTGCCAATTTTTATTAGCCCCCAAAGACTCCCCTCATGCCCATTCAACATTCGGTTCTTATCCACCCCATCCCCTTTCCCCTCAGTTGACAACCCCTCCCTGCTCTGTGTCTCGATTCACCTCTTCTGGATGTGTTACATAAATCAATCACACAATATGGGCCTTTTGAGGATAGCTGCTTTATTCAAGTTTTATGAGAGCTTGGCATGAGTTGGTCCATGGGGGTAAACAGAGCATCTTACTTACTTGAACTGAAGGGGATAGGTAAGTTTGGAATGAATGAAGAATCCACACAGCATTTTGGCATTTTGGCATTGCAGTGTGTTGAGATTCTGCCTGATCTTTAGTCAGAGGCATTCCTATGGTCTCCTTTGTCTCCTTGTGTTGCTAAGGACAGGTTTTAGGGCCAAACCTAGGTGCTCTATCAGTAGTGGCAACTGTGAGCCTAAGGATGCAAGGAAAGCTGTGTGATCTGAAGAGACTCAAGTTTCAAAACAAATGTAGAAATTTCCATTACAATGAAATGTTATAATAGTTAAAATGTTCTTTAGGCTGGGGATGTGGCTTAGAGAGAATTTAGCCAGTACCAGGCCCTACTTTCAGTCCCTAGCATGACCCCCCCCCCCAAAAAAAAATAGGAGGTAAGAAGAGAAAGGTGTGGTTTAGAAAGTGGGAATATATATATGATACTGTGTGTGTGTGTGTGTGTGTGTGTGTGTGTGCATACATAGAAGAAAGGGAAAGAGGGAGGGAGAGTAGGAGGAAGGAAGGAAGGAAGGAAAGAAGGAAGGAAGGGCAGGCTAATGAACTCTCCTTTGGACTAAATAGAGCTATTAACCTGAAACCCCAGCTTCCTGTTGCAAATTCCACGATGAAGGGAATTTACAACTCATTGAAGGTATATTGCTGGGGAGGACATAACCTGTTCTCTCCAGGGACTTGGGCCCCCTGAAATCAGTTGGTTTCATCTAGGGTCCTCAGGGCTATTAATAAATTCCAGCAAAAGGTATAGCTTGGGGTACAGAGGTGGGGACATGGGACAGACACGTAATTGGGAACTGGTGAAGGGTCAACATGTCCCAGAGGGTTTTTCGGATGGTCTGTGTGACTAATACTCCAAGGATAGACTTGAGGCAGGCTTTGATTCCACCCAGGTGGCCCACCCTCCAAGCTACTTAGTAAGCCTCTGCTGTCCTAGACCTTGCCCCCACTGCACCTGCCTTCAGGATGGCTCCATCACTGGGCCTCATGTGCAATCAGACCCCAAACTGGATCACACAAACTCACCCCAGCTTTCTGGCTCATCCTTGCTATATGGGAAAAGGCCTGTGTAATACTGACTCCGTTCCTGCCAGCCATGGTTTAAGCATCCCTGGCCACGTCCAGCACACACACACACATCTACACAGCATTTCTCTCGCACTTAAAAGACCCACTGACACAATGCTCACAGTGACCTTGAAGCCTGCAATCGAGTGCGCCCTTTGCCCAGCCTTGTGTCTTGAGTCTCCTCCAGGCGCCCTCTTCCCAGAGAGGAGGGAAGGTCATCGAGCAGCCCAGGGAAGCTCCAGGCCACTTCTGGGCTGTGGCCAGAGCCTGAAAGCAGACGAGGAAATACCAACAGCTGGCAGAGACCTGAGGATCGTGGTTCAAAGCCAGCCTGGGCAGGAAAGTCTGAAACTCTTATCTTCAATCAGTCACCAGAAAACCAGTAGTAGTGCTGTGGTTCAAAGTGATAGATCCCTAGCCTTGAGCTGAAGAGCTCAGGGACAGTGCCCAGGACCAGAGTTCAAGCCCCTTGACCACCACCAACAACAAAAATACATTCCATCCTTCCAGGATATTGGTCTGTCCCCTGGCATTTTGCCTATTCCTAACACTTTGTCTAAGTGTGGTTTCTAAAGAGAACAGTCATTTATTTCCTGTAGTGGACTGGTAAGGGGCACCTGGCTGCTGATATAGTTTCCCACGGTGAAGACAATCTGATGTAGAAACTGGGGTGGGGTGGGGAGAGGTGGGTCTCCTGACTCACAATGACTTAGATTTTACCAGAAGGGCCAAGACCAATTCTTTGCTCAGGAATTTTGCCTGGAAAGCCCACCTATGGCATGGAAGTCCTCTTCCCTCTCTCTGGCTGCTTGGCAGTCCTGGAATTTTCTGGTTCCAAAGTATTAGGCCATTTTAGGGTACAACGATTGAGCCCAGGGAACCAGCTTGAGTTATTCCATCAGTTCCTCACTCATTTACAGATATTTGAGTACCTGCCATCTTGCAGAAAAGTGTCCTGAGTAAGAAGATTGAGTACCTGCCTGGTTTCTTGCCCTCCCTGGGATTTGCCAATTCAGCAGGGGAATTGAGGAGGCCAAAGTAACCTTGCGCAAATCACTAGGGGAAAGCAGATGAAATGGCAGCTGAGGGGGTGCTGAGGGTCAAGTAAGAGTCCTGGTCAGAGACGAGAACTCCGGGGCTCCCCTCCAGCCTGGAGAATGAATAGGATGAGCCGGCACCAGGCAGGTACCTTCATGGGAAGCAAGGGCCCTCCCTGTTCATGAAGATAAGACGCTAAGACAGCTTCAGCCCTGGAGGAAGAAAGGGAGACAGTGGCTCCAGAAGGCTGGGTTGGAAGTGGACAAGGGGGGGTGGGGGGTGGGGAATACATGAAGTTAGAGCAATGGAAGCTCTTGGAGAAGAGTGCCAATATGTGAGTGTTGGAAATACTTTGGTGAAGTGGAGAGATGTGGCTTAAGTTGTTGAGCACTTACCTTGAGCAGAAAAAGCCAAGTGAGAGGGCTGGAAATATGGCCTAGTGGCAAGAGTGCTTGACTCCTATACATGAAGCCCTGGGTTGGATTCCCCAGTACCACATATATAGAAAATGGCCAGAAGTGGCGCTGTGGCTCAAGTGGCAGAGTGCTAGCCTTGAGCAAAGAGAAGCCAGGGACAGTGCTCAGGCCCTGAGTCCAAAGCCTACGACTGGCCAAAAAAAAAAAAAAAAGCCAAGTGAGAGCACAGAACCCCGAGCTACTGCCCCAGGACCTGTGCACATGCACACGTGAGAAATAAATAACTTTGGGGCTGCTCTGGGAAAGCTGGTCCAAGGTAGTGTCAGTCCAACCTTATGGTAGATGTCCAGCTAAGACATCAGGCCTGGTGGCTGGACCCACTGGGGAGGTAGGAAGGTGAAATGGGGGGACTGTGTGAGGGTGTTGGCCGGGGAGGGGAGGGAAGGACAAGAATGACCAGGAGTTGCTTGAGGAGGCAGAATGGACAGTCCTTTGTAAATCAGACCTCCTTGCCTTCAGGTTCCAAATCTGCAGATCCAACAAACACAGATCAAAAATATTCTTAAACATTTTCAGCTGAGCCGGGCTCAGGCCTGTAATCCTAGCCATTCAGGAGGCTGAGCTCTGAGAAATGTGGTTTGAAGCCAGGCTGAGCAGGAAACTTATTTCCTATTACCCACAAGCAAACTGGAAGTGGAGCTGAGGCTCAAAGTAGTTGAGTCTAGCCTTGAACAGAAAAGCTCAAGAAGCGCCCAGGTTGTATGTTCAAGTCCCATGGCCAGAAAAAAAAAATTAGTTTTCATCTGTGCTGAGCATTGATAGACCTTTTTTCTTGTCAGCATTCCCTAATCAATATTAGTATAACAATTATTTATGTAGGATTTACATTGTATTATTTTAAATAATTTTCAGTATATGGGAGGACATGTGTGGGTTATATTCAAGCTTGCCATTTTATAGAAGGAACTTGTGGGCATTTATGGAGGCTTTAGAATAATCAGTCCATTGGGAATATTGAGAGGCAACCCTTTAAAAATATGTATTTTTAAAATTATCTTTAAGTAGTTGTTCAAAAAATTCAACAAATCAACTTATAAGTATAGTGCATCTTCATGAATGTCATCCTTCAGCGAGACAATTCTTATTAAACAAGTACCAATACAGTTTGGGACCTGTGGCCCCTAAACACGGCAATATCTTAAAATTGATACATACAACTAGGACAAGAAATAATTTCTTCCGCAGTTTTGTTTTGTTTTTTGGTCATGGGTCTTGAACTCTGGGCCTGGGCGCCGTCCTTGAGCTCTTCAGCTCAAGGCTAGCGCCTAACCACTGGAGCCACAGGGCCACTTCCGGTTTTCTGGTGGTTAATTGGAGATAAGAGTCTCCTGCTGGGGCTGGCTTTGAATCTCAATCCTCAGATCTCAGCCTCCTGAGTAGCTGGGATTACAGGCATGAGCCGAAGGCGTCCAGTATTTGTGTTTTTGTAAATAAGTAAATATAATTATATGTTAGTGAATTTGAGAAATAGTCATTGTGTGTTTAGATTATATTTCCTAAATGTGAATATTCTCACTGGAACCACAATTAGAGCACTCTTTACAGATTATATTTGTTTTTGTATACTACCAGTTTGAAATTCTTTAATTATAATGTATCTTTAAAATAACTGCTATAATCATAGAATAATTTAACTCTGTACTTAACAAATTAGATAACCCATTCACTTTGAGTTCCTATGTAGATACATCTTCAATGTAGATAGAATATTTATTGTTACTTATTTAGACAAGATTTCACTATGTAGCTCAGCCTGGTCTAGAACTCAAGAGCCTCCTACTTCAGCCTCTCAAGTGCTAGGATTGCGAGTGTGTATCACTGAACCTGTCACAAAATTCTGTTATTATTTACAAGTTGACAGATGTCTATAACTCGTGAAAGAGATAAAAAAAATTCCCATTGCTTATGGCTATCCTCTTTTAAAAATGCATATCCAGGCAAGTTTGATCAAACATTGGTTGTTTAAATCTGTCTCCTCTGCTTCCCTCTGTGTTCCTCTACTGAAGTATAGAACCAAGTGTGGTGATGCAGGACTACAATCCCAGAATTTAGGAAGCTGAGGCAAGAGGAACTTGTAGCCAGTTTGGACTACAGTGATTTCAGGCCTGCTGGAACTTGAGTGAGACCTTGTCTCAAAAACAAAAGAAACAACAAATATCCCCCCCCCCCAATCTTTTCTGGTTTGATTTTTAACCCTGCCAACTTTGCTTTTAGGGCAGCATAGAGGAGGCTGAACCTAAGCCTTTGGGGCCTCACCTAGTGTAATTGGCTACAGTTTTACTAATTGCAGATAAAGAGTGAATAGTTGACAGCATTCTAGAACTTTGTGACCATTGGGATTGTTTTGTATTTATTCAGTTTAGGTGCATTCTGTTGCACAGCCACCATTTAAAAATAGATGAAGAGAAAATGCACAATTTTCACAGCCCTGGTGGTGCCCTAGCCTTCTCTGTATAAGCCTGGGCCACACAGGTAGGTGACATTTCAAGAGAGAGCTTGCCTCCTGGAATATCCTGGGAGATAATCCAAGAATGTGTTTACAAGGTTTCTGTCCACTAAAAACATTAAAACCAGTGGTTCTGGTGGGCTGATTAGTGTATAGGAATGCACAGGAATGGTTTCCCCCAAAATCCTTTACAAAGAAGTTGAAGAAGAATGATAGAAGATCTTATAGGGGCGGGGGGGGGCGGGGCGGAGAGACCCTGGGTACTGAGGCAGAAACCTTGCAAGTAGATTTCTTATATAACTTTCTTTCTTATATAAAATTCTTCTGTGGCTAGGTACAGTAGTTCAAGCCTGTAATCTTTCCTACTTGGGAGGCAGATTGAAGGACTGAAGTTTGAGTTTGGCCTAGACAGAGATATCTGTAAGATTCCATCTCAGCTGATATCTGGTGCACACCTGTCATTCCAGCGAGCAGTAGAAGTGTAAATAGTAGGATTGCAGTCTGAGCCAGACTAGGCATAAAACAAGACTCTGTCTCTCACAAGCTGGGTGGGCACTGTTGACTCCTGCTTGCAATCCTAGCTATGCAAGAGGAATTGTGGTTCAAATCCAGTCTGGGGTGGTGGGGAGTGGGAGACTCTTATCTCCAATAAACAACTGAAGGTGTGGCTCAAGTGGTACATAGCGTGCTAGCCTTAAGCAAAATAAGTTCCAGGATAGTGCTCAGGTCCTGAGTTCAAGCCTGAGGTTGGCATGTACACACACACACACACACACACACACACACTCTCTCTCTCTCTCTCTCTCTCTCTCTCTCTCTCTCTCTCTCTCTCTCTCTCTCACAGAGGACAGAAAGGGATGGAAGAGTGGCTCAAGTGGTAGAACACTTGCCTTGGAATCAGGAACCCCTGAGTTAAGCCCCTTGTACTGCCAGAAAAAAATCTTCTATAGCATTAGATACTATATATTATTTAGAATTGTATCATACATTTACCATTCACCTGCAGTAGTGAGAATTATGTACACACCCAACGTTGCACATACTGTATTTCCTGGCTAAGGCATTTTCAGGAGTAGATTTCTCGACTATGAATAATTTTCACATTATGTGGCAACTTTACTCCCCAGGAAAGAAATAACTTTTCCATGCTGAAGTCAGCTTCTTTTTTACTATTGAGACATTTAAGCCCATTCATCTCTTAACACCAAGCAAGTTAAGCTTTCTCATCTGCTTAGGAGAGAAATACAGAATACACTCTCCAGACAAGACAGGTTTGCCTTGACCCTTTCTTCCTTCAAAGCAGGTGGCACGTGACCTATGACTTTTCCATGCTGTTCTTAAGTGGATAGTACCGGTCCAGCTGCTTCCCACACAGTTGGGTGGAAGCCAGAGTGCAGCCTGTGATAAGGAAGGGGAGTGCATGGTGCGAGGAGAGGAGGGTTTCCCTTCCTAGGGAGCCAGGCATAGAAGCTCAAGAGGGGACCCGCCCCCCATTGCACCCCTACAGATGAGCTTTGCTGTAACTGCTCCCTTGGACACAGTGCCTGTTCACCCATGTTTATTTCCTAGTGTCAATACATTTTTGCAAAGGAGCACATAGGTTTGGTCTGTAACCCTCACAGTCTGAGTCACCCACTTCATTCTGCCATGTGCATGCTTATATAGTATGTACATGGACATGGCTGTGTTAGAATAAAACTTTATTTACACAGACAACTTGTTGTTCATGCCCCAGCATTTTTGCAAAGGTTAACCTAACCTGCTGTCTGGAACTCTAGAAGTGGTTATCTCTGTGTTACTAGGGTCTATAGACATGGCCAGATGGGTAACCAATAAACTTGATGCTCTACCTTTGGTTTGTCACCAGTGGAGACCTGGCTGTGTTTTGTCACAGGGCTTGTTCTATAGAAGAGCACTTGAGACCCTCCACTAGATAGTTCAGTGGACTTCCAAGGGTTTCTAGAGAGGAGCAGATACCTCACCTTTGTTTTCAGGGATAGAAACTTCTCAAAGGCTCACTGATTGAGGTTGGTGAGCAAAGCCAGCTTGTGTCTGTCTTTGGAAACATCCACAGACTTCCATCGTGTTCCTCCATCCTTGGCCTCCTTCGGGATGTTGTAAAGGAAAGAGCAGCGCTGGCCGTGCATCCCCAGGGCTGGGCTGGGCTGGCAGAGGCTCTGTGGAGTTACAGAAGCAGCGACGAGTCACCCACCACTTGTCACCCTTGTCACCACTAAACTAGAAAAGTGTACCTTTCTGCTGTTTGAAATTGGATCAGTATTCTGATCCTAGAGGAACAGGCACTTGGAGTCTTTAGGGGGAGCTTAAATAATTTCTGAAATCCTGGAAAAGGATCCAAGGACCCTAGGGAGGAGAGGATTGTTTTTTTCCTCATAACCAGTATTTCAGCCAGCCCCTTCTTGTGGCTTTGTTTCATCTGCAGGGCGAGGGGACATCCAGCCTCAGTTGGACAGTGCCCTCCAAGATGTCAACGATAAATATCTCCTATTGGAAGAGACAGAAAAGCAGGCGGTCCGCAAGGCATTGATTGAAGAGCGAGGTCGGTTCTGCACCTTCATCTCCATGCTGCGGCCAGTGATAGTAAGTTCATGGAGAGCTCCAGAAGGGGCGGGGCATCCGTCCTTCATGTCTGCAGCTGCCATCGAGGCATTGAGAAGCATTGAGAGTCCGCGGTGGTCAGGATGGTGGTGGGGGAGTTAGCGTTTGTAGAACAGCGCTTGCCTACGAGGTGCTGATGGCAGGCTTAAGGGCGCAGTCCTGTTCACGGTCTCAGCCCCAGATGTAAGGATCGGCTTGGGTACACAAGTCAGTCAAGAAGGCTGAGCAGATGATTCTCAAAGTGTGAGGTCCCTGGGCCAGCAGTATCTCCTGGGAACTGCTTAGAAATGAACATTTTCAGACTCGACCCAAACACACTGAATCTCTTAACTCTGAGAATGAGAGGTCTGGCATCAGTGTTTTTTGTTGTTTTGGGGGTTTTTTTGGCCAGTCCTGGGCCTTGGACTCAGGGCCTGAGCACTGTCCCTGGCCTCTTCTTGCTCAAGGCTAGCACTCTGCCACTTGAGCCACAGCGCCACTTCTGGCCATTTTCTGTATATGTGGTGCTGGGGAATTGAACCCAGGGCCTCATGTATACGAGGCAAGCACTCTTGCCACTAGGCCATATCCCCAGCCTGTTGCTTTGTTTTGTTGTTTGCTAGTCCTGGGGCTTGAACTCAGGGCCTGGGTGCTGTCCCTGAGCTGCTTTTGCTTAAGGCGAGCACTCTAGACCACTTGAGCTGCCATTTCTGGCATTTTCTGTTTGTGTGGTACTGAGGAATTGAACCCAAGGTTTCATACATGCTAGGCAAGCACTCTACCCACTAAGTCACATTCCCAGCCCCATCAGTGTTTGAAACAAGCCCTTCAGGTGATTTTTTTTTTTTTTTGAGACATCCAGGCGAAGTAAAAGAATTAGGAGAGCCTCAGTGGATCAATTCATATTTAGGTGTTTTTTTTAATTTCAAGTGATCTTTAAGTAGTTGTATCAGATTTAGTAGCAAATTGTACACACACTGTGATGGAAAACTTGTGCAGCCGGCATTTTTGGAGCAATTGTGGAGTTGCTGGCCTGCATTTCCCAGCCCTAGCAAAATCTCTAAATGGGAGTTGTCCCTCCCGACGATAAAACTTTACTCCGGACCGTTCTTGCCTGGCCCCAGTCCAGCCGGGCACTTTGGGAAGGTGACCAAGATATTTCCATTCCCAACTTCCTTGCTGTTAAGATGGTGGCATGGAAGGAAATGGGACTAAAACAAAAAAAACAAAGTCGGGAGACGTTAATATCTACTGAACACACGGGTACTGTCGCAAAGATATAGACCCAGAGATCCCCAGATCCCATTGGGCATTGACTCTGAAGCCTGTGGGAGCCACCGTGCTAGGTGCTGCTGCAAGAGGGCATGGGTTGAGACCCGATCCCAGCTCACTGGGAAGTCTGACACCTCAGTGGGACCCCAGGCTCCATCCCCATCACGTCACTCTGTGATGAGGACTGGTTTCTTCCTTGTTTTTTCCCCACTGGTACTGGGGCTTGAACTCAGGGCCTGAGTGTTCTCCTTTCGTTTTTTCACTCAGAGCTGGCACTCTAACCAGTCACTTACTGGTGGCTCAAGCCTGGAATCCTAGCTCCTCAGGAGGCTGGGATCTAAGGATTGAAGTTTGAAGCCAGCCAGGGCAGGAAACTTGGTGAGACTCTTTTTTTTTTTTTTTTTGCTAGTCCTGGGGCCTTGGACTCAGGGCCTGGCTTCTTTTTGCTCAAGGCTAGCACTGTACCACTTGAGCCACAGCGCCACTTCTGGCCGTTTTCTATATATGTGGTGCTGGGGAATCGAACCCAGGGCTTCATATGAGGCAAGCACTCTTGCCACTAGGCCATATTCCCAGCCCTGTGAGACTCTTGATCTCCAACTAAATTACAGGAAAAGCCAGGAGTGGCTCTGTGCCTCAAATGGTAGAGTACCAGCCTAGAACAAAAGGAGCTTAAGGACATTGCCCAGGCCCCAGAGTTCAAGGTCCAGCAAAAAAAAAAAAGAATAGAAAAAGAAGCTGGCACTCTACCATTTGAATCACTCTTCCATTTCTGGCTTTTTACTGGTTAGTTGGAGTTAATGAATGTTACAGGATTTTCTGTCTCGGCTGGCTTTGGACCACAAGCCTCAGATCTCAGCTTCCCGAGTAGCTAGGATTACAGGTGTGAGCCACTAGCACCCAGCTTCTTTTTCCTTTGTATTTCAGTGGACCTTCAGCAGATTCCCCCTGATACACACACACACACACACACACACACACACACACACACACACACACACACACACACACACACACACACACACACACACACACACACACACACACACACACACACACACACACACACACACACACACACACACACACACACACACACACACACACTTCCAAAGGTTGGAAGTGTTGCACGGTTACCAGTGACCCTAATTAAAGTGGTTGGGACGTGACTAGTAAGCGAGAATCACTTGTGACAATAGTATCATTAATTTCTTTCCTTAAGGAAGAGGAGATCTCAATGCTAGGGGAAATCACCCACCTGCAGACCATATCGGAAGATCTAAAGAGTCTGACCATGGATCCTCACAAACTGCCCTCTTCCAGTGAACAGGTGAGAGTTGAGAGTTGGGGGAGTGCAAGACTCTAAGCATTCTCTGTGGCACCTGTCACATCTTAGCTCCTATCTATTTCAGGTGACCTTGGCGTAATAATATATAGTGATCATAACCAGTCACTATACAACACCTGGGTGGTGTGTTTGGCCCTGTTCTGAGCTCTGAGCATAAACTTCTATTGGTGTACATGACATTAGCTCTGTATCAGGTTGGAAGAGACATGTTTGAGAAATCATTGATTAATCACATGCTGGCTTCAGCCTTTCATACACAGTTCTCTTTTCTCTTTGACAGTCAGCTCAGAAGATAAATTGTGAAGTGGTGTATTTTATGAAATTGTTTCTAGTAGACCAGAGTGTGCATTCACTGAAGAAGTAGACACTTGCGAGCACCTCTTCTGTAAAAGAGTGGTGTACCTCGCACCTTACACTCAAGTGGCTCTTTGTCCAGCCCAGGGACAGATGCAGAAACAATTTGTGAAAACAACTGATTCTATCCAGTCAGGCCTTCAGGTTTCTAACCCTGGCCAAATAGGGCAGAAGTAACCATTGAACATCAAGTGTTTTTGAGTGCAAGTTGAACAAGTCCACAAACCATGACTGCCTTTATGATATTAACAAGGTGAAAATCCTGCAAATCCTAGACTTGGATTATATAAATAGCTCCTGTAAATTGTTACTTGGTCATTATCATTCATTCATTCTATACAAGTGGAGGTGTGCCTCAAGTGGTCAAGCTCCAGTCTTGAGCAGAAAATCCAAACAAGAACATGAGGTCCTGAGTTTAAGCCCCAGCCCCAGCATACAGAAAATATATTCATATTCTCTCTCCAGCCCTCCTTCCTTCCTCCTCTCCCGCCCCCCCACCCCACCCCACCACCGTGTGTCATGGCTTTTCTTTTCCCTCCCTTCCCCCTATTAACTGCAGTTTTGCTGGTCTCACAGAAAGGATTGCAACGTGGATGAATTGATAGTATGGTTCTTCAACTTAAAAGAAGTCACATGGCCTTGTAATTTTCACCCCACAAGGGCGGCTTTTGGATGGGGAGGTGTGTGGCGATCGCTTATGGCCCGCTCTGTCCCCGCAGGTGATCTTGGACTTGAAAGGCTCTGATTACAGTTGGTCCTATCAGACGCCTCCCTCTTCCCCCAGCACCACCATGTCCAGAAAATCCAGCGTCTGCAGGTAAGGGAAGCCAGCCTGGGCGCTTGCTTTTGGGGCCAGGTTGTTTTTCTTTGTCTTAAATGCGAGCAGTAAAATCTGTCTTAACCTCTGAGAAGGACTTGCTGCAAACAAGAAGTGGCCGGAAGACCAGCTGAAAGAACACCCGTGTTTGGGTGTCATTCTTCAGTGTCTGGGCCGAAGCTCGATTACTCGCAGGTGTCTGTGCAAGGAATTTTCCAGTCTTACAACCCTTATGTTTTATTGTTTGTTTATTTTATTTTTATTAAATTTTGTTGACAAGGTGTTGTGCAAAAGGGGTACAGTTACATAATAAGGCAGTGAGTACATTTCTTGTGATATCTTACACCCTCGTTTTTCTTTCCCCTCTCTAGATCAGGTAGGCATATATGCAGTATCCAGTGTACCAAAATCATATACAGTAACCACGTAGGGTACGCCAAAGGAGAGTCACCTAGAACTTTAAATGTAACGTCAGCAATAGCTCTTGGAGTTGTTTTTGCTTATCCTCATCTTATATGATCATCTGTACGTAGCTGTTGAGCTGTTGTGATCCACTGATAGGTTTATTCTAGACCTTTTTATGTTCAGTGGTTGTTTGGTTTTAGATACATAATGTAAGGACCCAAACCTGTGGAAATACCATTTGACAATACGTTTTTTGTTTTGTGGACCTGATCTCTACTGTCCCCACCCACCCTAACAGTCATATATCAAGGAGACCATGTCACTTTGTTCTCTGTACAACCCTTATGTTTAGCTTTCCTTCTGCTTTGTTCCGGCTTAGGTCAGCTGCAAATTGGGGTCTCTTGCAGGACTGAGAGCTGAAACTGCAAACTTCCAAATCCAGCTTCCCCAGACCGGGTTTTTATCACTGAGTCATTAAGGCAGAATGCAGAGCATGCTTCTGAGCACCGCAAGTGGAACGCAGGCAGAACACCCACCCGCAGGGAGCGTGGCACTGTTTACCATTTTATCTCAGAGGCAAAGGGCTTAGCATTGATTACCATTTGTTGCTGAAGGCTGCCTGCCTCTTAACAGCTGTGCTATTAGGCCGGATCCACCCAATTTTAACAGAGCAACAGGTGGGGTCAGGGTAAAGTCACAATTCAGCATCACCTTTGCTGGTAAAGCCTCAAAGCACTTGAAAGCAAATGTACCAAGCTGTTTGGTTGAAGTTCTTCTCCAGGCTTGCCGAGATAAGGCATCACCTTGGGGAGTCCATGAGCACTGCTTGTCTGTGTTCATCGGCTCCTCTGGACCCACTTGGTCCCTCTGAGGGCAATGGCAGAAGTTGTAGTAGGTGCTGCTTCAGGGAGAGGATTTCTGCAGGTAGATGAGATGCCATTAGCCATCTCGCCTCTGCCTGCCACGGGTGTCAGCCTCCCAGCTTCCTGGGGGCCACATGGCAGGGGTGGGTGCTGGTGACTTTTTGAATCATCACCTTCCATCCTGAGATGGTCACTTTGTTCCTTACCTGAGCATATCATTTGTTGACCAGCGTAAGGATTTGGAGTTTTGAACTCGTAGTCTGTTGTTCGTGCTGCTTGTCCAGGTCAGAGACAGATGCCATGATGTCATGTGCCTTTCTCACTCTGCTGCTTGCTGACCATCCCCCTCTTCCTTTCCACCATGACCCCCCCTTCCCCTCCACTCCCCTCCACACCTGCCACCCTCTGCTTGCCCCCCACAGCAGCCTGAACAGTGTCAACAGCAGCGACTCCCGGTCCAGCGGCTCCCACTCGCATTCCCCCAGCTCACATTACCGCTACCGCAGCTCCAACCTGGCCCAGCAGGCGCCCGTGCGGCTGTCCAGCGTCTCCTCGCACGACTCAGGATTCATATCCCAGGACGCCTTCCAGTCCAAGTCGCCCTCCCCTATGCCACCCGAGGGCGCCAACCAGGTAAGGAGGACCTGGGCGCAGCAGACCCCTGCACTCTGACTCAGGACACTGCTGGCTTAACCCTCATCTTTGGAGGTGTTCTGCAAGGAGAGGGATAGCTGGGCGTTGATCCCACCTTGTGGCGGGATGCTGGGCTCTTCCTTAACACCAGTGCACCCATCATCCCTGGCTTCAAGTGCTGGAACATGCGTAGTGCCATCACCTAGCGTGCTCCATGGTGCCCCCTGCCGGGGAACCAGAGCATCCCACTGTCACCTAACACGGAGTCCAGAGGCTCGCAGCTGCAGCTCAGAGCTCTTCAGCACTGCTCAGCTGTCTGTGGGACGGTGGGCCCTCCCTCTGTTCCTTAGAGACTCAACTTCCCGCGGAAGTGCCGGGAGCCAGATGCTGCAGCTCTCGTTTTGATGTGCTTGTCCCTGTGGGGGAGCTTTGGCCTGGCCCTGTCTCCTGTTAATGTGCCTCACTAAACGGTGTTTTCCCAGCTGTCCAGCAGAGTGCATAGTCAGAAGGAGAGGCGGACTTGCAGTTGTTCAAAAGCTGCTCTAGTGTGCAGTGTAATTGTGTGTTTGTTTTTAGTGGACTGGAAATTAACATAGTAGAGAGCACTGACACCCCTTTCTAAACAAGAAAAGCGCTCTGACCTTGCCATCCATATATCCATATCCTGCGTAAATGCACTGAAGGGAGCCTTCCTCTTCCATTCATGTTGGGGGAAGTAGAAGGTGGCAACTTAGGGTTTTCCGACCCCTGAAAGCTCGTGTCTGCTTGTCTAGCATCTCTAGGGCGATTTTGGTTTTATTTGTGTTGGTGCTTGATGGGACAGAGGATTTCTCACATTCTAGACACATGCTGTACTGCTGAGGGACATCCTCAGGCCTAGGGTAGTTTTACTAAGCTCAGGAACGCAGCAGAATTTAATGACAAAATTATATATATATATATATATATATATATGATATTATAGGGCTGTGTGCTATGAAGCATGCCTATAATCCCAGGTACTCAGTAAGTATAATTAGGAGAACTATAGACTGAGGCAAAAGCACTCGGGTTGGGACTCAAGTGGTAGAACATTAGCCTAGGAAGCGTGAGTCCCTAAGTTCAGTCCCTAATATTGCCCTCTGCCCCACCAAAAAAAAAAAGACATTATAGCTATTCGTGATCCTAAGGTAGAGGGGGAACTTGAAGGAATTATACAAATCAGTAGTAGCCAGCGGGGGTTGCCTCCTGAGTACAGAAACGTTACGTAGTTTTATGCTCTGGATCACTATGCTAGAGGGAAAACATCGCGACTTTGTCTGGAAACCACAGGTCCTTAGCCAGGAAGTGGCAGAGATCGAACGTATATCCAAATCTCCAACTTAAGATACCACGCTCAGCGGCCGAGTGCCTTGTTTCATGTCTGCAGGGTGGGGGTCTAAACCTTGGTCCATTTGTGATGTGGTTTATGAAAGGGATAAGAACAGAGGCCTGGCCTCCTTGCCAGTTCACCTGGGGACACTTGTGGGGGAAAGTCTTGGCCTAGAAGGGCCCAGCTTTTTAAAACAGACTGGGTTTAAGCCAGACAAGCAGAAAGCAAGTAGCTGCATACAGCCAGGGGACCCAAGTTACCAGAAAATAGTCATTGGTGCTTATCCTCTGTGGTACTTACCAGGTTCAGGACTGGAAAGGTGAGAGGTGTCATGATTTTCCTAAAGCAGCAGAATGCCAGGAAGCTAAGCCCACGAGCCCCGCCCACCAGCAGGAGACTGAGTCAGCCTGGTACAACTCCTAGAATACCCGCGCATTTACAGAGACGAGAACAGGCCAGCCCTCCTGGGCCCCGGGCTTGCCGTAGATGAACAGAGCGCCTTGTGGGAAGTTCCGGGGCCTTGAGAAGATGCTTCGGTGCCAGGCACACACAACATCCTGGCGCCTACAGTCCAGCGGTCTAGTGCTTGTGGGGTTCATGCTTTTCGAGGGCTTGAAAGCTCTGTGTGCGTACAACTTTGGGGACAAAATAACCCTAACCCTCTGCTTCTCTCATCCTTCCCTTCTTCTGTGTCTATGTCTGTCTCTCTCCCCTTCCCCTGTGCATGCCCTTCCCTCCCCCATCCTTAATTTTAATTTACTATGGTTTTTGGTGGTGTGTGGTTTGGTTCCTTGGTCCCCTGTGTGCTCCTCCCCCCACCCCCTCCGCTGCAGAACTCGTCCAGCTCGGCCTCCTCCGAAGCCTCGGAAACCTGCCAGTCAGTGAGCGAGTGCAGCTCCCCCACCTCTGTCAGCTCAGGCTCCACCATGGGCGCCTGGGTGTCCACAGAGAAGGTGACCGACCTGCAGGGCCCGCAGCCACGTGGGCCACGGCTGCTCTCCCCACCCCTCTCCCTGCACACCTTGGGTCCTCAGAGCCACAGGAGTGTGGAAACTCAGTGTCACCATCTAGATAGGGGGGCCCTTCTGGAGCCCAGAGGGTGGAAAGGGGCCGAGCGAGGGCTTTTTCTTGAATGAGCTTCTGGCTGGTCACCATTGGCCTGGGTATTGAAACCGAGGGAGAGGAAGGGCACGGGGAACGTCGAGGTGTGAAGGCTTCTTTCACAACCCATCCATTCTCCCTTTCCCTTCCCTAGTGTCCCACAAGACTGTTGGATGTGACATTTCACGTGTGTTAGAAGCTGTGTGCTTTTCTGCCTTTTAGTTTGCAGCCGCCAACCCCTACCCTTGATTGGAATCTGCTTCTAAACACTGTAATGATTCTGGATAAACATGTTCATTGGAAGCAGCTTCATGTGATGAAACCAGGACAGACTGATTCATTTGAAGGAGCTTCTGCATGTTTTAAATTTGCATAACAAGATACGCAAATTCCTATCCCTGTGTAATTATGCTTTATGAAATAATGAAAATACAAAAGCCACCAAGAACACTGCAGCAATTTAGAACACTGATCCATGTCCAAACTCTCCTGAAACCCAGGCCAGACAATGACAGGAACTCTGCTCGGTGCTGAGTCTCTGTGCATTCTTTGTTCTCCAGCTTTTTCCTCGTGCATCACGGAACGTCTCTGATCAGAGCCCCAGTGTTTGTTTCCTTTGTAAATATTCAGGGGTACCCCCCCACCCCCTTGCCCCAAAGTCAATGCCATCTTATGTCTCCACACTCATCCTGTTGTATTAATTTTTTTTTCCTTTTCTTCCCCCTTTTTGTTTGTTTTCGTTTCCAGTTGTCTAATGGGTTTTCTCACTGTAGTTTATCAAGTGAGTCCCATGTGGGGCCTGTGGGTGCGGGCCCTGTCCCCCATTGCCTGCCTGCCTCCCGTCTGCTCCCTCGGGCCACCTCTCTCCACCTTCCAGACTACGCTCATTATTACACCATTGGGCCCGGCATGTTCCCGTCATCTCAGATCCCTAGCTGGAAGGTTTGTGTCTCTCCTCCCTCCCTCCCTCCCTCTAGCCCTTCCTCCTCCCCCCCTCATTGCCTCTGTGCTCACCTTTTTCTGTTCCACTGTGCTCCCCTTGACTCTTCCCTCCGCCTCCTTTCACACTCTGCCTTCTCCATAACCCCTCTCCCTCAGTAAATCCCCACTGAAGAAGCCACAGGGTAGCTTGCAGCTCTCACCTGGCCCTTTCCACCTGGAGTGGAGACCGGGACATTCTCCTTCAGTTTGAGTCTAATAGACGGGTTCCCTGCCCTGCAGGGAGTCTGGGCTCCCAGGTGAAGGGCCCCCCAGCTCTGCCTGGAAGAATTGGATGAAGCCTGCTGGGTTTCTGCCTCTGGGCCTCTGGGCTGGTTAGTTTTATCCAAGAGCCTATATTATCTACTCAGCCACACAGCTCAGCCTTGTTCTGAGTGAGTCTTCTGCTGGGCGGGGGGTCACAGAACCAGAGTCCGGTATGTAAATGGACTGACCTGGTTTATCCTGAAAGTATAGGAAGACTTTATCGCTTTGATCATTTTATGTTGAACACATGTTGGCTGTACTATCAAAACAAACCTTCAGATGCTCTCGTAGCCAGTGCTGTGGATGCCCCTGCGGCTCTTCGGTTCCTTTGGGGGAACCCTGATTTGCAAAATGGGTCACCAGGTTCCGGGCCTTCCTCAGATCCCATCAGATGAGCCCCACCCTACGAGCCCTCCCTCCCTGTCCCCGCCTGCCCTGCCTCTCCAGGCTCACTTTCTCAAAGGTGGAGTAGTCAGCTGTAGGGAGACCAGTTGCTCTACTGCCCCCTGGTGGTCCTCCCCCATCCCAGTCATTCTGGTTGCTCTTGAGATGGTCCCTTCCACAAAGGCCAGGCCAGGCCCGGAGGGGCAGCTCTCCCTTGGTGGCTGCCCTAGCTGCCCGTTACATGGCTGTTGACTAAGGCTCTCTTGTTACCTGCCTGAATGTCGAGGGTTTTTCATCTTGGGAGAGATGAGAAAAAGAGAGGTACCTAGGGCCCCCCAGAGGGCATTCCACTCCTGCCTTTTGGAGCTGGGTGGGGTCCGTTTGAGGGTAACTTCAGCCCTTCACAAGGGACGGGGCTCTGGCTCCTGACCGCACTGTTCTGCTTAGGACTGGGCTAAGCCAGGCCCCTATGACCAGCCGATGGTGAATACCCTCCAGCGGCGCAAGGACAAGCGGGAGCCGGACCCCAGCGGGGGAGGATCTGCCCCGGCCGGAGGAGGCCCAGCAGCCGCTGCCGAGGAGGCGCAGAGACCACGGAGCATGACCGTGTCGGCGGCCGCTCGGGTGACACTCTTGTTATTACCCATGGGGTCCTCATAGCCTGGCTGGGGGCTGTCTGCTGGCCAGCCACTGGGGGCCCAGGCTAACAGCTAGGGGAGCTGGTGTGTACTCCCTGCTGACAAGTCCCCCAGGGAAAAGCTCTGTATGGGAATGAGACATGCAGAACTTTCTAGAACCTGGACAGGATATAAGCAAGTCAGTGTCGATCCAGGCCTACAGATGTCTAGTTTTCACAGGACCAGAAGAAGAATGATAGCAGGAGCCCATCGGAGGCCATCACAGGAGGTTCCGGGCGCTCACGACCTGTCCTTCTCTCCACCCTGCAGCCCGGCGAGGAGATGGAGGCGTGTGAGGAGCTGGCGCTGGCCCTGTCCCGGGGCCTGCAGCTGGACACGCAGAGGAGCAGCCGGGACTCCTTGCAGTGCTCCAGTGGCTACAGCACCCAGACCACCACCCCGTGCTGCTCTGAGGACACCATTCCCTCCCAAGGTACGGGCAGCCGGCCTCCATTCCTCCCCCCCACCCCCCAGGGGCCGCAAGAGGCTGGCAGCCCAGTCGAGCCCCTGGCCAGCAGATGGGCTTCAGGACTGCCGTGGCGCCTGGGAACGCGTTCGAGAGGTGCCTGGGGTGGTCAGGGAACGGCCACGTGAGAACTGACCTGGATTTTAGTCCCTTTTCTCAATTCTCCATCAGGTGCATGGTGGTTCTGAACTGAGAGACATACACTGTTAATAACAGCTGCTGCTTTTTCTTTTTAGCCAGTCCTGGGGCTTGGACTCAGGGCCTGAGCACTGTCCCTGGCTTCTTTTTGCTCAAGGCTAGCACTCTGTCACTTGAGCCACAGCGCCACTTCTGGCTTTTTCTGTTGATGTGGTGCTGAGCAATTGAACCCAGAGCTTCATGCATGCTAGACAAGCACTCTTACCACTAAGCCACATTCTCAGCCCCAATGGCTTCATTTTTGTTTTGGTGTTGTGTGAGAAGTACTTTATGCTTACTTTGGTATTTAATTTTTACAGCCTATGTTCTCCCAGTAGCTCCATTCTTTTTTTCTTTTTTAGTTTGAATTCAGGGCCTTATGCTTGCTACTTGGGTGCTCTACCTCTTGAGCCACACCTCTAGCCCCTTTTTGGGGTTCGCTTATTTTCAAGATGGGGTTTCATTTTATGCCCAGGCCTGCCTGGATTGTGATTCTCCTATTTGTTGATGGCACATGTGTGGTACTGTGTTCAGCCATTTGTCAGTCAAGATGGAGTCCACCAAACTTTTATGACTGGGTTGGCCTTGAACCTGGACCTCTCAGTCTTTATCCCCGCTCCCCCCTAGCTAGGAGTCTTGAGCCACTACACCCAGCCAGCTCCATTCTTTTCTAGCCTCGACCTACCCAGTTGACCAGGAAAAGGTTAAGGCCAACAGTAGCCTATTTGAGGTTTGTTTTTCATGTCTGATTCAGACCTGAGGATGTGACATCCCCTTCATTCCTCCCAGATCTGGATTTGGGAGATGGTTCGCTGTGGCCTGCCAGTTTCCCATCCTCTGTCCATCTTAACAGTTCCTGCATGGTTACAGTGCGCCGTGCCCAGGTCTACACGGTCGTGAACAGAGTAAAGGGGCCTGCTGAGGAGTTCTTGGTGAAATACTTCAGCAGTGTTGGGAGACCGGGATGAGGTCACGTGTACCCCTGCCTCAGGTGCCTCCTGTCCTCCCAGCACAGGAGAGTCAGACAGCTGAGCTGCTCCGTTGGGTCTGTCTAATCAAATGCTATCATCAGTTTCAGATTACGATTACTTCTCCGTCAGTGGTGACCAGGAGGCAGAGCAGCAGGACTTTGACAAATCCTCCACCATTCCAAGAAACAGCGACATCAGCCAGTCCTACCGGCGGATGTTCCAGGCCAAGCGCCCCGCCTCCACAGCCGGCCTTCCCACCACGCTGGGACCTGCCGTGGTCACCCCTGGGGTTGCAACCATTCGACGGACCCCTTCCACCAAGCCTTCTGTCCGCCGGGGGACCATTGGAGTGGGTCCCATCCCCATCAAAACACCAGTGATCCCCGTCAAAACCCCCACTGTCCCAGACCTGCCGGGGGTACTGCCAACCACACCCGATGGGCCAGAGGAGCGGGGTGAGCACAGCCCCGAGTCTCCATCTGTGGGTGGTGGCTCCCCGGGGGCCACCAAGATTCCCTCGTCCATGTGGAGTGGGCAAGCCTCCATCAATCCTCCACTTCCAGGCCCAAAGCCCAGTATCCTCGAGGAGCACAGACCGGCAATTCCGGAGAGCGAGGCCGAGGATCAAGAGCGCGATCCCCCGAGTGCCACCGTCTCCCCAGGCCGGAGTCCCGAGAGCGACCCTGCGGACCTGAGCCCCCGAGATGCTCCTCAAGGAGAAGACATGCTGAATGCCATCCGAAGGGGCGTGAAGCTGAAGAAGACCACCACCAACGACCGCTCGGCCCCGCGCCTCTCCTAGGCTCCCGGGAAATGCCGCTGCCGCCCCCCGCCCCCATCGAACTCTTTGATAAAACAGTTTGTCTTGATCCATTCCAATGTATAACCAAACAAAACAAAAGGTTTTTGTAGGCAACTCAGAATTCAGCTCTTTTGAAAAGTACTCCACACCATTAGATAAGAATGAAAAGCAACACATGTAACTGACATAATCCTGATCCTTGATTTGTAAATATTGACAATTTTCTTTCTGCACAATTGAATCTTAGTTTTCCCTTTGGATTTTTTTTTTCTGAAGGTGCCAAATTCCATTTAACTTTTTTATAAGTCTTTGTAAAATTTTAAATGCATATGGTGGGGAGGGGGTGGGGAAGGGAACCACAAAGTAGTTAATTTCAGAAAAGGATTACTATATACTACTTTTTTTTTCCTCCCTGCAAGCTTTTGTAGATGCACTGTAGTAGTCTAGTTTAGGAGCAAAATCAAGTTATTTTAATGTACAAACAAAATGGATAAGGGATAAAAATCCTCGTTGAAATGTACTATGTTCTGGATGGGAAATGCAGGAGTTAACACTGATGAGCAATACTGAGAGAGGTCCGGAAATGATAGGTGGTCTGGGATTGTGGGTGGGGAGGGCTGTGGGAGGGGCACACCGTCAACATAGCCGATCCTGTTCCATTTAAGAGTAGCCTGGTAGGTTGACTTTCTAGTAGCTTCATGGTAAATGCATCCGAATAAGCCATACTGGATTGCAGTGTTTGTTTCCGTAGGGTGTTTAAGGACTTCCTTTCTCCCACCATTCCTCTCGACCTCACACAGCGCCCACCTCCAGTGCCACGCATGCCGCCATCACGGGTACGTGGAGAATCCCTCCCCACCTAGCTTCTTGTCTGTAGGTTCTCACTTCTGTGGAGTCTAGATGCATCCGAAGGGGTAAGGCAGTTCATCAAAAGTAATCGCAGGGAATTCTTAGAACAAATGCCTTGTACTTAACTGTGCCCAGCAGGCTGGGTGCTTGCGAAGCCCAGATCATTTCGAAGACGCTCCGAGTGTATTTCACAAGGACAACCAGCTTAAGTCTAGCGATTTGCCAATGTGTTTACCAATCTGGGGCTTGTTTTTCTTATCTTCCTTCCATCAATGGCAGTCAATTGGCTACCTACTAAACATTGAAGAGGAGGATTTATTTATTGTCACTGGGAATCTGACCACTATACTGTCTTTTTTTTTTCTTTTCCTTTTGTATTCTAGGCTGTTTTTTCGGAATGGATTTGGCATTTGTTAAGTGGAAGTTAGATTTGTTATAATGCCCATCCCTTAGTCAACAGAGGTTTGTAGCGTTGAAGGGACATTTGGAGACATCTGTGTAAAGGAGCCAGTCCCTTAGAAGTAGGGCAGCTGACTGCACATTTGTGCCTAGGCCTCTCCAGGAAGAACTTGGTGGGTCCCCATGCCTACAGATTTCTGTTGGTGCTAATCTTGTGACATATCTTATGCTTTAATACATAATAACCACATTGGATGTGAGTAATGTTCTGTACAGTCATTGTTCTATATACTAACATTTAACACTGCTGTGATTGCTCAAGGACACTTTATGTTATATGGCTTTAAAGCAAAGGCATGATGATTAGACACTAAGCTTTTTTTTTCCTTTGAAAAACAAGCTCCTTCTGCAGACTGGAAGCAGCAGTAGTGCCTGTGGTGTAGCCCACCAATCTTGATGACTAAAAGTAGCTGATGCATTGTGCATATGATGCTTAAGATGGTTTCTGCAAATGCAGAGATCATTACAAGGTAATTACAATAGATAAAAAATGGTATTTTAAACCTTGGAAATAAATGGATGTGACTGTACCTTGGTACAGCTTCTCACTCGTTTAGTTATTAAACGTTAGTATAATCTGAATAAATTTAATATAAAATGTTGCCAAATCCAAAGTAGAAAGAAATGTGACAAAACACCTTGGGTAGCTCTGTTTGTGTTTTTGCATATTGTAAAAGCAGTGTCACAGCTGAAAATAAAGAAATCCTTTCTAAGGGTAAATTATTGTGGTTTTAGTTGCTAGTTTGTACTGAGAGTTGACCTCTCCTGTGCAGGTTTTCGTTCTGAACTTGTATAAATAACAACACCTGTGTGATGTGTCTCCCTTCTACATTGTAACAATTGCTTCTGCCTACATTATAAATAAAGAACCACTAGAAAGAAAAAAAAAGCCCCTTATTTCAAGTCTTTTATTAAAATCAGATGTGGGACTGAGACTCAGACTGAGCTTATTTAACCAACTGACAAAACCTTTTATGCTGCTCATAAGCTCTGCCAGTGAGAAATAAAGGGGTAAGACGTCCTTTTAAAAACCCCAGACTGGCTCACCCTGAGCGGTCGCACGCTTACCTCCAAGTCTGTGAACAGCCCAGCCACCGTGGAAGCAGCACAGCCCCCACCAGCCAACCTGCTCTCCTCTGCCTCACTGCATGAGCGCCCCCTGCCGGTCGCGGTGGACAAGCCGCCTGTTCCCTTTCAGCAAAACTAAAATCCCATTTGTGCAATCACTAGGAGGCCAAAGGTCCCAAGCCCCCACACTCCCTTCTCAGCTTTGTCCATTCCACACTATAGCACGAAGCCCTTAATTGAGAGTTGGTTCAGCTGTCTTTGAAGTGAATCTCTTACCTAATTTGGCTCCTTTTCCCTTGCTGATTGCATGTGCTATCAATATTACGACATGTGACTAGTTTTCTTTATGTAGTTTGATACGTGGTAATAAGAACAGTGACTCAGGCAGTCACGTGACAAGGACAGCGCGGGCCTGGCGGACCATGTTCAGTATTTTTATTAGGGCAAGTGTGTATGTGTGCTAACATACTTTCCATCCTCACTTGCTGGCGGGAAGAGTGTGTCTACACCGGCCGGTCCCGAGGTCTGGTCACGATGTGCCACCACAGCGGGGGCAAGTCGCCTTCCTTCCTGGCCGGAGGCAAAGCTTCTGTCTTGGGACCCCCGGGGGGCGTTTCATCCTGCAGCTGCTTAACCTAGAAGGGAGTGGGGAGGACCACGGAGGGAGTGTGAGCGGCTCACACCACCCCCCCCCCCCCGCCTTGTCTGCTCCCACGAGATGCTTGTGGCACACTTTTTTTTTTTTTTTTTTGGTACTTTCATTACTCCCACAGGAAAGCCTTTTCTTTTTTGCTGGTCCTGGGACTTGAATTCAGGGCCTGGGCACTGTCCCTGAGCTGCTTTTACTCAAAGCTCGTGCTTTACCACTTGAGCCCCATCGCCACCTTCAGCCTTTTTTGAGTAGTTTATTGGAGATAGGAGTTTCGCAATCTTTCCTGTCCCGGCCGGCTCAGATCTCAGCCTCATAAGCAGCTAGGACTGAAGGCATGAGTCACTAGCGCTCAGCTGCTTTTTCCTTTTTTTTTTTTTTTTTGGCCAGTCCTGGGGCTTGGACTCAGGGCCTGAGCACTGTCCCTGGCTTCTTCCCACTCAAGGCTAGCACTCTGCCACTTGAGCCACAGTGCCACTGTATATGTGGTGCTGGGGAATCGAACTCAGGGCCTCACGTATACGAGGCAAGCACTCTTGCCACTAGGCCATATCCCCAGCCCGCTTTTTCCTTTCTTAAAGCAGCAAAAGAACTCCTCTTGGCTTTAAGCAAAACATGGCAGTTACCTTCCCAGTTTCCCTGGTCAAGCACCTATAGTGGTTCCCCCCAGAAAAACATTCTTGTATCTCAACTAAATAGACTTCATGAAACCTCAGTTCATAAACATTAGGGATGCTAATCGCAAGCACCTCCTGCAGCAGCGAGGACAAGAAGCAGCAGGAAGCTGCATGTGAAAAGGCACAATTCTGCCTGGCCCAACCATCCCTGGTTCTAGCAAACTCTGAGATCCCTAACAGGATGCCTAAAAGCTGAAGTTCTCTCCACACACACTGCTGGTTGACAATGGTGGAAAGGTGGGTAAGCTACAGGAATGCTTCAGAGGGCAAGAGGTTACTGGTGACCAGCTGTGGAATGAAAATCCCACGTCAAGCACCTCTTACAAAACACGGTGCCCCTGGCCACGGCGACCTTTCTTCTACACGTTGGCCAAGGGCTTCCAGCAGCCAACATCCGGGGCCTTATCCCCATACCAGGCATGCTTTCCCCTTCAAGATTTCCGATTCCCCATTATCCAACTTCTGCCTGCCTTCTTATTTGCTTCCATGCCCCCCTGGCTATTACTTCCTCTCTCCCTCTTGCCTTCCCTGTACTGGGGTTTAAACTTAAGAGCCTGGCTTGCTGGACATACCCTACCACTTATGCCAGCCCCCAGCTCTTTTTATTTTTGTTATTTTCAAACATGGTTTTTCTTTACCCAGAATAACCTCGATCTGGATACCACAGCTAGGATAACATATGGGGTATCTTGGTTGGCTTCAAATGTCAATCCTTCTGACCTCAGTGTCTCAGCCTTCCAGCTAGCTAGGATTACAGGCATGAACCACCCTATCTACTATTTAGCCAGGAGCTAAGCCATGTAGCCAGGTGGCCTCAAGCTTGTCATTCTCCTCCCTCAGCCTCCTGAATGCTGGGGTTACAAGCATGCACCATACAGGGTAGTATTATTCCCTTTCTTCAGTCAGATCTTATCATGACAATCACTCCCTTCTGAATAACCTTAAGTTCTCTGTTACCCTGGACAAACTAGCCACCCACCTTTAACCCTACATCCAAACAGTATTGCTAAAGAGGAAAAAGAAAATTACTGGAAGAAATGGGTGTTATTCCACATTTATCAGTCAACCTCTAATGTACCTTCGCCATTGCCTGGCAACCTTGGTTTTTTTCCCCAAAAGCGCATGTTCTCCTCAGCTAACACCATTAACACATTTTTCACATAGGCAGTGCCCACTCACATCGGCTTCTGAGTTCATTAAAAATCAGAAGCTGATTTGTATACCTGTGGAAATGTTACAGTGTTCCTCCTCCCAGGCAATGAATGCATGCTTCACAACAACAAAACAAGGGGCCACACGGCTTCCAGCCCAAATCCATTCACACACACCTGATGTCTTCCATTAAGGAGAAAAAAATCCCTTCTCCTTTTCTTCTCTCTTTACTATGTGGAGGATTGCATTCATTTTTGTGGCTTTAAAAACAACTGAAAACTCACATATTTCTCTTTCTACACCAGATTCTCACACCCAATGTTGCCTATGGCATCTGCACCTGATGACTGGCAGGATCCTCAAATGTTACACCTAACTGTCCCTCTGACACTCGCTGTCCACCTTCTCCCTGGGGCTCTCTATCCTAACCACTACCGTGGAACTCCAGACATTACACCTGGGACCTGGAAACTGTTCTTGGTTCCTCACATGCCCTCTCCTCCCCTCCCATCTTTACATGCTAATGATTGCTTCCCCATCGCGGACTGTAGTCACAATGACTGCAGAATGCACCTGCTGCTTTTCTTCCTGCTGTCTCCAATGTATTCTTCACACTACAGTCAGACTGAGCAATTGAGATGAGTAAAAAAGGCCTAAGGCTTCTAGAAGAAGGAGTATTACGGCGTGTGAAGGTCAGGCAAAGGACTAAGAAGGAGGGGAGAAGCTAATGAGAGAAGACAAAAGCCAAATGATCATTTGATCATTTTGACATTTTCACTGATCTGAAAGTGAACACACAGAATCTAAAGCACTTTAGTTCCAGCCAGGAGCCTCAACCCCAGCACATGGGCGAAATGGGACTGCAGTGAACAGCAAGGGGAACAGCAGGACGTACCTCTCTCTCCCAGCTCTCCCTCCGTAGTTTAATCCACTTCTCTCTCTTGGCGAAGTAATCAGGATACATTGCCTTCTCAGAAGGATGCCAGTAATCTAAACACCATTCTGGAACCTGCCACGACAGCAAATTATGGGGTTATTCCACAGGATTCCTTTACATCCCACTGACAGGTCTGCTCAGGAGATGGAGGTCAAAAACCAAGGTGTATTTTTATAACTAAGGCAACTATCAGATTGTTCCTGACTCTAAGCAATGAGTGGCAGAGGGGAATAAGCAGGGACCCAAGATAAAGAATGCCCTACAGTGAACGATTTTGCAGCTGAAAAATGACAGAACCAAGACAGCTGAGATCATTTCTCCCAGTTGGGTTTTCTAAATGCAACAAGTGGTTATTTCGAAGTAGCACTTAAGAGTTTCTCAAAAAATATCAAGTACCAACCCAAACTGATTTATTTTAAAAGTCTCCAATTGAGTTATTTACTAAGTAATGTAGCAGTCTACTTTGCCAAAAAATATACTACAGTACAAAAATCTCAAAGCTGAATTTAAGGAGATACGTCTTAATGGGATCCGAGAGACAGCTGATGCCTGAAATAACAGTATGCCAACTTGAGGAAAAGAAATCTAGTCACCCCTGCAAGGGCAAAGGATGCAGGTTGAGGTGTGGACTGAGACACACAGTCTGCTATGGAAGAGTGGCACTGCCGTCCCCACCTACCTTGAAGCACTCATATCTCTCGTAGGAGGTGCCCCCAGGGGAGTCAGGGAAGATATACGGCTGTGGGTGCTGATTCTGCCAGAATTCTTCTTCCGCCTCCCTCAGCAGCTGTGTGGCCCTCATCATATCCTTTTCATTCCGATGTTCATCAAACCGGGCTCTCAGCAAACAAGCAAAGTACCGGTATTTGTCCCTGAAGCCAAATGATTGTGGGAGATCAGAAATGTTATCTACTCCAGCGGGCAGTACAGCCAAGCTGACCAAAGCCAAGTTCCCACTAACGCCACCTGGAGGGGCAGTGCGACTGTCTGCCCCCGCCCCCCCCCCCATAAGTGCACAAGAGAGGGGCCACATCGCCCCAAAAGCAGCAAACATAAATAATTAACAAAAAATTAATGAAAAGGACTCCCTATACTACAATGAAGGAATGGGGACTTAAAAAGAGAATTAGTAAAAAGAGAAAAGCTATCGTTTCTGCAGGTTCATTCAACATTTGTGGACGGTTTTGCTCAAGTCCTACAGAACTGGGTTTGAATCCCGATTCTGATGCTACCAACATGACCTTAGCCAAACTACAGTTTGGTCCTGAAGAAGCTATGAGCAGACATGTCAGGAGGCTTTGGCAACAGTCCAGGTCACAGGTGACAGGGACTAAAACAGCCAGTGGCCATGGCAGGATACGAGAGACATTATTTAGAATACCAAGTAATGAGATGGGTTCCATCTTAGCTCCTCTACCACTAGCTGGTAGTAAGTTACTTGACTTCTGTAGACCGCAGGCTCCTTTTCTTTGTTGATAACAGTGCCTCTATCCTAAGGGTGTCATGAACACCCAATGTTCCAAAACACATTTCACACAGTACCTGATGTATCTCAAAGGCTCCATAATGTAACCACTATAATATGGGACAGGAAACATATAAAACCCATGGTTTGTTTTGTAATCACACTGAGGCTTGCCAGTTGAACGACAGTTCAACTTCTGGCCTTTTGCTGGTTAGTTGGAAATAAAAGAGTCATGGATTTTCCTGCCCAGGATGGCTTCAAACAGTGACCCTTAGATCTCAGCCTCCTGAGTAGTTAGGATTACAGGTGTGAGCCACTTAGCTATACATGGCTTTATAAGCATATGTGTTAACTGCACAGAGGTTCACTACTAAATCCTTGAGAACAATTTTGAGTTAGGGCTTAGTGTCTGAATTACTAATAATGCCATTAGCTAAGGCAAAAAAAAAATCTAGAGTCAGAATGGAGGAGAAAAAGGAAGGCTACATTTGATTTTATGGAATTTAGATAGATTGTGTTACAGAGAATAGTCAATGATCTAACAAATGGAATTATAGCACTACAGGTAAATGAGCAAAGATGGCTAACCCAAGTCGCAGTATTAAATGGTAGCGCCTCTAGCATATACAGCAGTACAGACAGCCTCGCTTGGAACCACAAACAGCTCTATGAAGGTGGAAGAAATTCAAGCAATGGTTATCAGGAAGAAAGGTTATCAGGGAGATTTAAAATTTTTGTGCCATTGTAGTTATAGTAACTAGTTTTAACATTTCTTCAAGGATTATTGCTTTCATATTCCCAGATTTAGCATTTTTGAATTCATAATGGCTTACCTTCCTTTTTAAGATTAATAATTCTGTTATCTATTAGTACACATGTCCCTAATTCCCACTAATCCACTGACTTTTACTTATTTGGAATCCAATACAGAAATTGAATTGCAAATCCTGTCATTCATATAAATGAATAAAAAAAAATCTGGGAAGAAACTCACAATTGTATCACCTTTTACCTATCACCTTCCTGCCTAGCAAAAGAGAAGTATGATCACCAATTTGCATATCACCAATTTGCATTCTGGGCTTCAAGGGTACCCTCTCCAACTCTTCCAGGTATCAGCTTTCCACAGTTTTGTTTTGTTTTGTTTTTCCCCAGAGCCCTTTGACTGGAACTAAGCTTTAAGATTATGTAAGGGTGGCCTGATATTCAAACATCTTGGGTTGTCACCCTCATTTTACACTGCATTTAGGCCACGGAAATCTACATATTTTGAGACCATATTCTAAGACAAGTCTTCACTGGTGATTAGAAAAGAAAGAGAAATGGGCAAGTAAGGACCAGAGGAAGCTAAAAATGAGAAAAGCCAAGGGGAAAGGGAGTGAATGAGGATAGTTGGAGATATTTAATTTTCCCCCATTTCAATAAATATTAATTTTGAGTGTTAAGAGACACAGAGGCATTGTGCCTTTGGGTTCTTTCCCCTGGACACTTAAAGGTTTAACTCCGACTGCCACAGAGCAGCTGTGCTGCTATGTATGCTATGCTTCAGTGTGGCCATCCGTAAAATAAAGCTAAGATCCTTCCTAACTCTTGCACTGTCCTGCGGCCTAAAGAAAAAGGATACTGTACCCACTGTCACCGTAAATATTGGGCAGGATCAGGAAGAGAGCGTTCTGTTTTGAGCGCCGTTTCCTTATTTTATGTAATCATGGGGCCCGCAGGACTGTGTCTTGAGTAGATTTTACGGCTCGGAAAACGGAAGCCTGTGTGGCCTGCAGCCCGCATGCATCCCGAGGTCCAGCAGCCAGCCACGGGCGGGGGAAGTGTGGATTCGAACCCGGGTCGGGCAGCGGTGACCGTCCTATTCCGTCCCCAATGTCCTTGAGCCGCCTGGTTCCCTCCAGGCCTTCGGGCCTCCACTTCGCCCCCCCCCCCCCGAGCCCCGGGTCCCCTTCTCCCACCTGTGGACACACCACGACTCCAGGTGTCGCAGCGCCCGCTTGTAAAGCCGCAGCACCTTCTGCTGATGCGTCAGGTAGGCCGGCGGCGGACAGAACGCCATGGCCGCGGCCCCGCGCTCCGGCAGCGGCCGCCGGCGAATGCTAGGGGGAGTGGGCGGGGCGGGCGGCCGGAAGGGCGGGGCGAGAGGCCGGAAGGACAACGAGGGCCCGCCACTTCCGCTTCCGCCGGGGAGGAGCCTGTGCCGCGGTCATGAGTCGCTTCAGGTTTATCGGTAAGAGGCGGCGTTGCCCGGTTTCCAGTGTGTCGATTTGTGGAGACCCGCGAGCCGCACGGATAGCACTTGTGTTCCCCTCCGTGCCCGTGTTACATTCGGTGGGAGAAGGAGGAGGAGGTTTGGGAAGAACCTTTGCCTGGCACGCGTGGGGCCCCAGGTGCGAATCCCGGGGCGCCTTCCGCACCGGTTCGTGACCGAGGAGATGGACGGCTTCCAGAGACTTGGTTAACGAGGCCTCCCGGACGAACCGCAGTCACCGAGTGCCTTAGGCTTGGCCAAACTGCCTAGAAACACGGCGCCAAGCAAGACCTGGCCCCAGCTCTGCTGGGATGTTGACGAATCCTGTGGATAAAACGGGGTGGGTTACCCAAAAATAGTGGACAGAGCCCAAGTCTTTTGCTAGGCAGAAGCCCACATGGGAGCCGACCTGTATTACCAGGCACTCAGGGAAACCTGGGGGACTTTGTAAGGCACTCGTGAGATGGACTTGGACTCCATGGTCTCGCTTAGTTTCCACTCTACACAACGTGAAGCCTTTTCCCAGGAAGCATTCACTCGTTATAGTTTGAGTGCCCGCTATAAGCCAAGGGATGCTAGTCGTGGGGAAAGCTGGGCATGGCCTTTGTGGCTGTCCGGTTACTTACAGGTTGGGAAATGACAGTGATCACACATCTGCCTCAGTATGATAGTCTTGATAGTTAAATGGAGATTTGGTGAGGCTTAGGAGAGACCCGGGTATTTCCTATGTTAACTAAGGCCGCGAAGAACAACAACAAATGGAAGAGATTTGTGCAGCAGTTAGCTGCACAATGTTCTTGGAAGGTGATGGGAAGCAAACAGCCAAGGGTGGCTCCAGGTTTTAGCAAATGCAGAAGTAAATAAACACGAAATGGAAGCATAACTGTTTGGCAGTATATAGGCAAGCCAGTCAGAGACGTTTGGGTTAGTTTCTTTTGAAAGTTAAATGACGTCCAGGTGGAGACATTATCTAGACTCCTGTATCATCCGATACTCCAGAAATCATTACACACTTACATCTGAGTTATTTAAAGTAATATTTTTCAACAACTAGTGAATACTGTGAAAATAATATCTCGTATTGCTTTGGTTTTCGAACTAGAGAAGAGCTCTACGGACAGTGTTTGTGATATAAAACAAGCTTTCAAAAAGTTGTGATAGATACAGTCAGCGGGTGGGGCTTGGAGGTTCCTAGAAGGTTGTAAGAGCACCCTAATCTGTAACGTAATTAAGAAGAGAGAGGGAATAAAGACTCACGGAATTCCCCCTTACTTAAGATGCTCTAAAATGGTTTGTAGTGTAGAGCTAATTCTCTAAACCATGTCTCTTTAGCACCCTCCCCCCCCCCCCCCCACACACACCTCTCCAGGTTCCAGATTTTTTTTTTTTTAAACCAACAAACTTTACTTCAGATCTTTCAGTTGCTCTCCTCCGGATATCTGATTCTCTTAGCAGCATACAAAGGCTTACTTTCTGCAGCCTGGCCCTGGCCACTTTTCTAGCCTTATCCTTTTTTGCCCAATAAACACTGTCTATGCTATTTCTTATTCTGACACATTTTAGAGTAGCAATTTGGGGCCAATGGGTTCCCTTATGCCTTTAATGTCATTCACACTGCCCTCTTGCCTGGCTCTTCTCTAAGACTTTATAACTCTACCCTTTACTACGTTATTTGTAATGAAGCATGTAGCTGCCTATCTCTCAATACTAAACCCTTTTTGAGGCAATCACTAGCATTTATCTTTGTTTCCCAGGGACTTACTTAGTAAAATGATTATTCAAAGGAATATGAACAAATGGATAAAAGGCTATGTGACTTTAGTGCCAAAATTAGTTTTTTTTTGTTTTTTTTTGCCAGTCCTGGGCCTTGGACTCAGGGCCTGAGCACTGTCCCTGGCTTCTTCCCGCTCAAGGCTAGCACTCTGCCACTTGAGCCACAGCGCCGCTTCTGGCCGTTTTCTGTATATGTGGTGCTGGGGAATCGAACCTAGGGCCTCGTGTACCCGAGGCAGGCACTCTTGCCGCTAGGCTATATCCCCAGCCCCCAAAATTAGTTTTTAAAACTGATAAAGATGAAAAGGTAACTTTCTTGAAATACTTAGGATAAATTTCTTTCATTTGTAGTTTCATTTCTCAGTATTGTAATGGTTAAATGTTTAAGTATATCATTTTAATTTATACAGATACTGTAAAACATTTGATTTTTTCTTAAAATGAGTCATAGTAAACATTCCATCTTTGTTACAGTTTAGTCTGATATTTAGTCTCTTATTCCATGTCATTTAAAAAAACTGCTTGTGAACACTGCACTGATTTATTAACCTCCTAAATAAGTTACGAACAGAACTTGGAAAGACCCTGTTAGATCTGTGGAAGTTTGATCCGTGAACAAGCTTTACCTGGAACACTGGGATGGGAAATTAAAACACTTATGACACCAGTGGTCGGTAGATTTTGGATGGGAACAGTTGACTATGCCCAGATTGTAACACTTCTACATTTACATTTCCTTCCATTGCACAAGATGTGGCTTCCCTTTCAAACTACCCACCATTTCTCATGTGGAGAAGGGGGATGGAAAGCAGAACTACTTGTGTAAAATTCTGGAAAACCTTTACACTTAGTTCTTAGGGACCACTTGGGATCCAACCTAAAGCACCCGGCTAGTGTTGGAGAATTGGTTGTGTGGGGAGTGGGGAGGGTGATATTTATGTGCCTGGTATCAAAGGTGAAGTATGGAGAGTGTTTGGACATGAGAGTGTACTTAGGGAAAGCAATTTGTTTTTTCTTACCTCACGCCTTGGCATTCTGATGTTCCCATGAAACTTTATGGATATGGAAACTTGAGCTTTTTACAGTTTTTACATGTCACGAGATACTCTTTATTTTCTCTTCAATTCTTTAAAATGTAAAATCACTCTTAGCCTAGAGTGGAACACAGCTGAGCAGTGGGAAGCAGATTTGGTGGTTCACACCTATACTTAAAGCACTCAGGAGGTGGCAGCAAGGAGAAGCCCTGGTAAAAGGCTTGCCTAGGCTGTATAGGAAGACCTTGTCTCAAAACAAATGGCAGAGGCTGCAGGCAGGCGTTTGCCAATTCTTTGCTGTAGCACATTTTTCTTCCCCATGCTATTGACTTGCTGAAGGACCTGGACTGATTGTCCCACAATTTTTTATTTGTCTGTTTTTTCCACAGTAGTATCATTTGGCTTGTTCTTTAGCCCCCTGCATTTCTTGTAAACTTGAAATTATATTGGAAGACCAACAAAATCTGAAATAGTTTGAAGTGCCTTGTTTGCTATCCCTTTGTATCTCTAGGTCATAGGTGGAGGTCACCGGGATGTGCCTCACTGAGCTCAGGGAGGCTTTACTTTGGAGGTTTGGTTTTTCTCTTGGCTGCTAACAATGCAAACAAGTTTCCTCTGTTTTGTTTTGAAACACATAAGTACATTAATAGGTGAAGTACCTTTTACCAAAGCTAGCTATTTTTAAGTAAGGAAAAGGAAACATACCACAAAATTTATGAATCCCTCAACTTCATTCCCTAATCAGAAGCATGGTACAATTTCCTACTTTGCCTTGTTTTCCTTCCTGCCACCTCCTCCCAACCCTCATCTTCTGTTGTCTTTTTTAAGGCTATTTACTTGAACTGGCTAGAAGTTGGGTTTTACACAGTATGTTTACTTTTGAGTTTCCTTGTCAGTAAGCCTGCTTCTGAATGGAACTATTTTAATTTAAAAGACACTCTTATGACAGATCTGCACATTTTGAACACATTAAATAAATAGGATTCTGACAGCTCACCTTTGGCTATTTGATGTTGCAGTCAGGGATGGGAAGCATTGACCACATGAGACAATCTGGCAGGTAGCTAATGTTGACCCAGATTCTCTTTAGTGATGGCATGCTACTGTCTTTGTATGGTGCTGTGCTCAATAATAATGATAATGATATGTTATAGGCCTTTGATCTACAAAATGCCTTTACCTACATTTCTGGATTTAAGTCTTATTTCATAGGCCCGGAAGTAAAATTCTATGCTCATCCTACTAGTAAAAAGTTGAGGCTCAGCAAGGCCCAAGACTACTCAGTTAATAATTGGCCAAGTCAGGAGTTCTAACTCCAGGGCCCATTTTCTTTCCATAACTGCATGATTTTTGTTCTTCCACCCTATTGTATTTCTTGGAACTTGTTCATAGGTTGAATTCTTGTTAGTCAATTTGAACTTAGTCATTTTGCAGATATTTGCCGCAAGAACCCGATCTTAATCAATAAGCCTAATATGGTGTTGTGTTTTATCTGGTCCCTGTGAGAAGCCACAGGCAGGAGGATCCTGTCTAAGGCTGGGTTTGGGAAAAAAGGCACCATCCTATCAAAAAAATAATTAAAGTGAAAAGGACTGGGGGTATGGCTCAAGTGGTAGTGTACTTGCCTAGCAAGGAAGAGGCCCTGAGTTCAAACCCTGGTGCCATAAAAAAAAATAAGGTACAAGTTGTGAGGTCATCATTCATCTGCTGATGCCTTGATATCTTTGCAATTTTCTATGTTGTACCTTTCTTTTACTAGTTCAAATGCTTGAAATACTTTCTCTACTATCTCTCTGGTTATCCAAACTACCATTCACTTTTCAAGGTCTCTGAAATGTTGTAGCAGTACATCCTAGGGTCCAGATTAGAAAGAATGAGTGAGAATATAGCAATATATAATAATAGAAATAACGTTGAAGTTTACTGATAAGCAGCTGCTTCTCCCCTACAAGAATTGGGAGATTCTCCTAGTGCTGTTTGTCTGATTTTTATTTTTTGGCAGTACTGGGCTTTGAACTCAGGGCCCAGTAATGCTCCCAGCCCTTTTTAGGTGTTATTCAGATAAGATCTTGTACATTTTTTCCAAGCCAGTCTCAGACACAACCTATCTCTTGTGTATCTGAGGTTACAGAAAAGAACCACTAAGCCACACTTGTTTGTTGAGATGAGTCTCAGTAACTTTTTGCCTAGGTTGGCCTCAGACTGTGATCCTCTTGGTTTCTGCCTCCCGAGTAAGTAGGATTTCAGGTGAACCACCACGCATAGCCTGAAGGATATTTATCTTAAGTACAGATGCATATGTAGAACTAATAAGAGAAAGGTGCAATGTAGGAAATTCCAAAATATAAGGATATCAGCCTGACGCGCACATTTGACTCATTATTTCCCGTATTCTGTCAGGTTCAATAGCAAGGTTAACCAAGAGCTCCCACTTTACTGTTTGGCTCACCCAGTTCTTTGTTGTGGGTGGTTTTCCTGCACATTCATGACTTCAGCACTAGATGCCAATAACGTGCCTCTTAGATGTGACACCTCAAAAAAGTTTACAAGGGGCTGGGGATATGGCCTAGTGGCAAGAGAGCTTGCCTCGTATACATGAGGCCCTGGGTTCGATTCCCCAGCACCACATATACAGAAAATGGCCAGAAGTGGCGCTGTGGCTCAAGTGGCAGGGTGCTAGCCTTGAGCAAAAGGAAGCCAGGGACAGTGCTCAGGCCCTGAGTCCAAGGCCCAGGACTGGCAAAAAAAAAAAAAAAAAAGTTTACAGACATTGCCAAATGTTGGAGATGAGGTATGGGGTTAGAGGGAGAAGTACCACAAAACTGCTGTCCCAGGTACAGTAGCGTCTGAACACACCTGGATGTAGAACGGCCTTTGCCTTCTTCAGCATGTACCTATGCTCTGTCTTCAATACCAGCTTTTCCGGGAAGCTCTTCTCATCACCCCTGCCAAAACAGTCTTGCCCTTCCCATTTGTTCCCAGGTGCATCGTAATTGTTTACAGACTAAATCACTCTGGACAGTACACCTTCTCTAAGGTTCCAAGTATGCTAGGTTCTAGGAAGACGATGAAGATAAACATGATTACTTGCAGTATAGCTATTGAATTGCACATGCTACTTAAAGTTCCACATAGACTATACATTCCTGAGGGTGGGCACCAAGTGCTGGCTTACACTGATTTCTTTGTCTCCTAACTCCTTACACAGTATATGACATAGGGGTGGTCTTCCTAAGTATATGGTGAAAAAAAATAAGTAAATGATCGTTCTTTCTGCATTTCCATTTCCATTACTTGAATCTAGTCTCTTTTAATCATATATATGGACTTTTCCCATTTTCTCATTGAGACACACTAACCACTTGTCCCACTGTCCACAAAGATGCCAGAATGAGATGCCCACATGTAAATCTTGCTTCTCTGCCTGAATACCATTACTTCTTGCCCTTGCATCCAGTATTGTACAGTAAACACAATGTCTGCAACATTACTGGGTCCTGCCTATTCTGGATACTTCCTCTTGCTTCTTTCTAGATGTTTAGTCAGGGCAGGCTCTGCTGGCTGTCTGTAGTCTACCCTTTCCTGTTGAGAAACTAATTCTTCTCAGGTCAGAAATTGTTACTTTCTGTAAGCCTTTCCTGAAACCAGACAAGGTCAGAGGTTCCTTTTCTATGCCCTTTAGTACCAGTGCTACTTTTAAAGTTCATAGTTGCTTGATAATAGTTTCTCCAGAGCTGCTAAGCGCCCAGTTTACATTAGGTGGGATTGTATGAGAATGGGAATGGAAACATAAGTAGCAGAAGCTGTTCTTAGAGAAGTTTCAAGTAAAGACTCTTGATGACTAATTTATTATTTTCTATTTACTTTCTGCAGATATTGGTATCAACCTAACAGATCCTATGTTCAGAGGAATTTATAGGGGGGCTCAGAAGCACCAAGGTAAGTGTTTCTCTTCTTAAGGTGAAGCCTTCCTCTGTGAAGATAAATTCTCTATTTTAAAGAAATCTTGAAAAGTATAACTCACTCAAATTGAAATGCGAAATAACTCATTATGTGTTTTAGATAAAGCCATAAATGAAATGAAACACATACAAGCTATATTTATAAACCACAGTCATGGACATTTATAAGGTACATGTTGCAACAAACTATAGGTTTTGTTTTTGCTTTTGTTTTTTTTTTTTCTTTGTACTGTGCATTGAACCCAGAGGTTTGCACATGCCAGGCAGGTAATCTACTGCTTGAGCCACATCAGTCACACGAAGCTTTAATCCATCCCTGTTATTTATCTGTAGAAAATTTATAGGCTTTTCAAAAACCCTTTCAGTGAGGTAATGCAAAATAGCCATGTGATTAAGAAGGCGGCACACTGCCATGTCTATTTCTCTAACTTGCTTTTCTTCCCTTCCATCTGCCTAGCTTTTTAGAGACCTAACATATACACAGTATACTTCTTCACAGGGTACTGATTTACAGAGTGACAGAAAACATCTAAAAACAAAATGGTGTCTAGTTATTACTTAACTTTAGCTAATAATAACTGAATTCATTATTTATCCCAGGTTTTCTTAACATGTGATTTGTCTCATACAGATGATTTGCAGGATGTAATAGAGAGAGCTGTCCAGATTGGTGTTGAAAAGGTAACACCTGCTTTTTGTTATTGTATTGTTGTTTTTTAAAAGTAAATTTTAGTTAAAATTTGCAAAACTTAAGCCAAGTATATTCACATAATAGTTTCTACATATGATACAAGCAAAATAATAGAAAAATACCAAACTACTTTGTTCACAGATATTTAAGTTACACAAACCTCAGAAATGTTATAGGTAGTAAAATATAATTGAAATTTTTTTTTATTCTTTTTTTTTTTTTGCCAGTCCTGGGCCTTGTACTCAGTGCCCAAGCACTGTCCCTGGCTTCTTTTCGCTCAAGGCTAGCATTCTGCCACTTGAGCCACAGCGCCACTCCTGGCTGTTTTCTGTATATGTGGTGCTCCCCAGTCCCTAAAATATTTTAATACTTATTTGAAATGTACACCTTATGAGGCAATTAAAAAGTTACAATATGATTTACAATATGATTTGTTACAATATGATTTACAGTATGATTTGTTAGAATTAAGAAGTTATCAAAAGTCACATACCTTGAGTTTGAAATGGGTTACCATTTCAAATAACACGAATTTTCACAGTAATAAAGTTTTTGCTGTTTTTCCAGAGAGTTCTAAAGAGCAAATGAATATTAACTAGCTCAATGTCAGATTGGTCAGGTAGATTTTTCTTTAATTTTTAAAATACAGGCTAGCCTAAAAATGCACACAAAAGTAGGGCTAAGTCCCTACCATGGCTTCAAGACCCACGGCAGGTATCCAACCAGGCGCTGGTGGCTCATGCCTGTAGTCCTCACTACCCAGGAGGCTGAAATCTGAGGATTGCAGTTCAAAGCCAGCCTGGGTAGGAAAAGCTGTGAGATTTTTGTCTCCAATTAACCACTGGGAAACTGGGTACTTTGGCTCAAAGTAGTAGAGCACTAGCCTTGAGCTAGAGCACTAGCTCAGGGACATTGCCCAGGCCCCAGGACCATGACTGGACCATGACTGTCAAAAAATAAATAAGTAAAATAAAGTGAAAGTCCTCAGCACTAAGAAATGACACTAATGGTTTCATGAGTTCCGTAGTCTCCAACTGTAAATGTGTACTAGCTGTTATTCAAGGATGAAAGCTACACAGATCTCTCCCTACTTGCTGAAGCACTTTGTACAGGGCTTTCCTGCTAACTCTGATATTCCGAGATCCTAACTTTCTGTGTCTGCCATGAGTTCTTTCATCTGAACATTTCTAACGAGGCACACATGCAGGGCATGACACAACAGAGCAGGAATTTTACTTGGACCTGTATCCGTGTTCATGTTCGTGCATCATGTGCACATAGGTAACCTGCAGAATGATTCTGGCATGACAAACCTGGCTTCCAGCCTCAGCTTTCTCCTTCATAGCTCCGTGACATGGGATACTTTATCTCTCCAGATTTCACTTTTCTCATGTGTAAAAAAGGAAGAATGATAGCACTTCATTAATAGAGTTGTTGTGAAAGGGAAGAAAATATGGAATGCAGAGCATTTGCTTCTGCACCTGGCTAAGGTACAGAATGTGTGGAGTGCACCGCCGTTGTCATGTCATCATCCTCTGTCCACTGCGGGGATGTTAGACCCTCTTGTCTTCCTTTACTTCTTCCCTTGTTAGGATAAAGTGAAAACTAGTGTTGCTTAGAAACTATTTAACATAATTGAAATATTAGATGTGGGCAGCTAGTTTGGTTCTAAAGAACTAGGTCATGTTAGTACAAAGTTTTTGGGGTGTTTTTGTTTTTGTTTTTGTTTTTTTGCCAGTTCTGGGGCTTGGACTTAGGGCCTGAGCACTGTCCCTGGCTTCTTTTTGCTCAAGGCTAGCACTCTACCACTTGAGCCACAGCGCCACTTCTGGCCGTTTTCTATATATGCAGTGCTGGGGAATTGAACCCAGGGTTTCATGTATACAAGGCAAGCATTGTTGCCACTAGGCCATACTCCCAGCCCGGTTGTTTTGTTTTGTTTTTACAACTATTTTATAGCCTGTGTTCTACAGCAGTTGATTTAATTATGACTTACATTCCCTGGGAGAAGTGCAATGTCTAGTCATAGCAGAGGCTTAGTTACCATAAAAGAATATTCATCAGTTCCACATTTTGTGTATGTGTATATATACAAGTCATGAGATCTTATGCTCTAGATTAGTGCTCTACTATTAGTGCTCTAATAAGTGAAATTACAGCTCCACTTCTGGTTTTTTGGTGATCAATGAAAGAGAAGAATCTCATAGACTCTCCTGCCAGGGCTGGCTTTGAACTATGTTCTTCAGATTTCGGCCTCCTGAGTAGCTAGGACTGTAGGCATGAGCTATCAGTGTCTGGCAATTCCACGTGTGTGTGTGTGTGTGTGTGTGTGTGTGTGTGTTCTCTTTAGGTGTGTGCCTAGGAGGAATTCTTCCTTATATTTTAGTAAGATAATTGAAGTAAACTTTAAGTGTGTGTGTGTGTGTGTGTGTGTGTGTGTGTGTGTGTGTGTGTGAAGCTGGGAACTAGTGGCTCATGCCTGTAATTCTTGCAATTCAGGAATTTGAGAACTGAGAATCTTGATATGAAGCCAGCTGGGACAGACAAATCACATAACTCTTATCTCCAATCATCAAAAAGCCAGAAATGGATGCATGGATCAAGTGGTAGAGTGCCAACCTTGAGTGAAAGAGCTGGGTGAAAAAGTGGAGGGAGAACACAAAGCCTAGAATTCAAGCCCCAGTACTGGCTCAAACAAACAAGTCTGTGTCTTTAGGAAAATGTGTATTTACCAAGAGCTATAACTTCTCTACAGTGAATTTGTCACTGTAATTTTCCTTTTCTGAACCTTTCCACAGTCTTTAAGAGCTTTAATTTATCTGGGCTATGTCTGCTGATGCACACACACACACACACACACACACACACACACACACATACATACATATACATATGTATATTATATATGAAATTAATCAATTAAAGTATTAATTCACCAATAAACTATTATATAACATAGTGTACTTTTATGAAAACTATTTTCTATTTAATGTGAGCATTTTCCAAAATAAACTTTAGCAACAAGAGGGATTCTTTTGCGTTTTTTAATTTTTTTCCAGCCCTGGGGCTTGGACTCTGCCTGAGCACTCTCCCTGGCTTCTGTTTTTTGCTTAAGGCTGGCACTCTACCTCTTGAGCCATAGTGCCACTTCCGGCTTTTTCCTGTTTATGTGGTGCTGAGAAATCAAACCTAGGGCTTCATGCATGCTAGGCAAGCAAGCACTCCCAGCCCGCTTTTGCATTCTTTTAAGACTTGTTATAATAACCAGTTTCATAGGCAACTGGATCTTCTCATCCATCTTTGTGATCAGTCTATTGTGGTATCATATGTCCAGCAGCTTCTAGAAGACCTAATGTGACAGAGTGAGAGTGACAAAGACAAATGGTGCCCAAGTATTGTTATAAAAGTCGTTTTGACCTCCTATACATCCTGGCAGTTTTTCCTGGGCCACACTAGGAGAACCACTGAGCTAATGAACACTATTGAATTACTGATTTAGATCAGCTAAATTTTAAATCACACATTTTTAATCAGTCTTCCATTACCTGACATTTGAAAGAAAGGTAGGCTTTGACAGAGAACAGGCATTCTGCAATAAAGAAGTAGGAAGATGTGGGAGAGTTGTTGATGTGTTGAAGTCAGCTTATTTTCTTTCTGTTTCAGTTTATGATTACAGGTGGAAATCTACAAGACAGTAAAGATGCGCTTCAGTTGGCACAAACAAATGGTATCCTCATATTACTTTTAACAAAAAAAATATGAATTAAATAATTTCGAAGAAGTCTTTCTGAGAACTGCTTCAGGTACAGATACAATGAATCCTGACTGTAGAAACAGTAGGAAAGTGGACTGATTTAAACAGGACATTAGTAAGATGACAAACTTCAGAGGACTGATTGTTGTGTCAGGTGTTTGATAAAACCTTCTCATAGTGCATAACAAAAATTATTTTAATATTTTAGTTAAGTGAGGATAAGGCAATCCAGGTGTATAACTTAATCTTAAGAATTTCTAAGTGGGTGCTAGTGGCTCATACCTATAATTGTTGCTACTCAGGAGTCTGAGAAGGTCGTGGTTTTCAAGAGTTAACTACCAAAAAGCCAGTCATAAGGGTATGGCTCAACTGGTAGAGTTCCAGCCTTGAGTAAGCCCCAGTGCCAGCACCCACACATACAAATTACTAATATGGAATTTTTAGGTATATATTGTAATGTATTTTAAATATAATTTCTTTTTATTTACTTCCTTTAAACTTACACAGTAATTTTTCTTTTCTTTTTCCTCTTTCTTTTTTGAGATGAATCTTGCTGTGTTCTGACTAACTTTGAACTCCTCATCCTCATGCCTCAGATTCCCAAGTGGCTGGGTTTATAGGCTCATATCCCCAGGCTGCTTCATTAAGTATTGATTGTGTAGACCAGATACTGAATAAGCCCCAGGAATGCAAGGAGCAATGTAATCCTTATAGGCTCCTTTTAATGTTCACACGGTTTATACTTAAAATCTTGAAATTTTTCAAATTCTTAAAAGAATCAGAGCTTTATAAAATACTTCATTAGCATTTAACTTTTTATATGCCTGATGTACTATATATACACTGGGGAATGCCTATATTACAGGTGATTTTTTGAAAATACACGTTTCTTTTGTATATGAAATCTTATTAAAATCAGTCTTTTATAGAAATCTTCCTCAAATACACACTTAACAAGATATACTGACACATTTTCTTAGTGATTAAAGACATTAAAATAATCTCCTTCCCACAGGTCTTCAAAATACAGAAAAATATTTGCTCTGTACTGTTCATTACCAAACTGATGATTTTAAGTCACTACCATTTCCATTACTATCCCTTTTCCATTCCTTACCACATACCTTGTGTCCTCATAGCTTTATAAGCCTGTTTTCCTTTATCTATAGAAACCCATGGGAGAGCTTGAGAAAGGCTTCACACCAACACTGCATTCAAGTGCGGTCCTTGTACACCTGCACAAACCTTTGATGTTGTTTGGTGCTTGGCCTGTTGCATGCTATCCAGTCTACCACTGAGCTAACTCCCCACCCACCTTCAAAATCATTTTCATTTCTCATTTGCTCACTACAATTAAGGCTGCCAAAACATCTAGTCTCCAAATAAGTGAGATATAAATAAGTAAGAAAAACCTTTCCATGGCTTTAAAGTCACCCTACTATTAGCTTTTTTATGGGGAATGCATTTCAGCTGTAATATTAAATCCATGAATCATAGCAATCACATGAACTTGATGATGAAAGATAAAATTAGATGATGACATTTCAAAAAGTTGTTTCACTTTCCATTCTGTCATGCTCAGTAAATGCCAAGCTTTGGAAAACATTGCACTGATGATTTTATTAACATATTAAGGCAATTTTCATATTCATAAACTGTTTTGTCATGGTAATCCATAAATTCTTACATGATTAGCATAATGTAATTCTGATAGCTTAAATCATTTATGCAGTTAAAAATCAGTTGAAACTTTTTGCATTTTTGCATGTTAAATAGAAACATGAAGATACTGAAAATAACCCCAAGGTATGATTTTGTGTTAGATATGTTTTTCAGTACAGTTGGATGTCATCCTACAAGATGTAGTGAATTTGAAAAGGATAACCCTGATCTTTACCTAATGGAGTTGCTCAGTCTTGCTGAAACCAATAAGGGGAAGGTTGTAGCAATAGGGGAATGTGGACTTGGTAAGTGCCAATCTAACCACTTAAAACAACTGTGTTTGAAATAACCAAGTAGTTCTGTATCAGTCCTGAGTAACTGTTCTTTTCTTTATCTTTTAAAGATTTTGATCGACTTCAGTTTTGTCCCAAAGATACTCAGCTCAAGTAAGAAAACTTGTTGATTTTAGAAATTATTGTAAATTCTGAGTGGGTTAATCAATTGAGCATATCATTAGATTAAATATTAGGATATTTGTGTTTTCCTCTGTGCATTCCAAAGATGAGGTGAAACAAAGCCCATGTTTCATTGTATATAATTCATGGGATAGAAATATTCACTTGAGCCTGGTGCTCACACCTATCTAGCTACTCAGGAGGCTGAGATCTGAGGATGGCAGTTTGAAGCCAGCCCAGCCAGGAAAGTCTTTTAGATTCTTGTCTCCAATTAACCACAAGAAAACTGGAAGTGGCGCTGTGGCTTAAAGTGGTACAGTGCTTGCCTTGAGTGAAAAAGAAGCAGTTCATTTGTTAACACTGCTGGATAGAGTGATTTTACTTGAGTATATGATGTGAAAGCAGGGATATCTAGAGGATCAATCACCAAAGCAAGAAATACCTTTTATTCTTCACCTGGAACAGAAAGAATCCCTCAATACAAGCCATGTTATAAGAGTAACTTCTGAGCAAATCCAAAGCCCACAGTGTTGTGGGAAACCTACAACTATAGTCTATCCTACTGGTGGGCCAGCACTATGTACTTAAACAGAAAAATTAGGGCATCATCTTTATTTAAAACATGAACATTTTATGTGCTGCAGATTCAACCCAAGGTCCCATGCTAGGTCATTATTCTACCACTGAGCTACCTCTCCAGCTACAAATTGTTTTTAAATTCCTTGTAAGTTAATTTAGTTATTCATTCAGTGAACAAATATTTATTGAGTACTCTGTGCCAGCAACTGCTAGGAATTCAAGAGCATACAAAATAAGTAGGTATTCTGTCGCTAATGAGCTTTTGAGAATAAACAACCTTCTGTCTAATGTATGAAGGAGAAACTGGATCAAATTATCTTCTAATGTCCAGATAATAATGATTATCTGATTTTTTTTCCTGGTACTGGGGGGTTGAACCCAGGACCTCACTCATGCTCTGCAAGCCTGCTTCTACTGAACTGAAGTCTTAGCTTGTGTCCCTATCTTGATCAAGTCAACAACTTTATGCCCTGGGTTACTTTTTTCAACTTACATATGCTAGAAGTATATTCCCCCCCACCCCCGCTCCACTGCTCCATCTTAAATGGACTTTTATCTGTCCACTGGAGTTGAAATGCATTATGAGAAGGAACAGGTTTACTGCTGGAGTTGGTCATAAGCTAGACTTGAGGTTCCAGAATTTCTGGAGAGTGAGGTCTGTGACCAGGTAGAGGGGGACAGGCTAGAGTCCGGTTCTCCTGAGCCTCCTCTGGGGAAGTAGATGCTGAAGAAGACTGCTGAAGAAGGAGGCAGCAATAGAGAGGAGATGGAGGCCATCCTTGTTTTCAGCCAGCTTTCAGCTTTCCTCCATCCTAGGTAGTAACACCTGCCACTCTGAAATTGACCTTTCCAAGCCCATGTCCCTACCTAGTATTGTTCCTAAACTTTAATTCAGCCTGAACCAAATCACAGCTATGCAAAAAAAGCAGATCTAACTCAGGTAATATGGCCTAGTGGCAAGAGTTCTTGCCTCGTGAAGCCCTGGGTTCGATTCCTCAGCACTACATATATAGAAAAAGCCAGAAGTGGCACTGTGACTTAAGTGATAGAGTGATAGCCTTGAGCAAAAAGAAGCCAGGAACAGTGCTCAGGCCCTGAGTCAGAGCCCCTGAACTGCCAAAAAAAAAAAAAGAGTGCAGCAAGCAGAAAAGTCTCATGCTAGATCCTAATTCCTGCCGACAGCTTGAGTTGTTATTTCTAGTTACCATGGTGAGATTTTCTTCTTTGAAGAAAAGCCATCAGGGGCTGGGAATATGGCCTAATGGCAAGAGTGCTTGCCTCATATACATGAAGCCCTGGGTTTGATTCCTCAGCACCACATATATAGAAAAGGCCAGAAGTGGCCCTGCTGCTCAAGTGGCAGAGTGCTAGCCTTGAGCAAAAAGAAGCCAGGGACAGTGCTCAGGCCCTGAGTTCAAGCTCTGAACTGGCAAAAAAAAAAAAAAAAAGCCATCAATGTTATCTACTAGTTAGTCTCAATTTGTATCATTATGAGTTTTTTTTTTTCAATGTGGCTTTCCAAATGATACTGAGCTAGCTTGAACTTGGAGATCTTATTTTCTCAAATTATATAAAATTACACAGGCATCTTGCTTTGTTATTGTTATAAATTTTATTTTGCCTCTTCTGAGATAGAAAGCTAATGTGTAAACTCTTGGGTTCTATAAATGTATGACAGGTTCCTTTGGCTTGGTCCATGGAATTGGGGGGATAGCAGTATGGACTGGTGAGCATTCCCTACTGCAGCCACGAGCCTCATAGAAACTGGATTACACAATAGCAACACACACTGGATTAGTTATGGAACTAGTGGTTGTAGTAACTCTGAATATCCTTGGGCTTTGAATGTGGCTTAGGGGTAGATTGCTTGCGTAGCATGCATGAAGCCCTGCGTTCGATTCCTCAGCACCACATAAACAGAGAAGGCTGGAAATAGCCCTGTGGCTCAAGTGGTAGAGTGCTAGCCTTGAGCAAAAGGAAGCCAGGGACAGTGCTCAGGCCCTGAGCTCAAGCCCCAGGACTGGCAAAAATTTTTTTTAAAAAGATCCTTTCTTCTTCCAAGTTGTCACTAATATTTCCTACACTGCAACATGGTCAGCACTGAAAGGAAAATATGTCTGCATATCCTAGCCCAGCAGAATTGGGAAAGTTAATTTAAAAACCCAAATATTGGGTTTGTTAGACCAACTAATTTAGGAAGGCCTTTTCTTAAGTACATTTCCATTTCTAATTTTAAAAATTAGCCTTTTCAAGAGCACAAAGAAATAAGTACTCCAGAAGTTCAGATATAGGAAAATACAGCAAAAGAAAGTTTAAACTACATACCGTTTTCACAAATTACAGGACATAGAAGAGATAAAGTCATTTTAGAAAACAGTAAGCTACCTGTTGTCCTGGTTTCAGCTAACCCAACATGACCACTGATGAGAACAAGGGGACACTGTTAAAATGAAAAGCCAAACTTGACACCCTGCCTTTTGGTCCTCTGGATGTTGTCACTGTCCTCAGGACGTGGGAGAAGCTTTCTCAGAGTTTAACCATTTGGGGTCATCTGGGCTGGGGTTGGAATTAAATCACTGAAGTTCTGGCCCCAAGTTTGCCTATCCTCTATGATCCTAACAAATACTGTACCTCTCAGAAACTAGCTCTTGTCCTAGCCTAGGGTATTTTAAGGGCCAGGTGTTTTGTGGCTCTTGGAAACATTTGACCAGGAACATTAGCATATTCAGAGTGAGTATTGTATTGTTTTATTTTCGTGCTGTGTGCAGTACTGTGGTTTGAATTCAGAGCTTCAAACTGGCTAGGCAGGTGCTTTACAACTTGATCCACACTCCAGCCCTACATTTCATTATTCAGAGTCTTTTTTTGTTGTTGTTTTGCTGTGTGGCAGAAACGTCTTTTGTAACCACATGTGCTTTTAAAAACAAAAACAAAAAACAGGGTTGCAGAGTGGCACAGCCAAGCTCTCCCTAGCTTCCAGTTTCTCACCTGGATGTCAGTGGTGGTCGCATTTTTCAGGCATCAGTCAACATCTGTGGGTGGATGCCTGCTTCATTTGCTGAGATTTGCTCAGGAAGCTAATTAAAAGCAGTTATTTTTGGAGCATCAATGAATCCCTTCTTAAAACAAATGAGTATAAATAAATCTAGTGAAGCTCTCCTATTCATCAGTGTGAAATGGTACCTACTTACCTACCTGTTCCGAGAACAATTTAGTAAATCCAGAATGAAGTATCCCTTTCCCAAAGTTGTGTTATAAAAGCCCTCTCCTAAAGCCTGATGTGTTTTAATGCTGAATTCAGGAGTTTCATACTGGCCTATCTAGAGAATGAAATTCCTTTCATTAAAAATGTATATATATGGCTTATTTTTCTCATGCTAAAATAAAATTTTCAGTGTGGAAATTTTGCTTGCATTATGCAGATATTTTGAAAAACAATTTGAACTGTCAGAGAAAACAAAATTACCAATGTTTCTTCATTGTCGAAATTCACATGCTGAATTTTTGGGTGAGTTATAAGTGATATCTCTTCTAGAATTTAAGCATTTTGTAGGACTCGGGCTCCTTGCTGAAAGTTCTTTGTTTTAAATTCACAGACATAATGAAAAGAAACAGAGACCGGTGTGTGGGTGGAGTGGTAAGTGTGAAGGAACTTCCAGGGGAGTGGCATGCAACTCAGCCAATCCCAGTACCACCTTCTCCCACCCAGTAGGAGTAGTTGTGGGGCTGAGAATATGGCCTAGTGGTAGTATGCTTGCCTCAATAGTAGTTGTTGTCTTGGTTATTAATGCTTATGAAGGGTGTTGATTACATAAAGAACACCCCAAATTTGAAAAATGATGCCTGAACTTATGCATTTCCAAAGGTGATAAATAGCATTTTTAATCCTCTTTGCCTTAAAACAATCAACATTTTTAAAGCAATGTTCTTGCCTCTTTGGAAAGCGTCTTAAAACTTGCCTCAATGACATCAAATTTGGAAAGGGAACAAGTGTGCTTTAGTAGAAAAATTCAATAAGATTGTCAATATACCTTAAATCGTGTCATGGCATTTCCAACCTTGCTTCCTGCTTTTGCCTAAGACCATGGTTCCCCACTCCCACCCGTGCCCATCCCAGAGGTTGTGTGGTGGTACTGGTGCCAACAACAACCCCTACGGAAGGGATGCTGGGCAACTTGTCTTCATCAGTGGAAACAAGACAGGAGGTGACTTGAACCTAAAATTGCTGTTGTTATGTTTAATGTACTAGGTGAACTTCCTTTGGCATACCCTATGTGGTTACTCTATATGATTTTGGTACACTGGATATTGTATATGTGCTTACCTGAACTAGGGAAGGGAAAGAAAAATGAGGGAGGGTGTAATAAATACGACAAGAAATGTACTCACTACCTTATTATGTAACTGTTCTCCCTCTGTACATCACCTTGTCAATAAAATTTAATTTAAAAAAAAACACCTGTAGGGACTACCACATTTGAAACAGTATGATCCAAAACCCTTACAAACATCTCTTTTGTTTAGGAAGTCATGTTGATGTTAGTTAGAATTTTAAGGGAGTTATGATGATAATCAACTTACCTCTCTGTCCCTAGGTGCATTCCTTTGATGGTACCAAGGAAGCAGCAGCTGCTTTGATTGACTTGGACCTTTATATTGGTTTTAATGGTTGGTACGTTCTCAGGCTCTTTCTGTTTTTTTTGCTTAACTTGTATATTAAGTAGATTTCTTCAAACGTTTACAGTGAGTCATTGGTAAAGTTTTGTCTTTGTTTTTGGTGCCAGTCCTGGGGCTTGAGCTCTGAGGCTAGGTGCTGTCTCTGAGCTTTTTTTTTTTAAACTTTGTTCTGCCACTTGAGCAATAGCTCCATTTCTGGCTTTTTGGTAGTTCATTGGAGATCAAGAGTGTCAACAGACTTTACTGTCCAGGCTGGCTTTGAACCACAGTCCTCAGATCTCAGCCTCCTAAGTAGCTAAGAGTATAGGCGAGATCCACCAGTTCCCAGCAGGTTAAGATTTTTATTACCAGTTTTTAATGTGTGCTTGGCATTGATCCTTGCCTGAGAATTTTAGCAATATTTTACTTACAAAAATAAACATTACAATGTAATTACAGGTCAAAGCTTGAAAGTTTTATAGTTTCTAATAGTGGGAACAATTTGTGTTGATGGCAGCTGCTAGCTTTCTTTAGCAATGTAATCTATTCACAGGTCATTTTATTCATTTAAACATATAGGGGCTGGGAATGTGGCTTAGTGGCAGAGTGCTAGCCTTGAGCAAAAAGAAGCTCGGGGACAGTCCCCGGCCCCTGAGTTCAAGCCCCAGGACTGGCAAACAAATGAGCAAAAAAAAAAACCCAAAAATATGTACATACACAACATTGTGTGTGCATATACACCTATGCTGGAGCATGGGAGAAAGATGGTTCTACCACAATCATTTATGTATCTCTGTAGACCAAGAAACAGGCCCACAGAAATTAAGGAACAGGTGCAAAGTTACTCCAAATGTGAGAACCTGCCCTTTGACTTCCTGCTCAGTGACCTTTCTGCTGGGATGCCAGACTAAACCTCCAACACGCAGTGGACCTGGCCAGCACAGCTAGGCCCCTGGGCTGAGCTTGTTTTCTATCCCATATATAAGAGCTTCCAACAGGAGTTTGCATAGGATGTCAATGCAGCCCATTAAATAGGTCACAAAATAAAAGACTTGATTTCTCTCGTCAGTGCTTTTTCCCTTAAAATGATCAGTTTTCTGATTATACTATTTATAAAATCTTAGCAAATCTGAGAATTACTGCTATTTGCTATAAAGTCTCTCATTTCAGTGTCTTAGATGCTTCTTCCATGTATAAATTAATGACTTAATTTGTAAACTAATATTTGAAGGAATGCATGCCTAATGGTGAAAAGGTCAAGTAATACCTAAACACTTAGAAGCAGTTATCCTTTGCCATGTGTCAGGTTTTTCAGGGGTGTCCCTGTTCCGTTTGTTGCTCTATGTCTAGATCATATACACATACCATTAGCTCTTAATTCATGCTTCTGTTTTCTTAAGTACACACCAAACTAACCACAACTTCTAGTGCTCCTCCATATTCTTCCAATGTAGTTATTTCAAACTTTTGCTTTTACATGCCATCAGTGTTTTCATCATTAATTCTATGTAATATTGTTGACTGACCTTTGTGATATATACCATGCTTATATTCCATATACTACTTGGGAGGTGGTAGCAGGAGGATCTCAAGTTCAAGGCCACACTTCACTATGCTACATAGTGAGACCCTGTCTCAAAAAAGAAAAAGTACTCTGTCCCCTTCTTCATCTCTGTAAAGTAACTTTATCTGGCTTCCTCTATGAGGAAACTTATTTAGATAATCTGATAGTTCCAAGAGTTCCAGACCCTTTGGTCTTTTTGCTTCAGTGTGGACTAGTGTCTCTTCCATGATAGAACTCCTGTTTTTCGAATTTTCTTGGTCTGGCTTACTTTGTTGGAATATTTGTCTGTGCTTCCTGAGAAAGTTTTTATGCGCAGTAAATGTTTTGAGAATTTTGCATTGTTTGGAGAGTTAATTTATTCTACTCATCCTGGGTAGTTTGCCTGGATAGTTATAATGAAGAGAGAGGAGAACTTTCAACCCACTTTTGGCTGACAGCTTTTCTGGGCATTAAGTAGGTTAGCAAGCATTTTCTCGGGGACTGGGTCCCCTCAGTGTTCACTCTAAGGTTCAGCCTTGATAACGAGCCGCGGCTGTGCTCAGAGTCCCAGGCCTTTCCCTGTGACCTGCTGCACTTCTCCTCTGTTTGGTTTTCTTTCTCATATCATTAAGAAAAAGCTGTTGTGTTTTGGGGTTTTTTTGTGTCACCTGTGCTGCTCTCTTACTGGCCTTTTCTAGCTGGACCTCATCATGTCAGGCCTGGAGTGCCTGCCTGTCTGTCTGTCTGTCTCTCTTTCTCAACAACTCAGATTGATAACTCTGATATTTTAATTCCACAATTTCTATTTTTCTTCCCCCCCCCCAAAATTAGTCTTTTAGAATGAAATAATCAGTCTTTGTTTTCAATCTCTAAAACTCTTCTATATAGTCTTGACAGATGCAGTATCTTCTCATCTCTCTAAATATATAAATCATTGCTGGAAGTTATTTCTGGATTGCTGTACTGCTTTGGTCTTGGGTCCTTTTCCTCTATTGGACTCCTTACCAGGGCTTTCTTCCGATGTCAGGCAGTCCTTCACTGTCTGTTGTGGGGTGGGGATTGTGTTTGGAAGCTCTGTGGAAACAGTCCATCTGGCTGGCCTGGATGGCCATTGTGACTTTTCCATCAGAGACTCCCAAATGTCATTTTGTAGAGATCTTTCCTGGGTTCATTCGGTTTCTCCAGACAGGGATTATCTGGTTACTGCTGGAAAAATGGACTGGGGATTTATAAAGGCAAGTGACAGTGTTCTGGAGCAGGGTGGGATTAGAAAGAGGTCCTCAATGTTCAGTAAGCAGTCAGTTGTACTTTTCAGTCCCACACCTCACCCCTACACAATGGTAGTCATTGTCCAACTACTCCCTGATTTAGGCTCTTTTTCTCATCACCGAGAATTCTGAAGCCCCATCATTTCCTTAGACTTTTCAGTTTCCATTCTCTGCCTTATCCCTTTCTGGCACCCAATTCTTAGAAATTTCTTGGATGAATTCATTTGCTTGTCTCTCTCTGGCTATAGGCACATAGCATTTAAGTCATTGAGCAATTAAACACAAGTCATTTATCATTTCTTTGCTTTCTGTGTTCTGACTGGAGCAACATGTCTACTGGCCTCACCAAAACATGCTATTTTATTTTTCTTATTTTGGATGAAGCTATTTTGAAGAGACAGTAAACAGATCAGTGGTTGCCACAGTAAGGAGGGAGGAAGACAGCGCACAGAGGATTTTTTTAGGCAGGGAAACTACTCTGTATACTCTAACAGTGGATATTCCATCTGTACCCATAATAATGGAGGATGTATGTCATTTGGTCTCTACTGGTAATTTTGGTGGATATATCTCATTTGCGCCCAACCATAGACTGTACATCAAAAGTTAACCCTAGCTAGGTGCTGGTGGATCCTGCTTGTACTCCTAGCTGCTTAGGAGACTGAGATTGGGAAGATCAAGGTTCAGGGCCAGCCTGGGTAAAGAAGTTTTCCTAGGCCCTTCTCAACAGAAACGAGGCAGGAAGTGAGGTCCTATCTCAAAAATAACCAGCCCAAAAAAGGGCTGGAAGTGTAGCAATGGTAGAGTACTTTCTAGTCATTGTGAGGCTGAGTCCAAGCCCCAGTACCACAGATAAAGTAATTATAAATACTTTAAAGTAACTGTGGTCTCTGAGTCACAGTGATCCACAGCGTGGGTTCTCGGTTCTCGCAAGTGCACCAACTGTGTAGAATCTGGAGAATGAAGCAGGCTGTGTGTACACACGGGGGCATGAAGTGTGAATCGCTACCTCCTGCTCAGTTTGGCTCTGTACCCAAAATTGCTGAACAATCCTAAGTGAATTTTTGACACCAGATTCTTTAAGATGTGAGGACATTAGCTACAGCTCACTGGCAGCAGAGGCATGCATGTCCACACATGTGGTTCTGGGGTCAATTGGGTGTTGCAGACAGGCCGAACTCTCTACCATACTCTCTGCCATTGGTCCTGTTTTCCCTCTAGGCACTAGGCTGAAGAGGAAATAAATATTTAGTTATCAGTGCATGCTATTCAGACCCCATGCCATCCAAACCTTAGAAGGGTACATTGCCAGGAGCCACTTCATCCTATGGGCCCAAAGCTAGTCTTGAGGCCAAGGAACGAAGTTCAGCCTTCCTAAGAAACCTTGGCAGGGTGCAGACGAGTAATTCTATTAGGGTAAAAGAGGAGTTTGGGAGCGGTAATCCATTGTCCCAAGCTGAAAATGAAAATGAGCAGCTCTTTTGAACAACCTCTAAGTTATGCAAATAAATTTAAAAAAAAATTGGAGTCAGATGCTGGTGGCTCACACTTGTAATCCTCACTACTCACTTGTAATTCTTACTACTCAGGAGGCTGAGATCTGAGGATTGAGGTGATTAGGGGCAAGAAAGTCCATGAGACTGTTATTTCCAGTTTCAGACCAAAAAGCTGGAAGTGAAGCTGTCGCTCAATAGTACAGTGCCAGCCTTGAGTGAAAGTCACAGGAGAGCGAGTGCCCAGGGCCCTGAATGCAAGCCCTAGTACTGGCACTAAAAAAAATAAATTTATTTTACTTAGACTGGTACAGAAAGTTACTGAATTACCTAATAAGCCTGAAAAATTGCATCTTCAAAAGTAAATCTGATTGGAATTGAACTAAATCTGGAATCTGTAAAGGATAAGAAATGTGCAGATATTTATGAAGATACACTGAAAACAAGACTACATATGGGGGTTTTAAATTCTTTCTAAACAAGTTTATACTTTAACAGTTATTCACTAAATGCTGTTTTATAAAGATAAATACTCTTTTTAAAGCTCACTGAAAACTGAAGCTAATTTGGAAGTTCTGAAGTCAATACCTAGTGAAAAGTTAATGATTGAGACTGGTAAGTTGATATTTTCAGAATTTTCAAGTTTCATATTAAAATATAACCTCCCCCACCCCCAAAAATAAGCTAGAAAATGAAATTTGACTTCAAATTTACTATTAAATACTTTGTGTGTGATGATCCTGGGACTTACTCAGGGTCTGGGTGCTGTCCCTGAGCTTTTGTGCTCAAGGGTATTACTATAACACACGAACCACCGTTCCATTTCAGCTTTTTGGTAGTTTATTGGAGATCAGAGTCTCAAACTTTTCTACCCGGGCTGGCTTTGAACATGATCCTCATATTTGTCTCAATTTTATAAGTATAGCTAAGAATTTTTAATAAGCCATGCACCTGTGGCTCATGCCTATAATCCTAGCTACTCAGGAAGCTGAGACCTGAGGATAGTGGTTCAAAGCCAGCCCAGGCAGGAAAGTATGTGAGACTCTGATCTCCAATTAACCACCAGAGAACCAGAAGTGGCGCTGTGGCTCAAGTGGTAGAGCACTAGCTTTGAGCTGAAGAGCTCAGCGACAGCACCCAGTCCCAGACTTCAAGCTCCATGACCAGGAAAAAAAAAAATTAAGTAGCATGTCTGAATCTGATGACCAAAGAGGTTATAGGCATATAATTGAATGTGTCTACTAGCTTCTGAGTTGGCTTTTATGTTCTATTCAGGTCTTTCACACAACACCATCTTTATAATGGCTTGATTCTTCTATAACACTATAAAAATTTAAATCATCTTAGTGTAAAAATTTTAGTGATCTCTTAAAACAAGGTTAAAAGCTGAAGCTCACTCAAGCACCCTAAATCCAAAGCTCTCATACCATGGCATTTGGTACAGTTCACACTGAGTCACTCTAGATAATTTTTTTTTTTAATCCTTGGGTAGTCATGAAAACAAAATGATTTTGTTAAAGGTGCAATGCTTATACAGTATGTAAGCTATTGCAACTATTAAATAAGTGCCCAAAGGCACTGGTTTCACATTCCATGGAGGCAGTAGAGAAATTTACTTTAAATATTTTTATGTTCCTATTCTATTTCTCCTAGGCTTAGGTCTTGTGTGAAATTTGGGATTGAACTTGGCCTCGCGCTTGCTAAGCCTACACTCACTCTACCACTTGCCCAGACACTGTCAGCAGAAAAAAGTCTTACAACTGTTTTGTTATATTGCCATTGGAAGCCTCTGGGCACAGTGGCTCACATTCTTTAATACCAGCTAGATGGGAGGCCTGGAAGGGGGGGATCATGGTTAGAGGCCAAGTCCCAAGCAAAAAGCTAACATGATTTTACCACCACCTGCAACAAAAACGCCAGGTATACTGGTGCATGCCTGTGATCCCAGCTGCACAGGAAGCTGGAGGGGTGGGCTGGTATGTTGCAAGCTAAGGCCAGCCCTGAACAAAACCCAAGACCTCATCTGAATAATAACTAGAGCTCGGAAGGGCAGTGGATGTGACATGTGGTAGAGCTCTCTTCTAGCAAGTTTGTGACCCTAAGTTCACACCCCAGTACTGCCCAAAGAAAAATATAAACCTTATTAATATTTCTTTTTCTGCTTAACTAGATGCACCTTGGTGTGGAGTCAAAAGTACACATGCTGGATCAAAATATATAAAAACTTCATTTCCTACCAAAAAGAAGTGGGAAAATGGGAATTGTTTAAAAGACAGAAATGAACCCTGCCACATAATGTAAGTGTCTTGCTTTCCAATCTTCAAAATCATTGAAAACCACCACCAAATGTCACTTACAGAATGAACTCAAGGGGCAGAAGTAAAGTTCTGAGAAATCTTAAGTTCTAATACATGAGTTGATGAACCTACATTAACACATCATTAGGACCTAAGTTCAAGTTCAGGTCAAAGATCACTTCAGTAGTGAGGAGTGACACATGAATTGCTCATATCTTAATTCCTATGTGTTTACAGCTCCTGTGTTTGAGCTGGCCATTGGTTATTTCCTAGGAGGGAAAAGACCTATCCTCAACCTTCCCTGCTGCTGTTAATAACAACCCTTAGCAGATGCAGACCTTTTATAATGGTTCCTGCATTTTAAATCAGCTGGCAACCCAAATCAAATAACACATTTCTGTAAGCCCAGACAAAATGACAGGTACTGGGGTTTCCTTTTCCCAACAAAAATTTAAAAAATTCAGAATTGTTCTGTGATAATGTACAGCACATGTGGAGAGGTTATCACTCATATGTCAAAGAGCTAAAACAGAATCTTAAGCAGCAAAAGTTGATTATACCATTGTAGTGGCATATATCCAATTTATTTTGTTTATACAATCAGGTAATGTAAGTCTGTACTGTATCAGTCCACTATGGTTTCCAACATATACAACATATTCATAAAAATGCTGGACCGTTTAGACTACAATTTCTTCCAAATGCATCATCTTTTAAAAGTAATTTTTAAAGAATAATGACTTAGATAAGCTGTATCTTCAATTTAGCAGTGCAAAAAAGCATGGCAGTTCATATTCATAACCACAGATACTTGAATGTGGAGATTAGGATTACGGTTTGAGGCAAGCCCAGGCAAAAAGTTAAGGAGACTCCAGCTCAACAAACAAGCCAGGTGTGGTGTGTACCTGTCATCCAGCTATGTGGAAGGCCTTGGCATGAATGAAGCTTGCCGTCCAGTCCATCCTAGGCAAAACCCTGAGATCCTACCCGAAAAATCACTGAAGCTAAAAAAGGTCTGGGGGCATGGCTCGATGGGTAGAGTGCTAGCAAGCAGAAGGCCACCTGAGTTCAAACCCCAATACCAAAAGGAAAAACAAAACAACAAAACTGAGAGGTTCTTTTCCTTTAATACCATGCTACCCTGCTGTCTTAGGCAAACATCTAAAAATCCTTGGTAAGGAACTTAATTCCCCTGGGTTAGTATAAAAATATTCTAAAAAATCACTGGTAGCTTATGAAATGAAGGTAACAAAGTCAAGCAGAGAAGGCAATTTCTAAGAATAATTTGGAGATCTCAGAGGATATTAGATGAGAAACTGATATTTTGCCAGGAGTGGCTTAGAGGGCGTAGTTGCCAATAGTATACTCAAGTTTAGTTTTCTGGATTGTCTTAATGTTATATAAAATAATAGCTGTTGACTTTCGCTGTGCCTTTGCAAGGCAAAATTTCAAGATGTTTTAAAATGCAAGACTGTTTAGAACTATGAAGTAATAATAATGAACACTTAACTCTTCAGCTAAGCGGATATAGCTTGGAAAAAGCCAACATTTAAAAGCTGAAAAACGTAAATGTTGCACACACCTAGGTCTCTGATCTAATTGCTAACTGGCAAGTTAATTCCTACTTACAAACTCATTCTTATCACATCCATTCTGTTAGCAGTTTTACCTGTTATTCGTATAGAGATCATCCCTCCATTTAGATCATAAATTCTCTGGAGCTCCTGCTGTCAGGAGCTCAAATTACTAAGGTACCTACAAGAACCAGTCCCTGTGCTCACCCGCCCACAGCTATGCCAGGCACTTGGCGACTGTCAGGGACCCTGGCTTTCCCCAAGCTGAGAGCAGACAAGAGTCCAAGATCATGCAACTGTTACAGAAGCATGAATCTATGACTGGGACCTTAAACATAGCAACTGTCTGCCCCAAGGGAACTGAGAGTACTTACTAAGGTGACATTTCAGCTGTTTACTAAGTATGACTGGGAGTTGAGCCAAACACCTTGACCAAAGGCACTCTACAGAGGGATGGCCGACTCTAGGAGAACAATGAACTTAGTGTAGAGAAAGTAGGGTATACAGGGTATGTGTAAGTCAAGTCTGAGAAGGCAAGGTGAGGCCAGGTCCTTAGGTTTCCTGCATGCTGACTTTAATAGTGTCGATTTTTATCACAATTCAAAGCAGAACAGTGCTGGTGCCCCCCCCCCCCCAAGCTGTAACTGTTTATCAAGTGTGAGGAAAGACTTGAAAGGAGATCTTGCAAGACTTTAAAAACCTTTTCGTGGTCTAAGAGTGCCACATTAAAAAAAAGCTATTACATTCTTTGTAGAGTAATTGTAGCTGTAGGCCATGAAAGCTACACAGAAATAGTTTGGATGCAAAAGAGATGTGCAACTAGCCATAAACTTTTATTTTACACCAACAGACCTATCATAACAAGGATCTACATATGAATAAAGTGATGACTCCCTACGATATCATCTTAGTAAAGCCATTATGAATTCTGAATTATGCAGCATCACCAGCACTGCTTAAGAATCCAACTGATTAGTACACTGAGGAAAATTTTAAGTTTACTTAGGAAAAAATGAAGTTTACTATCTTAGATGTTAGATTTGCTTAATATAATTTTTAGCATACATCTAGTGTAATTGGTTTTTATACGAGCATATCACATTACAGAACAATTTTTTTAAAATTCCAGTTAATCTCTACTCTTAATTCCTTTAGGTACTCATATTTAGGATAGCCAGAAACAAAAAGCTTAACAAAATATTTGAATGTTTAGACTAGAACTTTCATGTATAAGAAAATCCTATCTGTATAATGCTAGGAAATACTTATAATTATTTTAGGTAAAGAAACTGAAAGATGGACCTCTGGACTATTTTGTCTTGCAAGGAAGAAAGCACAGAACTAGTACTGCCCTCTTCGACTTTTTGTTTACGGTGACTATGCTTCTAATTCATGTAGCAATTTCTTATCGTTTCTAAAGTACTAGGTTCAGTAAGCAGTGGTTTTCAAACTCTGGGTGCTATCCTCTGGGTAACATCACTACACTCCTACAAATGTAAGCCAAAAGTGGAAAGGTACCCTAATTAGGTGTAGTGTACATTTCCTTAATATACATTTAAAAAATGCTTATAACCCACTAAAGAATGTGTTAGGAATTACAGTTTTAAAGGACTCATTTCCACTGGGTAATCCCACGGTTGTGGTACACACAATGTAGGCTAGTTTTAGACTTGACTTGAACCTGGATCTTGGCTCTGTTTATGTCGAGGTCAGCTCCAGAACTGTGTTTCTAATTGTTGGTAATAAGTGAAATGTCACTATTGATACTGCTGAAAACTTTACTTACCTTTCAATATGTTGTGTTAGTGTCAGTATCTCTAAAAGAGAAGACTGTGGAAGCTAAAGCTAACCATCCTTTTTTTCTTTTTTTAAAGTCAAATACTGGAGATAATGTCTGCAGTACGAGATGAGGATCCACTGGAATTAGCCAATACGCTATACAACAACACCACTAAAGTATTTTTTTCTTGATATTAATTTTATGTCTTCCATTTTCCATCACATATGTGAAATTTCATGGTGAAAAAACCCAGTGCATGTTCAATAAAGAAAATTCTCTGGGAGATTTCTAAAGATGTATCTCTGTACCAATCCTTCCCTAATTATTTATTCATAAAATTGGATCTAATTTTCTTTATCACTCAATGCCTATTTTTATTGTGTAGTCTCATCTAGACTGAAAGGAAAATTTTATGACACCATTGCAAACACAGAATGGCTTATTTTACCTAAAAATATCAATAGCACATTCTGGTGTATACCAAAGTTTAGTTGATACAAGCCTATTTCTCAATTCTTTCTGCCTTTGACTTGTGTCTTCTGAATTCACCTCAACTATATTGCTACTTAAATTTCAAGCAAAGTTACTTCTAGCAGACTGATAACTGTAACTTTTCTCCTTTAGTTGGAAGACTGATAACTCTGTAACTCTCCTTTAGTCGGAATTGTTTTATACCTTTATCTTTCCTGTGATTACTTGAGTACACATTCATTCTCCCACTCAACATTCCCAGCCCATTCCCACTCATTCTTAAGAAAAACTAGTGTCCAGAATTAGATACATTATAAAATTTCATTGAAGAATCTTTGGCACAGTTGACGCACCTTATGATCATTACATCTATTAAAAAGCTATTTGTTCAAATTTTGTCATAAAAACGTGAAAACATTTTATTCTATGTACAATAATGTACACAAATTTAAATAGGTCACCAAAGAGACCAGAAGTAATTAAAGAGGTATATTTACAGTAGCACATCACAGTAAACGGAAAACCATTCACAGATTCAACATTGGTACTGTTTTTGTGCTTGGTTACACACTGAAGTGAAGCATATTACTTCATTTTGGATGAACTGAATTTTAAACGAATACCTCAATGATTAGTAAATGCTATTTTAATCAGTGTCATCATTAACAAGTTCTTCAGTTGCTGCGCCTGTATGCCGAATCCCTCCATTTCTTTCCCTTTGAACATCATCATCATCATCACCTTCATCATCATCATCATCATCACAATCGGTACTGTCATCTTCATTCAATTCCCTGTCAGATTCAGCAGCATCTTCTCTTATAGCTTCCTCTGGATTTTGATTTTCATTAGGTGCAATAAATCCATTGTTGTTAGACACATTTGAATTATCCTTGATATCATCTTCAATGTATACTTTTTGATGGCACATTGGACAAGTATCTTGAATGTACAGCCATTTCCGAAGGCAAAGTGCATGAAAATAATGATTACAAGGTGTAATACGAGCAGATGTTGTAAACTCATGGTAGCAGATTGCACATACGTCGCCTATTTCTTGCAAGCGGCTCCCTTTTATTTCAGGAAGTGAGTTGATTTTCTTAACGGCAGTTCTACGATTCATGAATGTCTTCCATCCATTTTTTGCTTGTAAATAGATGTTAAAATAAGCATGTAGGCACATCATACAAGCCCGAATTTTACTTCCTGACTCAAACATCATAGTATAAGCCCCATTTCCAAACATTACTACTCCAAATATAAATTCAATAATATTGCCTGTTGAACGAACGTAGTAGACATAATCATCAAGCTTTTCCCAGAGGACATTATAGTAGCCATCAATCATGAATAATGTATAAACAGTGAGAGAAACAATTACTTTTAAGCAGAGTTCCACACAAAAGGCTGTAACTGCAAACAACCATGTATTTAGTGCATAGTGATGCCAAAGAACATAACTGAGTAAAACGGGAAGGACAAATAGGCAAGCAGAGACAAATAGCACGGGAAAATGTCTACGAAAAGATGACACATGGGAGGCACTGAGAGACATTAATACAGGGTCTGTCATTCCATGGATGAAATGCAGGACTGCAGTTAATAAAAGGCACATGTTTCTACTTAAGCGAATAAGTCTCTCTTCTGGCCTTAACCCACTTAAACCAGTCTGAAGAGCCAAAATAAAAAATAAAACAGGTGCTACAAAGCCAAGCCGCCTGTCATCTTCTTCAGTTGATCCAATAAAGGCCAATATCCCAAGGCCCAAGTAATGGGCTACTGAGGAAATTACAGCACTCATGCCCAGCACAGTTAGGGTAGAATCACATCCACTAATTATAAGATTGCAAATGAGGTCCCAGAAATCATCCCAAGAAATAAAATAGGACTCGGTTTCATTTGCCATCCTTAAAATGTATATTAACACTGTAGCCTGGGCTGTAATTCTTGTTAGCCAGAAGACTCGAAGTATATCTGGGAAACGAATCCTCTTCCATGTGTCTTCCATCAATAACTGTAATCCATAAATTCGATACATGTGCCTCACTAAAAGATAAACATATCGTGTGGAATAATAAAACCACTTAAGTTTCACTGCCAAGACAAGCACTGTATTTAATATGAGGATCAAGGATGAGGTAAAAACTAAAGTCTCTCTGATGTGTAATGGTAGCTCTGTGATTAAACCTATTACGGGAACCAACAGATCCAAAATAATTAACTGTGAATAGATGGACTGAATCTGGAGTAATGTGATGTATCCAATTCCAAACGTGAGCTGTAGAACGATGAGTGCCATCCACAGTGAGGGCCCTTTCCGAGGAAGCAGCTCGATCCCAAAAGCTGATGTGTTGTAGGCACCATAGAAGTCAGTGTGCAAAGCAGCATAATAATTCACCAACACTGAAGTTGCAGCTAACAGAAAGGCTGAGCTGTACATGTAAAACTTGAAAAGTGATCGCTGTGACAAGATCAGAACAATACTGGATACAAATATCCCTAAAAGGGGGGGAAGGGGGAGAGAAGGTAAAAAGAAAAGGTTACTGAGTGAAATATTTTGAAGCATTAACAGTTAATGCTTTGCTTCCTTTAATTAGAAATATTTTCAAAGTTATGGACATCAAACCTCGAGACAATTTATGCTTAAGAATCAAAGTTTTCTCAAGTCAAGAGTTTGAGGCTAGACTAAACACACTCATTTTCTAATTTCCAAAGTAATTATGTAATACTGTATGTCCAGGCACAATACTACTAAATTATCTGCAGGACAGTATTTGTCATTGACATGCACACCTTTTAATAAGCCTTAAAACTCCAAACATTACAAGAACATAAATTCCACTGAAAAAATAATGATCAAATAGAAAACGTGTTCCAGTGTGTTCTTTAGGAAATCAGGTTTAAGTTCCACACTTCCACCTACTCCTCCAACTGTGAATGCAGGCCAGCTTCCACTTTTTTTGCTCTGTAAATAAAACCTAAGAGCCCAACTTGTTTGGGAGGTCCAGCTTTTTTCTCGACATTCCTTCAAATTTCAGAAATGTCCTCTATATTCCCTTTTCTTTCACATTACCCAATCCATTTCTTCAAAGAGTCAATCATTTCATTCTTCAATTACAAAACTAACATTCAGAAAACCTATCAATGTTAAAAGCATGGTGACAAATCTGTGTCTCCCACATAGTTTGGGAGTGAGACTGTCAAGGCATTGTCAAGGCAATGGTTCAACTTTGGGGATGATATCAAAATATCCACCTAGTTCCACACTTACATTTAACTACAAAACTCAACATTTAAAGCCTAGCTTGCCTTGAATTGGAACCAGCTTGTTCTTAAGATTTACAGTTCCAGTTGAAAATTGCATTATTATTATGATTCACTTAAAGATGCTTTGGTCCCTATCTTCAAATTTTTCTAGTTAGTGGTCAAATGCCAACATTTTAAATTCCTTTTGCTCAATGACAGCAACTAATTGTCTACATTTAAAAGCCCATCCGAATCCATATGGTAAACCAAAATGTCTTTCTTTATTCTTCTACTTAAAGTTTATTCTTCATGGTTCTAAAATTATTATGTTCTGGAATTAAAGGACCTAAAGGACCTAATTTGCTTTAGAGTGACATTTTTACTTAGACACACACCAGTGTGCCAGACCTGTGTCCCCCAAACACATGCCTTTCTATAACATAATCACGTGTGCTTCTATTTCTTTCTTTACTTACAGTGAAGCCCCCAACCTGCCCCAGTTCAACTGCTCAAATCCTACCCATTTAGAGAAGACCTGCCTTTGTTGTTAGTAACTGTTCGTTCAGCACACCCACAGAACTCAGTTTGTTTGTAGTTCTTTGCTAGGCATCATCTACTCTTTTATGTATACAACGTTTCCCTGATAGCCAGCAAAGATTTTACCTTGTAGAGGATCCCACAAAGTAACTCAATTAGTATTCATTGGGATAATTTGTTTCCAACACATCTGGATTGTTTTTAAAGGCAATCACAAAATAAAGACAGACGGAATATGGCCTAGTGGCAAGAGTGCTTGCCTCATATATATGAGGCCCTGGGTTCGATTCCCCAGCACCACATATACAGAAAACGGCCAGAAGTGGCGCTGTGGCTCAAGCGGCAGAGTGCTAGCCTTGAGCAAAAAGAAGCCAGGGACAGTGCTCAGGCCCTGACTGGCCCCAGGCCCCAGGACTGGCCAAAAAAAAAAAAAAAAAAAAGACATGGAAAAATGAAACCTATGAAAGGATAAGGAGAAGCGGAGAAACCATGCCTAGAATACAGAAAACGCCACAAGCTAAAACATCTGGCTAGTCACCCTGTCACCAGCATGCCTCAAGAAAGGTACTACAAGCTGCAGTGGGAGCATTTCATAGCTGGTTGCATGTAAAAAGGGATGACTTTGCCAACAGACTGGCCAACATATCAGGCTATTTGTCAAATTTTTTAAAAATGGGGGTGGGGGGGGCTGGGAATATGGCCTGGTGGTAGAGTGCTTGCCTAGCATACATGAAGCCCTGGGTTTGATTCCTCAGCACCACAGAAGTGGCGCTGTGGCTCAAGTGGTAGAGTGCTAACTTGAGCAAAAAGAAGCCAGGAGCAGTGCTCAGGCCCTGAGTTCAAGCCCCAGGACTGGCAAAAAAAAAAAAAAAAAAAAAAAAAGGCTGAAAACCACATAGTTGTCTCCCAAAGAAAACTGGGGCTCTTCCAACAGAAAACGGATTTTCTTGAAGATAAGGAGTTTGCAAAGTAGCAAGGAAATACAATTCAGTCTACTCTATGTAATCCACTATACACAATCTTACTTTCTTGGTGGAGCTAGGAGGGGGGGAAGGGGTATTATTCCTGACACAAAGCTTCATTGATTTTGCAGGGGTAGTACTGAGGTCTGACCTCAGGACTTCGTGCTTATTGACACAGGTGCTCTACTACTGAGTCATGACGTCATATCTTTCTTGTGCTGGTTAGTTTTGAGATAGGGTCTCATTTCCTGCCCAGGTACACATGTGGATGGCAATCTATTTTAGGCTTCCTGTCAAAGCTGGGATGGCAGGCAGGTGCCACCACACCCAGCTATTGGTCAAGGAGTCTTATGTGTATGCCCCAAATCATATCCCCTCAAGCTCAGCCTCCCAGCAAGCGAGCCAGTGACACATAATTTAACTGTTTTACCTAGATTAATTAAAACCAAGTCAAAGTAACATTAGCTACTTTTAAAAGGGAGAGAAGCAAGTAGCTACTGTAAGTCTTTTTTTTATCAACGTGTACTCATAAGATGGTAAGCTAATCTCCACCAGTAGCCATTCATGACAACTGCGACAATTTTAGAACCAGTCTTTGTATTCTGCATTTTTCCCCTGAAGTTTATTTTTACATAAAAATATAAAGATGACTTAACCATTAAAACTACTGTTGGATAAAATAGCCATTTTTCTTTGTACAAATGTATCAAAGGGGAAAGAGAACATAATGTGCTGAGATTACAACCTACAAGTCTAGATGTGCTCTCCAGGTAAAAACCTAATACTATTTTCCTGATTAAAATTATATTCGCAATGGCAACTCCTTTGTACAACAAAAGATAATAAAAAAATTATATTCCCAATGTGTAAGAGAAATCACTTCAAGAAGAGCATACACTTGTTTTAATTCCTAATCTAAAATAAGTTTGTAAATAGGTGACATTTTTCTACTGTTCATTAATAGCAATGTTCTTATGGAGAGAATCAACTCTCATTTCACAGGAAATAAAAACCAACTTCCCAAGTAGTAGGTCTCCAACATAATGTTTTCTCTAGTGATCTGTGGGGAGCACTAAGATTATCAAAGTTCCCTGTCTCTTCACAACTTTACACGTGAAACTTTCGTGTTATTTTCCCTATAGGTCCAAGGAAATTAAGCCCAGGGACAACTTTTCATTCAAGCTTATAAGTGACTTGCTTTATTTTTATATTAAGAAAAAAAATCACCTTGCACACTGGGGTAAGAGCTATGTGAAACTGCCACACAGAGATTTCAGTCCGTTTCTACAGATATAGTAGAGTTCCACTAAAGGTCTCAAGGTAGTTCTCAAAAAGCAAGTGCCAAAACCAGTTCAGGAGCTCTGAAGTTCTACCCAATTAATAAATGCAGGACCTTTTTAAAGTAGATTACAAAGAGAATGAAAGAGAAGTATTCTACGTTAAACAACAAAGTGTTTACTTAAAAAAAATCTCACTGACTGGGAATGTGGCTTAGCGGTAGAGTGCTTGCCTACCATGCATGAAGCCCTGGGTTCCTTTCCTTAGCACCACATAAAACAGAAAAAGGCGGAAATGGTGCTGTGACTTAAGTGGTAGAATGCTAGCCTTGAGCAAGAGAAGCTCAGGGACAGTGCTCAGGCCCTGAGTCCAAGTCCCAGGACTGGCAAAAAAAAAAAAAAAACAAAAAAAAACTCACTATGTAACCTAAACTGGCCTCCAATCATATATAACCTAGGATCCTCCTAACCTCAGCCTCCCAAGTGCTGAGATTACAGAGGTGTACACTTGTCCACTCTTACATGTCAAGTCCATTTGTAGTCTTAACCTTTCCTGAAAATTAGAAAGCAAAAAGACACCGCACTTAGAACTCTCCAGATCCCTTGTTACCTTTAAAACAACCTAAAAGAAGGCAGCAGAAAAGCGTTTTTAACTCATAAAGATGAAGTACAGCAATAAATGTTATTGCTATCTTACTCCCCGGGGAGACTCTAACAGAAGAAGTTTAATACTAAGTAAAGAAAATGCCTTGAGATGCAGTGAAATCTGTTGGCATACTCGATAAAAGGAGGTTTTCTAACCCGAGTGCTGCCCCAGCTGTGACTCGAGCACTAGAATGGATGGGGACTGCATCCTGGGCTACATATCCACCCCCAAGGGGGGAAGGGGGCTGTCACACTCTCATTTTCAGTATACACTTTCACAAGATTATACAAAGTTATTTTTATTAACCCTGGGTGACCATAGATTAAAAAAAAAAAGCCAGACCCTAAAGAGGTATTAAAGGACACGTTAACCATTTTGTTTCTAGTTTTTGTCTTTGCCATCTGTAATATTGTGAAATGTATATATTTGGTCCTCATCCAGATTTTTAACTGAACAGTTCCTAAAATCCTTGAAATTGAGCTATACCCCTGCTTGTATGGCAATGAGATGTCAATGAGATGCCTGAGGGCTAGGGCCCAGGGCAGGGGCTGGTTGCCAGGGGAACCACTTCTCAACTCTGGGAAGGAGGAGGGTGATCTGAGTGCCTAAATCAGGGGCCAATGACTTAATCATGTCTGGGTTCTGAGTTTAGGACTGGTGGAGGTTCCTGGAGGTGAAGAGGATACTGTAGACACCAAACATTCCTTCCCCTCCTCACCCTACCCTTCCCTGCCTAGCTGTCTTTGCCATGTGTTCATTTATGTGCTTTGTAAAAGAAGCTATAATAAAAGAGCAAATACAGGTAGTGTCTCACTGAGTTCTGTGTTACACTCGAGCATATTAAGTGGTCTGTCAAGAAGAAAGCAAAGCCATCCCTTAAGTTAGAAATACAGGCCACAGCCTGCGTCATGACTGGTGTCTGAACTGAGAGGCAGCTTTATGGGCTAAGGAATACGATGGCCCCTCTGGGTAGACAGTGTCATAACATGGAACTGAATTAAGGGACAACCTCTGAAGAATCTACTCCAGACTGGCTGCTGGTAGGGAAAGAGCCACACACTCATTTTGGTGAGAAGAGATAAAGCATTTTAGGCTGCAAGGGTAGGAAAAACTATATCATTACACTGTCTTGCTGGCATTAAAGAGGTAGAACCACTTAAAAGTTTCCTGTACTTCCTGGGAAATAATCAAGCAAGCACTCATATATAAATCAATGCACATTTTATTGCTTAAGAGGTTTTAAATTTGTATGTGTGTGTCCTGGAGCTAAACTTGGGGCCTGGGTGCTATCCCTGAGCTTTTTCCGCTCAAAGTTCCACTTCCAGCTTTTTGGTGGTTAATTGGAAATAACAGTCTCACAAATTTCCTGCCCTGGCTGGCTTCAAACTGTGATCCTCGCATCTCAGCCTCCTGAGTAGTTAGGATTACAGATATGAGCCACTGGCAGCTGGAAAGAGGTTTTTAAAATTTAATATCAACTTATCAATCTTTATTTTATACATTCACCTTCAAATATTTCTAAAAATTTCACTCAAGATTGAAAAGAGATATTTCATATTCAAAATTCAGCATTTCACATTTGTTAGTTCCATTAGAACTGACTGTTCATATTGAAGTAACCAGTGTAACTTTTTTCCATATGAGTAGATGCATGATCACACTTGAATTGTGCATGTACTGTGCACTGCTGGCATCTACCCAGTGGGATGAAGATGCTAAAAATCCAGCATTCCTCCAACACAGAATTATCCTGTTCATAATATCAATAATGCTACTGCTGTGAAATCTCAGTCCATCCCTTTGACACTGATAAATTCTGCTCAACTTTTGACTTCTCACTTCAAAGGTCTGTTCAGATCTTTCTACAGCCACAAAAATAGCTATTATTCAGCACCAAAAAGAATTCTCACCCTTTTCTTGTAACTAGGACAGATTTCTATTATACATTTATATTAAGTATGAAGGTCACTGTTTTGTTATTTCCAGTAATGCTGTGAATATATTGTTGCTCATGGTCCTGTGCAACTGTAATTTCTAGGCCAAATCCCCTACAAGTAGAATTGTTAGTCAAAAAGTATACAGTAGATGCCAGTTGATGGTGCCTAATAGTTTTATACAGAACTTATATCCTATCAAAATTAGTTATAGCTATTTTAACCCATAGCCATAGGTTGGATAACCTATATTATATGGGTTAGGCTGTATAGCTATAAGTTAAATCGTATAATTTTGTCTAAATAGCTAAATACCATTGTTAAAACACTCTTTGGGTCATATTTTAAACTGCAGACCATCTAGTAACCATTCGTTTTGACTGTATTTCCTTATTTTGGATGAGACTAAGTACATTTGCTTATTGACCATCAGCATTTTGTTTGCTGTGAATGGATAGTACCCATTTCGTGTGTGTGTGTGTGTGTTTGTGTGTGTGTGTGTGTAGATTATTGACAGAGAACACTTACTGGGACTATAATCATACATGAAGCAGCTATTTTCCCCTCAGTTTGTCATTTTTAAGAATTGCTTAAAAGTTTTAGATAAATAAGTTTTCACCTACATATACTCGAATTTATCAGATTTTCCCTTATAATTTCTTAGTTTTCTTTTATGTTTAAAAAGTACTTTGCCACCTCAACCAATTACCAACCATGAGTAATACTATTAAAACAAACTCCCATGCTTGTATTTTCTGCCTTGGACTTAAACTTGCTACTTCAGCATGATGGTGCTCTGCACTGAGTTTCATGTAGCACTTAACACTTCTTAAAGAAAATGCCTTGATGTTCTTAAACATTCCATATATTGTCACCTTTATTTGGATCTCCAATATGATAAACTTTGTTTTCTGACCTGTGGAACTCTCAAGTTGAATCTGCCACAAAATGAAAAGCACAGCTGAACCATGTCAAGGCAGAGGAAGTAAATACTTCAAACATACCATATAAAACCAGTAATGCTTGAAAAGGGGTGAGAAGTACTGAGATTCACACAGAGCAACACTGAGAAGTCTACAAGTTTAAGACACAAAGCAGGGAGTCAATTCCAGTATCTATTACTGGTACCTGACACACCCACCTGCCACTTGGTTTGGGGGTGTTTTTTCTTAGCTCCCCCACCAATTCTTATTCTTACAAAAACAAATAGTGTCCAGTTATATTGACACACTATAGCCAAAATCAGTTGACAGATTTGGAAAATACTTTCTTCTCATAAAATCTGATCCTGAGACTGTACTTAAATAAACATTTCTAAACCAGTATTTTGATGATTTCAAAAAACTGTGTAACGAAGTATGGTTTTAATTGAAGGACTGTAGTATTTTTTTGAAAAGTGATATAAATAGCCTAATTGTCCTAAGTCCCATGAAAGAGATACCATCATTGTCCATCTTTACAAAAGTAAAAAATAAAAAATAAAAAACAACAAAAAAAACAACCATGAGGCAGTTAGTGGCTGAAGTTTTTCAAGCTATCAAGACACAAAACTCTGACTTATTTCAACACAAAGTACGGTGAGTATGAGTAAACTTTACTCTGTTAAATGTTTTTAACCTTGAGATGATTGCACTAAGAAAAATACTGTTTCCTTTAAGCTACCTGACCGGCCTCGGAGCAGAGTACTGCACTAAATCACAGTCTCCAGGGGTTTTCAGAACCTGCAGTTATGCCATGAGGGCATTCATAAGCAGTGTTACACTGGAATGAATATGCATATTCCTCTCAAATACCACCCATTTCTGCTACAGATACAGAAGAAAGGAAGAATGGCTCAAAGTATCCATGGATTACTAAGAATTCCTGTCCTTTAAAAAAAAAAGTCCACATTTTCCTGTTCCATCTGTATCTGTATTTCAACATACTGAGCAGAAAGTAAAACATTTTGAAGCCCAGGCTCTGGCAACCATTTACTAGCCGTGTACCAAGAGCAAAACAACCTGTCCAACACTCAGTTTCATCATTTGTAAAACGAGAATATCACCATCTATCTGTGGGATGTCTAAGGTTAAATAAAGACAATGCCACTGAAAATGTTATGCCAAACTAAAGTAACACAAATGCAAAATTCTGTTATTTTCTGCTAAGAATAAATTCCAGTGTTCATTGCCACTCCTCTTTTTTTTTGGAATAAAGCAACAGATGGCTTATAATTCAGAAAGGCTTAGAAGGGAGACTCTTACTACCAACTCGCTCACAGCCACAATTCAAAAGCAGGAGCCCACCAAAGACTCATCACAAGAATTACCATCAAACAAATTTGCCAAGTTGCAATTACTGGAGAGAAAAAAAAAATGACACAATTGCTTCTCACTTGGGCAATGGAGAGAGACAGAAATAGTGAGTGAAATATAAAAAGCTTTGGACATTTCATCCATATAACATCAAACTAGGCTTTACAGTCGTCTTTTTTTTTTTTTTGGCGAACGTCTCAAGGTGTCTAGACAAATTTGCACAATCGTTTTCAGTAGCCTCCCTTTCACTCAATTTTAGGACCAGGATAACCTTCCTCACGAGGGCTTAAGGGTAATGGTTGCAAGGTCTGACATTCAAAATCCTGTCTCCTTTGCTGGGATGTTCATTCACCACAAACAACCCGCGGTGCTGTGGGGTTCGCAACTGCAGTCGAAATGACAACATGCCAGCACCCTGCAATTTGTAGAGGGGAAAACTGAGGCTCAAGCCTTGGCACAAATCCAAGGTCACACACGGCAAGCGCGGGACAACCAGGGCTGCTATGGTGCCAGGGCTTGTCGCATAGGGCAAGGCCGTGAGCCAGCAGTCATCCCCAAGAGCATCAAGAGGGCCAGCGCCGCGTGCCTCACGGACCGAGGCACGCTTTTTCCTCGTCCCGGTCCATCCGCCACACCGAACCCGGATTGGGGTGGGGGGTGGGGGGGAGATGAGGGAGAGGCTGCCTACTGGAGAACCGCTGTCAACCCCGAGACGGCACGAGCACCTCCCCACCCACCCACTCCACCCCACCCCGAACAAAACGTCCTTCGGGGGAATCCAACTGCGGCTCCCAGCCCCTCCCCGGAGGAAGGCGGGGTGGACCGACGCCGTCGCGGCCCGGAGGCTCCCCCAGCGCCTTACCGAGGAGCCGGAGGAGGACCTGGAGCACGATACAGAACCGGCTCTGGCTGGAATCGTAGTAGGAGTTGAAGATGGCGTCGATGATGTAAAGGCAGGGCACCCGGAGCGCCACCTCGAGCGCCGTCCACATCTGCTGACGGGCCATCCGCACCTGCTGCTGCGGGGGCCCCACCGCCGCCGTGAGCCGCTGCCACACCGGGGCTGGGGCGGGCCGGGCAGGGCCGCGCGGGGCAGGGCCCGGGCCGGCGGCCGGGCGGGGCGGGGGCTCCGGCGGCGGCTCCGCCCCGCCGCCCTCTTCTCGTCTCTGGCGGCCCGCCCCGCCGCCCGCCCGCGTCTCCCGAGCTGGAGCAGGCGGCGGAGGCGGAGGCTGGGGCGGCGGCGGCGGCGGCTCTCCGGGAGGTCTCCGGGCGTCGGTGTTTCCGGCTGGCTATGGTCTGGCTCCTCCTCCCTCCACCGCCTCCCCCGCCCGCGGAGCCACCATCTTGACCCCGCCTGCCTCGGGCCCTGGCTGCGATGGCGAGGCCCGGAGGCTGCGCCCGCGGCCGCGCGAGAACGTGAAGCCCGCGCCGCTGCCTGCGTCACAATCCGGCGCTCCCCACACCGTCATCACGCCGGGCGCACAAAGTCTCGGCGCGTTACCATAGTTTCCGCCCGCCACCCAGGCCCGCGCCGTCTTGGCGCCACCCAGCGGCGCGCGCGGGGCCTGGCAAGCCGAGCCCGGGCCTTGGCGGCCGACCGGGCTCGGGACGCGGAGGCAACGCGGGTGGAAATTGTTAGCTGTTGGATTCGAGGCCCAGCGAGTGTCCCGAAGGGCTTCTCGCCGCCCGGGAGGAGAAGGGCTATGGAGGCCGCGCCCCTTGCACACCCGCCTCGCCCGGAGGCCGCTCGGCCCGGCCCGGCCCGTGGCAGGCGACCCTGCCAGTCCAGGTGCCGGGCCGGGGTGGCGTCACTGCCAGCCAGCGTGGGGCGGCGGCCCGACGTGGCGCCGGGCTACGTGTGGTAGGCGCTGCCCAGGTAGACGTCCCTTCCTTCTCTGTGAACGTCTCCCGGCCCGCCCCACCCCCCCCCCCGCCCCCCTCGAGCCCAGCAGGCGGAGCCGAGACCGGCACGTCCACCGGGAGGCTGTCAGCAGGCACGAACTCCAGCCGCCCGCCTTCACCTCCTCCTCAGGGCCGGTGAGTCCATTCTTCTTGCCTCTCCGTCTTCTGGTTACTATTTTACTTTTCTTCAATAGGAAGCTAAAGGCGTGACTCTCTAGGGCTCCTACTCGGAAGTGACTCCTGCAGCTGGTTTCTGTCAGTTTCCTTTACCGGTACTCCCCTCCGTGGAGAGGAAGGGGGAGCCCCAGCAAAATTATCAAACTCTTACAGACCCTTTTGGTCGAGTTGTGTAATTTCTACATTGTAAGTCGTGTAAAAACTGAGGCCCTCACTCAGTGCCCTCTCTTCAGCCGTTTGTTTACACACACACGCCAAAACTTCATTTCCCTCACCCCATCCATCTAGGACTTACTATATGCTAGGTGCTGTGTCCCGGGTTTTACCTTTTAATGGAGTGTTTGCACTGACCTATTCTGGTAGGTATTATTATACCTGTTTTACAAAGGAAACTAGAGTTTAGATAAATCGCAAGATCACAAAGGTAGTAACGAGTTGGCTTCTAATAAGACCAAAACTGCTGAGTTAAAAACTAAGATTTGAATCCAAAGTTGTAAGTTTAAAATTTGGCATGTTTGATTTTTTCTTCTTTTACTTGCAGCCAGTTCTACAACTGAATCATATCTAGTCTGCACAGTAGCTTTCAATTTCCTACTGTACTTTGGTTTATTGCAATGCCCTCATTGTGGTTCACCAGAAGCGAATCTCTGGGTAATAACTTGTATCTATGACAAAATTCCCAAAGGAAAACACACTTGGTAAAGGGTAGAATTATGAAGACTTATGCAAATTTGCCACTAATTGGGTAATTTTAGATGTAAACACGCTATTCAACTCATCTCTTATTCTGCCCTGAGTGCAATTTCAAGCTGAAAGAATGAAGCCATTATGGATAAAAGGGTTCACAAGGACTAATTTCAAACAAGAATGTGACAAGAGGACACAGGAGGTGAATACTATTATGATTGTGCAAAATGGAAAATAATGTAGTTCATGGGCTTTCCTCTTTTTAAATTTTTTAAGTTAGTTGTAAATGTTAAATAAAAAGCTTTTTAAAATGAAAAAATGCTTCAGTCTTTATCAATGTTTTATTGTTTCTAATGTTAGTTGGATGAACAGATATTATTGTGTCTGTGGGCTCACTATAATACATAATAATTAGCAAAAGATACTGAGAACACTAGTATGGCTGCTGAGCAAGGTGACGAAATTTATGAAGGCCTCCATTTAAAAGGGTTCCTAACTCAGACTGGATTCTTTCAGGGCCAAGACCTTTCAGGTAGTGATATAATCATCTTATCTTACATAGAACTTCAAGCAAGTCTCTATACTTACTGGTTTTGGTGGTATTAGGATTTGAATTGTGGGCCTTATGCTTGCTAGATAGACACTCTTATTGCTGAGCCATGACTGCAACCCTTTTTTGAATTTTTCTTTTCTTTTGTTTACACTAGTTTTCTTGTCGTCGTTGGTCAAGAACTCAGGGCCTGGGCACTGACTGCCCTGAGCTTTTGTGCTCAAGGCTAACACTCTACCACTTTGAGCCACACTTCTGGTTTTCTGGTGGTTAATTGGAGATAAGTCTCTTGGCCTTTCCTGCCTGGGCTGGCTTCAAACCACGATTGTCATTTCTCATCCTGCTGAGTAGTTAGGATTACAGACATGAGCCACTGGTGCCCAGCTTACAATGGTTATTTTTGAGATGAGGTCTCCCTTCCTGGCCAGGGCTAAGAGGTACCTATTTTAGGCCTTCTGTCATAGCTAGAATGTCAGGTAGATGTCACCACACCAGCTTCTTTTTGTTGAGATGAAGTCTTGCAAACCCAGTCCTGTCAGCCTCCTAACCAGCTAGGATGACAGGTGTCAGGTGTAATTGAACTATATGGCAAGTATTTTAAAATAATACCTTTAAGCTTATATTGATGAAGTAACAAAATGCTTAGGGATTCTTAAAAGATAAGCTTTCAAGGAAATAGCTTCAATATACTGAATCTAATCTTTGCTTGTTTCTACATTGACTCAAATGCTACACAATTATGGTATATGCTTACCTCATCTATTAAGAACTCTGTGTGCGTGTGTATGTGTATTCACACCAATGCACGAACTTTGTACACAGAATGCTTGTGTTCAAAAATAACAATCTGAGCCTGCAATCTCTGATACATGGGAGATGAAGATATGAAGATTGTGGTTTGAGAGTAGCCAGGACAAAAAAGTGAAACTTTCTCTCAAAACAGGCCCTGGGAAACAAAACAGCTACTTGGAAGGCATAGGTAGGATGAATGAGGTCTGAGCCAGCCCCTGGAAAAATCATGAGACCCTATCTGAAAAGTAATCTAAAGCAAAAGGGGCTGGGAGTGTGTGGCTCAAGTGGTAAGGTCCTGAATTCAAGCCCCAGTACCACACACACACACAATCATCTCTTCATTTATCTTTAACAATTCAAAAGGCTTTTTAGTAGCTTGCAAAGTTTTTAGATGGCAGATGTATAAAACCTAGATTGAAACCTGTGTATACTCATCAAGTCAATATGTTCAAGCAACAAAATCCGATTTTTGGCTCTATTAATACAGAAATTTGCTAAGAGGACTCCTTATAAATCACATCTTTGCATTTAAGCTTCCTTAGTGGGAAAGAAACAGGGAACAAGCACTTGGACTTACATACACACACATTGAACAAGGGGGTATGTATTTCCCTCAAGTGCAAAATGCTGGTGCAGGTGAGAGGAGTAGGGATTGATAAGCAAGGTTATACTCCAATCCCAGGAATACTGTAAAGATATCACATAGGATTGTTTTAGAGGTAATCATTAAGTAGAACTTAATGAATATTAGGATATAAATAAAAATGTTAATGTAGGCTGGTGATCAAACCTGATCTGAGTACTAAGATAATACCAGGATTTGAACTCAATCTTGTGCTTGTTAAGTAGGTATTCTGTCACTTGAGCCATACACCCTCTCCCCTAATCTTCCTTTTTCAGATAGTTGTTTTCTAGATAGGGCTTGCATTTTTCTCCAGGGACTGCCTACTTAGCACCTCATTTTTCCTACCTATACCATATGTTACCACACCCAGCTCTTACCTTGACAGTGTTCTTGTTGCTTTTGTGGAGACCCTTTTGCTATTTTGGAAGTTAATCCACTTTATTTGATATTGTGTCAGCAGATACTGGGCATATAGTATAACAGTAACCTATAGACACATATTTTGACAGTGTTTCTGATATCTGTGAAATTATGTGTGATCAAATGGAGTAATCTTGTAGGTAATTATGAAAAACATGCCACTGCCTTTGTCCAGCACGTCTTGGTCAAGTCAATTTCACCAGCTGTATCTTACACCAACTCCTTGTCTTTATGTCAAAAAGGCAATTCCTTAATCTTCAAATGTTGCTGTCTATTCATTTCCCCCATTTTGGCTCAAGTCCTCAGGTTGCCCTCCTTATCATTTTAGTTTGAATACAGCAATTTGTAAGCACACAAGTGAAAAGAAAGCATGTGGCAAAGGAAATGATTAGGGAAAACACAGGAAGGCCTCCCAGAGACATATGAATGAATAAAAAAAAGGCAGGCGGCTTTCTACAGTGGGATCACATGGGAACTAACATTTCCTAGGGAGTTTACACATTGTGCTATTTAATCCTTACAACAACCCATACATCATCTTCAACACATACATCACTGCCTCCTCAGTTCCAAACTGTCCAAGCATGACTCACTTTCTGAGCATTCAAGCTTTTGATCCAATTTCTACCTCCACTACTCATCACTAGCTACTCTCAGACCTGCTATATCATTTTTTATGGTCCCTGATATTGTTAAGTCAAGGAAGATAAAGTTTGAGGTTTATAAAAATCTAATATTTTATACTTTACTTCATACTTTAAAAATGGCAACCACAGCTGTCACACAAGTCCATGGTAAATGTTATATGTGAGACCTCCCCCACCAAGACACAATCATTCAGGAATGCTAAAGTAGAAGAATAGAGTTTATTACAATAATCATCGCCCTCCTTCTTTAACTTAGTGAATAATAATAAAGCAGCATAATGTTAGTGCCTAAATTTGGATTTCTATTGCTTGGGTGATTTCATTTTTCATATCTACCAACTTCACACTGCCATACCCTAGTCTAGACAACTGCAGAAACTTCCTCAATGGTCTCCCTGTTTCTATTTTAGCTCTTTTCCTGTTTCCATATTGTACCTAGGGTAATTTTAGAAACAATACTGTCTATAAATCAACCAGTGCCTGTGTACAACTATTATATAGCAACTACATGTGACACATGAGGTTTCAAAAAAAAAATACTCTTACCTGAAAATAAGGACATCCAAGACCAGATCAACAGTAAAACCATATGCGGGTAATGAATTCACAATTCATGATTGCACAGATGAGCTTTAATTTAATGAGCCACACTAGTTTTCTCAAATATTTCTTGGTGTTCCCAGTTTCCACTGACAAATGATGTGATCTAGAGCCTGCTAACAGACCCCCCCCACACACACCACCACCACCACCACCACCACCACCAAGAAATAAAAGGGGTGAGAACCCATCCTGAACAGAAGCACGAAGGGCCACTCACATGGATCCCCTCGAGTCATGGGGATGCACTTCCTCTAGCCAACTACAGGACAGGGGCGGCATTCCAGATCCAGCACTATATGATCCACATGGGGAGCATAGGATTTCACCGGTCGGATGTGCAGTATTTGTGTCTTCCACAGTTTACCATGCACCTGCTGAAGAAGACTGGTAATTCGAGTTTCTACAAATTCTGCCCACCTCCACCACTCTAGCTTGGCTAGTGATGTCATTTTTCTCGCAGAATTCCTGGTATCTCCGTTTTCCCATTCGTTGCTAATAATCTGCTGAGGATATGGCCTGTGTTCTTTCTCCATTTGGTTGTTTCTCTGTGGCTGAAGATTCTTCCCTGGGAAAGATTCCACGTTTTGGTGAATATGCAAAACGCCCCCAGTATCCTGTCGGAGCATTTGGCAGGCAACCTGCCAGCCTTCTTCAGAACTGGGGATCAGCCCCAGGTTCACCCTGTCTGCAATGTTTGAAAATTTTAGTTTCCTGTTATCCCCAAAGTGTATTTGACACCGATCTGCTACTCCATTGATCTCCAGGTTATTTCTCAGTGCAGCTACAGCATGGGGGTTCCACTCACAGGCATGGACGAAAGCAGCACCAGCGTGAACTAGGAAGGGCAATGTAAAATAACCGATCCCAGCATAGAGATCCACCACCACTTCCCCCGCACAGGACAGCGATGCCACCCGCAGCTTCTCAGTGATGTTTCCGCAAGAGAACATGCATTTGGTCACATCAAACTTATAACGGATACCATTATCCACGTGCTCTACCCAGCCGTGGTCGCCTAGCAACAAAGTCACTGCTGGTGTTCGCATGCCATCAGGTAATACCCGTGCTCGTTTGGCCAAACGCTGGGCACCAAGGACGGAGGCAACAATCTCCCAGAGTTCCGGTTCCAGACCTTCCCAGGGCTTGGCTCGGAAACAGTCTCCATTCAGCAACAAGAGGTCACCATGCCTTTGCCAAGATCGGGGCAAATCGGCCTCTAACTCGGCCGACCACGTCATTCCCCGGCCTTCAGCCCAGCACCTCAACTCACGACACAGTCTCTGGGCAGGCGAACACCCCCAGGCCTTCTTGGAAGGGGCAGGATGCAGGAGCTGCGTGAGCACACAAGTGCTCCCGGGGGCCACGCGAGTCCTCAGCTCCTGCAGGTGCCGCTCGGGGAGGGTGTCCCCCAGCACCGGTATAGCCACTGTGCCGCCGGGCATCGTTCCCACGCGGTGCCACCTATCCAAGAGTTCGCACTGCTCGAGATACTCCCGGTACCGCTGGGCAAACCGACGTTCAGTCACAACGGCAACGACAGCCGCGGGCCTCCCACCTTCGCTCTCCATGGTCCCGCACTCCGATTCCGTCAGGGAAGCTTTACCAGGGCTTCGTCCCTTCCCGGAGAGAGACTTGTGCGCGCCGCCATCCCGCGGCCGGAAGTGACGTCAAACAAAGGGGCCGGAATCGAGTACGTGCGAACGGTCCCAGAATGCACTGGCCGTTGCCATGGTGAAGCTATCGCCTCCATCTTGGTTATGGCCCGCCCTTCCTCAGCAGGTAATAAGGAATTCTGTAGGTAAAAGAGGTCAAATTGGTCGATGCCCTCTAGGACCTTCATCCCCCTTTCTTTATTGCCGCTCAACTTGCAATTATCAGTTGACTATGAGGAACCTTACGTTTATGCTAATTTTTAGGGTTTGATAGACTATTATCATTTTTATTACAATGCTATGTCTCTTAACTTTTATTTAAAAAAAAAAACACCTTAAGACCAGAATAAAAACTTTTCTGGGATAATTTTGAAAAAGAAATAGTCGGTGAGTTTCACGAAATGCCTGTCAAGCTCCCAATAACTCAAGTCAGAATCCCAAGGCTTCTCTCATACATCCCCCCACCATCCCCCCTGGTTCTCAGCACTTCACTGAGAACGTTGTCCCCATAGCAGTGGCCTTGACTTGCCACTTCGTTTCAGGAAACCCATTCTGTACTCAGTGATAATGCCCTAGACGAGGTCTCCAGACTTTCTCACTGCATCCGGAGAAGACTTCCTACCTTTATGTATTTAACCAATAACACATCATTCGAGCTTTATTTTATGTCATTGTGTATGAAGGAAACACCAAGATGGGGCAATAGTCTCCATTACATATTTCCCATCTAAAGTAATGAACTTTCACATTATAAAGCATATTATTTAAAATCAAATATTCCATTATTGCACACTGGCTTTGAATAATACATGTTACAATCCCTAGGGCTTGTGTCTTTGTAATATTTAAGTTTATGAAAACTTGTCTACACATAAGGTTCTCACCTAAGTATTGCTCAGTCATATTACTGTGTTTTTAACAACATAGTCCCAAGATGAGTTATATGAAATGGATGTGGGTTTATTTTTACATCTTCATTTGTAATGTTTGAAATGCAGACAGTGAAATGAATACAGAAGACTCACAGGCTGTAACTCCAGCATCTTTATTTTGCCTCTGCTCACTGGACAATCTTTTCTCCACTAATGCATCAGGTTGTCTACATCTTTTTTTCTTTTTTTCTTTTTTTTTTTTTTTTTTTGGCCAGTCCTGGGGCTTGGACTCAGGGCCTGAGCACTGTCCCTGGCTTCTTTTTGCTCAAGGCTAGCACTCTGCCACTTGAGCCACAGCGCCTCTTCTGGCCGTTTTCTAGATATGTGGTGCTGGAGAATCGAACCCAGGGCCTCATGTATATGAGGCAAACTCTCTTGCCACTAAGCCATATTCCCAGCCCTACATCTTTTTTTCTTTAACCATTGGTTATTTAGAAATAGACTGCTGTACTTTCCATATACCTGGAATTTTCATACATATTCTATTTCTAATTTCAGACCATGTGATCACAGAACACAGATTGTATGGTTTAAACCCTTTTAAAGCTATTGAGGCCTGTCTTATGGTCTAACATATCCTAGAGCTTGTGTGCAACTATGTGTAATCCTCATTGTTGACTGGAGTTTTCTATAAGCATATAATAGATTCTCTTTCAGCTCACAGGTAAGACAATTCTGGGGGCTGTAGTTCAGTGTTAGAGTCCTTTGCCCAGCATGCACAAAACTCTGGGCTCAACCCATAGCGCCCTTTCCCCTTAAATACTAAAATATTCTTTTTTAATAATAAAAAAATTCTATATCCACTAACTTACAGTCTAACAAAATGAATACCAGGAAACGAACTTGAGGTGTCATAAGGGTGAGGTCAAAGGGAGCAGAGCAGACAAATGGAGAGATAAAGAATAGGAAAATACACTCTTAATAAATGTATATACGTGAAAATGGAACTAGGGAAATGGATGCGATTGGAGAGATGGGAGAGAATGGTATAATGGGTGATATTGAACAAGATGAATTGTACTTATAAACTGACATGCTGAATTGAAACCCTTTTGTATAACTACTTAAAGTTATTAAAAATCTTCTATAGTCACTATAATCTACAACTATAGACCCCATTCAGCACCAGTCTGAGCACCAAACCTTTTATCCCCCATACTCAACACATCCCCCTACCTCTGTCCTTGTGCCTTAGTTTTCTGACTATTCTTACTGTCTTCTCATATATTCCAGCAGATCAGGCAATCAGCATCTCCTTAGGAAGGCATCCTCCATTTCTGTCCATCTCTCAACAAGTCAAATTCCTGTCTGTTTCAACCATTTTTCCTTTATAAAATGTTGGAGTCATGTTTTTTAAATTTTCTTATTTGTATAAGTTCCAGAGGACCTGGAGATAGATTTTATCTCTTGTTATTATGTGTTCTTATTGTATTCATGAGGACGGGGCACCCCTAGCAGGTTTTCCTAAGGTATTTGTAGCAATAATGAATGAATGAACAGATCAATAAAATATGGAAGGAAAGAAGATGGGAAAGTCAGTTCATGGCCAGGGTGATTTAGTTCCAAAATAATGCCACTAGATGGCAGCAATAACCAATACAAAGGAATCTGAGGACTACATTAAGTTGCAGATGGGCTTGGTTGTCCAAGATTCCCAAGGGTCCTGTCCTTCCCCATAGGCCTTTCTTTATTTGTCTCTGCTACCCCTTCTTTACTGACATGAACAATTTAGGTAAGTGTTTGGGGGAAGATCTGAGCTTCTGCTGCTCACCCCCTCAGCTTGAGGGTGTGCTGTGTGTTCAGTTGCATGTGGGGGGCAGGCAGGTAGAATTTCCTGCTCTTGGCCATAAATAGCCCCAGTGGCTTACCTACCACATTTGCAGCAAGTACTGGATGGTTTCCTTTCTGTAATACAACTTAATTCCTGACTCCAAAGTTCCATTCCTTGGAGCTGACATTTTGTCATCATAATAGCAACAAAATCAGGGAGGGAAGGTCCCGATGAGCAATTACCACCATCACCTGCATCTGGGTGGCCTCCTCAGGGTCTCCCATTCTGTTAAACCACCAAAAAACCACTCAGACATCCAGGCACATAGAGCAAAGAACAGTTTATTGTCAGCAAAGGGACTGAAAAGACCCCTTCTCTCAAGAGAGAAGAAGTACAGGCTATTGTCTGAGGTGACCTCTATAACTCACAAGGCTAGGGGGTAGAGACCTTGGTGTGGACCTGTGGACCAGGGGCTTTATTATGGCAGGCTAGGATTTACGGCTGATGCCTAAGTGGCAGATAAGGGGTCTTGCAGCTGCCCAGGCTTGAAGATCACTTTAAGGGGAACTTGTTGCCTTATGTGGTTGTAACTGCACCAAAGGAGTACCATCTCAAGGTAAAGGACTGGGGGGAGTGGGGGGAGGAAAGGAGGTATGTTATTTACTGCCTTTACCAAATAGGCCTAGTGTGGCCTGATAGAAGAGCATGCTAAGCTATGGGAAGGGAGTTTATTGGACTAACATCTTCATTTTCACTGTATTTGCATCTTCACAGACAGGGCCTGCTGTGGGCCCTGCTGTCTTCTTCACTCAGGACCTAATGACCTTTCTCTGATTTCTTTTCCCAAAGCTCAAAGCCCTATTCCCAGGAAATTTTTCCTTTCTTTATTTTGTCCCACAGCTTTTGCCAAGCCTTTTAGTTTGTATCTGTGATTGCTTCCCTGATTGATTTTTAGGATTAGACTTTTGAAGAACAAATTTGGGAAGGTGGGCAGTCTACTTCTCCCTATCTCTCCTGGAGTGATAAAAGATTATATGAAAGACATACATGAAAGATATAGTGAAATATTTTAAATGTGATTGGGGACAAAGGGATAAAATAACAGGAAAATAGACCCATATAAATGTATACTTTAGCATGCAATCCAAAGAATGCATTTATCCTAAGTGCTTTTGTTAAGCCCTGCTCTATGAAAATCTTACATGTGTCACTCTTCAAGATATCCCTGTGAGTTTTACTCTTGATCTATTGATGGTGAGTCTGAAGCCTGGAGAGACTCGGTAATGTGTAAAATCACCCAGCTGGATGTGGATCTGAACCTAGCCTAGACAATCCTCTCATGGAGGTGATTGTACATTGTGTTTCAGGGCAGGCTATGGGTCCTTTTGTTGTGGGATCTAAGGCAAGTCTAGTGTCAGAGAAAGCTAGAACTGGGATTATGGATGTACCACCTCTGTCAATTAATAATTGTGTCACTCTGGGCACATCACTTAAATTATCTAAACCTTAATTTCTATATTAGTAAAGAAACAACATATAGCCCCAGCTCCCTCAGGAGAAAATCAATAATTGCAGAATTTAATAGCTTCAAGTGCTATTCCTACTCCAGAGGGTCTAACTTCAAAGCCTTTTAAAATTCTAATCGCCGAAGCAGTTCATTTCAAAGAGATATTCCCCAAACACAAACACACACCCTCCACCGTAGAATAGACTGGGAGGACATGTTTAAACATCAGTATCCCAATATCAAGATTAAGCTAACCTAGTATCTAAATCACTTAGGTTAGAATTGAACATCTATAACAAGCTACATTTTATGCCACTAGAAAGTGTTTTGGCAGCTAAAGGGCTTTGGGAAGGTTGGATTTTGATAAGGGGAGAGGAAAATAAAAAAAAAAAACAACAACACTAGTATTCTATGGAGCCCAGATACTGGTTTTGAGGTGGGGCCTTGAAGAGACTATATATATATTTTTTATTATTATTATTTATTTATTTATTTTTGCCAGTCCTGGGCCTTGTACTCAGGGCCTGAGCACTGTCCCTGGCTTCTTTTTGCTCAAGGCTAGGACTGTGCCACTTGAGCCACAGCGCCACATCTGGCCATTTTGTATATATGTGGTGCTGGGGAATCGAACCTAGGGCTTCTTGCATACGAAGCAGGCACTCTTGCCACTAGGCCGTATCCCCAGCCCAAAGAGACTATATTTTGACTAGAGAAAGTCTACTTTTAATTTGCTCTGATTTGGATATGGCTTGTCCTGCAAAGTTTCATGTGTCAAAGACTCTCCTTAAAGTGCAGATGGGATCTTTAAGAGGTAGGACTGGGAGAGAGGCCTTCAGAACAGTTGAAGGTTAAGGCATGCCCTTGGAAGGGCTATGGGGCCCTGGCCCCTGTCTAACTTCCTGTCTAGTGGAATACTCTTTCCCACACATCTTCCACCTCTCTGCTATGAGGTGAAGCAGCCAAAAGGGATCCTCACCCAACAGTTCCATGTTGTTTGGACTTCTATACTCCAAAAGTATGAGCTACTGAACATCTTTTAAAAATAATTAGTATAAAGTATTTCATTATAATAGTACAAAATGTTTTAACACAAAAGCCATATTAGTCACTTAAAGAAAACAAATGTGCCAAATCCTAAGAGAAAAATCTTTTCAAATTGTCCATCCAAAAAAAGTTCTATCTGAGAATATGTCAACAAGACAAAGAGGCAGGGCTGGGAATATGACCTAGTGGCACGAATGCTTGCCTCATATACATGAAGCCCTGGGTTCAATTCCCCAGCACCACATATATAGAAAACGGCCAGAAGTGGCGCTGTGGCTCAAGTGGCAGAGTGCTAGCCTTGAGCAAAAAGAAACCAGAGACAGTGCTCAGGCCCTAAGTCCAAGCCCAGGACTGGCAAAAAAAAAAAAAAAAGACAAAGAGGCAATAGCACATCTTAAGACATAAATGAATTGGTGATTAGGCAAATAGTGCTTACCCCTGCAAAGTTCCCATTGTCTTAGATGTGGCTCTGGGCAGAAATCTATTGCATATGTGGTGTATATTGGAGTAGCATAGCCCCCAACCATGTGAGAGGAAATCCAACATCTTAACCTGAAAGCACAGAGACTTGTAATACTTTCTAGCAACTCTGTTGAGGACAGCCAAACAGTAAGGGGAGGAAGCAGTGCAAGGCTAGCTGAGTGGTCCTGCTCTCCAATCTTTTATGAGAACAATTCTTAGAGGAGAGGAAGAGGGCCAGAAACTCCCTAAATTGACCTCAAATTGCAAGGATGCTATCCTTCTGGAGCACAGAATCTAGCTGTTTTGATGGATTCTTTTCTTGGGCAACCTGAGGAAATGAGTGACGAGGTGGCTAGGTGAATGGCTGACTCAGGACAAGGTGACTGTCCATGGAGGGACTCTTATTTGGTGAAGTCTTAATACAAAGTCTTCCTATCTCTTCTGCTGTTAAAGGATAACTAAAGGACCACCAGGGAAAGGTCAATCGATTGCTATTTAACTATCAAAAAATTCTAGCTAAGAGTACCCACCTAAGAATACTGCACTCTATTATTGCAGGAGAATACATTAACACAACTGAAACCCTATGTTTCAGCAATAGCTTAAGTTATTAATGAAACAACTAACATTCAGCTAGGAGCTACAAATGTAAACAGTTTATTTTAATTAGCACCTCCCAGGTCCCTAGCTACTTTGCATATGCAAAGTGATAGTCTCTCACCCTTAATACTTATGCAAATATAAAGCCCCAGAGGCTTGCTAATAACCTACTCTTTCCAAGCTTTACCTTAGAGGTAGGAGCCACTGGTGCAGGATGCTCCCAGGGGAATTTCTAACCAACTGGATGACGCCCTTCATAAGGAGCAGCACAAAGCCCACCAGTTTCCTGGGTTTCACCATGTTTCCCTTGTGGAAAACTGGATATCTTCCCAGTTTTGTTTTATCTATCTATCTATCTATCTATCTATCTATCTATCTATCTATCTATCTATCTATTTTATTTACTTATTTGCTGGTCCCAGGCCTTGAACTCTGAGCCTAGGCTCTATCTTTAAGCTCCTTTTGCTAAAGACTAGCACCCTACCACTTGAGCCACAGCACCACTTTCAGCTTTTTCTGTGATTAGTTGGATATAAAAGTCTCAAAAACTTTCTTGCCCAGGATGGCTTTGAACTGCGAACCTCAGATGTCAGCCTCCCGAGTAGCTAAGATGACAGGATAAGCCACTGGCACCAGCTCCCACCATTTCATTTTATTTTATTGGGGTTTTTTTTTTTTTTTTACATTTCTAGGATTCTATAGCCATAATCAATATTGGTTAGGTAACCACATCCTCACATTTTAGCTCCCTAAGTAATTCATTTATTGTGCATGCCTCTCTACAACTTGTGTAGTTTTATATAGCTTTTGAGATCATCTTGGTAAATAAAATTCTGTTAAAATTGTTAAATATCACATATATACATATATGTAGGTACGTGTGTATACACACATATTATATGTGTATATATATATATATATATATATACACACATATATATTCTTGAGGTATTCTGAAAAATGTCCTGTGAACTGATAGTGAGGTGCCAGACTTTGAAGTCAGGCCCCACCACGTGAACCCCATTTTAGAATCGAACCCCGAGCCAATCAGATTTGTACCTGTGTTCTAATCTTGCTTGCACAGCTGATGGTTGTAACCTTGTTCTTTGCCTTTATAAGCCCCGTGTAATCACAGCTCGGGGCTCCCTCCTAACCTCCGCTGTGTCGGTGGGTAGGACGAGGCCCGAGTTGGCAGCTCGTTAAATAAAGCCTTGCCTTGCTTTTGCATTTCGGAGTGTCTGAATCTCGGTGGTCTTCTTGGGGGTGGTCTTGCGACCTGGCACAACAATAGAGAAGGCTGAATAGTGTTCCTTGTCTTTGGGTCCATTAAGAACTGGACCTCCCTTGGAAAGAGGGTCTTTGCAGATGTAACGTGCTAAGATGAGTGAGGTATGAGTGGATTAAGAATGACACTAAATCCGGTAACTTGGGCCCATGTGATAAAAGGGCACACAAAGATGCACCCCGACGTGGGAGTCAGATGTGGAAGTGATGGAGCTACAAGCCAAGGACCCTTCCCCTCCAAGGAACCCAAAGGGCTGCCAGAGCCACCAGAGTAGAAAGTAGTCAGGAATAGTTTTCCATAGCATTTTCAGAGGGAACATGGCCCTGCTGATGTCTTTCTGAGGTCTTGTTGACTTGTGGCTTCCAGCCTTTCAACACTATGAGAAAATATTGTTTTCAGCCATCTAGTCTGTGACAAGTTGCTGCTGTGTTAGGAAAAGTATGTGTAGTACTCTATAGGGTGTTTTCAACCTTAGGCCTTCATTTAGCATTCAATCACCTCTTTTGTGCCTATGGATTGAGGGTGGCACTGACCTAAGCATGAAGTGCCATTTCCAAGTCTTTAGATTCCAGCACGTTAGTTAGACCAGGCTTTGTGGATGTGTAGCCTCGGAGCTTCACAGCGACTGGGGCTTACAGTGGTCTCATGCTTGGTTTAAGGTCCTGCTGTTGCTATTTTGAAAGTCTTTCATGATCTTTAAACAAATGACTCCTCATTTTTATTTTGCACTGGGTCTCTTTAATTATGTAGCTGGTGCTAACTAGAATAATTACCCAATCAGCAATGATGATATAAAGGAGGTTGAGAGAAGAACCCATAATCCAAGAGGATGCTTCATTAAGGGGGCGACATAGGTAAAATGGGATGAATTCCTTAAAGCGGGAGTTGGTCATAGACAAGGTTCATTTGCTAAACCATCTTTTAGGCCTAGGGAACAACATACATAAGCCTTTAGGTGGCAGAAGAGAGTACAGATGGGCCAGCACTTGTGTGTTTTGGTAGAGCTAGAACCTAAAGTACCACTAGGGGGTGCTCAGTGAGAGTTGAGAGATAGATGTGGGTCAGGTCTAGAACGTTTTCTGAACAATGCAGGAGGCTTTTGACTTAGTCTAGAAGGTGGCAGGAAACAGAAGAGGCACTGCTAAACACATGACCACCTCAGATCCCCCAGCTCTGTTCCTTTGGGATTCCCACGAGGTTGCCTTGTGCTCAAAGATCCAGGCCCCATTGTGCCACCATATGAATAGCAGGAGAGAATGCGATGGGAATAAGTGTAAAATGATCCTCCCTTCTACTGCACATTGTAATTTTTACAACAAATAACAATATACATACAATAATAATGCATATAATAACCATATTATGTGTGTGTGTGTGTGTGTGTGTGTGTAATGTGTCAGGCTGTATCAGCCTGAAATAGCAGTCTAGAAAGGCTTTTTGGTGAAGTGCCCCAAGCTTGTTCTCTCACGTGAATCCAGAGCCATCTCCTTTAAAATAAGGTCCAGACAACACAGGAGATTCTCAGAAACATTAAGCCTTGTGGCAAGCTGACTAATGGTTGCTCAAAGATATCGGGTTCCCTAATTCCCAGCACCTGCAAATATATTGCCTTATATAGTTAATAAATAAATAAATGGGGGGGGGGATTTGTAGATGTGATGATATTTTTATTTTTGTTTTTGTTTTTGTTTTTTTTTTTTTGGCCAGTCCTGGGCCTTGGACTCAGGGCCTGAGCACTGTCCCTGGCTTCCTTTTGCTCAAGGCTAGCACTCTGCCACTTGAGCCACAGCGCCGCTTCTGGCCGTTTTCTGTATATGTGGTGCTGGGGAATCGAACCTAGGGCCTCGTGTATCCAAGGCAGGCACTCTTGCCACTAGGCTATATCCCCAGCCCTTGTTTTTGTTTTTTGACAGTCATGGGGCTTGAACTCAGAGCCTGGGGTACTGTTCCTGAGCTTTTGTATTCAAGGCTAGCACTCTATCTCTTTGAGCCACAGTGCCACTTCTGGTTTTCTGGTGGTTAATCGGAGATAAGAGTCTCATGGATTTGCCTGCCTGGTCTGAACTGTGATCCTTAGATCTCAGCCTCCTGAGTAGCTAGGATTATAGGTGTGGGCCATTGGTGCCCAGCAAGATTAAGTAGTTTGAGGTGAGGCAGTTATGCGAGGTTATCTGGTAGAGGCTTTATCACAGGGCTTTTATGACAGAAGGGCAGGAGTATCAAAGGGACAAGTAGGAGAGCTGATGATGGAAGGAGGAGGTTGGAAGGAGTGAGGAAGGGGTCACCAACTAAAGAATGTAGGTGGATTCTAGAAGCTGGGAGAGAAGTCTCCTGGGGAAGTCGGCCCTACAATCACCATAATTTCAGACTTCTAACCAGTACTATCACAGACCAACCTTTGTATCATTTTATGCCACTAAATTTGTGGTGATTTGTTACAACAATAATAGCAAACTAAAACAGGTGTGTGTGTGTGTGTGTGTGTGTGTGCATGCATGTGTGCACACACACACATACACCAATACTGGGGCAGAGTCTAGAGCTATCATTAGGCTTTCTTGATCACAGCTAGTGGTCTACTACTTGAGCAATACCTTCAGTTTGTCATTTTGCTGGTTAATTGGAGATAGAGTCTCAAAGACTTTTCTTCCTAGGCTGGCTTTGAATTGTGATCCTCCAGGGGGCTGGGAATATGGCCTAGTGGTAAAGTGCTCGTCTTGTATACATGGAGCCCTGGGTTTGATTCCTCAGCACCACATATATAGAAAAAGCCAGAAGTGGCGCTGTGGCTCAAGTCACCAAGTGCTAGCCTTGAGCAAAAAGAAGCCAGGGACAGTGCTCAGGCCCTGAGTCCAAGGTCCAGGACTGAAAAAAAAAAGAAAAGAATTGTGATCCTCCAGGTCTTAGCCTACTAAGAAGCTAGGATTACAGGTGTGAACCACAGCACCTGGCCTAGTCTAAATGTTTTGAGGAACCTCTAGACTGATTTCCATAGTGGCTAGGCTAATTTGCATTCTCACTAACAGTGTTTCCCTTGCATCCTCCCCAACATTTTTATTATAATATCCATTCTGACTGGGGTGAAATGGAAACATAACATAGTTTTAATTTGCATTTCCCTGATGGCTAAAAAATATTTACATCTTTTAAATCTCAATAGATGTATGTACATTCAAATTATTTTAGACCTTTGGGATAAAAATAGGAGTAACAGAAGTTGAGATATAACTTAATGACTTCATACAATTATTGTTAGAGGGCTGGGAATAAGGCCTAGTGGCAAGAGTGGTTACCTCCTATACAATTATTGTTAGATACTTATGTAACTTATAATAAGTAGAATTCTAGGTATGACTACATACAATATGCACAAAAGAAAGAGAAAACCACCAAATACAGGGAGATATTTGCAGCTGCTTATTATATAATAATATTCTCTTTCTTACTGACATAAAGTCATACAACAGAGTCTGAATTTATGATTAGGGATTATTACTGTTCATAAACTATTGTTGTTAGCTATAGTTGTCATTAGCTGTCATCTTTATTAAAAACACATAGTAAGCCAGGTGCTGCTGGCTCACACCTATAATCCTAGCTACTCAGGAAGCTGAGATCTCAGGATCGTGGTTCAAAGACAGCCCAAGCAGGGAAGTCCTTGAGACTCTTGGCTCCAATTAAACTCCAAAAAAAAAAAAAAAAGCCAGAAGTAGAGCTGTGGCTCAAATGGTACAGTACTAGCCTAGAGTAGAAAACCTCAGGGACAGTGCCCGGGCCCCAAGTTCAAGCCCAGAACTGGCATAAACAAAATAATTAATTGAAAGCACATAGTGAATTCCTTTACTAATTCTGTTTGTATATGAATCTATTTTTTTTTTTTTTGGCCAGTCCTGGGGGCTTGGACTCAAGGCCTGAGCACTGTCCCTGGCTTCTTTTTGCTCAAGGCTAGCACTCTTGAGCCACACACAGCGCCACTTCTGGCCATTTTCTGTATATGTGGTGCTGGGGAATCGAACCCAGGGCCTCATGTATATGAGGCAGGCACTCTTGCCGCTAGGCCATATCCCCAGCCCCCAGAATCTATTTTTTTTTTAAATCTGGCCTTCCAAGCCAGGTGCTGGTGGCTCACACCTATAATCCTAGATATCATAAGGCTGAGATCTGAGGATTGTTGCTGAAAGCCAGACCTAGCAGGAAAGCCCATACTACTATTCTTTTTTTTTTTTTTTTGCTCAATGCTAGCACTCTGCCACTTGAGCCATAGCGCCACTTCTGGCCGTTTTCTATGTATGTGATGCCGAGGAATCCAACCCAGGGCTTCATGTATATGAGGCAAGCACTCTTGCCACTAGGCCATATTCCCAGCCTCACCCATACTGCTCTTTATCTCCAATTAAAACTGAAGACTCAGGGCTGGGAATATGACCTAGTGTCAAGAGTGCTTGCCTTGTATACATGAAGCCCTGGGTTCAATTCCCCAGCACCACATATATAGAAAACGGCCAGAGGTGGCGCTGTGGCTAAAGTGGTGGAGTGCTAGCCTTGAGCAAAAAGAAGCCAGGGACAGTGCTCAGGCCCTGAGTTCATGGCCCAGGACTGGCCAAAAAAAAAAAAAAAAAAAGATAAAACTGAAGACTCTTTATCTCCAAGGAAACTGGAAGTGGAACTGTGGTTCAAGTGGTAGAGTGCTAGCCTGGAGCACAAAAGTTCAGGCAGAGTACAGTACCCAGGACCTGTGTTTAAGACCCAGAATAAGCAACAACAACAACAACAACAAAAATGTAGCCTTCAGAAATAAACAAATGAAAAAGAAGTGAGTCGATGGCTTCTCTTACGTTATTTTTGACATTGATTCTTGGATTCAAAGCGAAGCTTCCAAAGACCATAATGACCAAGGAAAAGGAAAATCAGAAAAATATGCAGAGCCACCTGGGAAGTCAATTTTAGGTTTGCATGCCAGTTTCAGGGAAAGCTGTTAAAACCATAGGTTCTCATACTGACTGCTTTAAAAAAAAAATGACCATAAGCACCCAAAGTACTTAGAATATACTTTCTAACATGGTCCTTTACTTATAGAGTAAACCAAAAGGTCCTTCAGCATTGTGTTTGAGGCTATTTTTGCTCTGAGCCTTATCTCTGTCTCTTAGCCAACATCTGGCTCCTACCCAGAGGAGCTTCAGCTATGGGAAGAGATCTCTGCACTGTGTGTTGACCTTTCCAGCTTCCATGTCATACACCTGCTGCTTCCTCTGTCCAGGCAGTGCATACCACCCTGTAAAATCTACCCACAATGCCAGTCTCCTCCTAGATGCCATCATCCCTAGCTATCTCCTCTTCTCACTGGCCAGCCCCAGCTCCAGTGAGAGTGTGTGCCTTCACGGTCCGGGATCAGCTGACCTAGACTTCATATAACCCTTACCCCACTGTCAATATTTGTTTATGGGTCTGGGCTCTGGCCAGATGGGAAGAGCTTCAAGGCTGTGACTTCATGGGGCTTCATTCATTCCTTTTGAAACCCTTGCCCCTGGAAGTTTCTGTGTGGTGGGAATCTATTATTTTGCTATTTCTTCTTGGCTTCCTTTTGCTCTGAAAGTATGAAAAGTACAAACTGTATTTAAATATCCATAACCCTAGAGACTGTGGACAACCATTATTATACTGTATGGATGATTTATGAACTATCTAATGTTAATATCTATCTACATCTGAGATTTATGAACACACGTGTGTGAATCTTGTATAAGGCAGAACTGCAGTATAATTATTTTATATTTGTTATATTTTACTGAGGTATAAAATTTGCATGCTATGTCTCAATCAGTTCCAATTTAAATACATCAAGAGAACTTGCTATTTTTAAAGAAAATCAACACCATATGTGTATTTCTGTATAACGACATGTTGTTTGTTATATGTTGGACTTGTTTTAACACAGAGTATGTTATAGTTAAAAATAGAACTGGAGCTGATATCTATCATTAACTAATCTGAGGTAGGAACAAATTATAATACTTTTTTTTGCACTGATATTAAAAGTAAAATAGTGCTTGTTTCAACCAAGGTGGCATCTGTTTATTGTTTTCTGTGTCACTTCTTGAAAGAAAACTCCTTGAAGTGCCCTCCTGTGGAATGAATAGGTCCTATGTTTTTGGCATAGGTCACAAAGTAAATATTCCCCAGAGCAATGCCTCTCAGGAAGAAAGCACTCCCATTTCAGCTACTTGATAGGATTCGTAATACTGCTGAACCAGGATGGAAGTGACTTCGTTTGCTGAATCCACTCCCCATTTCACCATCAGCTCCTTGTCTCTGTGAGGCCTCATCATCTCAAAATGAGGGGTTGTGCTGGTGGATCAGAGCACAAAGCCTGTGCAGTCTCTTGTAAGCTTTTATATGCCACTGGCAACTTATTACTTGATTTCCTTTCAGCTCTTCATAACACTCTACAGTCCCTACTTATATCACCAAAGCAGAGTTTCTCTCTAGGATGATTCTTAAGACTACTTGCAAGGAAAAATCATTTGACGCTGTTAAAGATCAAGTACCAGACCCTGATTCCAACCCACCAAATCAGAAACCTGGCTTTTATTCTTTTTTCCTCATGGTGAGAGGCTGTTCAACTAGGATGGTAGGGCGGTCATGATGCCACAGAGACCAGAGAGCCTTCTTGCTTTCTTATATATCCACATCCTCATGCTCTCAAATGGGGTGCTGTATCTCAGAGAATTAAGTCATATTCCAGGCAGGAAGAAAGGAAGCAAGTTAAAAGACCCATGGCACTGAGCAGCTACCTTTAATATACTTCCTTGGAAATTCCACCAAGTGAACTATCCTTGTAATTGGCAAGTTACTAGCTTCCAATAGCAGCAAGGGAGGTGGCAGAAGTATGTGTTTAGCTGGTCACATTGACATCCATGCTCATCAGAAGAATATCAACAAGGAAGCAGGAAAAACAATTTGAGGAAATCATTAGTAATGTCTGCCACACACATACCACTTCTCTAGAAAACTGTTGAGTAGTTTCTTATAGCTAGCTTTTATCCCTTTCTGAAATGAGTATGCCATCTGGTAATTCAATTTTGCTTTTTAAATATATAGTATGTATACAAACATACAGAATACTTTTTTTTTTTTTTTTGTCTGTTGAGGGCTTGAACTCGGATTGGGCGCTGTCACTGAGCTCTTCAGCTCAAGGCTAGCACTCTACCACTGAGCCACATCACCACTTCCAGTTTTCTGGTGATTAATTGAAGATAAGTCTCACTGACTTTCCTGCCTGGGCTGGCTTTGAACCATGATCCTCAGATCTCGGCCTCCTGAGTAGCTAGGATTACAGGTGTGAGCCACCAGCACCTGGCACAGTATGCTATTTATATCATGATGCTGTTAATTACCTTTTGGATGCTTAAATATTTTTGGCTTGCATTTTAATGTGGCTTTGTTATGTTTGAAAGGCATAGTATTTTAGAATAACTAAGTCTCCAAATTTATAATAGCTATTACTAGATAGACTTGATTAGTGCATGCTGTATGCATATATTGAAATATCACATTGAACTGAAATAATATGTATAATTAGTACTGTAGTTTGAACTCAGGGCCTTGTGCTTACTAGGCAGGCATGCTATATCTAAGCAATGTACCCATCCCTTAAAACTATATATCTCCTAGTGGAAAATAGGTATTTGTATATGAAAATTTTTTAGAAAAAAAATGCATTAACCATAAAATTAAAAATCTTGATAAAACAAACTTCATAAAAAATTTACTAATGAAAAGATGAACTAACAAAGCACAGATTTCAAGAAAGTATTTGTATGTATATATAAAGTTATCTGACAAATAACCAGAAAAAAGTCATTTAATATTTTTCCATAAATGGAGAGTGTATACATTAAAATATGCTCAATGTAGTTTTTTGTAATACACATGCAAAATGAAATCATGAGACAGACACTACACACTAGAAAGGTTAAAATTAAAATACACAGACAACTCCAAATGTTAGTAAAGATATAGAGCAATAGAAACACACATTATTATGCAAATATTTAATGGTACAGCTCCTCTAGAACACTGTTGAGCAGTTTCTTATAGCTAGCTAGCTAGATACTTACCATATGATCCCAGAGAATACTTTTATGTTTGCGCAAGAGAAATGCAAACATCTGTTCCCAAAAGCCTAGCACCAGAATATGTATTGTTGTTTTATTTGTAACTGATGACCTATGGAAGCAGCCCAAATATCCATCAACGAGAGAATAGGTAAACAAATAAGCTCATTCATATAGTATTCTTTTTTTTTTTTTTTGCCAGTCCTGGGCCTTGGACTCAGGGCCTGAGCACTGTCCCTAGCTTCTCTTTGCTCAAGGCTAGCACTCTGCCACTTGAGCCACAGCGCCACTTCTGGCCATTTTCTATATATGTGGTGCTGGGGAATCAAACCCAGAGCTTCATGTATACGAGTCAAGCACTCTTGCCACTAGGCCATATTCCCAGCCCCATATAGTGTTCTAGTCAACAATAAAAGGAGCCAGTCACTGATGCACACAACAACATATATATAAGAATGTTACAATGAGGGAACAAGACAAGAAAATCATATGTAATATATATTTATATATTATACTCAAGATTATAGTTATATGAAATACTAGGACAGAGAAAAATGTATAACAATAGAAATCAGAACACTAATTACCATGTGTAACAGATATATTCTCTATTTGATAGTGGTATGGGTAACTCAGATGACATGCCTTCATGAAATCTCATTGAATTTAATGCTGAAATACAGGGAAGTTCTCTGTACATATATCATATCTACAAATGTACCCTGAGTCCTGGCAATCCTTCCTTTAAAACAATAGAACATTCCCATGGCTAACACATGATTTTCCGCCAACCCTGTCTGTTGAGGTTTGTTGCAGGGAAAGTTAGTCCCTGTGACCATTGCAAAGGACAAGCATGCAGTCATTCCAAACATCATAGAGGAAGGGTTGAAAATGGTTAGAGTAGACAGATTTCCCATCAAATGACAGTGGTTGGAAGCTACATCATGATGCTAGTATTTTAGGCAAAAGGTATTGTGAGGGTCTTGATGAAAACTTGAATCAATTAGTGAACAGATGGCAATTGGCAAGATTTTCTTTAGTGAATCATTGCTTTCCTGCTTACACTCACAGCATATACAATTGTTCTGTGCATCCAAGAACACAGTCATTCTATCAGTGCTTATCTCTGTAGGGGAGATGTGTCTTGAAATATTAATGAGTATTTGGCAGATGCCCATCCCCAATCAGAAGCAGGTGGCTGCTATCAAAGTCTGGGCCACGTTGCTGCATGCCCAGGTTATCTTCAGTGTGTACTTTAAATTCTCAAATACCAACTTTTCCATTCTGATGCTGGGTACTTGTTAAACTATCAGATGTTGACTGACTATAGAATGGAATTAGTAATCATGGTACAAACCCATGATTACCTTACCTCCATTGGGCCAATGACCTTTTCCATGATGCCTTTCTATTCAGGCAGCATATCTTGAGTTTTCAAGGCCCAAACACCCTCATGCTTCACTTCTTACTACTCTCCAATGTTGAAGCTTGGAGCAGAGGAAGAATCTTAAATCTGGGAGTCAAGATTGCTGAGAGTAATCCTGGGAACATCATTTCATATGTGGACATGATTTTGTGCAAATCATTTTTTCCTGTGATACAGAGTTTAGACTCAAAGCACTCTTAATTCCCTAAACTTTAACCTAACATCACCACTGCTCCCAATAGTTGTCTACACACTCACTGGATTGCATCTTTGCTTTGTAATAAAAAGATTGCCCACTCTTTCTGGATTCTTTCCTAGTTATTCTAATCCTTTCTGTCGATATCAGTGGAAAATACTACATATTGATCACTAATTCTATTTTTATCCTTAGATAAAAATGGGGCTTAAATTCCACTCCCCCCTCTTTTCCCGGGGAGATGCCAAGCCCCAAATTATGAAAGACATTCGGCTCTGCTTCTCGCGCCAGCAGGAGAGGCGGAGGGTGTCTTTATTGGGCTAAGCTGAGCTGAGGTAGGATGCTGAGACCTCCCCCACCCTCTCCTTCACGTATCAAGAGCAGATGCAGACGCCAAGATCTCGAAGATCTTGGGGAGCTGGTCCGATGGACTGCCAGTCTCAAAGGGTTTTATTCAAGGGAGGAGTTTATATAACAGTAATGGCGGGCAGGAAGAGGAGGGACTAACTGGTATTAACGATTGGCTAATGGTCTGTCCATCAGGTGATGTCACGAAACTTCCTCTATGGGCGAAGACCACAGCCCCCCAAGGACCGGGTCTCCACCATTACACGAGAGGCAGAGCCAAGAGGAGGGGGCTGCTTTACTTCTCTTCCAGTTGAGGCCGGAAGGTGGGAGGGGCTACCTTCCACACTGCCCCAGGGCTGGGGGAAGGGCAGCATTTCGGGAGCTCTCCTCACCCTTCCCCCTTCAAGGCCAAACTGAATCCCCAACAGTGTACCATTAACATAATATATAAACAAAAATCTTCTTGGGGGCATTTACTATGTACACATGAGGAAATGTGGGATGTTGACAAGATTCAAAAACTGTGTTAAATTTAGTCAATTTATATTTTTCACTCTTAACCTAGCTTTGATAATGCAGTACCCTCCCCCAACAAAAGTGTGAGTTCATGAGAAAGTGAGTGACTGAACCTCTGCTCAGAATATCTTGTATACCTTTGATAAAAATTGTAGGGCTGGGATGTAGCTCAGTGGCAAAGCGCTTGCCTAGCAAGTGCAATGTCCTGGGTTTGATCCCTAGTACCAAAAAACAAAAGACAAAAAAAATTGTAGACTTAAATTTTGTTCTTTTTTAGGGTTCTCCCATTCCTTTTGTATGGGAAAATGACAATGTTCCCTAGTGAATACCAGGCAATTGGGTTACAATTTAATTGAATTCTGAAGTTGTATAGGTGGAGTTAAGCTCATATCCCAGTAAACTATTCCCTACTTCACATGGTAATTGCTAGTCAAGGTGTCTAGTATTTCTGACTAAATGGCTGTCAATTAGGGCCCCTGGAACCCTTTCTTAAGTTCAATAGTTTATTATAATTCAGGAAAACATTTTTCTTGCATTTATCCTTTTAATGTAAAACACATGAACAGAATACAGGTGAGTGACAAGATGAAGAAGTTCATAGGGCAAAGTACGTGGGAAGGGATATAAACCTTTCATGACCTTTAAGGTGTGTCATTCTCCAGAGCTATTTATTAAGCTTAGATCATGTAGGCATGATCGATTTTATTAATCTGGTCTCTAGCCCTTCTCCCCTTCTTAGAGGATGTGGAGTTTGAATGAACATTCCAAATGACTAATCATGGCCTAATCTTTCTAGTGACAATCTTCCAGCCAGATGTCCACCAAGAGCCATGCCATTATTAAAAAAGACATTCTTTCTTACCCAGAAATTCTAAGATATTGGTAACTATGTATCAGGAACTAAGATGAAAGACCAAATATTAGAAAAAAAGATATCCCCAGGCCGGGCATGCTCTGTAAGTGTTGTAACTTCATTGGCCACCTGTGTGTGGCAAGCTTGACCATGTGGTATTTGCCTTTATAACCCGACCCTGCACACACGGCCCCAGATCCTAAGTCTGGGCTGTGGCCCTGGCCATAGTTCAATTTTTACTTCCCCAATAAATCCACCTTTTTATCATAAAAAAGATATTCCCAGAACCACTACTGCTCAGCAAACTAGAAGAGTTTCTAGAATTCTATGGCAGGAGCTTGGTAGGGCCAGATATCATAATGCAATATCAGTTGCATTTGATCTCTGTTCCCTTTCTACTTTATTTCATAATGCTCCCACATGGGAATTCCTCATTCCCCTTCCAGTTTGAAGTCCTATTCTCCGCTTCTAACACACTTTGTCATTTGCCTGTCTGGGCAGCCAGTTGGTGGACTTTGTGAGGCCATTACCCATTCGTTGATTACAGAAGGTCCTGAGGCAATAGTCATTCCACTAATCCCCCTTATCAAGTGGTTATGGAGGGCAAATGAGCGCGTATCTCTTGGCCTCTTGTTTGAGTCATGCAACCTTTTCACAGTGAGCCTTTTGTTAAAACAAAACAAAACAAAACAAAAAAGACATATAATTTAGACCTTGCTTCTATAATTTCAAGGGCACTTGGTCCAGAATACGTCCAGTGGGTCCATTAGACATCCTGAGACATAGATGTCAGGTTATAAATGTTAGCTGTACCTGAAACACTTTAGAAAGCATAAATACTAATGAAGCTTATTACTAATATCATTTCCTAGGAGACAAATGAGTACAAAATAGTCTTTTCATATTTTCATTGGGGCTTCAGAAAGGAATTGTGAACCAAAAGTGTACTTTGTAGGGAAATATGACCTAGGATTCTTTTCAGATAGTAAAATATGTGCAGTGTTCTTCAAGAGGAAGCAGTAGTCTGTTTGCTTATTGTGGGCTCAATTTTAGATTATAGAGTAGCTTAGAATACAATATATTGTATGCCTATTTTATTATTACATATATTACATATAAATTACAGTACTACTATTTTTGTGTTATTTCCATGTATGTAGTTATTTTCAGCATACATTTTTCACCACACATATTTCTACTGAAAACAATAAAAGAAGTGGAGAACCTTTTTTTAAAAAAAAAATCCTCTATTTCCTGGGAATTTGGGGTTTTCTTATCTTTAAAATTGAATACTATAGATTGGATCTTATATGTCCTCCAAAGGCCCAGTTGTGTGTTTGTTTTTTTAAGGTCTTCATGGTGGTGCTATTGGAAGGAAATGGAACCTTTAAAGGGAATGATGGGTGCCCAGCCCTTTTCTCTTACTCTCTTTTGCTTATGGCCAGTGGTTTTGTAATGTCACAGGCTCCCATTGCAACAAGTCCAACCAGTCACGGAATAGAACTTCTCCAACTGTGAGCCTGAACAAAACTTTTCTTTTTGGATGTTGATTGTCTCAGACATTTGTTATAGTAACAGAAATCTGACTAATTCACAATCCTTGAAGACAAGCCGTTAATTTAATATGCTCTTGATAACTGTGATTCACAGATAAGAAGAATGAAAAATGAAAGGTCCCTACTCATAAGGAATTTATAGAAAAGTAAGAACTTACTTATTAAGGACTTGTTGACTTATAATATTCTGATCTTTGAATTTCAGATAACCTTATGGTTTTATATGTCACACCTTCTTGGCATCAAATAGACAACCTTTTGGTTTTATATGTCACACCTTTTTGGTATCAAATAGTCACCCAAATGTCAATGAGTTCAAAGGTTGTTCTACTTGATATGGGAGTACTCAAGACTCTGGAAGAATATGGTTTATTAAACACATTAAATTCATTAATTATTAAGACACTAACATTGTGTGTACTATGTTCCTGAAATAGCACCTTAGCTCTTTTTTCATGTTAATCATTTCAGTTATATTTAAACATATACACTGATACTCAAAAGAGAGGAAACAATGTTATAGTGACAATGAATTATTAGCTCAACACTATTCAGTAAATACTAGCCCAAACTGAAACTAGGCTTCCAACTACACTGTCAGTATTAAAATAGCCAAGGTCAAGGTCAGATTAAGCAACCATTCATAGATATTTTTAGCAGTAGCTACAATTAAGGTCTGGAAGATGTCATTATCTTGAAACTCATTCAGGAATTGTAATCATAGGATTTGTGGAGATAAGTGATGAACACTGGATTGGTGCTAGCTGTTCTTTTTATAAATGGTTTCGATGAAGTCTCATATCACCCCCATGATGCGGGAAACCTTATTTTATAGATGAGAATCAGAAGTAATCATTCTGAATAGACAAGACTGAAAGAATAGGCCCCTGATAGCAGGCTATTGTGAGAGGAGACAGGGCCCAAAAGGATACAGAAAGTTGTAACAAAGAGATTGATTTCTGCTACTCAGGAGCAGATGTGCCAGTTGATATTTTGTCAGACAAGTGCAATGGAGAAAGAGGAGGGTAAGGAGGTTAATAGTGTTTCAAAAGGGGAAATTATAAGGCCATGGAATTTAAGCTGAGTTCAAAGGGGAGAGAGAACACGAGAGGAGTGATAGACAATGAAAATGGGGGAAGAGTCGATGGGTTAGAGGTCATGACAAGGTCAAGCAATTGTAGTTGATATGACCTGAGAAAAGTGATGTAGAGAGGGATAGGAGTAACTACAAAGTGGAAGGATATAATTGAAATTGAAGGTGTTGAAATTACTGGCCAGGTAAGTAGTTAAAATAAGGAGATCTAAAGAGCACTGGAGGAGGAGGAGGCCCACAGAGTTGGCCATAGAGGTGTACCTAGCACTGTGCTAGCAGAGAGGAGGTTGCTAATAAACAGTCACAAGGGACCACAATTGAAATCTATTCATTCTTAGTAACACTGATTGTGTTTGGGTTGATCTTAATGAGCCCTGTAGTTAGCATATTATTTCACTGAATTTTCCCTCACCCAAAGATGTACTTTCTGATATTTCAGGGATGATACTACATGAACCAATAGTCTAGGATAGTTAAAAAGGGCAATGATAAGAGGAAATTCAAATTGGACATTAATAAAGTCATTAAACAAGAAACAAGGAAGATCACAGATAATTTAGAGGAATGTTGCCCCTGGAGCTATCAAGAGGAAAAATAGACTGAATTTGAGAGACCTTGAGACTCACAGGAAGACAAAGTTTCAATAACTCAATGTCTCTCAGCATTAAGGTCAACTCTGTGTACAGCTTGGCTGGGCTTTTGAGAGAAAAAAGCTTAAACTTTGAAGCCACAGAGACGAGAAGTATGCATTTTATCTATCATTTATTAGCAGAATGACCTTGAGCAAGCTATTTAACTTGACTGTACCCCCAGATTCTCATAAAAAATGGAGATTAAAAGTAGCTCCTACCTGATGGGTTATAAAAGAAGATAGAAGGGTAATATATATGAAAGGTTTTCACAGAAATTAGTTATGATAAGCATGCAAAATGCTGAGCCATGGAAATCATAGTTATTATCTGTAACTAGAGATTAAAACAAAGCTACTGTGCAAGTTTTAAGAGGATTAAAAGGGATGAGGTATGCAAAGTTCCTAGCACTATCTGTCGTGCATTGAATATTAAATAATGATTAACTATTACTACCCAGTGGATTGACAGGCTTCATCATTTAACTCTTTATAGCAATTAAGAAGTGATGGGGATTAAGGAATGAATTTGATTAAAGTACATTATATACGTGTGTAGAAATATCACAATGAAATACCTCATACAATACAATATACCAATAAATAAAGACTGGATGGGGAAAACAGAGCTCTCTTTTTCTCTGCTGAACCTCATGCTGATTAACACAGACCTTTGAAGCACTTTCCACATGGTAGAAGACTCTCATAGTAGTAGATTCTGGAAATAGGGGTTCTAATGGGTCTGAAAAGATGAGAAAAGAAAAGAAAACAACCCCACAGTTTTGGGAAACCCACAACTGCTCTGAACTTCAGGTCCAGAGCTATCAGCCTTTTGCTAAGTGTGTGTGTGTGCACGCCCGCGCATGCACACACACATGCATTGGTCTTAGGGCTTGAATTTAGGGCCTGGGCACTATCTTTGAGCTCTTTTTTCTCAAGACAAACAGGTATCATAAAATAGGTATTCTTCACATTAGTACAATTCCAAAACTAGTGCTCTTGGTACCTCACTACTAATGGCCATCTGTTTCTACATTAAATGCATGTGATGCTCTCTAGCCATTGTGAAGAAGTCTTCATGACATTAAGAGTCTGAACAGCTTTGGGAGATAGATACCATCATCCTCCGAATTTGGCCAAGAAAGAAACTGAGGCCTAAAGAGGTTAATTGGTCCAAAATTTTTCAACTTGTAAGAGATGGAGGCAGAATTTCAGTCCAGTTTATTCTGACTCAAATGCCTCTGCTTTTAACCTTCACTTATACTGTGGATATGATATTGAGTTATAGGTTATCAGGTTTAATAAAAAATTTTGTTTTACCTTAAAAATTATGTATTTTTTTTTCAAAGCCAAACCGCAAGGGTCGTTTATTACGAGTTCGAACCCGGACCTCCATGCACTCGTTGCCAGTGTATGTATTGTTTTTTTGCCAGTCCTGGGCCTTGGACACAGGGCCTGAGCACTGTCCCTGGCTTCTCTTTGCTCAAGGCTAGCACTCTGCCACTTGAGCCACAGCGCCACTTCTGGCCATTTTCTATATATGTGGTGCTGGGGAATCGAACCCAGGGCTTCATGTATACGAGTCAGGCACTCTTGCCACTAGGCCATATTCCCAGCCCCTGTATGTATTTTTTTTAATCTTCTAGGACTGGGAGTAAAGTGGACTGATCTTATGATAACAGCTCACCACGGTTACCTACTACTCTCCTTTGCCTTTCAAATGAGAGTATGCTATAAAGGCAAATATTGTCTGGCCATATAATTTCAGAATTCCACAAATATCTTTAGGATGTCTGGGTAGAATACAATGCTAGCTGCTAAGGGAAAGAAAAAATTGAATTGGATAGGGAGTTTGGGTTGCTTATAAGTGAGGCCCCATAAGTACTAGAGCACAAGAAGCAGGTTCAAAGAAGGTAAAGAAGGGGCTTTAGAAGAACTCATCTCTTTGTAGCAAGCAAGAGCCACATGGAACTAGAGAGCATTTGACCTGCCTCTGAAGAAGGGAAAGGACTGGGCAGGGAAAGAAGATGAAGGTGACTGTGATGGAGACGGTGATGTGAGCTTAGGTCTGGAGAGAGCAAACCATAGAAAGGACGAAAGAAGTGTGTTTGGCTCAAGTAGGAGGAAGCAATGAGAAATTGAGCTGGAAGATCAGCGTCTGGTGAGAACAAGGAGTCCATTCATTATGAGGTGGAGGTTAGGACAGGACATTCAGTTTGAAGACAGAGACAGCTCTGCCACAGTGACATTCCCCTGGATAATTCTGATGGTTAAACTTTGTAAAGGATGTTCAGGATGGAAAAAGGGAAATAAGATTTTAAAAATACTTAAATGAAGTGGAGTGCTGGTGGCTCACGCCTATAATCCTAACTACTCAGAGTCTGAGATCTGAGGAATGAAGTTCAAAGCCAGCCCAGTCAGGAAAGGCTGTGAGACTCTTATCTAAAGCTAATCTACTGAGTGGGGAAACCCAACAAGGTCTGTCTGTTCAGATTCTCTTCCTCTCAAGTATGGAGCAAGGACCCTTCTGATATGGTGACCTTATGATCTACAATCATTCAAAGTAGTTTTTTTTTTAAAAAAAAACAAACGTATGTTTAAGTAGTTGTTCAAAGGAACTGCCTCTTAATAAAGCAGTTTATAAATACAATACATCTTGATCAATGTCACCCTTTTCAACATTCTCACCCCCCTTGGAACCACCCCTTCTCTTACTTTTCATAGTTTTGTGGTACATACAATGAAGTTTTGACTGAATTCTCCTCCCCTTTCCCTCTTCATTTGTCTACCCTTTTCTCCCTAGCCCTACTCTCCTCTTGCAAGTATCTATTTCCCAGGTGCTTATTTTGTGGGGCTATGACCTAGTCTTTCTTTAAAAAAATTATACTATTTGAGCTCTCCACAGAGTCTATTATACTTCAGTTAATTCATTTGTAACTGCTGGCAGGTAGGTTTTTATGGGAATTTTGTTACGATCAACTTCAAGACAGAAAGGCAGGGGAACTTTAGAATTTCTATGGTTTTCCTTGTAGCCGTCTTTGGAGAAGGCTGAAAACCAACATATGGAAGCTACACTACCACAGAGGCATAGTTCCCCATATCCTCCATCATTCTGCTCCCATGTAGATGACGGACTTTCTAGACCTGTCATTCTGTTGACTGGTTTGCCTAACTCTTGTGTAGGACTCTATTTCCGTAATTTCTTGGTTTCCCCTTAGTTTGATCCATTTTCTGGCTTCTTCCTGACATGAACCAGAAGACATAAATAGTTTAAGACTTCCCTGTGTAGAAGGTGCAGAATCCTCTCTTCCACTTGGTTTTCTGGAAACAGAGATTTAGTTTGGAAATACTTTTCTTCTTTATTTTGAAATTTTGGCCCATTATCTTCTGTGTTACAGCATTCTTGGATCTTTTCATGGCCCTCCTGACCTGCCCTGATCTTCATGACACACTTCAGAGAACATTTGTTTTTCATCCTGTGTTCTGAGCCCTTCATAGGCTCTCTGAATCTCAGACAAGTGGTATTTGTTTCTATGACATTTTCTTCAAATGTTTCTTTGACAGTTTTCTCCTTTGTACTTAGAAAACAGTTGTTATTTTCTTAAATTCTCTATTACTACTGGGCTTGATTCTCTAATTTTATCAATTTTTTCCATTTCTCCCATTTCCTCATTTTAAAATGAACTTTTCTTAACATTCTCTTGTAGTTCAATTAGTCTTTTCATTGATTGTCATATTTTTGATTTTCAATATGTAGAACTCAGATATGTTGTAGGGGAAAATTTTATGAGTGTTTTGAAAAGGCTTTCAGAAAATGGATTCAATACCTCAATTTTCTTCTAAAAACAAACCTGAGCATTCCATTTTTTCCAGTGACCTTTCTGTTGGAATGAATTGTTTTTCAATCATTTCTTAGCCTTCTTGTTTATACTTATTTTGATCAAAATCCATTCCCAACCTTAAACCAAGGGGGCAGACCAGAGAAGAAAAGTTATAAAACATTTCATGAGGGCTGGGAATATGGCCTACTGGCAAGAGTGCTTGCCTCGTATATATGAAGCCCTGGGTTCGATTCCTCAGCACCACATATATAGAAAAGGCCAGAAGTGGCGCTGTGGCTCAAGTGGCAGAGTGCTAGCCTTGAGCAAAAAGAAGCCAGGGACAGTGCTCAGGCCCTGAGTCCAAGCCCCAGGACTGGCAAAAAACAAAAACAAAAATTCATGAAAGAATCCTCTGTGTGTGTGTGTGCGCGCACGCACGTGTGTGCGGGATGCTTGTGTATTTGTGTACATGTGTACTTTTATATTGATTATAGACAATCCTCAGTCTTATTATATATAGCTATGTTTATGAGAAGAAAAGTGCAAGCCTCTTGGGGTATGAAATTAAATGCAATAGTTTTGAGCTCCAACTGATAGCCTTCTTTTTTTGTATTTCCTGTCCTTCCATGAGATACTGTTTTTTCCCCTGTGATTGGCACTCTCCAATTAGCAGGTGAAATCTTGTTGGGCGGGGGGGTTGTAGCGTAATTACCCACCCAATGAAAGCCCTGAGCTCAAACCCTAGTACTAAAGTGGCAGGATTGAAAAGAAAGGATCCAAAAGAAGAGATTTTCTGTTAGAAATTTATTTAGGATTTCCCAGGTGTTTTCATGCCAAAAACATTTCACAGTTCTTCTCCTTAGAAGAAGAGCTTTTTGTTTAAATAATGTATACTTGTTGCAAACAATTGAGGCAAAAGAAAATGCAAAGGAGAGAGTTATTTTAACAAATCCACTATCCCAACAAGACAGATGGTGAGTTCTGTACCAGGCTCCATCATCCCAGGCATCTGTAATGATACAAACAGGAAGGACAGCAAGTACCACCACCCTCTGCTTTTCCCCTACCTGGCTGCCACCTCTGTTTCTTATAACCTTCAAATGGTGAAGAGTCTGAGCCAGGCCTTTCTATCATCTCCTTGCTACTTGACCAGTCCCATAGTTCTAATGGGTACCTGGTTTCTGATGACTCCCACATTTATCTGTTCAAACCTTATTCCTAAATAATCAGCTATGCCCAGGGGGATGGGCCTTGTTTTATTCTTTTTCTTTTAGCTTTAAAGTTATATGAGCCTGCTACTACTAGGTATTCTGTTTTCTGTTTCCATTAGTCCTTTAATCTTAGTGGATTTTGATACCAATGTTTGTTGAATATCTAGTACATATTATGTATTGTTTATACATTATCCCAATGTGAGAAACATTTTAATATTCCTACCCCAAACAAGGTTTTAGCTAAAAAGCAATTTGTACAAATTGCTACAGTGATGCACTAATTGTGTGTGTGTGTGTGTGTGTGCGTGCATGTGTGTGTGTGTGTGTCTGTCTGTCTGATCAAGTACCTAACAGACACAACTTAAGTGGAAAAGTTTATTTTGGCTCATGATTTCAGAGGGTTTCATGCCTATGGTTTCTTAACCCTGTGCACTGGGGCAGAATATCACAGAGACAGGAATATATGCAGAGGAAATTGTTCACCTTATGCTGCAAAGGAAAGAGGAAAGAGCAGCTTAGAGCCCTCCTACACGCTACAAAGACACACCCTCAGTGACCTACTTCTTCCAGCTGAGCCCCACCTCCCCAAATGACAGAGGGCTCTCCAAATAGTGCCATCAGCTGGGGACCAAGTGCTCAGTGCATGCACCTGTTGGGGACATTTGATGTTCAAACTGAATGAATGAGTATGGTAGAGTTAGGGTTTGCAGTGGAGTAGGGCATACATTTCCATTCATGTTTCAATGTGGATTTTAATATCACTTTTATCATTTTCATATGCATATGCAACTGAATATAAACTCCGCTGAGTATTTGATTGCAATTGCTCTGGCTTTATAGATTAATTTAGAATGACAGTGAAGCTTCTTTGATTGTTTAGTTATTTAGCCAGGTCTTTCTTATGTGTATCCCAAGGTGACTTTAAACTTGGAGGCCCCAGCCTCCAAATTACTGTGGCTGTAGGGAGTACTACCACACCGGGCTATGATGGCTAATTTTAATTTGTCAGACAGCTGATAAATCATTATTTCTGGATATGTCTATGAGAGTGCTTCTGAAGGAGATTAGCATCTGAGTCAGTAGACTGAGAAAAGAGATACCCCTCACCAAGGTTAGTGGGCATCATTTAAGTTAAGGGTCTAAATAGAACAAAAGGCAGAGGAAGAGTTAATTTGCTCCCTGCTTTAACTACACATCTTTTGTCTCTCAGACATTGGAACTCCTGGTTCTTGAACCTCTAACTTGGACTGGGACTTACCTCATTGTTTAGCCCTGTTGAACCTTCAAATGATTTCAGCTACAATTGGTATCTGACTGCCATGACACAAAAGACTTCAAGAAAGATTCTCCCAAGTAAGCCCACCCCAAGTTTCTGAGTCATAAAATCATGAGCAAAATAAGCTGGTTATTTAGGCCACTAAGTTTTGTTGTAATATATTCACTAAAAGAGCATCAGCATTTATCAGAATGGGTTACCAAGCAAGGGCAAGAGATAAGGTAGATTAACAGGTATAGGAGAGGCAATGAGGGCCATAGTAACTTCAATTCTGTTTTATGTAATATTCATATGCCCGGTGCTTCTCTACTGTGCTAGTCTTTTCTACAGATAGTGGAAAGATAAAGGAGAGGATGGATAGCTTATTTGGTCATTAGTTATCTGAGTTTCTTGGGCAGAGATTACATGAGACTATGGTGGGTCTAAAATGGGCGTCAATTTAACACTGACTACTAGAGGTAGTACCTGTGTGTGTGTGTATGTGTGTGTGTATTACGCTGAGAATTTGAACCCAGGGCCTTCCACTGAGCTATACTTCCAATCCAATGTTGAAAGGAATAGATGACATTTTTCTCCCTTGATTCTTTTTTCTTTTTCTTGGCCAGTCCTGGGACCTGGACTCAGGGCCTGAGCACTGTCCCTGGCTTCTTTTTGCTCAAGACTAGCACTCTGCCACTTGAGCCACAGCACCACTTCTGGCCGTTTTCTGTGTATGTGGTGCTGGGGAATTGAACCCAGGGCCTCATGTATAGGAGGCAAGCACTCTTGCCACTAGGCCATATCCCCAGCCCCTAGATGACCTTTTTTTTGTGACTTCTTAATACTTGGACGCTCATTTTCTATGTTGACAAGTGGGTTTCTTTTAGTAATATCGAACACTACACATGAAATATACACACATATATTTACACAAAGCATAACACATCTCATAAGTATCTTATTTCTACATTTTAGTTTTTATTACTGTTTTGTAATGTATTGAATATTCTTAATCTGGTGAGAGCATTACAATAAGCCCCAATGGACAATGCTAGTTAGATCATGTTTTGATGTCTCTTATTGGCTAACATAAGTCACATGGGCAAACCTACTATTAATGTAAGATGAATTACAAGGATTAGAAAACAAGAGGTGTAGCATTGGGGATCATTATTATTAACAATCCACTGCTAATAGTTAAGGCAATGGTTGATTCAAAGATCCTATTTATAGCAGTATGTCTCTGGAGTCTACAGGCTAAAATGCTGCCCTAGAGACTGTTTGGAACTGGGATTTACAGAGATGCTTTTGGCCTCACTTCCCAGGCCCTAACCCAAGTTCAGTGTATCAGAATCTCTTAGGCATAGAGGGTATCATGGGATGGAAGGGGTGGATAATCTTGAGTACCCAACACTGAAATAACAGTAGAGGATTCCAATATAGTTTGGGATAGGGCAATGTTTTAGAGACAAGACACAGTTCCTCCACTTGAAAAGCTTGCATTTTCTATAGAGAACAATTGTTTTTGTTTTATTGAGACAGTCTCACCATTTTGTTCAGGTTCGTCTTGAACTTGTGGACTCAAGGGATCTTCCTACTTCAGCCTCTCATGTAGCCTAAAACTGCAGGCTCTCTCCCAGCAGAGAGCATTCTTGTCATTATTACCCCCAGAAAAGTGAAATTTAAAAAAAATCACTTTTCATGTTCATTTAAACTATAGCCGTTGTTTTCAAACTTGAATGCATCATTTTTAACTAGAGTCCTTGTTGAGGCACAGATGGCTGAGCCTTCCCAAATACTTTAGACATCTTCAAGCTACTTGTAATACCTATTATAACGTTAATAATATGCAAATACTGTGTACATACTACTGGTTACTGGAATGACAACAAGAAAATGTAGGTGCTCAAGGCAGACCCAATTTCTCCCCCAATATTTTTGATCTGGCTGGGAATGTGCTTAGTTGTAGAGTGCTTTCCTAGTGTGCACAAAGCCCTCAGTACCACATAAACAGAAAAAGCCAGAAGTGGCACTGTGGCTCAAGTGGTAGAGCCCTAGCCTTGAGCAAAAGAAGCTCACGGACAGTGCCCCGGCCCTGAGGTCAAGTCCCAGGACTAGGCAAATAAAACCCCAAAACAACAAAAACAAAACCCAAGTGTTTTTTTTTAAATTAAATTTATTGACAAGGTGTTGTGCAAAGGGGGTACATTACATAATAAGGCAGTGAATACATTTCTTGTGATATCTTACACCCTCATTTTTCTTTCCCTTCCCTAGATCAGGTAGGTGTATATATAACATCCAGTGTACCAAAATCATATACAGTAACCATGTAGGGTACACCACAGGAAATTCACCTAGCACTTTAAAGATAACATCAACAGTAGAATCCTCCTGTGTCCTTCTCTTGGAGTTGTTTTTGCTTATCTTCGTCTTATATGATCATGTGTACATAGCTGTGGAGCTATTGTGATCCACTGATAGGTTTATTCTAGACCTTTTTATGTTTAGTAGTTGTTTGGTTTTAGATACATAATGTAAAGTTGCTGACCCAAACATGTGGAAATACCATTTGAAAAGAAGTTTGTTGTTTTGCAGACCTGGTCTCTACTATCCTCCTCCTTCCCTAACAGTCATATATCAAGGACACAGTGCCCCATTGTTCTCTGTGCTCTAGGCTTGTCTTGCTCAACAGTATTTGTTCAAGTTCTAACCATTTCCCTGTGAATACCAATATTTTATCATTTCTAATCGCTATGTAGTATCCCATTGTGTATAGGTACTACATTTTTTGGATCCATTCATCTGTGGAGGGGCATCTGGGTTGTTTCCATATTTTGGCTATTGTGAATTGTGCAGCGATAAACATGGATGTGCAAATGTCTTTTTGATATCCTGAGACCTGTTGTTTAGGATAGATGCCTAGGAATGGTATGGCTGGGTCATAGGGTATATCTATGCTGAGCTTTTTGAGGAACCTCCATACTGTTCTCAAAGTGGTTGTACTAATTTGCACTCCCACCAACAGTGGAGAAGAAAACCCAAGTATTTTTGATCTGCGATTTTGAGTCAATATATTCAGTCCCTTGGATAAAATGGGCTGAATTTTTGCATTACCTATTCACAGTAACATCTAAGAGGGTCTGGTTGAGTGCATCAGTACTCATGATCAAGATGGGATTTAGATCTTGATTACGTCTGAGCAGATTTATTGTCTAAGTAGATTTACTCTCTAAGACAGGGCTCCTGTCATTAAGCGGGTTCAAAACAAGCGGAGATTCTCATCCTCACAAAAAGAAGGGAAAGCTTCATGGACTAGGAGGGTAAAGGATCTCAGACTTATCTCCGTCCTTGGACAAGGGGCGTGCAAGGACAAGGGGTGTGCGTGTGTGTGCTAAATCAGAAAAAGGTGTGTGGCATTCTTGTCCCGGTTTGGCTACAGCCATGTGCTATCATCAGGGCAGGGGAAAGGTGTTGTGGCCTCCAGGTCTGTCTCACCTCCTCCCTGAGGACCGGTAGAGCCGGCCTGGCCGCCTTCTCCGGGAAGCACCGGGCTGTCGGGCCGCGGTGGGCGCTGACCGGGCTGGGGCGCGGCGGGGCGCTTTGTTCCTCCGAGGCCGGAGCAGGGCGCTGTGGCCCCAGAGGCTCTGCACCGCCGGGAAGAGCGGACGGTAGCAGGGGTTGGGGGAGGACGGTGGCAGCAGCCGCACAACCCCGCCTGGCTTAGGTTCCCAAGATATATTTCCCCTTCTTCCCTCCGCTGGGTTTACGCCTGGTGGATGGCAACACCGAGGGCCCACGCCCGGCCCAACTCCACGCCACCCGGGGCAGGGCAGGCTCGCCAACTCGGAGGACGGACCGGCCCTGGCCGTGCGCACTGCGCCTGCGCGGCCCCGCCCCCGGCCCGCCCCTTCCCCGCCGCCCCGCCCCGCTACCCCTTCCACGGCCGCTAGGGGAAGCGGCGGCGGCGGCGGCGGCGGCCTGGGAGCGCGGTCGCTTTGAGGGCGCTGAGCCCCACAGGCTGGGGACGATCGGAGGCCAGAGGGTGGGAAAGCGGACCGGCGCGGAGGGCGGCGCCGGAGGAGGGCGGCGCGTGGCTGACTCATCTCGGGGGAAGAGCCGACTGACAGGCACACACTCCCCGCTCGCGCCCGCCCGCCCGCCCCGCTCAGCCCGGGAAGCGCCCGCCCGCCTCTCCCGAGCGCCGCAGGCCCCGCGCCGCCCGGAAAGTTTCTCGGGGCGGAGGTGCGGGATCCCTCGCGGACCCGCGAGCAGCGTCGGGAGAGCCGAGGGGAGGCGGCCGTGCGGGCCCGCCGAGTGCATGGTGCCGGGCGCCCGGGCTGCCTGTCGGGAGGACCTCGGGGCGGGGTCGGGCTGAGCCCGGCGCCTCCGGCTTCACCCCCGGTTAGCCTCGCCCAGACATCGCCCCGCCGGGATTGCCACGGGGGTCGCGTGGCTCCGCCCGCCATGTCCCGGCTGCTGCCGCTGCTGGGGAGCCGGACCGCGCGCAGCCTGAGGCCGGGCCCGGCCGCCGCCGCCGCCGCGCCCCCCCGGCCGCCGTCCTGGTGCTGCTGCGGGCGGGGGCTGCTGGCGCTTGCGGCCCCCGGGGGGCCCCGGCGGCTGGGCACGCACCCCAAGAAAGAGCCCATGGAGGCGCTGAACACGGCGCAGGGCGCGCGCGACTTCATCTACAGCCTGCACTCCACCGAGAGGAGCTGCCTGCTCAAGGAGCTGCACCGCTTCGAGTCCATTGCCATCGCCCAAGGTAAGGGAGGCTGGGGGGCCGGGCTGGGGGGGCCGGGCTGGGGGGGCCCGGGCCCTCCCCTCCTCCACCGCACCCCGCGAGCCCTTCTGGCCCTCGGCCCAGGACCCCTCGCCACCGCCCCACCCGGCTGCCCCCGTCACGGCCAAGGGGGGGGGGGCACTGCCCACCTCCCCCAGTGCCCCCGAGGCCGGGAGGACCGGCAGCCGGGCCCACGCGAGGGGGGCTGCCTTTCCAACCTCGGAACCCGGAGTGCCAGCCTCCAATGCCAGCCTACGCCGCTGGGATTCGGTGGCGAGGTGTCCCGTGCCTCCCCTGCCCTGCTCCCCTGCCCTCGGGCCGCTGCCGGGGTATCCGTGAGGGCGGCCAGCCCTGTCGGGGGCCAGAAAGTGCTACCAGCCCCCTGTAGGCAGGAAGAAACTTTCCTGAATGGTTGTCCCACGAAGAAGCGTGGACGTCCATCCCCCCCTCCCCCGCCAAGGGTGTACCTTCCCCCAAGTGTGTGTGTGGGGGGGGGGGGGGCGGGTGCGCCCAGAGTGTTTCCATGCACATCTGGTTGTATTCGTAAAATCAACCCAAGGAAACATTTTTTTCCTGGGAAATGGAAGAAAAGAATGAGTCAAGCCAACAACTTCAGATATGTCTGTGGAAGCTCAAAAAGGTTCAAGTTCAGCTCCTCCGGCAGCGTTTCGGCAGAGTTTGAAAGAAGGGATTTGGTGATGAGGGTGGAGGAAATCTGTGGCTTTACCATAAAAAGCATTCTTGTGCTTAAAAGTCATTTGGAAGGATGAAAGAAAAACTATTTTTAAGCTAGCATGTTAAAATAGGATATTTTTAAAACAAGTGCAGAATGTGGTAGGTCAGAATTTGAGTCTAGGTGAAAAGGCTGAAAGTTGAGGGGGAAAAAAGGCCAGAAGGAGCAAAGAACCAAAATGGATTCAATCTGTGCGTGTGTGTGTGTGTGTGTGTGTGTGTGTGAGACTTCAGTACTGTTGTATACATCAAACACATTGCTACTATTTTATATTACATTCTGGCCTGTTTCAAAGTTTTAAAACGCTGAGCCTTTTTCCTTTTGAAGTTGCTAGGTGTATAAAACATCTCATCCATTCTGAAATTTAGAGCACATTGATTTGGAATGTGGAGTTTGACTTGCCAGATGGGAGTTAAAGTGTATCATAGGCCTGTGAGCTTGCATAGAGGTAAAGTTGTCTACTTTGGGTAAAGCATGAACTATCTTTACTGCTTCAGAAACTTTTATTGTTTAACCCCCTCCCATCTTCTCCCCAGTTCAGGGAGTTGTTGATCATTTTAAAGTTTTGGCTAGGTCAAACTTCTGTTTACCCATAATTTTTTTTTGTGGAAAAATGAAACATCCCAAGTAGTTCATTCTGATGTTACAGAAAATCACACCTGAATTCTAGCATATTTTTAATCTATGGCATACTCAGTACGGTTTTAAAAATACTCAGCTATGAAAGCACGCTCTTTGGAAAACAGTATAGACTACACTTGTGGTGTAGTTCCAGACAAGATAAAGATTTATACAGTCATGAAAACTTTTAAATTCAGTACTGATTTCAAGTAGTATAGTAATGTCAATTACAGTGTCTTAGACATTTCCTTTGTCTACTTACATGCATCTATAGCTTTTTTATATTAAGAAAATAAAAAATTAAACTAAAAAAAGATTTAAACAGTCATGTTAATTTTTGTGTGGTCTCTCTCCATAGGCAGCTATTTGAATGCACATCTTGCCTTTTCTTTTTTTTTAAATTAAATTTTCTTATTGTTATTATAAAGGTAATGTACAAAGTGATTACTAGTACATAAGTCAGGTAAAGAGTGCATTTCTTTTTGGACAATGTCATCCCTTCTGTCTACATTTTATGTAAGTCAGATAAAGAGTGCGTTTCTTTTTGGACAATGTCATCCCTTCTGTTTACATTTTGCCTTTTCTAAAGTAACTTCTTGGAAGTTCTGCATTGTCAACATGTTGCAAGATTGAAAGATCCCACAGTTTTGTGGCATTTATTGGAAAGCAAGTTCTGCAACTACAACTGGATACATTTTTATTGCAAGCATTATTGTTTTTGCACATGCCGTGAAGCAGTAGAGATGAGGAATGAGGATAATATTTTAAAATTTAATGTATGTGTAGAATAATCTGAAAAGGACTTAATAGCTTCAACCAGTAACATCATTTAAGCTTGATTATGTAAGTTATATGAAAGAATGTGGTAATTTTTTTGAAAAAGGCAAATAGCAAGGAAATAATGTGGTGGTCTAATCCTTGTCACCTATTAAACTTGGAACTTCAGAGTTTAGATGGCTGTTTTTGCTGATATTGTTACACCAAAATTATTGACCTTTGAATTGCTGACACTTAGAGATGCTGTTGTTTTAATTTTTAGTACAGTCTTGGTGTTCACTTACTGTCTGTGTTGCCCTTACACATAGTTATTATGGAGAATTGTCAGCTAGTAAATTACCTTATTCATTAATCATGTAAGGCAAGCAGGATTTTATTTTGTTAGCTCATATAGCTCATTTTGTTGCTGAAATCAACACCCCCTCCCCCATTCTGTGTCAAACAAAAAAGCCTCTCATGTTTTTCTTTGGTTATTTTTTCAATAATGTCTTAAATATATGCAAGGATTGTACTAAATATGTGCATACTAATTGTACTTCCTATGAAATAAACACTGTTAAAAGGGCTTTTTGATATTATAGGAAGTTTGTGAGTCCTTGTAAAGGGTGCTTATATGACCTAGTGAAGTTTTTTGGTATAGTCATAGAAACAGTACCAAAGAAAATCATCTATGCTTTAACATGATTAGTGAACGCCATTGCTGAATTTGGGTACAGTGTATCTTTCTTTGGTGTTTTATCTGTAGGCCTGTGGTGTAGTTTGTGACAAGATAAAGCTTTAGATTCAATTTGTAATAGATAAGGCACACTTTGTGGGATGCCTTGTGGTAGTGAAATAGAATATCGTGACTTTTAAAATTACATACTGGTTTCTTGCCCAGTTTTGGAAAAAGTTCAGGTTGCAGTCCTGCCTTACCTGCTCAACTTGATTTCTCTTCCAGTGCAGGCCATCTTCTGCTGATGGGGCCTGTGGGCTCATTGTCAGAACTCAGGCTGAAATGCTGACATTATTACAGTTCCTTTTCAGATTTTTCTTAGTTTCTGCAATTTTTAAATCTTGCAATGAGTATTACCATGTACAACTGGTTTTCAAAACTTGAAATAGCATTTTGGTTTTGAAAGATAACAGTGCTGAATGCACAATGGATTAGGGGTCATCATTTCTATCTAACAGATCATTCGAAAACACAGAGTCTTCAGACAAGCATCTCACAGTTTCTGACACTCAGGAATCCTAAAGTGGTTTAGCTGGGTCTTTCTAGTTCATAGTCCCACGTGAAGATGAAATCAAGCTTTTGGCTAAGGCCGTATGTATCTTAGGAGGTCTTGACTGGGATTGGTGGATTCCAAGAAGGCTTACTCACATGGCTGTTGGCCAAAACCAAAGGTGTCTCCTTTGCTACTTGGGCCTCTCTGCAGGGCTGCCTGAAGGCTTCTGGTTTCCATGAGTGGGGTGCCTGTGGGAGCATGAATGGGGCTGCTAAGATGGGCCCTTCCTTGCTCCTTTCTAATGCAGTGCCTCTCCTTTGTTGCAGCAAGTTGTGGGAGGGCCCTGTAAGGGTGTGGGTACCTGAGGGTGACAGTCCTTCATGACTTGTGCTTTTTTTTTTTTTTAAAAAATAAAAGTACCATAATTAATGCTTATTGTAGAGCTAGGATGAGAGCTATGATATGAAATAGAGCTTCTTAGGGGATATTTTTGTTAAATGTGCGTTTAGGACATTCTTTAAAAGATTATTTTAGCCTGGTGCCAGTGACTCATCCCTGTAATTCTAGCTACTCAGAAGGCTGAGATCCAGACGATTGGGGTTTAAAACCAGTCCAGACAGAAAAGTTCACTAGATTCTATCTACAAAATAACCAGCAAAAAACTGGGCTGGGGCATGACTCAAGTAGTAGAGTGCCAGCCAAGCAAGCAGGTAGAGCAAGCTTAAAGCCCTGGGTTCAAGTCTCATTACTACCCCTCAATTTTTTTTCACAGATAGCAAATAAAAAGATGTATTGCGATACGTAGAGCAGTTTTTCTATCAGTAATGCATATTAACTAGCTTGCATTTTTTTGTTTCTCTGTATAAGTGGAAATCGTTTAGGTGTTTTTTTTTTTATTTGTTTTGTTTTTGTTGCCAATCCTGGGGCGTGGACTCAGGGCCTGAGCACTGTCCCTGGCTTCTTTTTGCTCAAGGCTAGCACTCTACCTCTTGAGCCACAGCGCCACTTCCAGCTTTTTTCCATATATGTGGTGCTGAGGACTCGAACTCAGGGCTTCATGTACTTTACCACTCGGCCATATCCCAGCCCCCCGTTTTGGTTTTATTTGCCCCTGTATTGAGGCTTGAAGTCACGGTCTCTCAAATTCATTTAGTCTCCTCACAGCTAGCATAACACCACTTGAGTCATGCCTTCAGTTTGGCATTTTGTTGGTTAATTGGACATGGAGTCTCTCAGACTTTTCTGCTGACACTGGCTTCTATTTTCCAGATTTCAGCTTCCTGAATAGCAGGATTACAGTATGAGCTACCAGTGCCTGGCTAAATTGTGTGTGTATGTGTGTGTGCGTGCGTGTGCACGCATGAACGCGTGCACGTGCTGCGCTTGCCCATGTGCATCTTGGGCCTGGGCACTGTTCCTGAGCTTTTTTGCTCAAGACTGTTGTTCTACCACTTGAGCTACAGCCCCACTTCTGGCTTGTTGGTGTTTAATTGGATATGACAGTCTCCCACAGTAGCTTCCAACCCCAGTCCTTATATCTCAACTGCCTGAGTAGCTAGGATCACAGACATGAGCCATGACCACCCAGGTTAGATGTCTGCATTCATGTATATTCACCGTATGATTCACAACTGTAATCTGGTAGTTACTCATTTTTTGATGGTTTAAGGCAGGTTGAAAAGGTTTGTTTTGAGAACTTGCCATACAGTCTAATGGCCTTTTACAAAATGGAAAGCTAGATGATAGAAAGCTGGTACTAGGTTGGATATCTAGAATCCTTAAAATAATAATGATTTGTTCTGGAGTTTTGGTACAGTAGGGATCTAAGACCTTTAATGACAATATGAAGTTTTCTCAGCCTGTTGCCCAGGGTTATGTAAATAATTTTGTTACTTTCTTTACCCCTGAGGTGGATTAAAGATGAACTTGGCTTTTTGCTCAAGGAGAAAAACGTTCATACTCCCAATGAAGGTAATCAATAAAGATGCTGTAATGCCTTAGTTGAGATAATAAAAGGAATAAGGGAGGTCTAGCCCTACTAGGCGCAGAAAGAGGAGAAGAACCCTGTGGTGCTGGTCAGGGGACTAGAGATGAACTAACTCACTTCTGACTGGGACCAACTAAAACTGTTGAGCCAAGCAGAAGTTGCTAGCATGACAATCACAGGATGGTTATAATGCCTGGAAGGTAAGGCCAGGGTTCCTAGAGGGTATACCAGAGGGGTAGGTAGAATCTATAAGACTTTGTATTAGTTTCTTACTGCTGTGTAACAAATCACCACAGGTTTTGTGGCTCAAAACAGTAGGGATGGGTTTTTGCAGAATTCTTTTTTTTTTTTTTTTTTTGCCAGTCCTGGGCCTTGGACTCAGAGCCTGAGTGCTGTCCCTGGCTTCTTTTTGCTCAAGGCTAGCACTCTGCCACTTGAGCCACAGCGCCCCTTCTGGCCATTTTCTGTATATGTGGTGCTGGGGAATCGAACCCAGGGCCTCATGTATATGAGGCAGGCACTCTTGCCACTAGGCCTTATCCCCAGCCCTGCAGAATTCTTTGAGACACAAAATCCGAAATGAGTCTTAAGGCTCTCACATGGAAGTGTCAGCCAGGTTGTGTCCTCCTGCTGGCCCCGGAGAGGATTTGGTCCTGGCGCTTCCAGCTTCCTGCATTCCTTGGTCCCTGGCCACACCACTCAAATCTCTGATTCACCTCTTGTGTTAACTTCTTTCTCATTGACCTTTTTGCTTCTTTCTTTAAAGACACTTATGATACATTTAGGACCCAACTGGATAATCCAGGATAATCTTTCTCACAGTTGCAAAGTCCTTTTTGCCATTGAAAGTAACTAATTTATAGGTTGGTGATTAGATTGTACACTTCTTTGGGGTCTGTTACCCAGCCCCCAGTCTTTTTTTAATATATATATATTTTTATTATCAAACTGAATTACAGAGAGGTTACAGTTTCATACGTTAGGCATTGGATACATTTCTTGTACTGTTTGTTACCTCGTCCCTCGTCCCCTCCTCCCCCCTCCCCCTTTCCCTCCCCCCCATGAATTGTTCAGTTCATTTACACCAAACAGTTTTGTAAGTATTGCTTTTGTAGTCGTTTGTCTTTTTTTACCCTGTGTCTCTCGATTTTGGTATTTCCCTTCCAATTTCCTACTTCTAATACCAGTATACCCGGTTTCCAATATACTCAGATAAGATACAGAGAAAGTGTAGGTACAACCACAGGAAGGTGATACAAGAAGATCATCAATAATAGAGGCTACAGTTACATATGGCACGTTGAAAGTAGTTACAACAGTCGTCTCCATAACATGGAGTTCATTTCACTTAGTATTATCTTATGTGTTCGTAAGGGTATAGCTATTGGGCTCCTGTGATCCTCTGCTGTGAGTTGCCTAAACCTGTGCTAATTATTCCCTATAAGGGAGACCATAGAGTCCATGTTTCTTTGGGTCTGGCTCACTTCACTTAGTATAACTTTTTTCAGGTCCTTCCATTTCCTTCAGCCCCCAGTCTTATATATAGTCTTAGGAACGAACATTTATGTGTAGACGAAAGGTGAGTATAGTAAGATACTGACATGTTTAGCCTTCCTTCCTCGATATCAAGTTTCTTACCTTTGCTGTGGGGGCTCTTACCTCCAAAGGTATTTCATAACATCCTGTCCCTTGCCCACCAAAGGCTGATAGCTCCCTTCCATCTTTGCATACTAGTTCTGTGGATCATAAAAGTCCACAGACATAAGTGAATGTTTCTTGGAGGAGGGCTTTGGGAAAAGAGGGTTATTAGCAAAATCACCCTGGATGAGAGCCAGTGCTTTATATGAAATGTTTCTTTAGTTGTTCTTTCTGGTCTCTCCTTTCTTATATTACCCATTAATACTCGCTAGTACCAGTACATTGTCTCAGCTTCTATCTCATTGCTTTATTTCTTGCAAATTTGTTTCTGGATAAGGACAGACATGCCATTCCTTACCAGAGTGTTCCTTGCCAGAGTGTTCTTACCGCTCTAATACATGAATTTTATGGGTAGTTGTTTTTCTTGATTGTGTTACTTCTTCACTTCCTGACTACATTTTAAACATTAGAAACTTAGAAAATATGGCTTTCTGCTAAGTCAAATACTGCTATAAGTTTATTTACCAATATAACTAAAAGGATGTTTTCCATCTCAGTAGTCACTAACTGCTTATTTTTATAGCAGTTATGACATGGTTTTATATGTTTTTATAAACAATTTGTGGATAGGAATGTTGAAAGAACAAAGCCAGCAATTTTCTGTGTCTTTCAGAGAGTTGTAATAGGTCTAAAAGATAATGATCTTGAATGCTAGTGAGACCTGCTATTGAATCTTATTCATGGAGATACTTTTAGTTTTTTCTTAAAGTAGTGATTTTTGCATTGACACACTCATTCTTGTCTGGTTTCATCTGGTGTGCTCCAGTGTAAAAACAACTGAACAAATAGGGACTAAATCTCTGGGTGTGGATTTTATTAGCATCTTGCCGTATTAATCCATACACGGTGTTAAAGGACTTCTGCCTTGTCTTGTGTGACTCATAGGCTTATGTCTGCTTTAAGTTAATGAAAACAAGTAGTTACATGTCAAAACCACCTCAAACAGTCTGTAATTAGAGACTCTTGTGCACAAAAAAAATTTGTAGGGAACTTGAAACATTTATTCTGATGGCTTTTGATAGTGAACTATTTGAACATATTGCCCTTCCTTTTTGTAAAAGTATAATGAGAATGAGCAGAATTTGCTGTCTATCAGATGTCAGAGTCCTTATACACTGTTTTTTAATACAATGTTTTTTTTTCTTGGAGGCCACTTCTATTTATAGACACGGGAGTCATTACCCCAACAGCCTTCAGAACACTGCTGTTTCAATTGGCATGCTCTTTTGACTCTAGCCTCTTCCAGGGAATTGTTGGTCTCAGTTGCTCCCCTCCCCAGCTCAGTGGGCTCAGACCATCCTATTCTATTCTCATTCATTCTTTGTGGTTGTGGTAAACTGTTTCTGCTGGGTAAATAAGTCTGCTTCTTGGCATTCTGCTATGGTTTCTAAGATGTGTTCTGCTATTTGTTATCCTTCCACAATGCTTTAAATTTTCTTCATTGTCTTTAGTTCTCATAAAACACAGCAACAGGGTCCTCTCAGCCCTCCACGTCTCAGTAAGGGTTAATCCTTATGTTGTTGGTGGTGGTTGGTTGTGGGTCTTGAACTTGGGCCTGCGTGCTGTCCTTGAGCTCTTCTTGCTCAAAGGCTAGCACTCTACCACTTTGAGCCACACCTCCACTTCTGTTTTTGAGTGGTGTATTGGAGATAAGAGTCTCAGTGGGAACTGTTCTGCCCAGGCTGGCATCAAGCCACGATCCTCAGATCTCAGCCTTCTGAGTAGCTAGGCTCATAGGTGTGAGCCACTGGCACCTGGCTACGGGTTAATCTTAGTAGACACTTCAAGGACCCATACTTGTAGCTTCCCAGCTGTCCTGTAATATCTGTTACACTTTTAGAGCTTTCAGCTTTCATAGTATTTTTGCTGTTATATGGGCTATGGCTATTCAGGGGGTCATTGTTTTAAGCACCTAAAAAGTAGCTGCCAGAGCCATTACTGTTGATGAATCTGAAAGTTGCAGGGACATTTAACCTAGAATGATGTTCTTACTCAGTTTAACTTAGATTGTCTGTCCTCTCTGAAGTTTAGATTAGATTATTTAGTATCTTGTTTTGTGAAAACATTTGTAAATTTAAAGTCACCCCAGTATTTTGTAACATAATTTCTGAATTTTTATTTTGTAATAGTTTTTAATATTTTATAGAAGATACGAAAATTTCTATCTAAGTATTACTACTGTGATGACCATCTTTGCTACCATTACCCATATTTACTGGATACCGCAATGCTGAATTGAATTTTCTTTTTATTTTTGCCAGTCCTGGGGCTTGGACTCAGGGCCTGAGCACTGTCCCTGGCTTCTTTTTTTTTTTTTTGCTCAAGGTTAGCACTCTGCCACTTGAGCCACAGCACCACTCTGGCCGTTTTCTGTATATGTGGTGCTGGTGAACTGAACCCAGGGCTTCATGTATGGGAGGCAAGCACTCTTGCCACCAGGCCATATTTTCCAGCCCTGAATTTTCTTATAGTTATTCTGTTTATTATTCTTGGGCAGAGAAGGAATTACTTCTGCTTAATAAATGAAAATTCTATCTGTTGTGTCTGTACTGGCGATTGAACCTAAGGCTTCGTTGGCTAGGTTATTTTATATTTTTAATTTTATTATCTTGGTTTGTTTTTGTTTTTAAGGCAGCTTTCTTTTAAACTGACAATCTCTCCTTCTGCTTGCTGAGTACTGGGATTATAGGAGGACCCACCATAGTCCACACTAGTTATTAAGACCGCTTGTATATCAAGTTTATACTGTTGGTTTTATAGTCCTGTATTACATACAAAGGAGGGACTGCCTATATGCTAGCATGTGGCACTTTAACACTTCATATGCATTTTAACATTTATACACATTTTAATTGGTGCTTGGATACATTTTGATTTTAGAATATTTTTAGCGTGCAGATATCCCAAACCTGAGATGGTCCTTGTGAAGCGTGCGGAGGAGGTATCATCATCAGAGACCCCTGATAGTTTTGGTACAGTACAGTTTTACCATGTGGATTGTCAGATGTTTGTTACAAGTAGCATAGCATCTGGCTGACAGAACCCTTGCTTTTTTGAAATAGAGTGCTTGAAGTTGTTTTTCTTGCATTAGCATATTAGACTAACAGAATATTTATTGCTGTTCTCTAACCCTGGACTTCATGGATGTGATTGAATAATAATTGTATGTTTAACTAATTGGAGGGATTAAGTTTATGACCTTAAGAAAGTGGAAAATCATTTGTTTAATTTTATTTAAATAGTGTATTTAAAAAAAATTGTTGAGGCTGGGAATGTGGCTTAGTGGTAGATTGCTTGCCTAGCATGCATGAAGCCCTGGGTTCAATTCCTCAGTACTACATAAACAGAAAAAGCTGGAAGTGGCTCTGTGGCTCAAGTGGTAGAGTGCTAGACTTGAGCAAAAGAAGCTCAGGGACAGTGCCCAGGCCCTGAGTTCAAGTCCCAGGACTGGCAAAAAACAAAAACAAAAAATTGTTGAAAAAACCAGGCAATTAAAACATAAGCAACAAAAGCTATGTGCTCCGTTAAGATGAGTGAACCTGAAGAAAGCACCACATTTGAAACCTCAGATAGCACAAAGTGAAACTACTCAACTACTGGAACTTCAGGAAAACCTTTTTTTTTTTTTTTTGTTCTCTTTTTCTTTTCTCTGCTTTTCTTCCCTCCCCCCCTTTCCTCCTTCCTTCCCTCCCTCCTTCCTTCCCTCCCTCCCTCCCTCCCTCCCTCCCTCCCTCCCTCCCTCCCTCCCTCTCTCCCTCTCTCTCTCCTTCCCGTCCTCCCTTCCTTTTTTTCCCTTAGTGTTGGAGTTGAATCCAACCCAAAGTCTAATGCATGCTAGAGGTAACATTCTCCATGGAGCTACATGCCTAGCTACTATTTTAAGAATATATTCCTGAATAGTTGGAAAGCCATGTAAGTTCATTTTAAGGCTGTTAAAGCTTTTTAAAATTCTGCTACCATAGTTTATTATCTAACTTAATTGCATGCATGGTTGTTGAATTGTCAGCATATATGAAAACACACACACAAACACACACACATATTTTATAGACTTATGGACCAATAGAAATTTTGTAAGGATACTCAGGTTATATATATATTATGTCAAGGACAAAATCTAATAATTTGAGAGAAATATAGAGGCATAGTGAATGTGTGTGCATATTAACACATATATACATATTAATATATCAGTACCTGCATTGCACTTTGACATTTTTATTGTTACTCTAAAGTTAAAAAAGTTAAAAACCAGTAGGCATAAACAGGCATTTAATGCTAGTATATTTTGAACAGTAGTTTTAATTTTGAATTATTCTAAAATTGTTTACTTACCTGTGTTTTAGAATGATGAAGGAAAAATACTTACATATGTAGTATATATAGCATTACAGATTATGACAGCATGTGCTGTTGGATGATAACTGAGGAGTCTTTTCAGTGCTCACCTTTGTGTGAGACTCAAATCTTTAGCTTTGTCCATTATCATAGCATGCTTCTCCATGAGTATTTAGGTAATACTCCTCTACAACTATTATTATGCAGTAAAGAAGGGATATAGAATCAAATCTTGGAACTTGCAGTGATTGAAGAGATTACATTTAATTTTGTGTAATGTATTTGTTTAGGATTTTTCATCTTGTTTTATAGAGTAGGGATTTATGTCTAGTCCTTTCAAGTTTTAATTCAGTGCTCTTGTTCTAATCAGGATTAGCAGTGGAAGCTAGATAGTAGGGTATCTACTTCTATGAAATCAACAGAAATTATGTACATACCCCATTCAACAGATGAATCATTTGACTTCATCTGTAACTCTGTAGGTTTTGAAAATGATGTGTTTGAAAGTGAATTATTTTGGAGCAAGGAGCAATTTGAAGAAGGTAGAGGATATTGCCATTTTTGTTAATTTTAGTTTTACTACTTTTCACTAGACTGGGTAAAGTGGAAGACAATATCAAGGTGAAGATAAGGTAGAAAAGGTAGATGCAGACAACAGTAAGAACTAAGAAAAGTATGAAGAGAATCCATAAGACCTCCAGGACACCATTAAAAGACCAATGATGAATCCTGGGTATAAAAGAAGAGGAGGGTAGAATTAAAGTCATGGAAAATACAGTCAATAAAATAGTCAGTAGTAGTTTCCCAGAGATGCACATTTGATAAAGGAGGCTCTTTGAATACCAAATAGAACAAGTCCAGAAAAGAATATAATTAAAATATCGAGTGTACAGAATGAAGAAGACTATTGAAAGTTGTAAGAGAGGGTTAAGTGAAATAAAGAGACAAACTTTGAGAATAACAGATTTTTCAACAGAAACTCTGAAAGCCAGGTGTTTATAGAATAATATACTTCAAGTCCTGTTGGAAATAATTGCAACTTAGGTTAGTATGTTTAAGTATTAATACATGATGACCAATGTTTTGGTAGAGCTTTGTGTATTCACATTTGACTGATTCTTGATTATGATTTATGATTCTTTAAAATGAGTTATCATTTCTCTGTCAAGAATGTATTAAATAAAAGAAGCTAGAGGGGCTGGAATGTGGCCTAGTGGTAGAGTGCTTGCCTAGCATGCATGAAGCCCTGGGTTCGATTTCTCAGCACCACATATACAGAAAAAGCAGGAAGTGGCACTGTGGCTCAAGTGGTAGAGTGCTAGCCTTGAGCAAAAAGAAGCCAGGGACAGTGCTCAGGTCCTGAGTTCAAGCCCCAGGACTGGAAAAAAGAGAAAAAAAAAAGAAGCTAGATTCTTACAGGTTCTGAACTTAGAAGCCAGATTATAGGTTCTAAACTTCTTAGTGAGAAGCTGGATGATAGGTTTTGAACTCACTTGTATATTGTTAAGACATTTTTCAGCTCTGTGAGTCTATATCAGAGAAGCAAATCAGTGGACATGCGGCAGCATTGAGATTGAATAATTCTTTGTTTATGAAAGACTGTAGAGAGAACTTAGTGTCTCTAATACAGTAGTATTTTCCAATTGTTATCGTGTGCAAAACCATTATACATTCCCAAGCTGCTTCTAGGATGAGGTGCTATTCCATGTTGAGAACCACAGGCAGATGGTTTCTAAGAATCCTTTCAGCTGTAACATTCTATGGAACAATTCTTGTTTGAGAGATGATTGGAAGGGAAAAAGGTAATATATCATTTGAGAAATCACTGCTGCTTCCTAGATATTAAGCAATTTAATTTTAAAATGAATATTTTAGGGGATCTCTATAGCCATACTTATAGACAGAACTACTGTTGTTATATTATGAGATAGCTTGCTTTTATCTAACTCAGTTTTTGCTTTCAGTCTCTGTTATTATAAATGGTTGTATGATTTTTTAAACCTAAAAGCTAGTATGTTATCTAAAATACATAAAAAAAATCTAGTTTTAAAGTTATATGTACCCAAGGCCTAATGCATGAAACTGTAACCTCTCTGTACATCACTTTGACAATAAATAAGAAAAAAAATAAACTGCAATCCTCAGAAAAGAGATAAGAGTAATACCATTGTTTTGATATCTTAGCCTTAAAAAGGAATATCACTATATAATAATTCTTTGCTAAAAATAAGAAGAAAGACAAGTTTGTGTTAAATAAGACATGGATTGTTCTGGGTGAATGAATTAGACATGTAAAAGCCCTCACAAGTCAGTACTCAGATTATTCTTCTGAAAAATAAATCACCATGAATTGAAAGATAGAAGAAAAAACTATTACTTAGTCTAGAGTTTCACAAGGAATGGGTTAATACATTAACATCTAACTGTGTCTTTCCTATCATTTCCACTGGCCAATTCCTGTCTTTAGTTGCTATGCAACCAACCTATACTGGCCCTGAAATCCATTAGTTGCTCCAAGGTACCAATATAGGTTTCAGGCAAGCTCCACATTGCACAATAAGTTCCCAAAAGGTTGAGGTGACTACGTTGGTTCTTGTAAGCTCTAAGTAGAGTTTTTTTTTTTCTTCTTCATTATGTATGTCTTACAGAATCTTTTTTGATTGCCAATAAAATTACAAGATTACACTTAAGAGCTTTTATGGTTTTAATCTAAGGAATATGTTTAAAAATAATTTTAAAAGACCTTTTACAAATAGAATCTTTATTTTTGAAAAGCCCATGCCAATTAAAATCTGAATCAAGTAAGTTTTTTGCTGTTCTGAATGTCAGTTTTTGCAAGTGTATACTTGATGCATGACTTGTACATATTTAAATAATTTGGTAAATTATTTGCATGCAGTATGGTTTGCATTTTAGTCTGTAATCTGTCATCACAGATCCCAGACCTTATGTAATAGCTTAGCCCTGATAGGCATTTCCTGATAAGATGAGCGGTCACATGATTCTTCAAAGGAAGGGAGTATAGTTAAGATTGGCCACAACTGCAGGTAAGACCAGCATAGGCTAAGGGTTACAAGCAGTTTGTTGCACACAGACTCCGTTCTAAAATTTAGTACTTCATGTTCCTGAAAAGTACAATTTAAAATAAGCCAGGCGTGCATACCTTCCAGCTACTGGGGTAGAGGGGTTATATAGCAGGAGTGGTGTGGCAAGTTCCTGGGAAAAGCTGTCAGACTGGCTCCAAAACAACAAAAAGGGCTAGGGGCATGGCTTAAGTGGTAGAGTGCATTCTTAGAATGTGTAAAGCCCTGGGTTCAGGGCCTTGCACTGTAGAAAAAGTCCAATCTAAAGTGTTTTGTGTTTTTATTTTATTTATTTATTTGTTTATTTGTCCAGTTCTGGGCCTTGGACTCAGGGCCTGAGCACTGTCCCTGGCTTCTTCCCACTCAAGGCTAGCACTCTGCCACCTGAGCCACAGCACCACTTCTGGACATTTTCTGTATATGTGGTGCTGGGGAATCGAACCCAGGGCTTCATGTATAGGAGGCAAGCACTCTTGCCACTAGGCCATATCCCCAGCCCCCCTTCTATGTAATCTTAACCAATTAAAAAATAAACTATTTGAATACCTTTCAGTACAGGAAAATGAAAAAACCTGGTTAAATGGAGTTTAACTTGTTTTTTTTTTTTTTTGGCCAGTCCTGGGCCTTGGACTCAGGGCCTGAGCACTGTCCCTGGCTTCTTCCCGCTCAAGGCTAGCACTCTACCACTTGAGCCACAGCGCCGCTTCTGGCCGTTTTCTGTATACGTGGTGCTGGGGAATCGAACCTAGGGCCTCGTGTATCTGAGGCAGGCACTCTTGCCACTAGGCTATATCCCCAGCCCGGAGTTTAACTTGTTTGAATCCACAGTTGTTAGCCAATTTTCTCTCCCACAATGTTCTACTTTAGTTTTTTTCTTTTTTAAAAAGAAATCAGTAAATAAACAATTGGTGAAGAATTTCTTTTTAAACAGTCTTCAGAACATGAGTAGAGGAAATAGAACCTTTTGCTCTATAGCAAAACATGGAGATCTTTGGCATGGTTGTAGATGATTGCCCTTTGTTTGCTTTTCTTGGGGGTTTAATATTGTGCTATCAGTCTTAACTGCTTGATGGCTAATTAACAAAACAAACACCAGCGAGAGACTGAAAAACACATGTGCTGCTAGTAACTCACCTGGGTCTGAGATTCTCTTGTTATATGGTCTGAAATTTTTTGGATACCTGGAACTTGCTTTGTAAATTTAAAAAAATCTCTATGTAAGAGATTCCTTTAAATAAATGTACTATAAGTGACAATATTTTATGTTACAGTCATTTTTCTGGTTGCTTTAGTTATTCAGAAAATGAAATACCCCATTCCTTGTACATTTTAAGAACTTAGTTTCATTTAACAAAACAATTTTCTTTAAGTATTTTACATTATTTTCTCTATGGTTTGTGCATTGTTAAAACAAGATGTTGAAAGGGCTGAAAAAAAGCTTATTTTTAAACATGTGAAGTATTTTTCTGTTTCCAAGATTTGTAAGGAATTGAATATTTTGTTTTCGGAAAAAGGATAATCTACAATAAGGGAATATGTTTAAATTCCCAAGGACAGATAGGAGGAAGAGATAATCTCACTTAAATAATTTTATTTGATTTGCTACCATATAAAGCAGCGATTTACAGCAACTCTTATTTTATTTGTCTTCCATCTGACTTTATGAAATCTTATGGAATGGAATCCCGTGTGTAATTATTATTCCATAGATTCTCTATTTTATTTATTTCTGAACATAAAGTCCTATTAAGAGAAGCTTCTTCAAAAATTGCAAACTACCTAAGAAAGGGAAAAATGTAAGGAAATTTGAATGTGCAGTTATTTTAGTCACTACTACATATAAACACAATCTGGGCTCTGCTGTCTCATGCCTATAATCCTGCTTACTCAGGAAGCTGAGATCTGAGGATAGTTGTTTGAAGCCATCCAGGACAGGTCTGTGACACTCTTACATCTAATTATCCACCAAAAGTCAGTAAGTGGAAGCTGTAGCTCAAGTGGTAGAGCATTATTAGCTTTGAGCACTAAAGCTCAGGGACAGCATTCAGGTCCTGAATTCAAGTCCCAGGATTGGCAGAAACAAAATTTGAAAACACAAAGGAAACATACTTTAGGGAAACAGAATAGTTAACATTTAATTAAGGCTATTTGTTGTATCCATTAAGTACATTGGTACATTGGTTTTTTTTCTGGTTTTGATGAATAAATTTATTAGTAAACGTTTTATTAGTTTTTGATGAATAAAATTATTAGTAAATGTTTTAGAATATATCTAGTTTGTTATGTGTTTCCTTGAACAGAATGGTTTTATGGAAAGAAAACATGGTTTTGTTGTGACTGGTTTCAGGAAGGATGAATTAGCAGTAGTTACATTGTAAAACCTCCATGGATGGCTTGGACTTATGTTCAAGTCCTGTTTATTTTATAGCTAATATATTTTACTTCTGATGTACATTTGATGACTCAAATGATACAGTAAAGAAGGTAATTTGCAGTGGCAAAGGCCTCAAAATGAGCAACTTAACAACTAAAAAAAGGGAAAGATTCCAATAAAATTTCCTGTTTCTAGGAATTGTTCCCTTTGTGATTTTCCCTCTTATTCTCTCTGAAGCAGTATCTCTGAGTTCCATCTCAGTGCCCGAGGTTTTACTCTCCCTTCTGTCTCCTTTACTTTGCATTTTCAATTAGTATTTTTATTACCTCTATGAATAGTGTTGTGAATGTATGTGTGCACACTCACACTGAATCTGAATCTGAACTCCATGTTTAGCACTATCCTTAAGCACTTTTGCTCAAGGCTAGGTCTCTAATATTTGAGCTTCCTTTCTGTCTTCCTTTTTTTTGTAATTTGAGATAAGAGTCTCATGGACTTTCCTACCTGGGCTGGCTTCAAAGCTTGATCCTTAGTTCTCACCCTCCTGACTAACTACAGTTGCTCAGGTGTGAGCCATTAGCATCTGGCCTTAATTTAATTTTTAACCCTAACATATAGTAGAAAAGATTAGGAATTGACTTTTTCTATTTTCCCTGTCTTTTACTAATATACATTGTGTCCCTAGTGTTATTGTTTCTTCCCAGGAGCTACAGGATGTTTTTATTATTTTGTTCAATGTCTAGAGAATTTAAAGTAAAAGCAAGGTCTCTGAATTCTCTCACTATGGGGAAGGTCCTGTGGTTGAATTCTTAGGTATTTGAAAGTTTTCCTCATAGTCAGAAGAGAGCAGCTGACAGATTGCTGTGGTGAGTAGCCACTGTCAGGGTGCACTTCACCCAAAAAGACCCTAGTTGCTAGAACACTAGTTGCTAGTTCAGTTTGGAAAACATCCACCTTCAAAGATTTGGAAGTATTAGCGCTGATCCAAGAATGGAGAACATAGTTTGGTTAAATGTCACTGGTTAGACATGAAGTTTTTGTATATCATTGTGAAGCCATTATAAGGCTATATCTTATTTTAGTAAAAGGTCAGTCACAAATATTGACTACATTTCTTTTTTTTAATGTAGATTATCAAAGGATATTATTTTTTAACTTTTAAAAGCTAAATTCTTTAGTTCTTGGTTGATTTGAATGCTCAATATGTATTGTGTGTCCCTGAACAATATTCTTGTATTAATGTTTTTACTTGTGTTAAACTATACATTACCAATTCTATTAGATTGGACAAAGATAAAGGTAGAATTATCTATTTTTTTAACCAATAAAGATGGTTAGATGGTTTTTGTTATGGGACTAACTAGCTTGCTTTGGTAATAGCTTAATTTTTGCATATAATGGTACTTAAAAGCTACTTATTTGATTAATGGTTGGGAAAACTATTTATGCCATTATACTTTTTTTTGGAGGGGGCATTGTTGTGTAGAATGGTAGGATATTTTCTCTCTTTATTAGTGGCATAGATTTAAAAATTGAAATATTCAGTATATTATCAGATGGTATTGATTAAAGAACATTACACAATTCAGTAAAAATAATTGTTATAAATACATTGCTTTAAAACTATAATTTTTGTATTCTTAAAGGATGCATAGTGTATTTGAGCACTCTTTTTTTCTGCTACCAATATCTTTATCTATTTCTTTAGTTATCTAGAGTTACTGTCTTAAAGAATAGCAGTTATTCTGAGGTGTTTTTCTACTATAATGAATGCAAATGGATTCACTTATATAGATACAATAACGTTCATAAAAGAAAAAGGTAGTTCTACATGATCCATGATAGGCTTGTAATGAAAATTCCATTTCATTTGCTAACTTTGCAATTTAATACACACTCACGTATGTACATATGTATATATGAAGTATATATATTTCCCCATACACACATAATATCCTCAGCCAGGAACCCCATGATTCTTGATTGAATTTTTGTCAACTAAACTGAGTATCGTTTATAGGTAAGACCTGATCTGTTTTGTAAGCTTGCTGATATTGTCTTCATTGTACTATGATGGTTATGCCTTGGTAACTAATTCCACACCTTTTTTTCTTCTTTAGAAAAATTGGAAGCTCAACCTCCCACCCCAGGCCAGCTGAGATATGGTAATGGCTCTATCACTGTTAAATGTGAATGCGTCTGTCTTGTGGTCTTGAAGTAACTGTGCCTCATTAATAGCACAGAATTGTCCATAAATTAAATCTTCCCAGATAAGGTGGATTAGCCTATTTATTTTGTAGGAGAAAAAAAATTTATAAACTTCATTTAGGACACCATCTGAGGTGCGATGGGATATTTCTATATTGTTAAAACAGATCTAATTTTGTTAAAAAGCATTTTGCCATCTGGAGATGTAAAGATTTTAATGTAACTGTTGAACTGGAGGTTGTAAACTGAAGGCTAGGTACAACTGTTCTCCCATGCAGAAAATATTTCTGGTTTGCTACTTGTAACAATGTAAGTTTATTTCAAACAACCAGGAGGAAGGACTTTATTACATGTTCGTGGTGTTCTTTCTTTTCTCTGTTATGATAGGAATGCATACCACAGAACAGACATAGAATTAATGTAAAATACCTTAGGATTATTATAAAGATGATGGAAGAAGAGAATTATTTTAGCAGTGTAGGAGTGAATTTGAGTAGGTTGTAAATTAAGTAGTGAAATATTAAATGTAATTTGCTAATGACTGCTTAGTTATGAAATAAGGCTTGCTTAAAGAAAGTCTAATAAAATTAGTGTTCATTATTGAGAGCAAATTAAAATAATTAGGAAAAGATAATCGCAAATCTTTTTTTGTCTCACAGGTAGAATGTAACTCATACTAGAAATTGGTAGGTTTCTTCAAATACCAAAACAATGTAAGAATTCTTTAGGGTTTGTCTTCCTAGGTAAACTTTTTTTTATTCTGTAAGCTTAGATTCAGACACTATTGACAGCACTATAGCATAGTAGTGTCATCTTTTTTGTAGGTGATGTTGGAATTAACCATTTATGTGAATAAATTACCATATTGATCTAAATCCTGTGAGTGATGGCACCCACATCTTACCTGTCTTTGTGTCTCAAGTTCACACTAGAAGACCTAGTACGTATTTGTTTTTGAAAACCTATTTTTGCTTTGGATTAAAAATAGTTTTTACTTACAGGACGCATTTAGGTACCAACATAAAGATGCATCATATCTTACAGTTCAAAGTGATTATAGCAATGCACCTTGATTTTTCTGAGCTTTTGCCAGTATGAAAATTAGCATATTGACTCCCTGTTTTAAATTATTTGTAACTGGCCGCTTTAGAGGCATCAGCAAGATAACTTCCAAATAGAAAGCCATCCCAACTACCTCACTACTACGTTTTCATATTTATGCTTCAGAGACCACTGGGAAAATGATATCTAGATATACTTCAGTAGCTTTTTCTTTGTTCTTTTTTTCTTTCAGTGAATTTAAAAGTTTATTATTCTCTTTTGGCCTATTGTGTTTGTACTATATATTTGGAAATTAAGTTTGTGTATATGTTTTGGAAGCTGCTTATTACCAAATTTGAATGTTCATGTGAAAAGTCAAAGAACTTTGACTTTTTTTTTGCCTCTTTGAATAAATCTCATTTCATCAATGTACTTTTTTATTTTCATATTTAAAATACTATCTTAAGCTTAGTGTGTTTATATATGTTTATAGCACCAGTATTCAGGAGGCTAACGGCAGGAAGATTGCCAGTTTGAGACCAGTGTGGGCTACACAGTGAGACCTCATTTCAAGAAATTCACAATTGAATATTTTCCTCTTGGATGTTTTTACTTGATGGAAAGAAGTGGTGTCAAATGACCTATTATGTTGTGTCTTATGTAAAATTACAACTATGATACTGTATATATGAAACACCTTACCATTCTCTATATATACAGTTTCTTTGATACTGGACTTTTTTTTTTTTTTTTTTTTTGGCCAGTCCTGGGCCTTGGACTCAGGGCCTGAGCACTGTCCCTGGCTTCTTCCCGCTCAAGGCTAGCACTCTGCCACTTGAGCCACAGCGCCGCTTCTGGCCATTTTCTGTATATGTGGTGCTGGGGAATCGAACCTAGGGCCTCGTGTATCCGAGGCAGGCACTCTTGCCACTAGGCTATATCCCCAGCCCGATACTGGACTTTTTAAATGCCTATTAATCTTCATTGATGATGCAGAATTTGTTGTGGTGATATCAGACTTTCACAGCGTTGGGATTCTGTGTTCATTATACATGCATTCATTATAATTTTCTGTTAAATTATAATTTTATTTAAAGGAAAAAAAATCTAAGATTAAGTTAACATTTGTAACCAATTGGTTTAAGAAACTATTGTTTGATATAGTATAAAATTTAGATGCTTGGTGTTTATCCAAGGAAATAGCTCAGCTGATACTGATTGTACGTTAGCGGTTTTATAGATCAATCAGAATGAAGCCTTTTGCCTATCCCATCTTTGAATCTGTTTCATAGTTTATCTTCAGTTCTCTAAATATGGAATTTTCTTTTCCATGTCAGTGGTCCTCAACTTAATATTTATCGAATTGTGTACTCTACATTGTGCGATATGCTGAAAATGCAAACATGAATGAGTGTATAAAATAATCAGTGTTTTTATCCTAGCATTTTTAGTGTCTTAGTGCCAGATAGAGGAAGTGAAATGTGCTTCTAATAGAAAGGGACCAAGTTAAGTTTTTATGTAAAACAAATATTAATCTTCACAGCTTGCATTAGCATTTAGAGATTCTGATGGATTGTAAGATGAGAAAGACAGCATATCAATGTCTAATAAGAATGAGATAATCACTGTTTTAAAACATTTCCTTAAAATGTTGCTAGTGAGTGCAAGTAATTAGATAGCTTCCCTGAAATTTGATTTGAGACGTTTTTTCATTATTTCTAATAGAAGGTCAGTTTTGTGATAATACTCTTTAGGCATAAGAGACAAACACATTGATACCAGTAGCAATAAACCAGGTAAAAACATGGTACTAATAATATATGCTTAATGAATTATTCTATTTTAATTATGTTATCTATTTCTGTGTGTATATATGTGAGACACAGAGAGAGAGGGAGGAGTGGGAGAAGAGAGAGAAAGAGATTTCAGTAAGGAAACAAAAGCCTAATATTTGTTTTGCTTGTTCTCCAGTATATTATCTATCAAATTACTTTAACTTACAGTAATAGCAAGATCAATTGACTGTTATTAAGGAAAAACACATTCCACTGATGATCACGTCTTTTTAGGAGAGTTCAATTGATAACATTTGTTTTTGTCATTCTGAAATTGTCAGAACCTTCAATATATTTTTCTGTTGATGTTTTCCAGTATTCATCCACAATGCGATACCTTTCGTAGGGTTTGGCTTTTTGGATAATGCAATTATGATTGTCGCAGTAAGTTTTTTTTCTCTCACCATTTCTATTTTGAGTTAATAAAGAAATTGATGTAACCTACATTTTCCTAACAATTTGCATACTATATTTTAATTATCATAATAGACAAGGATTTTCCCCACTATATCTTACATTGATTAGACCAGCTTGATCTTAAAACATCATATACATTAACCCTTAAGATTTTTGTCAAAGCACTTAGACAAACGCTTTTAATTTATGTGTGTTCTAGTTTCAACATTTTTAATTGAATTTGATTTTTTTTTTTTTTTTTTTTTGCCAGTCCTGGGCTTGGACTCAGGGCCTGAGCACTGTCCCTGGCTTGTTTGCTCAAGGCTAGCACTCTGCCACTTGAGCCACAGCGCCACTTCTGGCCATTTTCTATGTATGTGGTGCTGGGGAATCGAACCCAGGGCTTCATGTATATGAGGCAAGCACTCTTGCCACTAGGCCATATTCCCAGCCCCAACATTTTTAATTTAAAAAGTACATAAAGTTTTCTGATATTTTTAAATTGTGTTGCAGTTGTCATCACCTAAGTATTTTTTAATTAATGCTTTATTGAGTTTTTTCATTCAGAAATTCCGTATCAGTTGTTTGGATATATAGCCTACCCTTCAGTGTAGCTATTTAACACAAAGGTGTCTTAAGATCCAATGTAGAACATTAACCATATCATCCTTTTGCCTTTGTTGCATTGTAGTGTTAAAAACTTAAGTTCTTGCTAGTGCTGTTGGCTCACACCTATAATCCTAGCTACACAGGAGGCTGGGATCTAAGCATCACAGTTTGAAGCCATCCCAGGCAAGAAAGCCTGTGAGACTCTTAGTTTCTTGGCTTTTTATGGTGTTGAGGATCAGTCAAGTTCAGGGCGTCGTTTATGCGAAGTAAGCACTCTGCCTACTGATCTGTCTCCCTAGCCCACAATAGGTATATTCCTAAGTCTTTTCTTGGGTCATAGGCAATGACTTGTTGCTGTTAAAGATGCTGTATATATCATTGTACACTATAACTTTGCTATGTTTCTCTTATCTGTAGTGGTGCTCCAGGATTTTTTGCAAACGTGTATAAACATATACATCCTCATTCTTTTCCTTGGCACTTGTTATTTTTCTCTTCCTTCCTTGCTTCCTTCCCCTCTTTTTCTCTCTCTCTTCCTTCTCTTCACTACCGTTTTTTTTTCCTCCTTTCCCTATCCCCCTCCTTTGCTCCCCTCCCTTCCCCTCCCCCCTTTCTGTTTAATTTTTCAGAAGTCTATTTCATTGGATGCCTTTAGAAAGCTTATACTGGGCTGGGAATATGGCCTAGTGCCAAGAGTGCTTGCCTCCTACACATGAAGCTCTCTGTTTGATTCCCCAGCACCACATATATGGAAAACGGCCTGAAGGGGCGCTGTGGCTCGGGTGGCGGAGTGCTAGCCTTGAGCGGGAAGAAGCCAGGGACAGTGCTCAGGCCCTGAGTCCAAGGCCCAGGACTGGCAAAAAAAAAAAAAAGAAAGCTTATACTTTATAAGTCTTGGGCTACTTCAGTGCCTTGGGCTATTAGGTCCATATTCAATAAAAATCCTATTAAAGGGAAGAAATCAAAAGTTCTAGGGGCAAGAAAATTGAAGGGAACTTAATTCAGCTTTTTATTTTTGTGAATGACTGATAGGCAATAAAGTATTTCTAAATAACAGGACATTCTTTTTTTTAACCTCAGTATGGAGATTTGAAATTTTGAAAGAAGTATTCAAATGTATGTATTTGAGTTCATGAAATTAAGTCTACTGATGGTACCCTTGTTTAAGAATTAGAACTGAATTAACACAGAAAATTTTAGGATTGCTTTTTTATTCTAGATAAAATAGAAGATAAATATTATAATACATAATTAGTTCTGTTTTGAATAGTTTAATCTTCAGTTCTTCCTCTTTAAAGCAGAAGTAAAAATATGAGCTTTATTTTTTTCAAAGAGCAATGCTGATGTAAATATAGAAGGTCTTGAGCTAAATAGATTCAGTGGAAATACTCATTTTTACTGGAGCATACTGTGCTGATGTGGGTTACTACTTAGAAATGAATCACACAGTTCATAACTTAATGATTAAGAGCTGAATGTTAGGACAATTTTATAAACACTACTTCTCTAGAAACTGGTTTGGTCTGACTTTTTAATCTTTTGATAGAGTAAGTAACAACTCAAACATCAAGATTAGGCACATTGCTCTTCCTTGTGTTCAGAGAGCTTTAACACACCTGTTCCTATGATAAATATGAGTTTTACATTATTAATGATGAATTGATTTCTGTATGTGATGCTATTTTTAATTTTTATGAAGATCTAATTGTAATGAATAAAATGTTATTGATATTACTTCTGTAGTAATTATACATTTAATAATTAAGTGAATCATATATGTAGATTTCTGCTTATTATATATTTGCTGTATTAACATGTTGACAAACAATTTTTTCTTTAACGCTGCTATTTAATGATCATGTTAGCTATAATTTTTAAGATTGTTTTTCACAATTGTATTTTTAGGGAACACATATCGAGTTGTCTATTGGAATTATTTTTGGAATTTCAACAATGGCAGGTATTTAATAATAGAATTGTTTATATATTTATAAAACATTTCAGTAAGTTAAGTTTAGAAGAGAATAGTGTATCTGAAATGCATTTATTCATTGAGATTAATTTAGCTCCTTTTTCCCAGTATGGTAGCATTTTATGTTAGTTTACAAGTAATAATTCTCTATTGTTTATGGTAAGACAAATGCTTTTGGTTATTCACTGTTAACTCCAAGCCTTTTAACCTTGTATCTTTATTATTTATTTCTTAATCGGGTAGAAAAATCAAAATACAAGATTGAAATTCTACCTCCTCTGTCCTCATTACTAGTTTACTCCTTGTGATGTGAAATTTGGCAATGGTTTTGTGTTGTAGATTATATAGAAAGCACAAGGCTGAGTTAGTGACTGTGTGTATGGCAACTTCCAAGTATCCAAATTCCCTAAAACAAATACTGTATGGAAAATTACAAAATACTTTGGAAACGGACAGAATGAAACTTATTACTTAATGGAGTTGGTATATAATAATTTTGGACTTGTACTCAATTTTGAACTTTTAGGATTTAGAACTATCTAATGACTTGATTTGAATATAGTTGTTATTTAGTACTCTGTGGATTACATAGTGATATATCATCTTGACTTTTCTGACTCTGATGTATCAATTCACTTGTCCATTTTTCAAATTTATAGCTGCTGCTTTGGGGAATCTTGTGTCAGATTTAGCTGGACTTGGGTAGGTCCATTCACTTATTTGTTTGTGTATTTGTGTATTCTTACTTAGTCTTTAAACTGGAAGTGGAGCTGTGGATCAAAGTAGTAGAACACTAGTCTTGAGCAAAAGAGCTCAACACCCAGGCCCTGAGTTCAAGCCCCACAACTGACCTCCCTCCCCAAAATAAATATATACTCAGATAGATAGATAGCAGTTTAAGATTCATAAAATACTTGAGATCTAGTATGAAAATTCTAGGCTGTATTTTTAGTTTTCTATTCTGATGAATTTGAAAAACATTTGCTCTTTAATAATACTTATTAACTCACATCATATATTAAAATACTTTGATTTGAGTTTGGAATAACGGCAGACATAATTATTTGTAAAAATGCTTTTATCTACCTCCAGTTGGTCTTTTAAAGCTAATCATATAGAATAGTTGCTGTAGGTCAGTTTACCTATGTATTAAATATTCTAATATGAAAATATTTTTAAATTGATGGATTTATTCACAGTAAAAATAAGAATTGTAAAAAGTGTCATACCATATCCAGACTGCCAAGTACAGGTATAAAATGATAGTGTTCTCTTTGTAGTAATTGCTTTTAATATCTGAGGACATTTTGCATGTTTTTGTTTTTTTTTAACCCACTTCCCGTTCTTCTGTTTTGTTCTTTTAAAGACTTGCAGGTTACGTTGAAGCTTTGGCTTCCAGGTTAGGCCTGTCAATTCCTGATCTTACACCAAAACAAGTTGACATGTGGCAAACACGTGTTAGCACACATTTGGTAAGTCATTTATATAATTTAGAATTATAAATTCCGATAGGGTGTGGCATTGTACAGTTAAGGTCCTTGAGAACCTTGAGACTAAAATTGATTTGACTGGAGTTATTTTTAAACATAGGGCTTGGCAATTAATAAAGAACCAATTAAATATATTATTGCTTTTCAGTAAAACAGTAGTATGTTTCTTGTTTCTATACTTATTGTAGATGTGCTTGATTTAAAAAATATGAAATATTAAGGAGTATCTGCTGTGTGCTAGAGGTTGAAGGACAGGAAATAAATAATAGTCGTTATCCTTGAGAACATGTTTACACAAAGAACCAGATATGTAGACAAATTGTCATTTAATGTGATGTGCAATAGTAGAATTATGCACAGGATAGAGCAGTCTCACAGATAAGAGAACTGACACTTTATGGAAAGAAATTTCCCATTTGGTGGGGAGATTTCTTGGTAACTGATTATTGGTGGGGAGCAAGAGTTTTAAGAATTGTGACTAGCAAATAGAAGGGAATGATTTTTAAAGAGAGTATATTGAGAAACATAAAAACTTAGGTATTTCATGAATAAACTGTAGAAGTCATAGTGGGAAATTGCATTGGAGAGTGAATCATGTCTCAGACAGGAAAGACATTTGATATGCTCCTGGAAGGACCTGAATGTTATCCATAGTTGATGGTGACTCAACAGAGACTTGAACTCAAAGTACTCTACCTAAGCTGACACTCTGCCACTTGAGTCGCTCTGCCAGTCCCTTTTTATGTTTACTATCTTCAAGATACTGCAGTCCTCCTATTTGTGCTTCCCCATGTCTCTGGGATGCCAAGTACTTACCACTGCACCCCGCCAAGGTGCTTCCTCCATCGCTTGGGATGACAAGCATGCACCACCACATTCAGCCACTGGTAGAGATGGAGTCTCATAAACCCTTATGCCTGGCTGGCCAAGAAACACAATCTCCCAGGCTCTACCTCCTAAACTGAACCACTTTGCCTTTGGATTAAAAATCAGGAGCTAAAGAAGTCTAAATGATGGATATCCTTGTTTACTCACTAAACAAACATTTACTGTTTACCTATTAATGCTCTAAGTACCAGTCTAGGAGTCCTGAATACGTTGGGTTGCAAAGCAAGCCTTTTCTTCCTATAGAGGAGACAATAAATATATATGCTGAATAAAATATTAAGTATATTAGAAGCTAGTTAATAAGAAAACATTTTAAAAGCACAGAAAGGCAAAAAGAGGTTGAGAGTAGAGAGACAGGCAGATTGCAGAATTAAGTAGGAGTGTCACTGTGAGTCTGACTCAAAGGGTAGATAGGAGTTAAAAACAGTGGGAGACTGTGATTTAAAAAGGCAGTGGTTCTCAAAGAGCGGTGCCAAGACCAGCAGGATCAACTTTATATAGGAACCTGTTAGCACTGCAACCCCCCTAGCTTTCATTTTAGGCCTATTACTGTGTAAAAAAAAGAGTCACCATGAGTTTAGCAGCTTATAGCAAGATAAGTTTATTCTCATTTCCTGTGGCTCAGGAAATGAGCACAGCTTGCTAAGCACATGTGGAGGGTTGGTGGCAATGGACTGACCGCAAAGCTCGTACAGGACTTTGACAAAATTAATATCATCATGCCTATGAAAGTCTCAGCTTCTGCGATCTGTTGGCCAAAGGCCGCTCTCCTCTCCTGCAGCCTTGCTCACTGCTTTGCAGTCATGTGCAACTCCTCTCAGTGTGCTGTGTGCCACGCACATGCATAGAGCCTTGCAGGGCAAGCCAACTTGATTCTTTAATGCCAGTGAGGAAGAGAAAAGAAGCCTGTGGGAGGAGGGAGGGGGGTATGAGGGACAAGGTAACAAACAGTACAAGAAATGTATCCAATGCCTAACGTATGAAACTGTAACCTCTCTGTACATCAGTTTGATAATAAAAATTTGAAAAAAAAAGAAAAGAAAAGAAAAGAAGCCTGTGGGCAAGGAATCCTATAGCCACATAATAGAATCACAGGATTCAAATCCAATCACTGCTCTATTGGTTAGAAGCAAGTTAGAACATCTCACCATGTATGTTTTCGTGTGTTGCTGTGCTTTGAACTCAGAGCCTCACACTTGCTAGGGAGTTATTCTGTTCCTTGAGCTATGCCTCCAGCCCATTTTATCAGGATCATATTTTAAGATATATGTGTGTGTGTGTGTGTGTATATATATATATATATACACGTATATATATGTGTGTGTATGTATGTATATACTGCACAGCTTAAGGAAAGGCAGTAAACAAAGCTGTATTTATATAATGATTCTAATTTAAGTACTCAGAAGAAATATTGAAAGGGGGTTGTAAATCAAGTATATTGACAGAAGTTGTAGGTTTCTTTTTCTGCCTTCTTGTTTTCTAGCATTAAAATATGTTGTCCAATTTTTGGTACATATTTTCTGTTTAAATATTTCCTTGGTGCTGCTTTTTATGACATTTAAAAACGTTTCTTTGGAGCTTTATTCTTTTTGTTGGTACTAGGGTTTGAACTCAGGGCCTGGGAGCTGTCCCTGAGCTCTTTTGCTCAAGGCTAGCTCTCTACCACTTTGAGCCACAGCATCACTTCTGGTTTTTTAGTCTCATAGAATTTCCTGTCCAGGATGGCTTTGAACCTCAGATCTCTGCCTCCAAAGTAGCCTGGATTACAGGCCTGCACCATCAGTACCTGGCTTACTTTGAACTTTAAATTGATCTGTTCTGAGATATTAATGTAGCTTATTTTTTTGTATTTAAGTACTGTGATCAACAGAAATACAATCACAGTTGAATTTTGTAGACAGAGGAATTGTCTGTTGGCATACATACTTGACAAGAATTCTTGCTCTAGGGAGACGAAAGTTTAAAGCAATGCTCTCTTATGTTTCCCTTAGGGCAAAGCTGTCGGGGTGACGATTGGCTGCATTCTAGGAATGTTTCCTTTGATTTTCTTTGGAGCTGGTGAAGAAGATGAAAAACTGGAAAAGAAAAATTAACCCTCTTAGACTACATATAAAAAGATGTAAACTAATGTACCTCAGTTATGAAATATGCTGTCACAATATTTAGGAATTAAGACAGTAACAGTGTATAGATACGGGATCAAATAATTCAGCATGTATTATGGAAAACACTAACTTATTGTGGCTTGGTTTTCTTATGACTTTTTTTTAAAGAACTAGTAACATTTATGTAAATTGTTGAGATGCTTTTTCATCGATAGCAGTCAACATTTTATCTTTTCCTTCTCTTTCTGTATCAAGATATTATTTAAGTTTCAGTCATTGCTGTACTGTACTGACTTGGGGTTTGCTTGTTTGGTACTTACCCTTGTGACATGCATGTTATTGTCTTGTTGTTGTTCCCTGGGGGTTACAATCCAATCATGCATTTCCCTTAGTTATTTAGGATGTCTAATATCAGTTAAGATTTTTTTCTCTCTTCTGGTAATACCAATTTTGTAATGTTTCACAGTAAACATTTACAGTCATATAATCTGTTATTTTCTTAACTCTTACATCAATGGACACAGATTTCAAGTATTTTATGTGTATAATAGTATAATTTCCTGATTATTCTGTTTTAAGGCCCAGAGATTAATCAGAAAGAGCAATTATGTGGTCTCCTTACATAAAACCATACATACTAATAAGTGTACTTATTTCTATTTGATTTTTTTTTACCTTTAATTTCCTGCTTCAAGTAATTACATGGTAGATTCTGACTCCTGAGGGAAAGAAAGTTTTTATAGTCTTTTAAAATGGAGATAGTAGAATTAGGGTAAATTGAAGAATTTGACACCAAAGTTAGCTATTAAAAGGCTAAAGTAGTTGGGCACAGTGGCTCATGCCCGCAGTGCTCAGATACTTGGAAAGTGGAGATTGGAAGCATTGGAGTTTTGTAATCAGCTTGGATAAAAACGTTGTTGAGTCATCACAACAAATAAGCCAGGGTGGTTATTCATGCCTGTAAAATCTCAGTTATTGGAGAAGTATACTCCCAAAGCTGACTGGGTAAAAAACCAGGAGACTCCTATTTGAAAAATGACACAAAGCAAAAAGGGCTGGAGGTGTGGCTCAGTGTTAAAGTGCTTGCCTAGCAAGAATACTGCCAAAAAAAACTGACAAAAACAAAATGATTTTTTTTTTAGAAGTAGAAAAATGGAAGCTTTAGAGTATGAAGTTGAAGTGATGTTTGAAAGGTTAATGGTATACAAATCATATTGGTAGAAAAGGATTTTCCCTGAAGGCGTTATCTGACTAGAATCACTGAATACTCCATACTCATGATCTTAAGTTATATGTCTTCTTTAGTGAATTTTATTTCTGTATAATTTCTTCTGAAGTAACAAATAAATATTTTTTGCTATATAATCTAGTCAGAAGTTGCAAAAGGAGAAATCTCTCCAACTTTTGGCCTTTTTCCTTATTTTGTAGTATTTAAAGCTTGTGGTTGCTTATTTACATTTCCACCAACAGTATGCAAGGGTTCCTAAACGTATATATGGTATAAATATTACTATACCCATATCTTGGTCAAATATTGTGGCATTGCCATTTGATCAAATTAGGATAATATAAAACACAAATCTATTTTGTGTCTTCCATATAACATCTCACACAAAAAAATTCACATTGATTGGATAAGAGCTTTTGTTTAACTCCTTGTAAATGTGTCAGTGCTCTTACCCCTAACTTATATATTCATGGCAGGTCTTTCTGATTTTGTAAAAAGTATTTTCTTGTGGTACTTTACTTTTCTTCTTACTAGTTAAATATAACCAGAAACTTGCTCTGCAGTTGTAGACAGGACTTTGGATTACTGGTTTCAATTTTTCACTCTTAAAAATAATCCAATCTTCTGGGTGCTGATGGCTTAAGTCTGAAATCCTAGCTACTCAGAAGGCTTAGATCTGAGGATTGGGTTCAAAGCCAACCCAAACAGGAAAGTCTAATTATAAACCTTATCGCCAATAAACTACACAGAAAAAACTGGATGTAATACTCAAGTGGTAGAGTGCTAAGAAGTTCAGAGAGTGTTCAAGCCCTGAGTTCAAGCCTTAGGACTGGGAAAAAAAAAGTCCAACAAAACTAACATCCAGTTGAAGCTGGATATGCTGGCACATACCTGTAATCCCTGCTGTTTGACAGGTGGAGACAGGAGGATCACAAGTTCAAAATATGCCCTGTCATGAGTTATTGAGACCCTGTCTCAAAAACAATACAAATCAAAAGATACAACTAGAGTGTTAGATCATTTGTCTACTATTTTTGAGGTCCTCAGTTAAAATCTCCAGTACTGAAAACACAAAAATAAAACAAAAACCACTCCTGTTATGAGTGAAATTTATATTATTTGCAGGCCCTACCAATTTAATTGAAAATCTTGAGGATTATTTTGAGTTGCCAGAACATGGAATATAGAACTTTCATATTGAGATAGTTTCATTGATAGATAAAAAAATTTGAATCAAATATTTACTTTTAAAAAAATTAGCTCTTGTTGAAGAGCCACTTTGTTGTTGTTTTGGGTTTGTTTTTTTTTTTAGATCTACACTAATCAAGTGCTTTGCAGACAGTGACTCCTGTCAAGTGGTTCCCTTGAAGGTAGTGACTCTCTATGATGACTTGTTTCTTGTTACCCACCCCAAAGCATCTTATTTCAGATGGAAACTGGAAGTCCTTGTCATCTTAGTCCCCCAGGCATGCTGGAGCTGTGGTTAAATGCGTCGTGCTCTGCTGTTTGTGCTGTTCGTTTGATGTTGCATTCATGTCCTTGCATTAGGATTTACTGCCACAACATCCATGCAAACAGCAGCATTTTGTTTCACTGTATGTTACTGGTGACCATTGTTTTTTACAAAGGAACTCAACAAAAAAATATTTTAAGAATATTGACATGTGGTCTTGATTTTAAAATTTGACTTTCTTATTCATCTTAAGAGGGCCTGGGTCATTCTGTCACTAAAGGAAATGGAATTAATAAGCGAGATTTGCTACAAGGGCATGGCAATGTCACTCGGTAAGTGGTGCTGTTTTCTCCTCCCTGATCCCATAGACATCTGCAGAGACAGTGTTGATGATTTCAGCAGAGCTCTCCACATCACTCATGTAATAATGCCTCATTTTTTTTAATTAGTTTCTCTAAAAGATAGATTATAAAGGCAACAGAAGTTTGCACCAACAGTTTATGTAAGCCAACTTGAAGTGAATCTAGTTTATAGTTATAGTTTCTTGCCACTTTCACATAGTATGTTAAAGTAATATAACCTTTATCTTAGTTGCTGAGCATTTTTCTCGTGGACATTATTGTTGTAATGTCTGTATATTAGGAGTCTAGTCTTAACTGTTTCTTTCCTTTTCTTTTTTCTTCCTGCTTTTGCTCCAGCAACTTCCTGCTTCTTTCTTCCTCTTATGGATTTTGAAAGTAGTTAGCCCATGTTATCATGAATTCTTTGGGAAATATTAGAAAATAGGCTACGGAGCTAGAATGAGGTGGTGGTGATACTGAGAATAATAAGTGTTTGCTCCCTTTTCTTAAAAAAATCGATTGGCTGCTATAGAGTACAGTCTTTCACACACAATACCACACTCAGTCACCTTAATAACAGCATGAGTAACATCCTGTTAAGTATTAGAAAAAAGGAGGTATGGAGAGGTGTATTCCCTTGATTTTTCTACTAATAAGTGGAAATGGAATCCAGCTTCCTCCAGGGGTGAAGCCCGTATTCTTGCTATAGTTGCATGGACTTCCTAACCTCTGTTCTTAGTTCAGAGTCCTTTTTTACCTCCAGACTCAGTGGGTCATTTTCTCACGTATAACCTAGGGGAATTGTACTTAACAATCTCAAGACTGTGATTTTGAACGCACTTCTCTGTGCTAGGAGGTCTCCTGTCCTCATGAAAATATTCCGGTGTGGGGAAGAGAGCACAGTAAAGCAAATCTACTCTCAAGTATTTTTATACCAGATGGTGATGTGTTCTATGGTAATAAATGAAGCAAGATCAAAGGGATAGAAAGTAGCAGAGGTCAAGAAGGACGCGGAAGAAGAGAGACTGGAGGAGACGTTATTGTGCTAGGGTCTAGCATATTGATGTTAAGAAAACCTCACCTATATGAAGCAGTACTTTTCTTTGCAATGCCAATGTAAAATGCTTTATTCTGTATTGGCAGTGTTATCTAGATTGAGTCTATGGATGAGTAGTAACGATTGTTATTCCTTAGAGGATCATTTGGTTTACTCAGATAGAAAGAAATGGTCCTGAAGCAGGTAGAAGTAAGATCTTGCAGTTCAAGAAGTCTGGGGAGAATCAGTAAATAATTGTGGGTTCACATCAGACCTTACCAACAAATCACTTGTTTTTACAAAACCAATAAATGCCATTGGTGTATGAGTTGGCAGCTAACACTGAAATTAGCTTTTTCCTTGTCTGACTTTTAGAAGTGGAACAGGTTTTATTGTTGTATTTGTTTTGTTTTTTGGTGCCAGTCCTTGGGTCTTAAATTAGGGCCTGGACTCTGTCTCTGAGCTTCTTTATGCTCAAAGCTAAAGCACTTGAGCTACATACAGCTCTACTTCTGACCTTTTTGGGGGTAGTTTATTGGAGTAAGAGTCTCATGGACTTTTCTGCCAGGTTGGCCTTGAACTGCAGTCCTCAGATCTTAGCCTCCTGAGTAGCTAGAATTACAGGTGCCCAGTGGAATGGAGTGGTTTTTAAAGCAGAGACTTGAAACATTTCAGTTTGGGGGTTACTGGTCTTACAACTGCTGACATTTACATGAAACCTTTTTTTTTTGTATTTATGTTCATATGAAGTCTGATGGTAGCAAAATATAATTGCTATTTAGATTTGCATAAATTTATGAGTGAAAAATATTTGAGCAAACTATTGGTATGAAGACTCACAAGCTTAAGTAGGCTTCTGGGAGATTACCTTATTTCGCTGTAATTGCAACTTAGTCTTTTTGTTCAGTGAATGCCACAGAGAGTGTGACTGAGAGGAAAAAGGCTTCACTTTTGGAAGGAAGTGGAGATAATTTTCAGAAAAATGAGAATGAAGCTGTTGTTTTATAAGAGGTATGAAATTCAGTAAAGTCTCGTCCAAATATGAAAGCAATACACTTGCACATGTAGAAGTTAAGCATAAATGGGATTTAAAAGAAATAGTTTTTATTTAAAAAAACAAATTCTAAGCAGGGCACTGGTGGCTCACGTTTGTAATCCTAGCTACTCCCCAGGCTGAGATCTGAGGATTGCAGTTCGAAGCCAGCCTGACCAGAAAAGTCCCTGTGAGATTCTTATCTCCAATTAACCACTCAAAAAAGTGGAAGTGACTCAAGTGGTAACGCACTAGCCTTGAGTACAAAGAGGTTCAAGAACAGTGCCCAGGCCCTGAGTTCAAGCCCTACAACTGACCAAAGGAAAAAAAATCTGATCAGTATTACTTAGAATTCAGTTTATTTTCCTTCCATCTTTCATGCTAACCCACCTACATGCTATCCCCAACAGTGCACAGATTTGTCTGCATCTCTTTTCCTTATTTCTCATGTGTCTTTGTTCATTTTTTTCTTATTTCCTCAACCCACAGTGATTGATAGAAGTCATTTTTTAAATGCTGCTTTAAAGCACATAACTCAAGCATTTTCTCTTTTCTTTTCCACCTGTTTTGGGGAGGAAAACAAATGGGAGTTAATTGAGTTCATTCTTTTTAGAAGCTTTGATTATTCTTCCACAGTGACTCACATAAAGAGCCTACATTTCTTAGAAAAAAATAAGTCAGATGGTGCTTTAAATGTCAGTTCCGCAAGGATTTGCCTCACTTTTCTGCTGCTGCTGTTTTCAGTGCTCCGAGGGGTGCCTAGCACAAGGTAGACACTCAGGTGTTGTTTATTTAATGAGTGACCTCTGCCACCTTCGTTGTCATTTTCTCTCTGGGTTCTTGAATCCTGACTTCATTTTTAGCTCAGTGTATCAGTCTTTGGAAGTTTGTTTTACATTTTGTGTGATTTCTGAATTTTTTTGCTTCAGATCATTACTCCGCAGGCAATACTCTGGGCCATAGTTGTCTAACAAATAATAAGGAATGCAATATGTGCTTATGCTCCCTAATAGAAATACATTTCCTTCTTCAGTTTTGGTACAGAAATCCACACTCAAAAAAAGCTACTTAAATATTCCTTTTATAGCTACATATCTCCGTGCAGCTGAATTTTCTCCAGACAAAAACAAGGTACCAAACAGATGGCAGAAAAGGATCTGAGGATCTAGCTGTCTACTGTTAAGTCAGCATTAAAGACAATTCCAAAAATATAAAAACAGTGCCACTATTCTCACTCAACGACTGTTTTCACAAATTGTATTATTTATGTTAACATAAAAACTGTTTTTGGTTATTTTAAATCAGTAAATTTTTTTGTAGTTTATCAGTTTTTGTTTCTGATGCAGCACATATATAAACCTCACACACAAAAGCTCATTGGGGATCTCAGTATTTTTTCAGAAAGTAAATAAGTCTCAAGGCCAAACTGCTGTAAAACTTTTGGTTTATGATATTGAGTTTGAGACCTAATGACAAAGCCATTGTCTTGTGAGGACATGAGGAAACTAATAAGCTCTCAGTTGGTCAAATGGCAGGTTAACAAGAAAGGGAGGAGACAGAGTCTTAAAAACTGTAGATCTCTTCCATTCGTCAGTTTGGCTGAATGTGTACCAATTTATATGACAATTTAATGACTTAAGTAATGTCCTTTGCGATACAGTAATGTAAGCCTATCACTTTCCTTTGAAATTACATGTGTTCCTCTGGGCCTTTTGTATTTCTGTATAACATTTCAAACTAGACTGCAGATTCTCAGCCTGCCTCCTTCAAAGTAAAACACAAAGTCAAACAAACCAGAACATGATTGCAGTGTGCCTCTGCTAAATTTGGGGATATTTGAGATGTTTACTGTGTTGTCTTTTACTCCGTGAACTCAATTTATCCCTTTACATATTTAGAATATCTCCAATTTCAGTAATATTTAACAGTTTATAGTGTAGAAAACTATTTCTAAATTTATTTCTATGTCTTTTATTGTATTATGTTTTACTGTTTATTGCCTATATATTAAAATTGCGATTTTTATACGAACATTGTAAATTTGCTAAATTTATTTATTATACTTAATGGTTTATTTGAAGATCCTTTTCTGTTTTCCATAACACATTCATATAGCTTCAAATTATGATAGCTTGATTCCATCTTTCCTAATACTTTTATTTTTCTTGACTTAATACTCAATGGCTAATATCACCATTTTATTTTCAAACAGGTATCTCAGAATGGAATTTTTTGGCTCTTTTTTTACCCTCCTTTTTTTTTAAAAAAAAAAGTGTTTTTTTTTAATGATAAATGAGTGTTAAATTTCATAAAGTACTTCTTTTCTGAGATGTCATACCTCTTAAATTGTTAATGTGAGTTACACTAATTTACTTTTAAATATAAAAGCACATTTGCATTTCTGCTGCAAAAGCTCTTATTCTTTTACATTTTCTCGGGTTCAGTTTGCTAACATTTCACCTAGGATTTTTGCATTTGTGTTCATGTGAGAAATTGGTATGTAATTTCCCTTTTCTTGCAGTTAATTTGTCAAATTTTAGATTTAAGCAATTTGATTACATATAATAGGTGAAAATATTCCTTGTTTTTCTTTTTTCCCCATCTTCCTCCTGATTGCTCTTGTTCTTTGTATGTTTGCAAGAACTAACCACAGAGGCCTTTGGAATCTGGAAATTATTTTTAGGAAGATTTTAAAAAATATTTAATTTGGTTAATGTACTTAAAATTATTTCCTATAATATTCCTTTATTAGTGCCTCTTTTGATTTTATTTTTATAAAGGTGATGCAAAGAGGGGTTGCAGTTACGTAAGTCAGGTAAAAAGGATTTCTTTTTAGACAATGTCAACCCTCCCCTCATGTGTGTTAGTGTGCACACTCCCAGTTTTTCCTTCCCATCCCCACCCACAAGTTGTATAGTTGATTTTCAACACAGTGTCTAGTGCTGCTGTAATGCCTCCTTTTAATTTTGACGTTGGCCATTTATTTTCCTGATGGTTCTAGCCACTGGTAGAATAACTAGTTCTTTGCGTCTTCAGTACTTATAATTGGGGATGATTTTAATCTTCAAAAGAGATATATTTGATAATGTTGAGACAGTTCTGAATGTCACAGCTTGGGATGGAGAAGACACTACCAGCATCTACTGGGTCAAGGTTTGCTGTCATCTGTAACAGGACATCCTTCCAGCAAGCATTATCTGGCAAACAGTAGTGTTGAGATTTAGAAATCCAGTGTAATTTCCTAGGAGGTAGGAATCTTAACTTACCTTTGTGCTTTCCTCGTAATAGTCACAGATTTTGCACATTGTGGTGCATAGTAAATTTTTCCTTGGAGAAGTAAAAGATGAGGGAAAAAGTTGAAGCTTCATCAGGGTAGTGGTAGGGTAAAAAAACAAACAAACATTCAAGCCTCATCTACAGAGCAGGCAAAAGAAAAGATTGATTACTGATGGGCCATCAGAATATCTTAATAACATTTCTCTTTCTTGTCAGTCGTGGGACTTGAACTCGGGGCTTGGGCACTGTCTTTGAGCTCTTTTTTGCTCAAGGCTAACACTCTACCACTTGAGCCACAACACCAGTTCCAGCTTTTTCTGTGCATGTGGTACTGAGAAATCAAACCCAGGGCTTTATGCATGCTAGGCCAGCACTCTACCACTAGGCCAAACTCCTGCCCCTTTATAACTTTTTTATAGTCAAGTGAGTACCAGCAGTCCAGCCCCCAATTTTATAGGTGAGAAGAGGGAATAGCCTTTTAAGTAACTGGAGTTTAAGTACAGCACATTGATCCCAAGTATTAGGCGGTTCCTCCTACTCTTTTTCCTTTTCTTCCTCTTCTTCCTTTTCCTCTCCTTCCTGTCTGTCCTTCACTTTTTTTCATTTCTTCCTCTCCCTGTTTTGTCTTTTCCTCTTTCAGAACTCGAGGGTAGTATTATGGCAGGCAGTTGAAGAGAGGGATGGGTAACTTGGGGAGTGTTAATTTACAGAATATTCTAGCTTTCTAGTGGCCTGTGCCAGGCTTTTATTATTTGTACTTCTCTGTATAGAAAATGAAAGCCTTGAGAAGAATAATGTCAAAGATGCTTAAAATAAGCTTTCTTGGTTTATCAAGTCCTTTCTGTTTCTGAGCAGGTAGATTTTGAGATGAAAATGCTGCAGTGTAAATTCCTGTCTTGTCTTTAGAAAATGCAGCCAGTGTTTAGCCTGCTGCTATTAACACATTACCCTTTTCATGCCATCTGATATTTGGCATGTTTTATAAACAGGCTGAGAGCTCTTCAGCTGGATGCTGGCTACACTTAGGCTTTATAATTATATCTTCTCACGATATTCTACCCACCCAAGAGCTAATAGTCTGGTAAAGACTGTCATTGTCTTTGTGAATTCCAAGTGTGTTCAGAATGAGTATTTTCTGTACCGCTGCTCACTGGATGTGTTTAGTGCCCAGCAATGAGGGAGGTGGTCAGTGGAAGCATGAGCTCGTCTCCTTCCTCAGGAATCACATGGTAAGGTAGAGCCTCGAACTGTAAGAGAATGACCCACGCAGTCCAAATGCATTCCTGGAGTGCATTATACTTATTTTGTTTTACATACTGAACTGATTGGGAAATTATATCTGTTTGGCAATATTTGTAGTTCTCAAGTTTGTGGCGAGACTTCATATAAAATAACCTCTTAATAAAAATGTCCAATCATTCTAATTTAGAGACAGTACCTCCTCTCTGACAGGGCTATAAACATGGAGACTGGGGGAGGTAAGTGGCAGTCAGAAGGTATCCCTAACTGGTTGTAGTGAAGATAACATAGGTTGTTTTTTGTTTTTTTTAAATTTTATTGGAAAGGTGATGTACAGAAGGGTTACAGTTACATAAGCCAGCTAATGGGTACATTTCTTTTTGAACAGTGTCACCCCCTCCCTCATTTTCTCCCATTCTCCCCTCCCTCCCCAACAAGTTGTAGAGTTCATTTCCAACATACTGTCTAGTGGGTTTCACTGCTGAATTGGTTCACCGTTGGTCCCACCGTTTCTGTGCTTCCCCTCCCCTCCCCAAGTCAGATACACATACACAAGGTAAAGGGTACAGAAATCAAAAACAGTGACAAGAGGAATAAACCGAAGGAGGAAAAATAACTGCAAACAGTACAATAAAAAAAACCTCTTGTTTCCATTTCTTGGAGTTCTTTTTGATAAGCATCATTTTATATGATATTATGCACACAGCTATTGAGCCCTTGTAATCCTCTCCTAAGAATGTCCTCCTTTGTTCTCACTGTGTGAATGTTTACAGTGCTGTTTAATCATGTCCAAGTGTAATTATTTGTCTTACATTATCCATTGGATTTACTTGTAGATTTACAGGCACATTCTAATTATTACAAATGAGGGAAGCCATATGCTCTATATTTCTTTAGGTCTGACTTACTTTGCTTAATATATTTTTTTCTCAAGGTTTCCATTTCCTTACGGTCATTCTTTCTGATGGAAACATAGAATTCCATTGTGTATAAAAACCACATTTTCTTGATCCATTCACCACTGAGGGGCATCTGAATTTATTCCATATCTTGGCAATGGTAAACAGTGCTGCAATGAGAATAGGTTTTAGGCTACTTTCTTTTTCCATTGATTTGGTGGTAAAATGTTTGGGGAAAAATTGAAACTTGAATATTCTTAAGCTGAGGAATAATGACACAATGGCAGACACTCTATGTTTTCTCTCTTTGGTTTTTGATAGTTTGATTTATTTTCTTTTTAAGTATTGAATTGTCCATCTGTCCAGCATATTTGATCAGTGTTAGCCAATAGAGAATCCAGATCATTCATTCAGTTTTGAGATTAGTTATGCTATTGCTTCTCCTAAAATAACTGCACTGAAGTTCAGTGACTTGGATTTCCCAGTACTTTCTCAGATGGTACAAAAAATGCTGATAAAATCCTCTGAAAACTCCTGTCATTTCATTAGGATACTATTTAGCTCTGTATCCTAGTTCTTCTGTTTGTTAGCTGTTTGGTCCTAGGCAAGGCATTTTACTTGTCTGAAAAGAATTACTGTCTCTGATTTGTTTTAATTGAATAAGACATTACAGAAAATTCAATAGGACATTATTTAATTGAATAGGACATTGAGGTAGCTATTGCCTTTAAGTTATAGTGACACTAGACATTTGTGGTGATAGATGAGCATGGTGGGGTCTTGTTCTCCAACAGTATAGAAGTGAAGTCAGGAACAGTCAGGACAATTATAGTAAGGTAACAAGGAGTTTGTGTCTGTGTCGGATTGTGACTGGTGTATCTGAAACAGGCATAATCCTCCCCTGGGCAGTAGCCACAGGTTGGTAAGATGGCCTGGGCTCATGATTGGTTTGTTGGAAATGGACAAGACCTTCCCCTGGGAAATGGCTTGCAGGAGGGCTGGCAAGACCCAAGACCCATCCCTGGGTGCTAATCCACAGGCTGGCAGGCTGTCCTGGTTATCTGAGACTTTTTCCCCTTTCAATGGGGTGAAAATTGGGACTTTCCATTTTATGGCGAATTTCAGGTATGAAGCATTCTCATGTGAAACTAGGCTGGCCACTGTCCACCGCTGCATTCCTTAGAATTGGTTATGGTGAGGGACATAATCTCACAGGCCAATGTCTTTGGCAGTTGTCTGCTGCAGCAGTTTTAGCCTCTCTCAATCCTAATCCTGATTCAACGTGAATGTGCAACTGCTGGCAAGACTACCAGAAGAACTGCTTGATTGATTTTCAGGCCAGACTTCAGAATTGTGAGAGAAACACACGTAACTGTCATTTCCAGTTGCTAAATGTGGGGGATGGCTTGTTACACAGCAATAGCTAACCGAAACAGAAGGTGGGAGTTGGGTATGGACCCGTTGCCTGGACAAGGATATGAAGCATGTGAGGTCTTTGGTTTTTAGGCTAGGTAGTGGAGGCTGGAAGCCGGGGGGGGGGGGGGGCAGCGCACAGAGACTCGGTGAAAGTTGGAAGGGAAGTGGGTAATTGGCATTGGAGTCTGGAGAAAAGTCAGCCTGGGGTGGGTAGTGGTTGAAAGTTTGGCAACATGTGGACTGTGGAAGACAGGAAATATGTCTAGAGAACTTGGGATGTTACGAAGAAACTATTTTAAGACAGAAAGTTGGGAATGCCAGCTGGCTTCTTTTAGCTGTCTATGATAAGACACAAATAGAGAAAAGGCTAAAAAAAATGTTTAAAAAGTATCAGTGCAGAAAAACTTTCCAACTCAAGTTTTATTTAAGTTGGAAAATAAAACTCTTTGTCATCTCCAGCTTTACCAATCTGTAAAAAGATCTTAAATTTGTCGTGGGATGGGAACCAGGGAATCAAATCCAGAGTATTGTCAGCGAAGTGGGATCTCTGTCTGGGTAGGGATGGAGTCAGCCATGTCTCTGTAAGACCCTGGGTTGAGATCCCAGAAAGAGTCAAGGCAGAGCCTTGTAGGCATAAGTGCTAAGAATGCAAAGGCCTCTTCCCCCGTGTGCTGCCCGCTCGCTCAGGTGCAGAAGGGCCCATCACAAGAGGTCCGTAAGGCTCTTGTCCGAGGGGATGGGATGGTTTCTAAGAATCCCACATCATTTTGAAGAACAGACACCAGGTTTTCCATAAGGAAGACGATCCAAAATGGAAGGAAGCCTCTAGACTGTGATGGCAGGAACGGGACCAGAAAACTATTCGGCGATAGACACAAAAAGGGATACTTGGAAGGTGGAGCCGAGGATGGTGGAGGACCACTGTGCTCTGGGAGCACAGCTGTGTGTGCGGCAGAGAGAACGGGAGCCTGCTGCTGGCCAGGTTTCAGGGTGGGTGGAGACCATCCCATTCGCTCCCTGCTGATGAGAATGCCCATCCCATTCAGTTCAGGGGGCTTCAGATCTAGAGGTGATACACCCGACTCACATGACGGGGTTGTGGACTTGAGCCCAGACTGCAAGGGTGCTTCAGACTTTCAGGGTTTGGGGAGAAACAGAGTATTTGCATGTGATGAGTGCAAGCCCTTAGAAGGGAAAGAGCCAACCATGGCAATTTGTTTTATGGGTGTCCTAACAAGCAACACCTCCCACCATTCATACCGTGGTGTGGTCCCTCAATTGAGTGTAGGCTTGTGACTTGCTTTCCCTCATCGAGGGGTGGAAGTGGCCCAGGGCCAGTTCTGGGCCACAGGGAGTTCTGGCAGCTTCTGATTTCGTGGTTTTTAAATCAGTTTCCATGTTTGTTTATGCCTGTCATTGGGCTTGAACTCAGGGCCTTACATTCTTGCTTAGCTTCCCCGCCCCCCCCCCCCACGCCCAGGCTAGTAATCTACTACTTGAGCCACAGCTTTCATCATCTTTTTGCTGGACTTTCCTGCTCCCACTGGCTTGGAACTGCTATCCTCAAATCTCAGCCTTCCGAGTAGCTAGGATTACAGGCGTGACTCACCAGCCTCGGGCCTGGACTTGGTGTTCTTGAATCATTGAGCTGCCAGTGCAAAAAAGAATTATGCTGGAAGAAGGGCTGGGTGAAAACTCCTGGCTAGTCCTCTCACCAGCCAATTCGCACCTGAGCCCCAGCCTCCAGCCACGCTCAGCGGGGCACACAGCTTGAACCCCAGCCTTGAGCAACACCCAGATCCTACAGAGTGGGCCAATCAATGCAAAGGGAATGGTTTTAGGCCACTGCATTTTTGAGGTATTTTGTTAGATAGCAATAGATAAACAGACCCGAGTAAAGGGTTAGTCCAGGAGCACGTAACAGAAGCCCTTGTGACAGTACTTCATAGACTTTATGCAGTGGCTTATGTTTAGAAACCCAGTTTCTAGGAAAAGGGAGGTTAGGAGGGCAGTGACTCCAGGCCAACCCAGATAAAAAGTGAGCCACACCCTCCTCTCGACAAGCCGCGCACGCGCATGGAGGCTCCAGCCTGTCTTCTCAGCCCTGTGGGGGGCATAGTAGGGGCATTGTTGTCTGAGGCCTACCCTGGGCAGTTATTTGAAAAATAACCAAAGCAAAAAAAAAGTCTGGGTGTGTGGTTCAAGTGGTAGAGAGCCCTTGTCTAGCAAGTATAAAGCCTAAACCCCAATACTGGAAAAACAACATCAAAAACATTGTAAGAATAAGGATGGAAATTTTTCATTAAAAAGAAACACTGGCCAGGAGCTGGTGGCTCACGCCTATCATCTAGCTGCTCAGGAGGCTGAGATCTGAGGATGGAGGTTTGAAGCCAGCCCAGGCAGGAAAGTCCATGAGACTCTTGTCTCCAATAAACAACTCAGAAAAAGCCAGTAATGGTGCTGTGGCTCAAGTGGCAGAGTGCTAGCTTTGAGCACAAGGAGACTGTCAGCTCCTAGGTGCTGAGTTTAAGCCCCAGGACTGGCCCCAAAAAAAGGAAAGGAAAAGAAAAGAAAGCCTACTTTGACTGAAGTGATGAAATTAATTCAATGACAATCTAAACATAAGTCATAGTCACAGAGAACATCAATAGAGCAAATGGAGGGTCTCATGGACTCTCCATTATATATATATATATATATATATATATATATATATATATATATATAAACACACACACACACACACACACACACACACACACACACACATACCTAACAACTATTTGAGATTTGGTGTTGATGTGTGGTTTGTTTTTCTGCCAGTCCTGGCACTTGGACTCAGGGCCTGAGCACTGTCTCTGGCTTCTCTTGCTCAAGGCTAGCACTCTACCACTTGAGCCACAGCGCCACTTCCGGCCTTTTCTGTATATGTAGTGCTGAGGAATCGAACCCAGGGCTTCATGTATACGAGGCGAGCACTCTTGCCACTAGGCCATATTACCAGCCCTTAGATGTGCATTTTAAAACCAGGAAGAAGAAAACTAAGCATCGAGTCTTAGTAGAGCCTGGAGATTTGTTTGTGTATATTAATGTCAGAAGCTCAAGATTAATTTCCTTCCTTCAGGTAGGAACATATCATTTGTAATTTTGCACAGCTGGAGAGAAATGTCCCCATCTCTCCAAGGTCATCCCACCCGCTCCTAGAGGAGCCAGGGTCTCACTTCTCCCAGCCCATGCTGGTCCGTCTTCCTGTGTCCCTTCTCCCCACTCTTCATCGGCTTCTCAGCTCCACCCACTTTCCCGCCTTGGAACAGGTACAGCCTCCTCTTGGAGAATCCTTTCTGACAGCTGGCCTGTGTCTCTGTGTCTGCAGGCAGGCAGGGAGGGCCCCTGCCCTGGGACACCTTCCTACTTTGTGTCCACCTGTGCTAGTTGGCAGCACCATTACCAAGGGTGGCTGTTTGCTTGTCTTTTGCTCTTCCTGGAACCATGCATTTGTACTAGAGATGGGGACATCTTATTGAGATGATACCTGCTAGTAGTAATATGTAGCATTTACTGTTTCATTTTGACATGGCCTAACCACAATGCTTTTCAAAGTGTTGGTTGCATCGAAGGTGCTTGTTGAGAAGTGTTTTTTTGTGAACTCTGCCCCCAGAGAGTCTCATTTGCGGGTGAGGATCTGCCTTTAACGAACACCTACATCACCCTAATATAGTTTGGTCAGACAAAACACTTCTACAAAATTCTAGTGTGGGGTCCTTGTGTCTCTTCTTGTCCCTTGCTGTTCAACTCTGGGCTAATTCTCATTATAAAAGGAGAAACTAGCTAGGTGCCAGTAGCTCATGTTTGTAATCCTAGCTACACAGAGGCTGACATCTGAGGATTGTGGTTCAAAACCAGCCTACACAGGGATGTCCTTGAGATGTATACCTCCAGTTAACTACCGAAAAGCTGCAAGTGGAGCTGTGGCTCAAGTGGTAGAGTTCCAACCTTGAGCAAAAAAACTCAGGGATAGTGCCCAGTGCCTGAGTTAAATGCCCAGTACTAGTACAATGATAAATGAAGAGCAGATGACGAGTGGTCATGAGGTGAAACTCAGAGAAAACACTTGTATTTCCAATCCTGGAAGTCAGAGGCATAGACCAAAATAATAATTCACTGTTATTTATTCCTATTTCCTCCGACTTCCTTTTCCACCAACCGTCTAAAGCATAATGTTATGCGATGGACTCTTTCTCAAGGCATCTTGTGAATAGCGCTTGGAAGCTAGGGGACGTCATGCAGCTGGAAATTGAGTGTGATGAGCTTCACTGGTGAGGTGGAGGAGCTTATCTGTCTGCTCCACATTTCCTCAGCTGTTTTCTTCTGGGCAATAAGTTCAGAGTCATCCAGAGCAAGAGCTGTGCATTATAAATGTCCATGAAGCCTGGGCGGGAGGCCCAGACGATCTGAACTGACAGAAAGGCGAACAGTTATTGTTTATTTACCTCTGACTTCTTGGGCGCATGCTCAGAGCTTGCCCTGCATTCCTCATCAACACCGTGGAGGGGGCTTTCCATGGAAGGAGTAGGGCACAGAAAAGTTTCCATAGCTTGCCCAGGGGCAGAGCCAGGAATAAAACAAATACACTTGATTCTTGGGCTTGGATTCCGCCAGCCCCTTAGGGCAGCCCCAGTATTTTGCAGGAACAGAGGAGGCCATGAACACAAACTACATAGTTTTCCATTACTGGAACAAACACCCCAGACAAGTTACAAAGTGCAGAGGTTTATTTTACCTCACAGCTTTAGAGATTTCAGACCCTGATTTTTTTCTTGGGGTGGGTATGGGGTCTACTGCTTTCAGGCTTCTGGCGGAGGTGCATGGGAGAGGATGCAATCTGTGTATCTGCTTGCTGTTGGCCGGGGATTGAACTGTTTTCTGAAAGTTGAAGAACAGGAAGAGACAGTGGTTCCAGCCTCCCCTTCAAGGCATGTCCCAGTGACAGGAAGACGCAACTCTAGGGCCCACCTCTTAACGTTTCCACACTCCATGTTCCCCTCCAATAGGCCTTGCTGGGGACTGGGCTTTAACATGTGGGCCTTTGAGTCCATTTAAGATCCTGGGTACAGGCTGGGCACTAGTGGATCACACCTGTAATCCTAGCTATGCAAGAGGCTGAGATCTTGGGGTTCAAGGCCAGCCTAGGCAAAAACCAGAGATACTCCGTTTCTAACTAAGCAGCAAAGAGCTGAACTGGAGGTGTGGCTCAAGTGGTAGAGCACCAGTTGTGTACAAGGCCTTGAGGTCAAACCCCAGTATTTCCATGAAACAAAAAAGATGGAAGGGAAGAATGAGTGAGAGAAAAAGACCCTAGCTGCAGATACAGCCTGTAAGGGCAGAACTAAGGGCTCAGCATAATTTTCCTTCTATGATCTCACACATGAGGAAAACGGAAAACTGGGAATAAGAATGACTAACTGGGGCTGGGGATATGGCCTAGTGGCGCGAGAGCTTGCCTCGTATACATGAGGCCCTGGGTTTGATTCCCCAGCACCACATATACAGAAAACAGCCAGAAGTGGCGCTGTGGCTCAAGTGGCAGAGTGCTAGCCTTGAGCAAAAAGGAAGCCAGGGACAGTGCTCAGGCCCTGAGTCCAAGGCCCAGGACTGGCCAAAAAAAAAAAAAAAAAAAAGAATGACTGATTTTAAGGAGAGGGGGGCAGTTCGGGGAAGCATAAGAAGAAGGACTCGTGTTTACTTGTTTATATAATTTGGTAATTCTCAATTCTTCAAGTAATGGTAGTTTTGGCAAAACCCAAAACCTTCCAAAAGACTCAAGGATGCTGTTCTCTGTGTTGGGCACAGATGATCTGGGCCATGCCCAGTTCTAAGAGGCTGCTCTTTCCCCTGAACTCTAGGATAATGCCACAATATTTGCAACTCCTTGGTTCCTTTGGAAGATTTGCAAAAGCTCTAAACACCTCAACCCAGGGCCAACCGCTGTGAAGCCTTTTAACAGGGTAGAGATGGTGGCTGAGGATAACTGGGATTATAGGGTATGGCTTCCGGCTGGTTCTAGGATAACCAGGCTCTCCTCAGACTTGGTGCATATGAGTGTCCAAACTAGAGGTGGCCAGCAGCATACACAGTGGCAGGTGCAGGTATATCTGTGGGTTACCTGTAGAGACCCTGAATTTACTCACTTGTATCTGTGACTTACCTGATAGAAGGGCAAGATCTCAACCCAAGCAGACCTAGATGTTTTTCTCTACAATTATACTGGTAGTTCTATTGCTGATGGAGGTCGAAAAATCGGATGGGACAGCTGTCAGAGAACTTACAGGTGGGCTGTTCTCAAGCTGGGTTTTACCTACAGGCTCAGTTTATGGGTTTCCAACAGAATTTCTGAGCTGATGTGATGGAACATTGTGTCCTGGTCACCTCAGGCGTACGCCGGCACACGGCAGAATCAAGCTGTTCCTTGTTTGTGATCTGTAAGGACTTCAGAGATAAGCTGGGTCATCGCAGAGGTCACCCCGAGTCCTCCTATTGTGCTAGTTGGCATTGCTATTGATGAAGGTGTGGAATGCATTTCACTGGGCGCTGAGGGTGATTTGGGGGCCATGCAGATGCACATGTTTGTGCACAATTAGGTATTATTTTTACAATGTATATTGCGCCAACAATTCATTTGACAAAAGGGAAGTTCAAATATTAACGCAGTAAAAAAAATGCCTTTGTTAGAAAGACATGATAAACGTTATCAAGTGTTATCAGATGTCTACAGCTTAGGATATGTGCCCATAGTGGCTGAAATGAAATTCAAGGGGCCAGATGGTGTTTCAGAATTCAGAATATTCCAGGCACCACTTGACACCCACGGAGGTGATGGGTGGTGGGTGGGGGGAAACCAAGCATGCCATTTTTTCTGCAGTTAAACTTACAAATAGTCCCCACAAGTGAGACAAAGCCTGTGAATAGATTCACATTAATTCAGGTCAAGATTTGCAGCCAAGTGAGTTCCAAAATAATAATGATAATAATAATAATAATAATAGTTGCTTCTCTGTTGGTTTTAACCTGTAATAAAAAAAAAAGGCCGAGACACAGAAAAGTCACACTTTATAATGTACAAAATGCTTTCTCCCATCTTATTTGTGAGGTAGGTACCTCCATGTTGTGATATATCTGAGGATCAGATATATCAGCTAAGTCCATATCACACAGTCCATAACCAACAGGGGTCACGATTTCAATTCGCCGCCTCTTCTCTTTCCAGTCTTGGGTCTCTTCACAACACAATCCATGCATCATCTGATAAATGCAGAGTCAAGACTGAGGAAGCTGAATTTTTGACTGTTTCCTGGGAGAAGAATTGCTCCCCTCCAGGCACCCGAGCAATCTTGAGCATTCACCAACAGGCCTGGAAGGTAGAGGAGGAGAATGAAAGGGAGAGTCCTGACCTTGTAATGTTGAACTTGAAATGCATCCAGGTTCTCTGAACCACCCCAGGCTTATGGGAGTCCGGTAGTATTTCCAAGGAGCCCTTGCCTGTTGCTTCTTGAATTCCTACTACAGAGCATGCCTACTGAGTGCCAGACACTCCTCCCTAAACACTCTGGGGGTATTACTACTACTCAGTCTTAGATGGTACCCTGCATGGAGCCCTGATGAGCCCCTCTCCTCCCCTCCCCCCACAGGAGGGAGGCCTTTCCTGAAGATACCGGCCTGCTAATGAGCAGGTCCAGTTACGTGTGAACTTTGCATGCCCGGTGTCCCAGAAATCCAACTGCAAGCACATGCAGCTGTTGTGTTTTGGTGATACAATCTAGCAGTGGGGAAGTATAAGAGCCGGCTGTGTTAAGGAACCGCAGTGGGTGGGTGTGGTAAGAATGTAAAATGGAGGCGGGAGTGGGGAAGGATGGAGGCCAAGGTGAAATAAACCATGGAGAGCCTCTGTTCTCCCTAAGGAGATTAGACTTTGTTCTCCAGGCAATGGAGAATCTTCAGGTACTCTTGAGTAGAGAAGCAACATGGATGTATTTCCCTGAGCAACTTCTCATTTGGCTTGGAAATCAGAAGCTGCTTCCTACATTAGGTGTCAATCAACCTAAAGCAGGAAGCATGGCTGGGTGTCACCAGCAGAGATGGCCCGTTCACCGGGACAAAGCAACCGTGATGGCAGGCAAAAGCACAGGCACATTCAGGATTCACAACATCTGAACCAAAATAAATCACTTTCCTGCAGTGAACGCCTACTGAACGTGTGTGTGCGTGTGTGTGTGTGTGTGCGTGCGTGATGGCAGCATGTCCTGCAAGGAAAGTCTCAATGTAGAGAGGGAATGGAGGCCCATCCTGGTAAGCCCAGGAGGCCCCCGTCCATCCAATCCATCCCTGAGTTCAGGCTCGCTAGGGTGGGGAGGGAGCCGGGAGGGAACGCCGTGGGCGCTAATCCCAGGACACCTTCCTTGCCTTGGCTCCTGCTCCTCTGTTTTTGCGCTTCCCTCTTTTTTCTTCTGAGTCACCAATCAGAAGTCGCGAGATGGAATTAGGGGTGGATTTGGGGAGCAGGCTGAGGCCTTCTGCCCTCTGTAGCACAATGGGTTTGTAAAGCCCGGGAGAATTTCCAGACAGCTTGGGCAAGCTGTCAGTGGACCGGGTGGGATCCCACCGAGCCTTCCTGTGGGGGCTGGGATCATCCATTTGACAGCTCCCATCAACCCCTGCGCCCTGACAAGGGTGCCTTCCTGGAGTGCAGAGGTGACTACTGTAGACTAATGGTCCCCGTGAAGGGCTGCAGGAAGGAAGGGCGACTAAAGCATGGCAGCAGGTGCATAGATACCCGAGTGTTCAGCACCCGAGCGGCAGTGCTGAGCGTGGGGAGGGGGAGGGGCTAGAGCTCAGTGTCCCATCCTTAGGAGCCAAACCTGCCTCCCACCCTCCAAAGGCATGTCAGTAAGCGTGAGACCGCCAGGAGAGGCGAGTTGGGGTCACCACGTGGGGCTTCTCTTGGCCCAGCCACAAATAGGACTGGCCAGGATTAAAACAATGGTGGGGGCGTTTGGGGAAACAATGTCAAAATCCAAGGGACAATGGCTCTTTGCCTATGCCATGCTGATTTCCAGGAACTGGCCAGGGTCCCGCAGGTATTGGTGTGACACTGACCCCGCTTGCTCTACGTAAAGCTTTCTTTCTTCTTGCCTCTGGGCACCTACGCGGAGACCCAGCACCTGAGAAGCAGCTCTCCCGCCCTCACGCCTGACTCCAATCTCTCTTTTATCTCCAAAACTGCAAAATCACACGGGTGGTGCTCCCCTCCCCCCTCCCCAAGAGCCAGAGCTTTCTCTTCTTGCTGCCTTTAAACACAAGCAGACGGACTTTGCTTGTTTGAAGATTTTGTTGTTGTTGTTGATCACAAGTAGTCACAGTGAGGACATAGCAGAGACCAAGATAACCCGCATGGGGAGGATATAAAGCGTGGGAAGGCCTGCACAATAGGTGTTGGGCAGGTCCACCCTGCGGGTGCCAACTACAACCTGGGGGAAAGTACTAGACAGTCTGAGGCGGGTCCTTGTGCCGCCACTGACAAGCCATGGACTTTGAGCCAGTCAGCTGCTTGGCCCTGTTCACCTTGCTAGGAAGGATGCCTTGAACGTTGTAACGGAATCACAGCCTGTCCTGCTGACTAATGCAATGACCCCTGACATACAGCAGCAGAGCCTGCCTGATTCAAAGGCCTACAGTCCTCAAAAAAAAAAAAAAAAAAAGCCAACCCTGGTTTGATTCCCCAAGGCCAAGCCTGCCCTACTGTGTCCTACCCTGCCCGACATGTTGGAGGAGTTGACGACCTGAAGTTAATGCCATGTGTTCTAGGTTTTCAGGACTGCCCTCCACCACATCCATCCACACACCCCATTAAAAACCTGAGGTCTTGGGATACCCATGCTGCTCCCCTTGAGCCTGCCTCCTCTCCCTCCAAAGAGTGCCTGCCGTATGCTCTACTTCCACTCCACACTGAAAAATCAGCTCCTACTTAACGTCTGCTCTATGCCGTCCTTGAATTCTTTCTCTAATAAGGCCAAGAACTTTCTGGACCAGGGATCTGATGACTCCAATCTGGTAAACAGTCTTGCAAACACAACTCCGCATCCTGTGGATTGTACTTTTGAGGTCCAGGTATTTGGTGGGCAGAAAAAGAGTGCTCAGAAGAGTGTAAATGGGTGGCTGGGCCCAGCTGATAGATGTATTTCTCAACCTTTTTTCTTTGCCACTTCTGGGGCTTGAACTCAGGGCCTGAGCACTGTCCCTGGCTTCTCTTGTTCAAGGTTAGCACTCTACCACTTGAGCCACAGTGCCACTTCTGGCTTTTTCTGCATATGTAGTGGTGAGGAATCGAACCCAGAGCTTCATGTATATGAGGCAAGCACACTACCACTAGGCCATATTCCCAGCCCCTCTCTTCCTAAACCAGTGGACAGGTTCATTCTCTGACTTCCTTCTCGTCTTAAGCCAATGAGAAAGCAGGACTTCTGACTTCCACAAGTGGCACGTGTACTATGTAAATTCCCCTGAGACTCTGCCTAGTCCCAGCCCTCGGTGGCACTTCACCGCACTGGCTCCACCATGGAAACATTAAGAAAATGCTGGGCATGGCTCTTAAGTCAGGAAGTGAATCTGGGTGTGCTTAGTAATTCTTTTTTTTTTTTTTTTTTTTTTGGCCAGTCCTGGGCCTTGGACTCAGGGCCTGAGCACTGTCCCTGGCTTCCTTTTGCTCAAGGCTAGCACTCTGCCACTTGAGCCACAGCGCCACTTCTGGCCATTTTCTGTATATGTGGTGCTGGGGAATCGAACCCAGGGCCTCATGTATACGAGGCAAGCACTCTTGCCACTAGGCCATATCCCCAGCCCCCCTTCAATCATTTTGGTGGGAAATGTTTTGTCCCTGTAGGAAGAGGTTCATGATGGATGTTTTTTGCCACTAGGCCATATCCCCAGCCCTGCTTAGTAATTCTTAATGGAAATATAAATCCTAGGAGAACAAAGTCATTGCCAGGTGTAAAAACTGTAAGGGCTAGAGCTGGGTATTGTGGCACATAGCTGTCATCCCAGGCCCCAGGACTGGAGGAAGAAATGTCAGACACCACATACACAGGGTATTTTAGTTGCTCAGCATGAGGCTGGGAGGGAGACTGAATTGAACAAGACCTGGCTCTGCCGGCGCTGCTGTGTACGGCTGGACAGCGTGGGCTGCCCCGGCTGGGGTGGGGCTGCTTAGGTTTCAGTCCCTGTGCCTGCCCCTCCCCCGCCGTCCCAAGCAATCTGGAGCCCCACCACACCTCGGATCTGAAACGTCTTGCTGAGTTCAGAAGGTGAGGAGGGGAAACTCAAGTCCCCTTTGTATGTGGTTTCACGTGTGTGTGTGTGTGTGTGTGTGTGTGTGTGTGTGTGAGAGAGAGAGAGAGAGAGAGAGAGAGAGAGAGAGAGAGAGCAGTCCAGTGAGGTGACTGGCAATGGATGTGTGGAATGGGGGTGAATTAGCAGGCGTGTCCCCTGCCTTGCTTTGGGGAGTCTGTAGACGTGTGACTTCCAGTGTTGTGACTTCCCTCCCTGCCACCATCCAGTGCCACCGTGAATGTGAGCCACTAGAAGCAGCACTTACCAAGGCTGCACGAACTGAGTCCCTGCACTTTATCTCCGCGGAGCCTCAATGTCACGGATGGGTCTGAATGGCATTCTGTTGGCCCCGACTGCCACCATGAATCGCCTCCAACTCCGTGGCTTGGACAGCACACCACCACCTATCACCCCAGTTCTAGAGAACACAAGTCTGGGATGGAGGGCTTGGCAGGGCGGACTTCCCGGGGGTCCTCGCGCCATCTTCTTCCGGGGCCTCCTGCATCCTTGGTACTTGTGGGTCCCCATCCTCCCCTCTCATACCGATGCCAGGCAGTGGGGTGGGAGACCCCCTCAGGGTCCTCATTTTAACCCAGTCACCTCCAGCAAGGGTCTGTGTCTCCAAATATGGCCCCTTTCCCAGGGAGCTGGAGCTGGGGCTCCAGATGATGAATTTGTGGGGTAGGGGAGCACAATTCAGCTCAGTACATCCACGCAGGGGAGGGGCTGCGCGCTGGAGCAGCAGCGAGGGGGCTGGACAAGGACAGGCCCTGCCCGACAGAGCCCTGACCAGAGCTGTGGCTCAGTCCTTCCGTCCAGGCCACAGGGCTTGTGTGTGGATGTGGCGGGGCTGGCGTGGGAATGACCTTTGCAAGTGTCATAGCAAGGCGGATGGCGAGTCTCCCTGAGACTGTCAGATGGGGGGGGCAGCAAATGAAAAGAGGACATGCTACTGGAAGTTGCTGTCCACCCCCCACCCCACCCCCCCCAGGACTGCCCTGCTAAGAGAATGCCCACCGTCATGCTTGAACTCAAGCTGCACACGGGCTGGAGAGAAACGGAGTGAGGTCTGCTTCGCCATTGAGATGGGTTTTGCACTGAGTTTGTTGTATTCAGGCTTTTTGTTCTTGTTGTTTGGTTCTGGTTTATACCAGTACTGGGGCTTGAACTCAGGACCTGGATAGTCCTTAGCTTTTTCATTTAAGGCTGACATTCTATCACTTGAGCCACAACTCCACTTCTGGCTCTTCTCCCCCCACCACCCCCCCATTTTTTTGGTATTTAATTGAAGATAAAAGTCTCATGGACTTTTTTACTTGGGCTGGCTTCAAGCCTTGATCCTCAGCCTCCTGAATAGACAGGAGTTACAGGTGTGAGGCCCCAGCACCCATTCCGCCCCTTCTTTCCATGTGGTCCTATTCATCAGAGTGAAAGTAATGATAGCAATGAGTAATTACTGCATTGATTGATTGAGCACCGGAGCACAAGCGGCTTATACCCGAAGCACGAACTTCCTCCATCTGCACAACCTTAGAGAGATGGAGTGGTGTTCATTGACTCCAGAGCCTAGAGATAAACAGAGAGTAGCTGTGAGCTCCAGGACTTGGAGCTAGCCCATGGTCTGTGTGTGATGCTATGGTGTAGCGCAGAAAGGCCTGGGAAGCAGGGCCTGGGGCTGGAATTTGAGCAGCCAGGCAGGCCGCCCTCACCTCTGCATGCGTCCTTCTGTGGGCGAAGGGCCCTGATGGAGATGGATTGGATTCCAGAAAAGGCGACACTGCTTCCTCAGCTCACGAGGTGGGGACTGCATTGAAGGCAGTTCCAGCCGGGTCTCTGCATACAGACAGCAGTAAAGGGGCAGTGGAGGAGGGAGGGATCGTTACCAGGGGCAGCTTTGGCTCTGCATTCACTTTCCTTGGTCAAAGAAATTGGATTTCTCAGGAGGTTGAGAAAAGGCACATTGGTAATAAAGTTCAAGGAGATGGATTGTATTTGATGTTCCGATTGACATTCCGCCTGTCTGACAGTCATAGATGGCTGAGGAGATGCGAATGTTAGCCCTATCCCCAGGGGGCAGTTTGAGTCGCTTCTAAACAAACCTGAGAAATAATCACTAATTAGCCTCCTTTTCCAGGGTCTCTGCCAAGAAGTCTGATTTTGATGGGTTTATTGAGTCCCCAAAGTCAATTGTGGATGCCGGGCACCTCAGTCTTCAGGCCTGCACGGTTGATCACCAGCTTAGTGAAGCTCAGAAGCGTCTGGCTGACAAAAAACAAAACAAAACAAACCATATATATATATATATGTTACAGTGGGCTTTGAAGGACTCGTCAGTCTGCTGCCCCCTCCATCCAAAAACTGCTCGAGACAATGGACATATATCCATCAGGATATTTCCCCTTAAAATATTAGAAACGACATTCAGTTGACAAAATACACTATGAACTGCATGGTTATGAAGTTAGTTCATTAAGCACAAACACATCAAACAACACCAATACCAGACAGTTAAGAAGGTAAACATGCTCGTATTTAAAATCATTTATGTCCTCTAGGGTCTTTCAAGAGTGCAGATCTGTTCGTCTGCAGCCCCAACTCCCATTCTTCCCTAGAAATCTATGTTCCCAGCAGCTGTGTGGCATGCGTGCATAGAGCGGTGACTAACCTGTCAGACCTCAGGTGAAGTCACTATTTTACCCACCTCAGTTTTCTCTGGCCAAATCTGGATACAGCTAGGCTCATGGGCATCTTGAGACGATGTGAGATTCAGCCAGGAAAAATAGATCAGTGCCACATTGGCTCAGGCATTTCAGCACTTGCAAGATGATTGACTCCAAACTAGATGACTTTCTAGAACTACAGCAAACCCCCAGGTGGGTGGAGCCCTTTTGGACTGTTACCTTTTCTGTGTCATTGAGCCCTTTCAGTCAGGCTTTTATTCCCAAAGTGTCAAGAATTCCTTCGCCCCAAGCTATCTTGTCATTCACCAGTGGCCCACCCATCCCTGCACCTGTCACCTAGCCTTGCTAGTCTGTTTGGCCTCTTTCTTCAGCCTAGCCCCTGGTCCGCTTTGTCAGGCTAATTGCTGCCACCACAACCCCATCCCCTCCCACATCCCGCCATGGTCCTAATTTCCTCCCAGCCTTCAGGCTTAATAGCGGGGAGGAGATTTTACGAAGGCAGGCTTTTCCTCCCTGGCTTTACAGTGGACTTACCTGTAGCCTACCTCCTCTCTGCACATGGACTGTTATAAACAATAAATATCTCTCCTCCCCGAACTTGTGAGTGCTGTAATTAAATAGAAAGCCACATGCCTACCATCTAGCTCCACACCTGTGTTGTTAACAAGCAAGCCACTGAGGAACCACACCCCCAAGGCCATGCAACTAGCGAGTGGTATACCCAGGAGAAGCCCCCAGACTTTCTACCCTCCTAGCTCAGTGTTCCAGAAAGCAATGCTTTCTGTAAGAAAGATCACTGAGACAATCGTGGTCTCTACATCGAGGCTATGAGACTTGACTTGTAAATTTCCACTCCCATTTTCTACGGATTTAGAATTCAAACTATGATTGAAAAGTGTCTGGAATTTCACTTGTCCTAGAGCTGATGACAAGTTTATAACTTCGCTGACAGTTCTCACTGTCATCACTCTAAGAGCAACGTCTGCTGTCCCCGTTGTTCTTCTTGGGGAGGAGAAGGTGACTCCCAAGGGGACTGTCCAAGGGCGACAGAGCTGTTAGAATAATCCGAGCTGAGTGCAGGGCGGAACTTGCTACCTTAGACCTTTTATTTTTTATTCTTTATTTTTGCCAGTCCTGGGGCTTGAACTCAGAGCCGGAGCACTGTCAACTGGCATCTTTTTGCTCAAGGCTAGCACCCTACCACTTGCGCCACAGCGCCACTTCTGACTTTTTTTTAAATATATGTGGTGCTGAGGAATCGAACTTAGGGCTTCATGTATACAAGGCAAGCACTCTACCACTAGGCCATATCCCCAACCCACTACCTTAGACCTTTTATCACTTATGTCATTAGATCTACTTTCAAACATTGTGCTGAATATTGAACATCTGTTTGGACTAATGGGAAAGCTGAGTTCATGGCACATAGTAAGTGATCAATAAATACTAGCTATCTTTATCTCATAGGGTTTTGCAGCTGGTATATATCATCCTGTATCAAGCAATGAGAATGAGAGAATCATAGCAAGTGCTTAATACACACTACAATGCCTCTCTTGTTTCCATTATTTTATACATGATGATCTATAAGAGCCACAAAACCCTATGAGATTACAATAACTACTACTTGTCGATCACCTACTATATGTCACGAGCTCAACATTCATCACTGCCACAGCTCACAAATCCCATCCCTCTTCACAGCCCTCTCGGGGTCCGAACTGACATCATAGTTCTCTCTCTACTACGGGTCCTCACACAACACGGGATCACATGTCCAACTCTACAGAAGGTCCAATGGAAGTGTGCAGAGAGCCAGTGCTTTGTCCAAGGGCACCCAGTCGTGGAGAGTTGAAGTCAGCTCACCCTGCTCACTTTCAGCCTCACTAACCACTATGACCTTGGTAAAGTCCTCCACTGAGGGCAAACTATGAGCCGTGGGTGAACACGTTTCTGTGGGAAGTTCCAATCCGGTTGTCTGCGATGGTGCCCAGCCCTTCTGAGGAGGGATGGTTCGATCTCAGAATGATGACTCCGGGCATGGGTCAAGTTTGAGATGCCAGAAACACAGGGGGCTTCATTGTCCCTACTGTCCCCAGGGACAATGGGGGAATTATTTCTCTAGGTGCAGAAACCCTTTTGAAAGTGTCATGAGAGATTGTAGGAAGGTCTGAATGTTGTTTATGAAATAGCGGATTAGGAAAAGAGCAACACAAACTGTACCAGAGGAGGAGGTGTATAATTAGCAAGAACGGCAAGACAAAGGGAACCAGGAACAAAGCTGATTTCCATAATTTTTGTGTGTTTTGTTCTGTTTTCCTAAAAGCTTCTTTCGTATCTGTCTGTACTTTGCTATAAATATAGGCCAATCTCCAATTTTTCTCTCCAGGGTAGATTTTACTGTCTTGTGTGTACTGACTGTGTGAAATTGACCACTGGGGGCATTGAATTTGTCTGCTGAGGCCCTCTTACAGAATCTAGTGGGTTAGGGTCACTGCCCCTCTCCCTTGTCCTCTGGTCCTGGGTCCACCCATTGGCTGGAACTAATTAAAAGCCAGAGAATCCTGGGTGACACCGTGCTTTAGGGGCAGCCACAAGAGCGTGGAGGGGATGGCAAGAGACGCTGGAGGTGGGAGCCAGGTGGGTAGATAGAGGTGACCCAGTGTCTGTTCTGGGGGATCTGAAGAAGAACTGAACCTGGTTTGAATTTGGTTCACTGAACCCAGAGTGGAAGATGTGCAAATCCACGTCCAATGTCCTCCAGTTGTTCCAAGGCGAGGACCCAGGCCAATATTATCCACGTGGAGTGGAACTGTGGGTGTGGTCTCCCTCTGGGCCTGGTTCTTCACCATGAGATGAGTAGGTCTTGCTCCCTCCAGGAGACTCAGCCCTCCTTGCATACCAGGATTCCCCCAGAAACCTTTGTGCCATCTGCCTACCTAAGCCTTGCCTTGGGAGCTTCCTTTCCACTGGGCGTGGTGTGGGCCTGGACACTGGTGTTTGACAGTCACACACCAAGCTATTCTCAGACTCAGCTGGGATTGAGGAGCGTGGGGCTGGACCCCGGCCTCCAGCTCTGGAGTTCTTCTTCCAGGGCCTACAGGGCTCTCCAGTTCTCAAGTTTTCTTTCTCTCTGGAAACAGAGAGAAATCAGCACTTGAGTGAGGTTCTGAGGGCACATTAGGGAGGATCATTTATTCCTCATGGCCATCTCTAGGTTGTCATAGTTACCATACCTTATTTTCATAGTTAAAATGATTGAAGCCAGCCAGGGTTTATAGTACTTCAATAATATACACTGCGTGCCTCCCATGTATCAGATGCTGTTGTAGAGGCTGGAAAAACAGAGGAACCAAGTAGACCAAATCCCTGCTCTCATTGAACTCAGGACCTAGGCTACGAGACAGATAATTAGAGATATTATAAAATCCTGGCTGATTAACCCTTGTTAGTTATTTTTAGCATGCCCTTTTCTTGTAATCTCAAAATCTTACAGTTTGGATGATAAGTTGTATTTTTATCCCATAGACAAACAAACAAAAAAGAACAGTATAGATGGTGATCAAGGCAATCAAGTAAAATGGCAGTCTCCTAAAAATCATGATGTGCAGACACGGGCCTCTTCATGTCGTTGGGGCAGGTGACATTGCGAGCATTTGCCACTGGCCATGCAGACAGCTGAGCGGGCTGTTCCAGGCAAGAGTGGGAATCTACACACGTGCCCGGGGGTGGATAGATAGTCCTGGTGGCCAGTGATTAGCAAGTGTGTGGAAGTGGATGGAGCTGAGATCTCAGAAGACAGCAGGATGGGTCTGCAGGGATTTGTGGGCCATTGTCAGGTTTGACTTGGATCCAAACTGAATGGAAAAGCTTCAGGAGGGTTTGGGCTGGGGACAGTCATGATCTAACTCAACCACAGGCCATTTTGCTGCTTTTCCTCCTGCTAGGGAACATTTGGCAATGTCTGGTGACATTCTTGGTTGTCTCAATTGGGGAAGCGCCATTCCACTAAATGAACAGAGGCCAGAGATACTGCTTAATGTTGTACATTGCAAAGCATCATGCCCAACTTCTCCTTAACGCAACACCGCAGTGCTGGGTGTATGACACCCATAGAATGGCTGCTGCCGTACACAGAATGGCAGCTCATCAACACTTTCAAGGAGATTTCCATGCCATCCAGCAGTACCCCTTGTGGTTAGGTATCCAACATAATTGAACATAAGGACTCAGATATTTCCGTGTCCATCTTCATGCCAACACTACTCACAGCAGCTAAAACATCAAAGCAACCGGAATGTTCATCAACTGATAAATAAATCAACCAAATATCTGTACACACATGTTGCCCTATTACCCAGCCTTTAAAAGGTGGAGAAATTTGGGGCATACTATGAACATGGATGAATCTGTGTGAGTCATGCTGAATGTAGCTAAGCCAGTCACAAGGGGACAAATACGATGTAATTTCACACATATGAGTGCATAAGTGGAGCAGTCAACTTCACCAGGAAGAGACCATAGAATTGTGGTTGCCAGGGGCAAGAGGACGGAAGTGGTAGAGAGTTGTTTCATGGGTACAGAGTTTCAGTTTCATAAGAAGAAAAATGGTTCAAATATCAGTCGCAGGATGCTGTGAATATACTTAACACGACTGATCTGTGTACTTAAAAATGGTAGGATAGTAAGTTTTATGTTATGGGTGTGAATAAATTAGAAATAAAAGAAAATTAATTGAAGAAATGATCAATGAAAGTGAATGGACTGTTGGGTGACAGTTATGGGAGGCAGGATTCTGCTCTGCTGTGGTCCAGACGAGAGATGACAGTACTGTGGATGTGGCAGGTGGCGAGTGGATAAGAGAAATAGATTGGATTAGGTGTCTTTGGATGAGGAGGCAAAAGACTTGCTGATAGTTTGCATGTGGGGATTTGATGATGGCCCTCCATCGCTCAGCTGATTCAAATCCCAGAAGGCATGGCTGACTCCTCAGCTCCTACTCCCACTCCTTCTTCAAACATCACAGCACGGAAGAGGAACTTCACCGGGGATACAGCATGTGTTCTCACTTTGGTCCATTTCCTGCTGACAACCACGTCATAATATTGACTTTTAAGATGCTATTTATTTCTCAGAGCCTTAGACTTCAAAACATGGGTTTTCGTTCAGATCATGGCACACGGAGCTGGAGCTGCTATTTCTACCCGCAGCTCTGTTACACTGCATCCTTTGCAACTGTGTGTGTGTGTGTGTGTGTGTGTGTGTGTGTGTGTGGCTTTCATTGTGTAAATTGCTTGTGCTGTCCCGTACAGTCAGTAGGTGGAGATTACACACCTTTGTTTGTGTAGCAGCTGCAGAAAGCCCTTGCTACACCTGGAGGGGGCAGCCGGCAGGGGATACCCTTCTGGAAACTTTGTTTTTACCTCTGTGCCTTAATGTTTAGGTTGCTAGGATGCCAAACCAACCGCAGAAAAGAGCCCTCCGTGGTCACCTGGGGCCCAGTTCAGTGTGAAGAGCCACAGACGCCAATCGTGCTTCTGTGGCCACCAAGGTCTTTTGAAGAGGTCACATAGGAACCAAATGCATGGCTACATGGGTGTTTCCCTTTTTCTTTCTGGACTTTTCCTTACCTGGTCCAAGGGATTAACCGTCTTTAGCTGCTGGGTGAATTCTTCATCCTCTGTCTTAGTGCAATCCTCTCGGAGGTGGGATTGATTGATCTTTACAATTCAGAGGCCTTGGGTCGTCTCTGCTCGGCACATAAATGTGTCAAGTGTGTGTGTGTGTATGTGTGTATGTGTGTGTGTGTGTGTGTCCTCGTTGGAGGTGGTGATGAATGGCGAGACCCAGTCATCTCTACCTGTTACTCATAAGGACTTTCCTCTCCCCTTTTCTTCGGGCTAAGTTACATGAAATTGATGTTGCTTCTGTAAGGCAGGTGTTTTCTTGGGCCAATAGTAACATTAGCATCACTGGGGAATTTGTTGGGATTGCAAGGACCCAGAAATACAGAATCAATTCAAATTTAAAACAGCTCCGGGGAATTCTGCCGGGCATTCAAGTTCGAAACCAAGGGGAAGTCCCTGGGATCCAGTCTGCCAACCCAGTGACTTTGGGAAGCTCGCTTCTCTTCTCTGAGCCTCTGCCTTACTTAGGTGGCAACATCAGCATGGCATATGAGAGCGATACGGAACTGACCTTTTTCCAGTAATAACTCGCTTTTTTGTGACCCATGATCTATTAAATGCAAGTTGTTGGAGCTGAAAAGAACTGTTTTCGATACGTTTTCTCGGAAGTGTTAAGATGACTGTTTTAGTGTGGGTTCTTTTTTGATTTTTTAAATCTCCACAGAAAGTCTGTATCACAGTGCTTTCATAGTGATTCAGAATCGTACTGCTCAGCAAAAAGGAAGCTGGCATCCATCTTTCCTGTTGCTTGAGGAGCTCAGCTGAATTTCTGCTCGTTGGACTTTGCACATATAAAGGGTAGGAGGACAAGAGGGCCTGGAAGAGGGATGAGGCTCTTTAGTGAAACACACAGAGGAGGACCGCAGCCAGGCCTCCCTGCCTCTCACCCCACGTTGCCAAGCTAGAGGGAAGCCAGCTGCCACAGGTCTAGCTGTGGTTCACAGGTAACCTTGAGTGGCTCCATCCTCAGTTGAGATTTGATGTGCTCCAAGTTGTGTGCCTTCACTGAAGGGCTACAGGGCTGGGGACCGAGCATGGGTTCCAGGCCATTCTGTAGCTGTCTTGGTATCAGAAAGTTCTTGGGAAGAATGGCAGTTGTGGTGCTCTTTGCGTTCTTTTGCTTTCAGTTGCAGGCTGTGACTCAGGTCGGTGCTGTGCTACAATGGAGGGCTGTCACAGTTCTGCATTCAGGGGAGAAAAAGAGTTAACCTAAGGGCTGGGAATACGGCCTAGTGGTAAAGTGCTCGCCTCGTATACATGAAGCCCTGGGTTCGATTCCTCAGTACCACATCTATGGAAAAAAGCTGGAAGTGGCGCTGTGGCTCAAGTGGCAGAGTGCTAGCCTTGAGCATAAAGAAGCCAGGGACAGTGCTCAGGCCCTGAGTCCATGCCCCAGGACTGGCAGCAAAAACAAAACAAACAAACAAACCAAGAGTTGCCCTAATGTGGGCCAGTTTTAAGGGGAAGGAAAATGGCATGAGAATGGAGTGGCCACAGTAGCTGAAGAGGAAAAGGACCTGGAGGGACATGGAGAAGAGCTCGTGTGTGTGTGTGTGTGTGTGTGTGTGTGTGTGTGTGTGTGTGTGTGTGTGTGTTCTTCTGCTGCTGTTGCTAGGGAATTCCATTCTAACACACACAAAGCCGAAGCTCAGCCAAACTTGTTAGCTCTTCGGAGCTCTGCATCCGGGATGGTAACTCAGAACGAGAGGTAGCTCATCTGCCTCCCTTCCCCCTTGCCTCACTCTACAGAGGTGGGCTTCCCCTGAGCTGGTGAAGGGGGGAGAAACAGCACCGGGCTCGCTCTCATCTCCTGAGGACTCACTTTGCAAGGCTTGTTTCTCAGGCTACTGAAAATTCTGAACCAAGGAATCGGAAGGCCTGAGTTTGAATCCCTCCTCTGCTCCACAGCTGTATGTCTCAACTTGGAAAAGACGCAGGGCCATCAGTACATTAGTGTCCTTGCTTTTAAGCAGACATTGCAATCCCTTCCCACTTCCCATTGTGAAAATCCAGGACAAGCAATGGATTACTGAAAGCCAAGGGGACTGATTCAGCATCCTGGCTTCCATTCTATGAATAGACAGAGAGGGAGCTCAACCTTTTCTCCTCTCAGGGACAGTGCTGGGGTTGCAGATCAGCTTCAAGAGCTCAGGGTGGGATGTCAGCATTCAAGTCTGGACTGGGCTTTCTGCTAAGACTTGGTGTAATAGGGAGGTCAGATGTGGCCAGCGCCATTGTTAACTGTGGAGGGGCGTCAGATGGACACCAGGTCAGATTAGAGCAGAAGCCAACTCCATCTTCACTAAGATCTCCCCCACCCTATCCAGGGAAGTTCCCCTTCGCTGTGATAAGATTGTGTAAACTGCTTGACCACCTGAAGCATGGAAGTTTCAAGGAATATTCAAAGTTAAACCCGTGCCCTCCTATGAGTAGGCATATCCACCTGTGTCGTGTGAGCCCCGACAAATCCATGCATGCGCCAATTCTAACTAGAACGATAGGTTGGTTCAAATAGATACTATGAGACAGACTGTAACTCTATTGGCCACCTGTGTGAGGTCTAGTATGCTCTGTAAGTGTTGTATCCTCATTGGTCACCTGCGTGTGGCAAGTTTGACTGTGATGTTTGCCTTATAATCAGGCTGGAAGGCCACATGGTCACGCAGTTCCAGCTCCCGAGTCTGGGCCCTGATCCTGCACACGTGGTCGGCAGTTTCGACTCCCGAGTCCGGGCTGCGACCAAGGCCGGTCAGTTCACTTTTTGTTCACTTTTTACTTCCCCAATAAATCTGTCTTTTTGTCATCTTGTAGCTGGAGACTGTGTGGTGGACTCATGGGGGAACCACGAATCCCCTCCCTTGGGGGGGACCCCGTTTCATTGTAGCGAACCCCCACTCTACTTCATTGGGATATCTTTTGTTCAGAGACAATCTTGGTCTTCCCCACATCTCCCCCATACTTGTCCCTATCTAGAGTGCCCGCCATTGTTTTAACCAGTCAGCTCAGTTCCTTGGCAATTGCAGCTGTTTCTTGCTCCCTGACAGCTTGCCTGCTGAGTGATTCTGAGGTGTTCACTCACTGGCTCTCCCATTCCATCCTTCCTGCGGTGGGAGAAGTCTTGAGCTGGGTGTTGTGATTTGGACTGCGATGAATATAACGAATCCCAGAACTGACACATAGCTTCCCTTCCCTTTTCCTCAAAATGACCCAGCCCCTTTGCTCAGTTCTGCTTTGGAGATGAAAAGTAGGGAAGAAAGGTGCTGCCACAAGCCTGTGATTTTTGGCTGTGTTTCCATCGTCATAGTAGGAGACAGAGCTTATGTGTTTTGTTTTTTTTTGGCCAGTCCTAGGCCGTGAACTCAGGGCCTGAGCACTGTCCCTGGCTTCTTTTTTGCTCAAGGCTAGCACTCTGCCACTTGAGCCACAGCGCCACTTCTGGCCATTTTCTGTGTATGTGGTGCTGAGGAATCGAACCCAGGGCCTCATGTATGTGAGGCAAGCGCTCTTGCCACTAGGCCATATTCGCAGCCAGAGCTTATGGTTTGTAACAGCCCTGAGTGAGGGCTGCTGAACCGAAAACGATGTAATCTCCCCTGTAAAGTGGGGGCTGATCTGGGTCACTTCAGAGGTCCTTTTCCTTTGATCTAGTTAATTCTTTTTTTTGGCCAGTCCTGGGGCTTGAACTCAGGGCCTGAGCACTGTCCCTGGCTTCTTTTTGCTCAAGGCTAGCACTCTGCCACTTGAGCCACAGCGCCACCTCTGGCCGTTTTCTGTATGTGTGGTGCTGGAGAATTGAACCCAGGGCCTCATGTACACGAGGCAAGCTCTCTTGCCACTAGGCCATATCCCCAGCCCCTTGAGTTGAATTCTTTAAGCAATAACAAGACATTCAAATTTTATCAAGGTATTTTATCAAGGTATTCCTTTGATTTAGTTGAGTTATATTCTTTAAGTGATAACAAGGCTTCTTTACATCCAGAACAAACCTTGAAGAACTTTGTGTTAGTCTGACTTTTTCTCACTGGAACAAATATATGAGAGAAGCTGTTCAAAGGTGGATAGATTTACTTTAAGCTCACAGTTTCAATCCATTGTGGTAAAGAGAACAAGGGGAACATGGTAGCCAGGGGGCAGGAAGAACAAGAATGAGACAGAGACAGAGACAGAGAGAGAGAGAGAGAGAGAGAAAGAGAGAGAGAGAGAGAGAGAGAGAGAGAGAGAGGAGCAGAGCTGTCATTAGCCCATGCTATTTACATTGAGGGCAAAGCTTCCTACGCTCCTTAATTGTCTCTGGAAAAGTCTTCACAAATATACCCAGGGGTGTACTTTGTTAATATCCTAGACACTTGTAAAAGTGATCAAGTTGACAATTATGAGTAACAATTACAAACTTTCTATATTATAATTTTCTATATTATCTACTTATCTCACTCTGTACCATTTATTTTTACCAGCCAGACCATAACTATTGAAACATTTATTGAGAAACAACGTGGCTTGTACTATACAGATGGGGTCCTAACTTTTTCTTATTTGTACTAAAGTTGGGAGTAGCAAGAGATTCATATACATAAGAAAACCAGCACATGGAAAATTGATTAAATGCCAAGAACAAAGTAAAAATCGCATGTCACAGGACTCCTAGTCAAGAATAACATTTGACTCATTAGAATAGGGAAGTAGATTCAGGAAAATGGGCCTTGGAGAATGGAAAGTACCTCTATTTCATTAGGAGAGCGCAGGAAATGTCTCCAAATGATGGGATCGTGTGAGCAAAAGCTCCTGCTTTTGACCAGAAAAGACACAGCTTATTTTAGGGGGGAGGCAGCCCCTCTCCCAACGATGCATAGGCAGAATGAAGAAAAAGGGTGATCAGATATATTGGCAGGAAGGTAAATTTGAGTCAGATTAGGAAGGATCTTGGGCCAGCAGTGTGGTCGAAGTGGCAGAGTGCTTGTCTGGCCAGTACCAGGCCCTGAGTTCAAACCATACCCACACTCATCCCTCACCCCCATATCACCTTAAGATGGGGGAAGTTCAAGTAGATATAGACACATACAATAGGGGAATTACGACTAGATCCATATCTAATATCAACCAGTTATTACAATAGAGATTATTGTTCAGGTCTGTATTTAATATTCAGAAATTATCATCAAGGAGAAATTTGGTGAGGCTGGGTGTAAAGAGGTCGGTGAGGTAGGCCAGTTTGGTTGGAGAGCTAAAGGAGGTTTCAGTGCATGCATAGGGCTTTATGTGCTGCTTAGAGTTTCCATGTATCCATTACTATTGTATCTGGCACAGAAAGTGGCGTGGATAATTCCATTTACAGCTGACGAATGGAAGGCTGGGAGTGGCTGACTTATTCACAGTCACCCAAGAACTGGACACTGGGTGGGAGGTGTTAGCCACCAAGCCGTGGCAAGCCCACCGCCAGCCTTCTCCACCTTTGTCCACCTCTGGCCTGACTGACGACGCTAAGGCGGTCTTCGTGTGTGCTCTGCCCAGCTTCCCTTCTCCATTTAGTCCGCTCCAGAGCCTCACATGTGAGCCAGGATAAGGTTTTGAAAGATGTTGATCAGACTCACTACCCTCTTTCTTAAAACCTTCAGTGGTTTATCACTGGCCTTAAAACAAAGACAAATTGTTCAACTATGCCTCAAGACCCTGTAGGGCCAGGCCGGGCTCACCCCTTCAACTGCAATCCCTGATTTCTTGCCTTCCATCCCTCCAGCTACTATCAGTTTTCTGTCTTCCACTGCAGGTTCCCTCTGTCCTTCCTTCCTCATAGCCTAGCGGTCCACTTCTCATCCTGAAGATCTCAAGGAGATAGTTGTTCATGAGGGGCACCCGTGGGACAGATTATCACCCTAGGTAATGCTATTACCTCTGCCTTTGAATGGGAGGAAGACTGTAAAGAACAGAAAGATGCAGAATAAGAGAGAGGAAGGTTTGACAGAATTTGTAGGTTGCTGGCTCTCTGCCTTGGAAAAGAAGATTGAGCCAAAGAATCCTATTTCTCTCCTCGGCATCTGGGGGCCTTATGACATGGCAAGCTCGAAGCCATGACCCCAAAGTCTGACCCCATGCCAGGCAGCGCTGAAGGACTTCCAGGTCCTGGGACACCGGCACTTCATGCAGTGAGGAAGGAAGGAAACTCCATCTGCATCTGGTTATGATATCTCAGCCAATCAGGAAGGCAATGACGAGCACGATCACTGCCCAGAGTTGTGGCCTGTCTGACCCGAGGCCAGATTCTATCTATGTCTAAGCTGCACCTCAGCTTTCTTATTTGTAAAACGCATTCTTGTAATATTAATCCGATGAGTTGTGTTAATTAAAATTCCTCTAATGTAAAGGGCTTAGAGAAGTCCGTGATGCATGATAATGCGTACTAAGTGAGAACTATTGCTATCACACTACTAGGACTACTCTGTAATATCGTTGTGGAAATATGATTGCTGTTCTACTACTGCTGCTCATGTCAGTGCTGCCCCTGTCGTTGTGCTATTGTTAATTGTCACCTGTGCTCTGCTGGTATTTTGTTAATACTGATCCTATTGCTGCTGCGACTATCACTACTGCCACCACCACTAATAGGCCACTCCTGCTGATACTACTGGTATTACTACAATAATACCACTACTATCATCACTACTACTGTTAGACAGGTACTACTACTACTAGTAGTATTACTATTACTACTACCTCTATTAGACTTGCAATGCCATTGTTAGAAAATCCAAATCTTCATGGTTTGGCTCTTCTGGAAATGATAGGCCATTTCTAAACCCATCCTGCATTCTGCAAAGGCCTACACTCAACATCTGAGCCTTTTGAGTGACTCAAGGCAAGGGTAGAGTGAGCAGTACATTCTGGGGCCTTGAGCCATTCACAGAACCCCCTGCCTGCAGTCTGAATATCATAGAACCAACTTACAAATACTGATCGGTCTAGGCATTTCCTTGCATGTTGGTCTCTAAGCCTTGGTTAAGGACCAAGGAGAGTTGGCAGAGATGGTGTTAGAAAATAGGACCCCTGCTGCTTGCTTAGGAAATCTGGAAGGAGGCTATTTCATCAGCGGATAGACTAGGAATACATAAAAAGTTCTATGTAGGGGAAATCACCTAATTTGTTCGGGAAGAAGCATCCTAATTTTATAGCACCCCAATTTAAAGGAAGAGATGCAACTGTGTGGGTGGGGTCACGGGTACCTTCTGTGCCCATTACCTGTGTAAGGTGAGCGTCAAGTGAGATGGTACAGGTGTAAGTTGGAGTCTCTTGCTTTCCAATGGTTTTGGTAAATGACAGATGTTGCTGTTATTATTAAATGTTAGCAGCTCTGTGGGAGGTGACCTTGCCAAAAGGTTCAGAATGAGGATGCCAGGCAGCAGATGAGGGTTCAGCACTAGCTCAGCCCCTTTCAAGCTGGGGGTCCTTAGGTGAGTTGGCCTTTAACCTGGTTTCCTTCTCTGTGAAATGGAGATAATTGGGCTCACCTCAGAAGGTCCTTGTGGGGATTCAGTGAGTGACTAGATGCAAAGAACGAGGGGAGGTGACATTCCAAGTGCACCCGTGGAACTATTTTTATAGCCTAGTGGCCAACCCCCAGGCTCCAAAGATAGATCACTGGCTCTAGTTTTGGCCCTTTCAATTATTAGCTTGTGATCTTCCACTACTTCACCTTTGGGTGTTTTAATTTCCAAGTTATAAAATGGAAGTGATACTGGCCGCCACTTCATAAACTCTGAAGTGTGAGTCTTCTGGAGGCAACACAAAGGATACCACATGTTTTGTTATTGCTCTTATTTCCCACAGGTTGATCTCTGGTGTTGATGACTAGAACCGGCCTTAGGTACAATCTGACCCTGAAGAGTGACTTTTCTAGCCCCTGGTGGCACTTATATGTGAGGATGGGACCTCCTCTCATCTCAAGAGATGATCCTGCTGGCCAGCTCCACCACAGTGGTCACCAGGTCCCTGGTGTGGTGACATTGTTTCCCAGGGGGAGAAATGCCTTGCCTCTTTGCAGATAGAGAGTAACAAGTAGGAAGGGACAGCACCAAAGGGTCCTAAACGTTTCTTAGGGTCCCTGAAAGCTGGTTTGGCAGATTTCCCCCTCCATGCAAATGCAGCTCAGAAAATAACATATGGAGAGTCCAGTTCATTGCCTGTGGGATTTGGGCGGGGGGTTGGGTGGATTTTCACCTGCTTTTCTAAGGATTGCCTACAATTTCTCAAGTTTTCTTCTTCCTTTCTCACTGGACTATTTTCCTTCTTACAATTATTTGCGTGTCCTTTGACCTGTACTGGATGTTCTGGCTGGGCTGGACTTGTCCAGCAGTGCCTCAAGCAAGATGACTATAATTAACAATATATTATATCCTTCAAAACAAAAGACTTTGAATGCACTCATCATAAAGAAGTGATACAAATTTAAGGTCACGGATATGATAATTATAACCCTGAGTTGATCACTAACCATGTTTACTTGAATGAAAATGTGATGCCAGTCTTCAAAATTATGTAAAATATCATGTGTCCATCAAAAAAAGTTTAGAAGGTGTTTGACGAGGGGCTGGAAATATGGCCTAGTGGCAAGAGTGCTTGCCTCGTATACATGAGGCCCTGGGTTCGATTCCTCAGCACCACATATACAGAAAATGGCCAGAAGTGGCGCTGTGGCTCAAGTGGTAGAGTGCTAGCCTTGAGCAAAAAAGAAGCCAGGGACAGTGCTCAGGCCCTGAGTTCACGGCCTGGGACTGGCCAAAAAATAAAAAAAAAAAGAAGGTGTTCGACGAGGAAGCGGACGAGTCGGTGCTGCTGCGGCGGGAATGGCGGAGCCACATGCCAAGACGAGTCAAGGAAGGCTACAGAGAGGGCGTAGATGCTGGCAAAGCAGCTGCTCTTCAACAAGGCTTCAACCAAGGTTACAAGGAAGGTGCAGAAGTCATTGTAAACTATGGACAACTTAGAGGAACGCTGAGTGCTTTGCTCTCCTGGTGCCATCTGCACACTCACAGTGTGATTTGGATCAATAAAACACATACTCTTCTGGACGCACTTGGCCAGTGGGAAGCATGTGTACTGCAGCGCCTGAAGGCCGTGGCTGCCAGGCCCCAGGTGGGAGACTTACTGGACTCAATGGAGGGTATGGATCTTGGTCACGCCATCAAGCCGAGGAAAGGCTTGCTGAAGTTACAGATGCAAGACTGTGTGAATATGGTGCTGAGCGGAACCAAAATGCTGACAAGGCTGCACTCACATTTGGAATGCTGCGGGACACAAGGGCACCTACTTCCGGAACCTCCAAGCCTCACATGGGTTTTGGAACAGACAGCCAGTTTAGTGAGACAGCTGGGAGTACCAGTAGATATATTACAGCACCTCAAACAACTGTAAATGCCGTCTTTCTTTTTTCTAGTCAAAGAGTTTCCCAAGGAGGCAGCCATGAGCATTGAGCACTTCACCTCTAGGGACCTTCCTGCAGGTTTAAAATGTCCGCCACAGGAGCACAATTCAACTAATATAACCTTCTTTTTCCATAGTGCAATTTATCATAGTGTAAGGTATGCTCAGGAAATTCTAGTTATTGTCATTTTCAAATTTCTGATCAAGCTCTAGCAATTTTAGATCATTAGCAAAAGAGAATTAAATATTTTATCCAAACTAACACTACTTCTTGTTTGTGTCAACATCAAATGATAAAACCTCCTCACCAGCTAGTCAGACCAGAGCTGCCAAAAACAACACAAATAGGAGCCAGAAGTGGAACTGGATCAAATGGTACAGTGCTAGCCTTGAGTAGTAATATTACAATATAATGTTAAGGCCTGAAAGACAAAAACCTATGTGTCAGTACTGTTTGACTTAAAGTTTATTAGAGGAACTACAGAAAATAAAAAAATGGAGCTAGGCACTGGTGGCTCATGCCTGTTGTAAACCTAAGCATTCAGGAAACTCAGATCTGAGGATAACTGTTCAAAGTCTCTGGAGGCAGGAAAGTCTGTGCGGCTTTTATTTCCAATTAACCACCAGAAAACCAGAAGTGGTACTATGGCTCAAAGTAGTAGAGTGCTAGTCTTGAGCAAAACAGCTCCGCGACAGTGCCCAAGCCCTGAGTTTAACCCCTACAACCAACAAAAAGAAAAAGAAAAAAATGGAAATAGTTTAATAAGCAAGTTACTAGTTTCTAGCAGGATTTCTGGGGTGTGATCTTGCTAACAATAAGAAGGCTGGTGGGGATGGGGATATGGCCTAGTGGCAAGAGTGTTTGCCTTGTATACATGAAGCCGTGGGTTCAATTCCCCAGCACCCACATATGCAGAAAATGGCCAGAAGTGGTGCTCTGGCTCAAGTGGTAGAGTGCTAGCAAAAAGAAGCCAGGGACAGTACTCAGGCCCTGAGTCCAAGCCTCAGGACTGGCAAAGAAAATAAATAAAAAATTTTAAAAAAGTTTATAAGTTAATTTTTAAAAAGATAGATGTATAAACCAGATTTCCCAGGCTCCTACAAAGAGAACTCTTAATCTCCCAGGCACATTTTACCAACACAGTGTCTATATGAGGCAGAATTTCCAAGACAACCTAGGTTCCAAATAGACTGGTTGTCTCTATGAATGTTTGTCATATGCCCTGATTTGGGGTTCAGAAAATAATATACTGGAATCACAGATCATATGATTGCTAATCCTATTGCATTAGGACTGCTTGACTAATTTCCTAGGGAATTTCTGCCTTTAATAAGGACTCCTTGGGAGCAAATACCCTCGTGTAAGAGGGTAAGAATTTGTTTTGTTTATTTGTTTTGTTTTTGTTGCCAGTCCTGGGGCTTGGACTCAGGGCCTGAGCACTGTCCCTGGCTTCTTTTTGCTCAAGGCTAGCACTCTGCCACTTGAGCCACAGTGCCACTTCTGGCTTTTTCTGTATATGTGGTGCTGAGGAATCGAACCCAGGGCTTCATGTATACGAGGCAAGCACTTTACCACTAGGCCATATTCCCAGCCCCAAGAGTAAGAATTTGAAACACGATATATGCTGTTGTGGTGCTTTTCTATCTCATTATAGTGCTTGTAGCACCTTTATGCAAAAGCAAGCTGTCTTTCTCTGATTGGACCATGCCAACTTCACCTTTCCTTCTCTTAGACCCTTAATTTCTCTCTTGGCTCTCGTTATATGTGTATTTGTCTTTTGGTCTTCTCCATGACATGTAAATTCTTTGGGGGCTTGTTATTAATTGTATCTTCCTGTCCTTGGGAATTAAAAAAATGAAACCATAAAAATCTCAGACAGTAAAGGATGATGAAGATAATCCATTTAAACGGTGCCATTAGACATCATAGCCCATGGCTGAATAATTCAGATGGATGAATGAATAGATGGAGGTCAAGAAAAGATGTATCTATAAAAATGGATAGTTGTGCTAGTAGGTGATTGGTTGAGTTGATGGGTGGATTGATGGACTGGAAGATGAATGGATAAGGAGATAAATATAGGATAGGTTGTGGTAAAATTTATGGATAGATTAATGTTTTGGAAAACAGATGTATAATCCATGAGTAGATGAATGTATGGGTGGGTGGGCGGGTGGGTGGATGAATGGATAGGTTGGTTGATGGATTCAAAGATAAATGGATGGGTAGGTGAATGTAAGGATGAAATGAGAGAATGACGGACTGGATTGATTGGGGGCCAATTCTTTGGAAGATAGATGGATAGATGTCTGGATAGATGAATGGGTGGGGAGATGGAATGATGGGTTGGTGAGTGGAGAGATGGATTAGATGGCAGTTAGACTGATGAAAAGATGGGTAATGGATAGATAAGTGGCCAGATGTATTGTTAAGGGAGAAGACTGTGTTCATGGCGAGGCTTCTGGGCTATTACTTTTTATTGCCTCTGCCACACGGTTATCCCGACTTGAGTCAGAGAAGTCTCAGGAAGACTGGTTGCGGAAGAGCATGGTCTCTGAACTTAGACTGCTTGAGTGAAGTGCTCACATTACTTCCTCTCACACTCACTTCCCTTATCGATGAGGCATTATTGTGACAATTGGGATTATTATTCCTTATCCATGAGGAATTACTGTGATATTTCTAAAAGCCTATGCCAATAAAGCTGTTATAAACAGCTCAGTGTCTTAAGACAGTGTAAGCAAGCAGCCATAGAAATGCCTGTCATCAGATATCAGGCCTCTGAAATTGATTGGTGTTCAGGAAAGATTTCAGTCCTTTTGTGAGGAAATAGATCAAAAAGCACATCCATCTTCCATCATAGGGGAGTCATGGTGTGGGATGTGGTTGGCAGCTTGTGCCTGCAGGTGCCAGCCTTAAGAATCTCAGCTATTAAAATGAGAGCTCAAAGAAGGGGTGGGGGGGGGGGGTCTGGGCAGGAAGAATAAGGGAAAGCGGAGTGCTGGCAAAGTAGAATGCTAAGATGGTGGGTCTAGAGCTGTATGAGTCCCAACAGGTCCTGGATATTAGAGACAAAGCTGGCTCTGCAGGTGGAGAGGAGGGTGCAGGTTGGACCTGGGCCTGGTACCAAGCATTTCTCAGGACATGTAGAAAGCCTGAAAGCATTCTGAAGCCCAAGCCTGGTGCTTCCTGGCATTTAGGCGCCACTAACAATGGATTGACATTAGAATTAAGGAATAGCGTTGAATTCCTTAGGGTGCAATCACAGCGAGTCAGTTGGGACATCTGCTGCTTGTGAAGCTCAAGGCTGAATGTGGCCATCAGGTCTGATTTGTGGAAAACCCTCAGAGGTACACAGCATCTCTATCCCAGGTTTAGAGGCAAGATGTCATTGTTGCTGTGTGTTCATAACTGAGTTGAAAATGAGCAACTTCCCAGGCCGTGCTTTTTTGTAATTCCACCCCACCGGTTCTTTGTGATGCGTGAACTCTTAGTAGAAGACTTGTTCAGCTCACGTGGCTTCATTCACCAGCCAATGTCCACTCATCTTGGAAGCAAGTTATTCCTTGTCTCTTTTCCTGAAAAGAAATGTCATAAAGGGTGGAATAAATTTAAAAAAGAAATGTGCTAGGGGGTAAGAAGATCCTGGACTTAGTTATTCTGTGAACCAGCCACGAATCAATATGAGTGGTAAGAGTCTTATCAATTAACAATCTCCAATTATAAGCCAGGGCTGACTGACTGTCTAGACGGTGGGCAGCTTCAATGCACTCCGTCCTTACCTCACTGTCTGCCTCACGGCTAGAGGTATAATTCTGCATTGCTGAGAACTCACTCCTTGCAATCTCCCTACTTTTTGTGGTTCTTTTACTGCATCTGTGACTGCATCTTGACCTTAGAGCTTGTACCCCAAATTCCAAGGAACACTTGTCCACTGGCTGCAGTCTTTCCTCTCATGGTATTCAGTGATTGTGGGAACTGAGAACGTCTTCTTCCTCTCACCCTTTTTTTTTCCTCTCACCTTTTTTTTTTTTTTTGTCAGTCATGGGGGGCCTGGGCTCTGTCCCTGAGCCCTTCAGCTCAAGGATAGTGCTCTACCACTTTGAACCACAGTGCCACTTCTGGTTTTCTGCTGGCTAATTGGAGATAAGAGTCTCATGGACTTTCTTGCCTGGGCTGGCTTTGAACCGTGATCCTCAGATCTCAGCCTCCTGAGTAGCTAGGATTATAGGCCTGAGCCTCTGGCGCCCCGCTAAGCATGGCCTTTTGAAGGAGCTCATTCTTCTAGTGAAAATGATCATCTCCGTTAGATCCATATTGAGCATTTAGTACCAGCTCTGTCTTGTGCTAAATACTTGGCCCCGATTTTGATATTATGGAAATGTATTACCTTTCTCTGCCCTGTGCAAGGATTAGGAGCTTGCAAAGTCTGTTTGGCTCAGTGCTGTGACCCCAGAAGCTGGAGAACAGTGGACACAGGATAAGCATCCGTTGAATGACTGTGTGGGTCATCTCCTCTATTTCTCAGGAGAACCTGGGAGGTGGATACTGCTGTTTTTACTCTTACAAATGGGGAACTAAGACTCATCTCTTAGCTACTTTTGAAGATACTGTGATTTGTAGGGCCAGGTCTGAGGCTCAAAGGAAGGGAAATGATGTTGAAATGGAACATCGCTAGTTCCAATTGGGAGCTCCCTCAGGGGCATTTCTTTAACTCAGTTTTGCTTGTAAAAGGCAGTTTTATGAGTTCTCCACTGCTGATTTGTTTCTCCAGACCGATTACTGCAGCCTTCATTTAGCACTAGCATTTGTATGAGGGAGGAATTTATATACATGGGCTCAGGAGCAAAGGTGGAAGGAGAGATGAGCTAGTGCTGGCCAAAGAGGTCTTTATGAGCCTGTTACCTTATTTCCTCTCCAGCAATTTCCTTATCACCCTATCGCCCAGGTGAAGCAGTGACATCTCAGGCGAGGTGGCCAAGTCTAGTCTGATCATCTTATCTCCTTCCACCTCTCTTTGAGCCCAGTCACATGATCCATTCACACGCTCTCCCTCATCACCCACGTGACAAAGGCTTTGGCAGCATTGCTTCTCCAGTGTCCCGCATGGCACCAACTACATAGCAGACACCTCAGACCTGCCAGTTGAGTCGATGGACTTTCCCCAGAGAAACTTGGGGGGCACATCCTGTATCTGAAACCCCCTCCGCTCCTCCCCCACCTTCCCCTGGAGACCTCACTGTGCAATGTGAGTGAGCATGCAGGAAGCGGGGTGCAGACTGTTGTGGGCTCTGTTGACAACACAGATGGTGACTCATTTGGCAATTACTTAGTTTGGTCTTAGCAGCATTTTTATTTTTCTGGAGCCCGTTGATTGATTGGGTAGCTCCTAGCAGCATATGAGTATATTTCATGCTTCATTGGTGAGTTTCACAAAGGCTCATTACGTCAATTAAGTTGTGGGGTGAGTGGAAGCTAGCAGGGGAGTCTGGTTGAGCTTATGTGCAGACAAAGCCACCTTGGTCCTGGGGCAGCGGCAGGATGGTGAGCGCCTCCCACGGTTTCCAAGCCGAAGGGAGTCTGGCCTGTACCCTACACGGATGCTTTCTCCAAGGTGCATGGCTAATGCACATCTTTTTCTTTTTTTACTCTGCAATTTACTTTTAATTTAAAGAATCTTAAACTTACGAAGGAGTTTTGCATTTAGCCACCTTACTTCAAGGCAAAAGGTTTTACATGCAACTAATGTGAACTGTTTTCTCCACAAGGAAATCCTGATCATAAAAAGATGACATGCCACATGAATTAAGTGTTTTTAATCAAAAAGCCAACCAGTTGTCTAGTTACTTTCTCCCCCTTACCCCCGAAAAAACCCCACATGAACTTGGTAGTAACTGAGTCTCTAGCAACATACTCCAAGTTGAGCAGATTAAAAATTAACAGGAAAGAGAGTCCTCAGGTCCAGTTAAGGTCCCTGCTTCATGCATACCAGTTGTCCTGGCTAGAGTCAACCTACAAACCCCACTAAGAACATTAACTTCAAGTAGCCTTTTTCCAGTTTCCAATTTGTGAATAGAGACATATTTTGTTAATTCTATCAGAAACATTGTTGCAACTTATTTACAATGCCAACTTCTAAACGCTTAACTAAAGTTAGCTAGTCAATAAACTAGGCAGAAATTGCTCTACAGAAAGAGAGAAATCCTAAAATACCACTTTCCACAGAGAGCCCAATTGTTTGTTTTATTTTGACTAAAGAAAAGAGAAGCTTTTGCTCGGACTAGAAGAAACTCAGTCGTAGGTTTGGGATGTGTATTCAAACTACACATGCAACGAGGACATTATTACGCTAATGCAATTGATGTGCTGTTGCATTTGTCTACTGTTTGTCTATTATTAACAATTATAAACAGCAGTGCAATTAGTATTTGGAGCAGTTCTTATAGTGTTACAGTGTCAGGCACATTTCACTTCTCTTCACACCACTGGTTCTCTTTGCGAACCTGGGCTTCCTCCTCTTCAGTAAAGTCATTCTTGATGTTGAAAGTCTTGTGAATCTCCTCAGGAGTTTTCCCCTTAATCATACTGGCAACAGTCTTGCATGTGACATCAAGCAAACCTTTGATATCTAAGTAGTTTGCAGCCAGAACAAGTTCAAAGTGTTCCTTGGTCAACTTTCAGGAATTCTTGGTCCCAAGCAGGAATAGCATCTGTGCGCTTTTCTTTGTTCTCATCATTCTCAGGAGGAGGAGGATCGTCCTTGTGGTGGGTGCACCACTGAATGACCTTTTCTAATATCGCTGCATTAACATTTGGTAGAGGAACTGGGTCATCATCTCCTTCATCATCCATTCCCAAATCTTCCAACATAGTCTTGATGGTCACAGATTGTTTGGCAATTTCTACATCAACTTCAAAAATGTCTCCATCAGAACTCTGTAACTTAATTGAAGGCATGGTGTTTGGTCTCGAAAAGACGACGGATAGGAGTCTGCTGGGAGCTGGGCTCCATCGGAGCAAGGAGAAGAAAAAGACGAAGCCAAGGCCACTGGCTAATGTACATCTTGATAGACCAAACGGAAGTGCTGGGAAAATGCCCTGTTATTCCAAGAGGCAGAGTGATGGCGGTAGGTCTGGAAGTGCAGTATAGATGGTGTAGCAGCCAGGGGAGGATTTTCTGGGAGAGACAGTGCTGGCCCTGGGTCTTTTTTTTTTTTTTTTTGGCCAGTCCTGGGCCTTGGACTCAGGGCCTGAGCACTGTCCCTGGTTTCTTCCCACTCAAGGCTAGCACTCTACCAACTGAGCCACAGCGCCCCTTCTGGCCGTTTTCCATATATGTGGTGCTGGGGAATCGAACCAAGAGCTTCATGTGTAGGAGGCAAGCACTCTTGCCACTAGGCCACATTCCCAGCCCGGCCCTGGGTCTTGAAGGTTGATCGGGACAGGTGCACAGCAAAGGCAGAACGGAAAAGCCATTCTGAAAGCAGAAGCTTTAGCAACAGAGGTAGAGTCATGGCTTTGGAATCTGACCTCATGGATTTGAACGTACACCATAGCACATTTGATCCACCCTCTCTGTCATGAAACGGAACAAGGACTCCTGTGAGACACAGCCACCAGGAAAGCGTTCAGTGCTTTGTGAAAGCTACATTGTTAGTTCTTTTTTTAGACTGTGAAACTCCCGGAAAGGAAAGGGTGACTTGCAATCTATAGAGCCTGGAAGATGGAAGGAGAATCTACTTTGGAACTATTTATGATCCTTTGACCTCTCTTGTGAGGATTTTTTTTTATTAATGATGAGCTGTTGATATGAACACACACTTTCTTTTTGGTGTTCACAGGGAAGGACATCATTTGTCTGGAGACATAGTCAATCACTGTGTGTCTAGAGACAAGTATCAAATTTGACTTATAAAATATTAGAGATTTTAGGAGGAAGAATACTTGAGTTCCAACCACACTTACAAGATGTAGGCTAGAGATGTAGTTCCATTGTAGAGAACTTGTCTGACATGTACTAACTCCTGGATTCAACCAGCCAGCACATACATTCATACACACACACCCACACACACACATACCCCTATATATACACATTTACTATACATATACACACATACATACATATGTGTGTACATATGTGTGTATATGTGTGATATATACACACACACATATATATGTATATATATATTTCCATTACTGAGGCTTGAACTCAAGACCTTGTGCTCTCACTTGGTTTATTCACTCATGGCTGGCTCTCATCCCTTGAGCCACTCCTCCAGCCCAGTATTATGCGGGTTAATTGGAAATGGAGTCTAGCAGACTTTTTTTCCCCTGCTTTGGCTGGTTTTGAGCCACAATCCTTGGATCTCAGCTTCCTGAGTAGTTAGAATTACAGGCATGAGCCACGGTGCTCATCTTGGTCCAGTTTTTTTTTTTTTTTTTTGGCCAGTCCTGGGCCTTGGACTCAGAGCCTGAGCACTGTCCCTGGCTTCTTCCCGCTCAAGGCTAGCACTCTGCCACTTGAGCCACAGCGCCGCTTCTGGCCGTTTTCTGTATATGTGGTGCTGGGGAATCGAACCTAGGGCCTCGTGTATCCGAGGCAGGCACTCTGGCCGCTAGGCTATATCCCCAGCCCCCCTTGGTCCAGTTTTTTAAAAAAGTATTGAATAACCATTTTAGAAGTAATATAGGGGTATATACAATCAAACTCTCATATATGCATGTATGGAAATACCACATTGAATAACCTTTTCATGGTTAAATCAGCAAATGCAAAATTATTAAAATGCAGGCCTGAAAGCAACAGAACTGTAAACATTACAGAGCAAAACACCTTTTGTGCTGTTCTGATCAACTCGATTCCACTCTAGACATTCTAGAGGCAGCTGGGAGGTACTAGGGGGGACAGGTTGACAAGGGGTGCACTTAGATGTAAGGATTCACTTAGAAGCCAAGGTGCTTCTTAGACCCTCTCCCTCTGAAAGACAATGTGCACACCCTCCTTCATATCATCTGACACTCAACAGTCACCCTGCAGAGTGAAAAGACAAGGTCACAGAACCGGAGAAACCAAGCAACTTGCCCAAGGTCACAGAGGTGAATAACAGGGAAGCACGTGTCATCCCGAAAGCCCTTTCTGCTTTTCACGGCCCAGGCTCTCTAACATTCTACTTGTTGACAAGGAATGATTTTTAATCAGCCTAATGCAGATGCATGAGGTTGTAAAGTACCAGTCCTTTGACACGAGTCATTGATCATGTTCCCTACGTGGGGAGGGAAGATGGAGGTAGCAATTGCTTCTCTCCCGCTGTGTGGGTGCAAGGACTTTCTCCAGGAATCTGTCTCTCTCTCCATGTCTGCCTGTCTGTACCTCTCTTCCTCCCCTAACCCCCAGCCCGGGCCTACTCTAATTCTGCTGCTTCTGGGGCAGCCTCCTCTGCGCAGTCCTGAGCTGGGAGGGCTTTGGCTTCTCACCGTCAGTTTCCCACCATTCTGCACGCATGCCCATCAAGTCTCAAAATGGATGTACTGTACTCTACATCAACTTGTTCGTTGTCCCCTCCTAGACTAGCCCATTTCCCTATCTCTTAAAGGCACCATCCTTTCATTTCTAGGTTTAAAAATCTTAATCACTACCCAGGCACTGGTGGCAAAGATCTGAAGATCACAGTTCAAAGCCCGCCCAAGCAGGAAAGTCTATGAGACTCTCATCTCCAATTAACTATAAAAAACAACATCAACAACAATCCAGAAGTAGATCTGTGGTTAAAGTGGTAGAGTGCAAGTCAAGAGAAAAAAAACTGCTCAGGGATCACACCCAGACCCTGAGTTCAAGCCCCAGACAAGCGCGTGCACGCGCACACACACACACACACACACACACACACACACACACACCTTAATCACCTTTGACTTTGTCATCTTCCTCACAATCCTTCACTATTAATTTGTCTCCTTCCTCTTCTTGCAACTATCATCCCAGTAAATCATTGTTTGCGTTTTTCTTTTCCTTGAAAGTCATTTTTTTTAAAAATAGAATTTGAGATTTAATACTTTATGGTACAAAACATCTTTCTTTTAATATCCTTAAATTAGTTGTATCTCTCTTTGATTTCTATGGATAGCCTAGCAGAAGATGATTTGTGTAAGATTATTTGATAACACTTTGAATTCTTCTGGAATGTGTGCTCTTGAATGACTGTGTGTGTGTGTGTGTGTGTGTGTGTGTGTGTGTGTAGGGGGTGTTTCTCCTTCCCTCCCCTTCTCTTCCTTTCCCTCCTCTTTCTTTCCTTTCTCTTCCCAGTGCTTACTAGGAGTAGCAAGCATATCTTAAAAAACAGGCACCATTCCTGTAACAGTTTATAAAGATCCTAAGCCAGTTGTTTACCACGTTTTACAAATGTTGTGCTTAACCATCCAGTTCTACATCTGTGCTCTGTAGGGAGGGTCACATTTGGGAAAAGCAAAGGCCCAGAATAAAACAGGAACAAGGTGATCGGTGATGAGTTGAGAGCCCTCCAAGGCGGGGGCCCAAGTGCCCAGCATCTTTGTAATGTTGAGCTTGCATCTCTGTGGTCCCTTCACCTTTGTAGATTAGAGCCTCGCAGCCCACAGTGAGGCAGGTGAGGCAGGTGAGTCAGGGTCACGAATCTGCGTGAGAGAAGAGTCAGGTCTCTCGTGAGAGGTGCTAAGGCTTGTCTGAAGCCACACAACTGGTTTCCAGTTCCCGCCACTCTGGCTCTGCCCAGTGGCCACACCTTTGCAGAGTAAAGGCAGGGCTTTGAACGCTTATCTTTGGTGGTGTAGGCATGTAAATTAGAGAAGGCTCTGGATATGCAATGCGCTCTTTTCTTTTAAAGTGTTCTTTAAGTACAGACCAGGCACTCACTGGCATTTGACTGCTTACATTCCACTCCCTCTACTTATCAGTGATGGGATTTTGATAGCAGACATTTCTGAGGTTCAGCTTTCTCACCTGTAAAACTGAAATGATAACACTGACCTCACAGGTCTGCTGTGACGATATCAGGTGTTGCATGGTCAGGGCTAGGAAGAATGAGAACCGTTACATTAACAGAGGTCATTATGATTCCCCGTCCCCCCCATTCCTTTGGGAGTCCTAGACTTCTACAGGTGTGGGGGGGGAGGGGGAGGGGCCACAGGACTCTTCTCCCACGTGGCTGTCTCGAGCTACTGAAAATATTTATTCATTCACACATTTATTCATTCAACAGATGTATAATCAAGTGAAAATTATACTCAAAGGAGGAAGCAAAATTTAAATTGGTAGATAGACAACTTCAGACTTTTGAGAAGTATTATGAGAGGATCGCTTTTTTTGAGTGGTTTATCACAAGCTAAAACACCCCCCCCCCCACCCCCCAACTATGGCTTAATCCCTGCAGCTTCTCACTTGGAATCGGCCTGTGAAATCCTGCAGCGGGATTCTCACAGGCTTGGCGGCTCCCGGCGGACTAGTTGGAATGATGGCGGTTGCTGCTGTGTTCTCTGCTTTCCTGGTTCTCCAGCTGGAGGTGGCACGTGGCGACGGGTTATTCTGAAGACTCTGTGGAATTCAGGGGCAGTGGTATAGTGGAGCTTGGACAGAAAGAACTGATCTAGTCTACGTTGAATCAATTTCTTTCCACATTCATTCACATCGAGGCCCTTTGCCTTCCAGTATGTGCTGAGAACCTGTCCCCGAGTCTTCACTTTGCCCCTCTGGGTTCTGTGGCTGCCGATTCACAGCGCTCCAGTTGACTTCTACGCCAGCCCTTCTGAGCGGGACAAGCCAGGGAGCAGGGCTTGCAAGGGCTCCTTTAATTTTGAAGTTGTTTACAATAGAGGCCAGGGGTGTGACTCAGTGACAGAGGACTTGCCAGGCAGGCATGGGGCCCTGGGTTTGATCCCTAGCACTGCATTAAAAAAAATGCCAGTTGTGCAACTTGCTGTTCTAACCAGACGTGGCTCTCTGAAGAATTCACTCATTGTTATCTTGGTTCTATCTGCAGCTGACATCTGGCAGCCCAAACCGGACACAAAGAGGTGAGCACCCTGAGGGAGAAGTGACTTTCCAAGGTCACAGAGCTGTGATGAGGCATTGCCACCTGCGTCTCAGTCCATACTCTCTTCAAGAAAAAAAATTATGAGATGATTAGAACAGGCAATGCCCCCACAAAAAACCCATGCAATGAAAAACCATGCTCCCAGCACCCCATTTCACAGATGTCACTACAGTAGAGATTCACGGCCCCTTTATGATGTCACCAAAAATCTCCTAGCGGTAACCATTATCTTGATCTTGGTGTTTTCATTCTCTTCATTGTTTAGGTTAGTGACATGTTTCTGCATACTTGAATGGTACACAGTATTACTTGAAGACTTTATTATTATTATTTTTCCAGTCCTGGGCCTTGGACTCAGGGCCTGAGCACTGTCCCTGGCTTCTTTTTGCTCAAGGCTAGCACTCTGCCACCTGAGCCACAGCGCTGCTTCTGGCCGTTTTCCATACATGTGGTGCTGGGGAATTGAACCCAGGGCTTCATGTATACAAGGCAAGCACTCTTGCCACTAGGCCATATCCCCAGCCCCTATTTGAAGACTTTAAATGCTGTATAAATCTTACCTCACGGTGTGTACGTTTGTATGTCCTCTCCCGCAGTGTTTATCAACTCATCCAGGCTGATGTGTGTGGTTCCTTTCTACTACTGTGTGGCCTCCCACGGCAATAACGAAGAGTGGGATGGAGAACGTTCTCTCTCAAGTATCGCTATTCACCTAGGTCGGCATTTCAAGGACTAGCGGTGGAGCAAGTTGTTCGGCTGAAGGTCACAGGGGTTTGGCTTAGTTCATCTTCAAAGATAGTCATTTCAGCATCACAGCCCCAGCCCACCGTGTGTGCGAGCTCGAGGCCTCCACACTCTGCCCACATCAGCAGGCATTATGGGGCATTTTTTTTTCTCTCCCAGGTTGGTGGGCTTGTAGTGATGTTTCCTAATTTCCACTTCCATGATTTTACTAGTGAGATAAATCTTTTCAAATTCTGACTGCTCCTGTTTACAGACATGTGAAATACATGTCTATGTGTTTCCCTGGGAATATTTGCTTTCTCAAGATTGTCAGTATTCTTGATGTATTCCATATTTTAGGGCATTGGAAAAATATATTCCTTTTCCACTTAAATTTTTTTAGTGGAAATGTTTTTATTTAAATTTTATCACATGTATGTATTCTAGTCTGCGGTTTATGCCTTGTTTATGAAATTATTTCCTCCCCCTAAGGTTACACAGATACTCAACTTTCTCTTCTGAAGATGTAAAGCTTTCTTTATATATCTATGTCTTAATTATATATGGAATACATATGTATATATTCTTGTGTTTGTAGCCATTCAGTTTGTGATATGAATGAGCAAGTAAGCTACTATCAACTAATTATTAAAGAATTCTCTTTGCTCTGTGATCTGTAATATCATCTGCCTGGTATGAAGTGTCTTTAGATTCATGAGAACTTTTCTGTACTCTGCACAGAGGGGTTACGGTTGCATAAGTCAGATAGTCAGTACATGTCTTTTAGAGCAGTGTCACCCCTTCTTACATTTCCTCCCGTGTTTTCCCCTCTCCCTTCTCCCCAAGTTGTAAAGTTCATTTCCAACATGGTGTCTAGTAAGTATCACTGCTGAATTGGCTCACCCTTTGTTTAAAATTTTCCTATAAAATTCCCAGTAAATTTCCCTAGCTATGGTGAGGATGGAAAGTCAGAATTTAGGGATTCAAGAAAATTGACAGTTCTTATAATTGAATTGACTCAGATGTTCTGGATGCTAAATATATACTCTGTACAGGCTTGTTTAGTATCCAGAGCAGCCCTGTGACTGATAAACAAGGAATATCTTCTCCTTACAGAGGAGAAAACTGAAGGTATTCAAACTTGTCTTATGTTCTATGGGAAGTGAAAGGTCTTAATCACTGCATTTATTCTCTTTCTTGTACACATCCTTATCTCCATCAAAACCTGGGAAATTCTTGACATGAAGAGTTTTATGTTAATAATTATCATCTGTAAGTCTATATTTCCATCAGAAAGAATGAAAGTGCCCCATTTGTAAGGAAATGGAAAGACTTGGAAAAAATTATATTAAGCAAAGTAAACCAGACCCAAAGAAACATAAGTTGCAAGGTTTCCCTCATTTGTTGTAACTAGAAAGTGTTTATAAATCTATTTTATAGAGTGTTTAAAGTTTGTAAAGTATTTATAAATAAAGTAAGTGCATTGGATGGTAAAATACAAAAGAAATACACGTGGACATGATCAATCATAAGGACTCTAGACATTCTTACAGTGACACCAAAGGAGGACATGCTTAGGAGAGGATCACAAAAGGAATATGACCACATGAAATGATGTTTATTGAAGTGAACTCCAAGAATAGAAATGAAAGGTTTTATGTTATTTTGCTTCTTGCTTTTTTTTCTCTGTTGTCACTTTAAAAAAAAATTCTGTGCCTTTTATCTTATGTGTAAATTTATCTGTTTTGAGGATGCCAAGGGGACCCATAGAAATGGTGGGACAAAGACTGAACAAATGTAGCAGTGATACTCACTGGACACTATGTTGAAAAGGAAATATACAACTTGCCCAGGAGCGGGGCTGGGAGGGAAAATCTGGGAGAAAGTGAGGGAAGAGGCAACACTTTTCACAAAGAAATGTATTCACTACCTGACTTATGTAACTGTAACTCCTCTGTGCATCACCTTTACAGTAACAATACAAATAAAAGAGAGAAAGAAAGAAAGAAAGAAAGAAAGAAAGAAAGAAAGAAAGAAAGAAAGGAAGGAAGGAAGGAAGGAAGGAAGGAAGGAAGGAAGGAAGGAAGGAAGGAAGGAAGGAAGGAAGGAAGGAAGGGAGAAAGAAAGAAAAGGAAGGAAGGAAGGAAGGAAGGAAGGAAGAAAGAAAGAAAGAGGAAAGATGGAGAGAAAGAAAGAATTATGTTCTTCCCAGTGCCCAGCCTAGTCAAACAGCATAAATGTTGTTAACTAGATAAAGATTGGCAGAGAGGATGAGATTATTGAACTCTCCATAATTTTCTACCCATTCAGTGACTTGGTTTATGGCTTTCTTTGAGATAATTTTCTATGTCCTTCATACCCAGTAGACTGAGTCCTCTCAAGGTCATAGAGAATGCCCTCCCGAGGGTTCCTAAGGCTGTGTGGGATGGCACTGATTTTATTTACTTGCTTTCATCATGGTGAAATTGTCCAAATTAGTCAACCTATGCAAAACTCTGAATGGTCGCTTCAGACACTTATTTCGGGCTCATTTTGATCACCCTGAAAAATCCCTCTGCATTCTGCATCTGCATTACCTGTCCTCCCAGGACACATTAGATGTACTAATACCCCCCTCCGCCCCCCCCCACCCGTGAACCTTGTGTCTTGATTGCAAACACCACCCCCCACCTCCTTCCTCAACTCTAAATCTCGATGATTTTAAGAGCCTCTAATCAGGGATGCACAGCATGTGATAAAGGCTTCTCAGGGTTAGAAAGCCCAGTGCATGAGAAAATAATTACCAGGTCACTCTGTCCCCAAATCATTCTTTGAAAGTTTGTTTTTTATGAACTGCCATAATTAGATTTTTTTTCCCTTAAAGCAGTCATCTTGAAATGAAAAGAGTAATGAGACCTTGAAATGTTATAAATAGTCACAGAGCGGCTGCTGTAGACTAGAAATCACCTCTTATGAGTCTCATGGTATAAGCCAGGAGGAGTTAATTGGAGAAGGAAATAAGCAGCGTGTAGAAGAAGATGCCGTCTAGAGAACCTTGATGGAGGCCTGGCCCTTGGTGGTACCACCTAGCTTCTCCCAGCCCCCCTCCTTATACCGTCTGGTGGAAGCTGATGCTTGAATTTGCATGACCTCCCACTCCACCCCAATGACATTCACCTTCCTTCCTTCAGAATCTCAGGGATGGGGGGTGTCACAGAGTAAGGGGATTGCTCTGACCTCTTATATGGCACCAGATTTTAGGTCATCTAGGAAAAAAACCAAACATGTCTCTTAAACTATGTTTACTCAGACTTGAACATCTGGCAGATGCCTCTCAGAAATGAAATGAGACCATTACCTCAATGAACTTACTGATATTATTTATTATAATGATACAATGTACAGTTTCAAATGAACATTAGAACTTTGAAACTCTGGTCTTGTCACGCTAAGCCTGGATTGCTTCCCTCTTTTCTGTTTTTTTTTTTTTTGCCAGTCCTGGGCCTTGGACTCAGGGCCTGAGCACTGTCCTTGGCTTCTTTCTGCTCAAGGCTAGCACTCTGCCACTTGAGCCACAGCGCCACTTCTGGCCGTTTTCTGTATATGTGGTGCTGGGGAATCGAACCCAGGGCCTCATGTATATGAGGCAAGCTCTCTTGCCACTAGGCCATATCCCCAGCCCTGCTTCCCTATTTTCTGATGAGATGAAGGAAAATAAGAACAAATGTGATCTTAGCTATTTGTTTGTTTGATTGTTTTGTGCTGGTACTGGGGCTTGAACTCAGGGTCTGGATGCTGTCCCTTAGCTTTTTCCACTCAAGACTGGCACTCTACCACTTGAGTGGCACCTCTACTTCTGGCTTTTTTTTTTGGCCAGTCCTGGGCCTTGGACTCAGGGCCTGAGCACTGTCCCTGGCTTCTTCCCGCTCAAGGCTAGCACTCTGCCACTTGAGCCACAGCGCCGCTTCTGGCCGTTTTCTGTATATGTGGTGCTGGGGAATCGAACCTAGGGCCTCGTGTATCCGAGGCAGGCACTCTTGCCACTAGGCTATATCCCCAGCCCCTACTTCTGGCTTTTTGATGGCTAACTGGAGATAAGAGTGTCCCAGAGTTGTCTGCCCACGATGGCTTTGAACCATGATCCTCAGATCTCAGTCTGCTGAGTAGCCAGGAGTACAAGTGCCAGCCTTTGGTGCCCAGAAAATGTGATTGTTTTGGTGTTGTTTAGTGAACTGTGTTAATATATGGAAGACCTGAGGAACTTGGTGAACCCATATTTTCTAAATAATCAATGCATGACAACACAAAATCTATAAATGAACAAATGCTTCTAAAGCATAAGATAAATCAATGGACCATAATACAACAGACTCGAAAATGTCACCCCTATTTCAGATTCTTTATTGTCAGGAGTCTTTGAGAAATGACTCCCTTGACCAGTTCTAAGTATCTAAGTAGATACCCACAACTATATGGGAAAACGATTCAAATCCGTCCCCTGCCAAATCAGCTATCCAAGGCAGGCAGGCTTGTTTGTACAGCTCACACCAGAGTGGACCGGAAGTGTATGTGAGAATCCATGTCTTCTATTAAACCTGACATTAAAAGAATTTACAAAAATATAAAGCAACACTACTTTTTACTAAATTATTTTGTGTTAGTAAAGATGTATTTTTCATAAAATACTACAGATGTTCATGTCTACCATTATTGCTCTAAATTAATTAATAGTAAGTGTCTAGAATTTCCAGTTTTCATCTCTAATATGAATAAATTTCAATAAATGTAACATAGATTGACGAAAGGATCTTAAGGACCTAGAACATTTTTAATCATGTAAAATATGTCCCTTTTAATAATGTCCCACTTATTGTCCTTTGCCATATTTTCAACTTTGGGGTAAATCTTCTGAACACTTTTATTGTTATCTAATGTTGATGGTGAAGAGCAGTGGGTGGAATTTGGGTTTGAACTCAGGGCCTCATACTCGCTAGGTTGGTGCCATTGAAGCCACACTCTTAGTTCTTTTTATCTCCTCTTTTCTTCCATTTTCCTTTCCTTTTTATTTTCCTCCTCCTTTCACCTTTTATTTTCTTGCTTTAGTTATTTCTGGGGGCTAGATCTTGTGTTTTGGTCTGGGGTTGGCCTGGGACCAATATCTGTTTATCTAAGGCCCCCAGGTAGCTGGGATTACAGGCATGCACCACCATTCCTGGCTTGAGAGGAGGAGTCTTGCTAACATTTTGTTCTGCCTTGAGCCTTGGTCCCGCTGACCTCTGCCTCCTAAGAAGTTGACATTAAAGGCATGAGCTTCTATTTTTATGGAATTGAATGGACATAAGTTACTTATTGGTTAGGTTTTTCATGTGTTATTAAATTGGGTCTTCATAAGCTAAAACTATTTTTAATTTAGAATCTGTTAAGAAATTAAAGTGTTGGACCAGGCATAGTGGTACATGCCTATGATCTCAGCTACTTAGGAAGTTGAGGTGGGAAGATTGTTGACTGAGCAACATGATGAGACCCTGTCATTTTGTTTTTGTTTTTGTTTTTGTTGGTCATGGGGCGTGAACTCTGGGCCTGGGTGCTGTCCATGAGTTCTTTAGCTCAAGGCCAGTGCTCTACCACTTGAACCACAGCACCAGTCCTGGGTTTCTGGTGGTCAATTGGAGATAAGAGTCTCATGGGCATTCCCACCTAGGCTGGCTTTGAAGCATGATCCTTAGGTCTCAGCTTCCCGAGTAACTAGGATTACAGGCGTAAGCCACTAGTGCCTGGCATGTGAGATCCCATTTTAAAAAATGAAAAAGAACCCCAAAACACAAAAGAACTGATGGTGGTGTTACACCCCGAGACAAAGGCCTCCAGGTACAAGTAATGCCCCCCATCCCCACCCCCCCCTCCTCCGCTATTTAGAGCTGGAAAGCAGAAGTAGAAATGAGTTATGTCAGTCATGGGACCTCTACACTCTTGTGTTTGTTTGTTTGTTTGTTTGTTTTGCCAGCCCCGGGGCTTGAACTTAGGGCCTGAGCACTATCCCTGGCTTCTTTCTGCTCAAGGCTAGCACTCTGCCACTTGAGCCACAGCACCACTTCTGGCTTTTTCTATATATGTAGTGCTGAGGAATTGAACCAGGGCTTCATGTATACTAGGCGAGCACTTTACCAGTAAGCCATATTCCCAGCCCATGAACCTCTACAATCTTAAAGGATAAAAAAAATGTTGAAAAACTGTTTACATAGGAGCAAGCAGATCCTATGTCCTTTTGAGCTCCTCTAATTCTCATTCTCTGACATGACATTCAGATCTTTCCGTTGTAGTCATGATGGAGTTTTGAGTAGGTGCAAAGCACGTTGCAGAATGGTTGGTGCAAGGTGAGCCCTTCCTAACCACAATCTCAGTGGCCGTCATCACAAGGATACAAGCCCAGCCCTTCCTGTTCCCTTCTGCTGCCAGAATACCTTACCACAAACTTGGAACTTATCATCCTGAGCTGTGTCAGCAGACTGGCTCCCGCCGGCATCTCATGGGAGAATCTTCTTGCCTGTTCCTTTTGTCACAGTTTTTCTGGATACTGGCCTTCCTTAGCTTCCTTACTGCAGTCATCTCTGAAGTCATTGCTGGACTCCTATCTGGGGTCAATTTCCCCATTGCCTCCCTCTTTATTCAGAAGTACTGGGGATTGAACTCAAGTGCTTGTGCACCTACTAATACAAGCACTCTACTACTTGAGTTCCACCTCCCAGACCTTTTGCTTTGAGTTATTTTTTATATGATCTCTCTCTCTCTCTCTCTCTCTCTCTCTCTCTCTCTCTCTCTCAAAAGAGAGGAAGAGACTGGAGACTGGAGTGATAGGGGGACAAACCAGACCAAAGAATGCCAACAGCCACTAGCATACAAGAGGTAGGGCCGACTTCCACAGTGCATTCTGAGGGAAGGAGACCCTGCTGACACTTTGGTTCCAGAATTCTGGGTTCCAGAATTCTGGTCTCTGGAATTGTGTGTGTGTGTGTGTGTGTGTGTGTGTGTGTGTGTGTGTGTGTGTGTGAGAGAGAGAGAGAGAGAGAGAGAGAGAGAGAGAGAGAGGGAGAGAGAGAAACCACTCATGATACGAAGCTATTTAGTTGGTGATCATTTGTTAGAGCACTCTTAGGAAACGAATGGGCCTTTGACAGACTGAGACAGACACATTGGCTGCATATTAATAATTGCATAGCAACAGCAGTAACAACTAGCATTTATTGAACATGCCCTCTTTGCCAAGCACCACTCTAAACCCTTCCATGAATTATCTGAATCAATGGTACAATAAATTCATTAGGAAGGAATTCATTGTCACGGACAATTTGTAGGCCAGGGTGTTGAGACTTGGAACCTGGTCTGTCAAATAGGGAGTCAAGTTGCTAAGCTTAGACCCAGGGTCTCTCTGACTATTTTTATTGTATGTTATCAATAACCTCTAAAAAGATAAACAGAAAGCCCACAGATTAGGAAAAGATCTTTACTAGCCATACAATGGACAAAGGCCTTATATCTAAAATACATGCAGAACTAAAAAAAATAAATTCCTCCAAAACAAAACCACAAAGAACCAACAGCCCCCTCAACAAGTGGGCTAAAGACTTAAAAAGAGACTTCTCTGATGAGGAAATGAGAATGGCCAAGAGACATATGAAAAAGTGCTCTACATCACTGGCCATAAAAGAAATGCAAATCAAAACAACATTGAGATTCCATCTCACCCCAGTAAGAATGTCCTATATCAAGAAAACTAACAACAATAAATGTTGGAGGGGATGTGGCCAAAAGGGAACCCTACTTCATTGTTGGTGGGAATGTAAACTGGTTCAGCCACTCTGGCAAGCGGTATGGAGATTCCTCAGAAGGCTAAACATAGAACTCCCCTATGACCCAGCAGCCCCACTTTTGGGTATCTATCCAAAAGACCACAAACATAATCACACTAAAGCCACCAGCACAACAATGTTCATCCCAGCACAATTTGTCATAGCTAAAATATAGAACCAACCCAGATGCCCCTCAGTAGACAAATGGATCAGGAAAATGTGGTACATATACACAATGGAATTTTGTGCCTTAACAGAAAGAATGACATTGCCCCATTCGTAAGGAAATGGAAGGACTTGGAAAAAATTATACTAGGTGAAGTGAGCCAGACCCAAAGAAACATGGACTCTATGGTCTCCCTCATAGGGAATAATTAGCACAGGTTTAGGCTAGTCACAGCAGAGGATCACAAGAGCCAAATAGCTATACCCTTATGAACACATAAGATGATGCTAAGTGAAATGAACTCCATGTTATGGAAACGAGTGATATATCACTGTTGTAATTACTTTCAACATGCCATGTGTAACTGTAGCTTCTATTGTTGATGATCCTCTTGTATCCCCTTCCTGTGGTTGTACCCGCACTATCACTGTATCTTATCTGAGTACATTGGAAACTGTATATACTGGTATTAGAACTAGGAAAGTGGAAGGAAATACCAAAATCGAGAGACACAGGATAAAAAGACAAACGACTACAAAAGCAATACTTGCAAAATTGTTTGGTGTAAACCAACTAAACAACTCATGGGGGGAGAGGGAAAGGGGGAGGGGGAGGGGGGAATGAGGGAGGAGGTAACAAACAGTACAAGAAATGCCTAACGTATGAAACTGTAACCTCTCTGTACATCACTTTGACAATAAATAAGAAAAAAAATGGTTTCAAATTTAGCTTCTTCCATGGGGAGGAAAGATGAGGAAGAGTGACATCTCATCTTAAATAATACTAAAGCAGAGGGCACCAGAGGCTGACAGAGAGAGGCTGGCATTGCAGAGGACACATTAGCAGCGGTCTCAGGGAGAGTCCACCAGCTCTCTGTTTATTCTCTGCTCTGCCAGGGGAAGGGTTGGGGTCAGCAGGCGAATGAGGAAGAGTTGGGAGGGTGCCTGGGCTCAGAAATCCTCCTAGCCACTCTGCAGAGCCAAGCACTGTTTTCCTGGTGGTTTTCGAGTGAGAATCTCTGCTTCAAGTGGCAAGGTGGCAAGGTAGCCAGGAAGCGTGTGTTTCACACAGGGCTGATGCTATCCAAGGCTGGGCCAGTGGGGAGAGCACTAATTATCTCACCATTGCCATTCACTTTACTTCAGGTATTTTCAGGCAATTTCCTCTCCCTTCCTGGAGGCCTAGATTCCCTTTCTTGTTACACTGCTCAGATCTGTGAACTCAGCTAGAGGAGCTGATATAAGTTCAAAGGCAGGGAAAAGCTAAGCAGAATCCCTGCTACAGGAAGTTCAATTTAACTTGCTTGGGAGCAGCCTGATCTGGAGGCGCTTAATGAGATTCCAGAACTTTCTCTCAAGACATCAATTATATTTAGAACCAATAGGCCAGGTCTCCACTGCAGACCAAGCATTTGTGGGAGGATTGTTGCATTGGGTATAGCAAAAAACAGGCATAGGCCAGGATCCTGCAAGAACCTCTATTTTTCCTTCTTAGATATGAAACTATGGTTTAAAGACACTTGGTCTTTTCCCACAGACCATGGATAAGGGTACTTAAAAGTCACAAAAAAAAAAGAGTAAAAGGGACAATATTTATTGGACACCTCCACAGATCAGGGGCTTCAGATGTGTTACTCAAGTTAAACTTCAACCCAATCCTGGAATGAAAATGTTATTTCTCTCATCTTTTTCAAATGATGAAACGGGAGCGCATAGTAGTTGAGCCACTTTATTTGCCAAGTGGGGCTAATAAAATGGCAGGACAGGAGCTCTCACCTTTACTACATGGGTCCATCAGCCAGGCCTTTAGTTCCTAGTAAGCTGCTTCTATAGCAAGGTGCTACATGACCTGAGATCTAATTTCTTTCAGAGCCGTGAGTTGTTATTTGCCTAAGACTCATGGCTTAGTCTTAAAACCTGGAGACCTTAGGTCTGACTCTTCTCTCGGGCTGGTGGTAGTGTTCAGAGCCTTTCCACGTGGATTCTAATCACCGTGGGAGGGCTAATGTCTCTGACAGGTTGGAAAAGCTGGAAATCAGAGCTGCTTCAACTGTTCCCTGGGCAATCAAGATGTCTCTTCCTTTTACATATCATTGAATCCAAGCACAATCCAATATTATGTTTCCCAGATTAAAAGGCCAACCAAGACTGTTTTCTTAGTACATAAATCTTTTGATGGGGAAGGCAGAAATACTTCATATCTCGGCCACAACATGCACCATAATAAATAGCCCTATCTTTGGGGGTACCGGCACAAGCACCTACGTTATATATGGAAACTGGCAGAAAGTGAGAGGAAAGAAGCACGCTATAGCTAATCATTCTCCATCCAATTGTGGTTTGCCCGATCATTACCTCAGACTTGGTCAGGCAGGGCCTTGATGGAATAAGAAAGCCCTTGCTGCCTGCCCATGATGGCGGGGGAGGGGTAGCTTTGATTCTTTTTTCTTTTTATTTTGCCACTCCTGGAGCTTGAACTCAGGGTCTGAGCACTGTCCCTGGCTTCCTTTTTGCTGGAGGCTAGCATTCTACCACTTGAGCCATAGCATCACTTCCGACTTTTTCTGTTTACGTGGTGCGGAGGAATTGAACCCAGGGCTTCATGCATGCAAGGCAAGCACTCTACCGCTAAGCCACATTCCTAGCCCTAGCTTTGATTCTTGTCAAAGATGTTTATCCACCAGACCTGTTTTTCCTAGACTCCAAGGTGACTGCAAAGGAGAGTGACTCAGAGTGAAGGAGACAGATACAAAATGAGGGCAGAGGTGCCAAGTTTTTAGTCCTGCTTTTACTTAACCATTGGACCATGGCAGACCCAAGTGAAGAATCAGTGTTTTTTGGTTTTGTTTTATTTTGGCAAAAGCAGTCTCTAAGTCCTTGTTACAGAAGGAAACCTGGAATGTTTGGCTTCTTTCAGTGTACCTATCTCTTATAAGCATTAGAACTGTCAGTTGCTTTTTACTGGTGGGGGGGGGGCAGCTAGAACCTTTGGTAGCTTTACTAATAGACAGCAAAAGCTGACTCTCTTTTCCTCACCCATATCTCTGAGGGTTATAGTCACAGCCATGATCATTCCTGGATCGTTAAGAGACAATTCCGACTTTGGAAGCTGTGGTCTGCTCTTCCCTAATGGCATCGGGATTCTGAGACCTTCTTCCCAGAGATGGTGCGGTGCCAGGGAGCAGCTGGGAGTCAGGAAGCTTAGAATCTGACCTTGTGTTTCTGGTCTCAGGTAAACAAGAGCAGGCCCGGCATCAGCACCGAGCCCTGGTTTCCTCCAGGAAGAACCCAGAGCTATCACCGTGATACTGACAGACTGGAGAAGGGCTGGCCTGGGCATCCCATCATCTCTGTTAATGACAGCATCCTCCTGGGACGCTGTCACCCAGTGACCTGTGACACAGCGAGTTTGTGGCAAAGCTCCTGTGTCTCATATGAACACATACACGGGAGGGAGGGAGACCCTGCAAAACAAAAAGGGAATTGGTGTGACACATGGCCCCCTTTCCTAGACCTGGCAGTTAGGATGGAGAAATAAGAACAGATGCTGAATTAAGTGGTCTAGCTTCTGGTCTGACTATGTCCCTACTTATACAGCTGTGTCCTTATTTCCTTCTAGTCACAAAATGGGGATGGAAATGCCTGGCTTGTTTTCTCACACTTTTTATTTCTCAGTGGTGGAGCTTGAACTCAGGGCCTGGACACTGTCTCTGAGCTCTTCTTGCTCAAGGCTAGCACTCTACCATGTGAGCCACTTCTGGCTTTCAGGTGGCTAATTGGAGATAAGAGTCTCACAGACTTCCTTGCCTGGGCTGGCTTTGAACTGCAACCCTCAGATCTCAGCTTCCTGAGTAGCTAGGATTACAGGCATGAGCCACTGGCACCCAGACACACTTTTTTTTGTTTTTTAATTAGTCTAGTAATAGCAACATAGTAGTGACCAGTCACTTGATGAGTACTATGTGCCCAACACTGTGTACATCATAGACACAGCACTCTGTAACACCCCTGCGAAGCAGAAACCAATATTCTTGTGTTACTAGGCAAGACGCCGACTCTCAGAGAAAGGGAGATGGATGAACCCAGGCCACACAGCCCACGAAAGCCCAACCTGTCCCAAACTCAGGCCCTGAACCTCTGAGCTCTGAAGATAGCTTGGCAGCACACTACTGTCCATTAAGTGGCTACTGGGTTCAGAAGTTCCCATTTCTGCTCTTACTCTGATGCTTCATCAGCCTCAGCAAAGCCCTTGGAAGGATGGAGGGAGAGGAAGGATGATGGTGTTAGATTGAAGGGGTTAAGATGGCTAGTTTAGACTCAGAAGTACAATGTCAGGTCCTAATGTTGGTCATTATAAAGAGCTCAACACCTTCCCACAAGATGTCCATGGCTTGGTGGGGAGGCTAAAGTCACCCCCATCCAATACTACTGTGAGGTGATAGGTGCAGAGTACTTCCCACAGCCTGACTGTCTAAACAAATGGCAGCCATTTTTCATGGCCACGGTGAGCTCCAAGCCATGGAGCATGAAGGAGATCAGAGAGGAGGTGTCTCTTTTTTTTTTTTTTTCTTGTCTTTCTGGCTCTCATTTCCTGACACACGAGGATCCGTTGTATCATTTCAAGACCCTTAGTATGCCCCAGGCCAGCGACATACCATTAAGTACCAAGGCTAGCACAGTCCTGAAGCCAGGTCCTTTGGCACCTGCTGTGGAAGACAAGGCCTAGAGCACCGGCGGGCCCATCCTGAGAGCTTTCTGTAACAAAGCAGAGCTGGGCAGAGGGGAGGAAAGGGGGAGCTGACCCCAGCTCCCAGGGGTCAGCTTGTTCCACTGGAGGAGTGGTTCTCAAACTTCCGCAGGCATCAGACTTCCAGGAAGGCTGGCTAGGAAACCCTTGCTGGCCCTCCCCACCTCCCCTCCATGTCTGCGTCAGGAGGTCTAGGGCAGGGCACTGCCAGTGAGTTCCCGAGTGGCCACTGTGCCCTGTAATCTGTTGCCTCCGGTGACAGTGGAGACACATGGAGGAACAGCACTACAGGGGGCGCTGGACAGGAGGATATCAAAGCAGCTTGTCTGGAGGGGACCCCTGAGTGGGAGAAATAGGAAGGCGAGATCTGGAATCATCTGGATCCTTCTGGTGAGTTCTCTTTTTTTAGACAACGAGCTTGTCATTTGTTTCCTCTGCATCACCCATCGGATTCTTATGGTCTGTGCTACTGGACCTTTCTGTTACTTCACTGCACTGTGGAGTAGCTTAGGTTGAAAATAGGGTGTATGATACCTCCTCCCCTAGGAAGCAGTTCCATCTGGAAGTGGGGCGGGGTCCAGGCTTTGGGGAGGAAGTAGCTCCCTGTCCTCACTAGCGTCGGGGCTGTCATGCCACTTGTTGGGGCTGTCATGCTTGCCCTCCCAGGACAGAGCTGGCTGGACTCATCCTCTCGGGCACAGCCGAGGCCATGGCCCTTGCTGACAATCTGGGGTCACTTGACATTCCACTCCAATAGACACCTTGAGGAATGGATTCTCCCCCCCCCCTTTTCCATGAGGGTGGTTGGCAGGTTGGAGTCTGTGCTTGCTACGTGAAAGGCCAGGCACTGCTGAGGCGAGGACAGAGAGAGCCTGGCCATTTGGCAGGTGCTCAGCTCCCTCTGGGCAGCAACCTTCCTGCTGTCCCCTTCCCCGTACAGCATTTGACAGTCATTTGTCAGCTCGGCATTAATTCCATTTCCACGTTGTTCGGATTTTTCATTCTTTGTGACCTGTGGTCCTGGGTTCACCACAGGCTCAACGACTGAGTGTAGCTTGATGTCTGGATCTCTCCCGTAGAGATCACTCAGACTGTCACCTGTCCTCCAATCCTCACCCCCACTCCATCCCTCAGGTCTGCAAGCCAAGCTGTGTGTGAGGACCGTGGTGTTTTTCCATATACCTCTTTGGCTGCCTCACTGTGGCTATTAAACCATGTCAGCCATTCATTTCATAAGAGAACTATGCAAGGTGATGTTTCAGTAATGTCAGGGATGAGAAAAGATTTCCATCTGGGTGCTGCAGAGTCAAGGCAACAGCGTTGTGTTCCATGCCCCCCCTCCCCACCATTTGCAGCAGACCCCCTTGGAGTACTGGGCACAGATCCCTGATCAGTTAGGAGAACTGGGCGCTTTCTATAGGGCAGGAATCAGTTCTGCAGAATCACAGATAAGCTGCTTCCATTTTTCTTCAGCACTGTAGATGAATTCCAAAATTCAAGGCTAGAGTTTGCACCGGCTAGATAATACAGAAAAAGGATCTGAGAGATCATGGAGCCAAGGGTGGCAAATAAGTTGATTTCATGTCAATTGCAATTGATCGGCAGTTGCTGTATGAAGATTTGTGTCGAAGCCCAATATAAGCCCCAAGGAAGTGATTGGCAAGTCCCAGTCTCATCTTCACATCCAAGTTGGGGAGTAGCTTTCTGTGCATCGTATATTGTTGTTGCTGCACCAGCTCAGTTCTCTCCATTTATATAATGGGAACTAAACTCCTGGCGAAGTGAAAAGGCCTTCCTCAATTCACATAGCCTGTTGGTATGTGACTAAGAAAAGAACCCAACTATGTCAGGTCAAGCATTTTAAACATGTCCTCTCTAATAGGAATGGTGGCTATGGGAACAAATAAACTGAGTTCACATCCTCAGTCCATCATTTACCAGCTACTGACTTTGAACTTGTCTATGGGCTTCTCTGCCCTTTGGGTTTCCTCATTTGCAAAATGGAATGAACACAACCATGTTGTTTGTTGTTGAGGGGAGTTTACATGTGATCATGGCTTATGTAACTCAGGGATACATGTTCAATGCCTTTTAAAAAATAAATAAAACATAAGTGCTGTGCCTTATTGAGATGGCCATTTGGGGGTCAGCTTGCACACTGCCATCCTAATTCAGTTGTGGGGCTTAGTTCTGGTTTCCTTCCTTGTGAACTAAGGGTTGAGAATAGATAGCCTTCAAGGCTCCTCCAGCTCTAAAATTAGGTTGTTTCTGGCACTAGCGAATCCAAGCCAGGATTTTGCACATGCTAAGCGAGTGTTCTACTACTGACTTACATCCCCAGCCTTTTGCTCTAAAATTGCCAATAAATGACTAACGGATTTTTTTTTCCTTTAATTACTTCTGTGATCTGGTATTTCAGAAATGAGCTGTGAAGAATTTTCTGGAGCCAAACTATAGTCCTTCCAGGAGCAAAGGCTCTTTTCAGTATTTGAAGCCCTAGTGCTCTGAAACTCGGGGGCTGAAACCTCAGTTAATCGCACCATCTTGTGGTAATGGGTTTTCTTTAGTCTCTCAAGGGCACAACTGGTTTGAGTCACCACAGTGTCCCGGCATGCGGCACAGGACCTCGCTCATGGAAGATGAATGACTTCATCCCTGGGATTTGAATGGTGTCCAATGTTTGCCCGTGGCTGAGATGTGGAGCTTGCAAGATGCTTGACAGGGTTAGTCTGTGACTGAGATTCTGGGCCAGCTGTCACCCTCTCTTTGCGGCCTTTTGACTTTTTCATGCGTGAAATGGGGAAGTAGCTAAGTGACCCTCTGTCCTTGAAGCAGTGGCTAAATGGACGGCCAGGGAAGGATGCCACTTCTGATGGACTGGATGGAGCCCTACTGAATTGGTGTGAACAGCTGTGACTCCTCTGAAAAGCCATTCCAGGTTAACCAGAGAATTCTACCCCAGGAGGAAGGGGGTGAGGAGAGGGGCAGGCCCCAAGAACTGGACTCAAGTGAGATTTATAAATAGGAACATGGAAAGTCATGGAAGAAGCCAAGCGAGGCAAAGGAGAATGGGCAGGTCTCAGTGAGACTATTCTAAGGCGCAAACAGCTAGCCGACAGAAGCCAAATTTCTCAGAGACTCTCAGCGGACCATTATATAATCATTTCCCCAGATTAGGATCATAGAATCTGTTTATAGCTTGAAAGAGATGCATCAACGAGAACAAAAGAAAGCTTTGGTGCTGGTTTTGATTTGTTTATTCTTTTATTCATTTAACAATACACTGGTGCACCTGATTCTGGGCTACATACAGGGCATTATCCATATTTAAGGCATTGTCTCCATCTCTAAGATAAACAACTAGGGAGGATGACATTAATGGTGTAGAGAGGTGATTGTAAGGAGCTCTGTGCTGTGGTACACACTTTGTTATATTGATCATGTTTTTCATGATGGTCATCCACTGTGATTCTGCCTGGATATCTCTCTTCTACTCACCTCCCTTATTTGGGGAGTCCTGTTCTCACCCCAACCCATTTGGCATAAGAATTGTCCATCTCTGCTACTGACAGTCCAGGTCCTGGCGCTCAGAAGCCTCTCTGGGATCCGTCCTCGGGAGCTCAGCCACAGATGGGGCCATTTCTCCCCGGCAGGTGAGGCGAGGCTGGGATGGCCAGTGCTTCAGAGACGAGTTTCCTGTTTCAAAAGGCAGGGACTGGAGGGGATAAAAGTGACACTCAGGGAGAGACAGAGATGAGGCCCCCCCCATACATATACTCCGGGCCAAAGAGAGAAAATGAAAAAGAGAGAAGTGGTTGTCAAGAGCTCTTCTCCAGTGATCTATAAACACGGGCAAGTCACTTCCTCCCTTGATTCCAACTAGCTGAATTTCAGAGTCTGTTCCTTACCAGCAGGGACCTTGACTCAGATACCGCCGCCCCCAACTAGGTAGAAAAGGAAGGGAACTGGCATAAACACACACACACACACACACACACACACACAAACACACACACACATTAGTTTAGGCATTTTGCAAATGATTTTGTCTTCATTTTCAAATGATCCTACAAGGTAGGGTTCAGGAACCCCTTTCTTTTTCTGTGTAAAATGCCAACAATGTTGCATAACTTGGCGACAGTCACAGAGCCCATACATGAAGTATAAACAGGGGATGATACAATACACTGAGAAAGACAAATCAGATGAGGTGCTGTCCCAGACTTCTGGGAGGGCATAAACATGCAAACACAAAAATATTTATGAGTCATGCCAGTACTTTTTAAAGTAAAGGGGAAGGAGGGAGCGAAGATACAGATGTCAGCTGAAAGCGAAAGAATGAGAAGGAGTTGCTGGGGAAGGCAAGGAGGAATGGACTGCAGGCAGGAAGAACGGACTCTGAGGTGAGAGGGCCTTGGCATCTTGGCTGGGAGCAAGGCTGGATCTGCAGGAGCCTAACAGCGGGGCAGTGGCCCGCACCACAGTCAGGGAATGATACAGAGAATGAGTGACTGGGCGGTACCCAGTAAGACTTGCTCTTGAGTCAGACGTGGTGAGGAAGAGGAAATGAGGCTGACATTCCTACACTGGCCTGACACTGCGGGGGGGGGGGGGTCAAAGGAAAGGACACGTCAGTGGTGCTGAGCTTGCCTCACTGAGAGGAGGGGAGGGTGCCCTAGAAGAAGAAATGGAAAAAATCCTGGGCACTCGGTTGTGGTTTGGGGGCTGAGCTCCCTTGTTGCGAGGAGAAAGAAGATCAACACAAAGGCAGGAAAATTTGTCCTGAAAATGGATTCCTTGGGGAGTCAGGTAATCCCATTGTAATCGAGCCGGCTGTGAAACAGCTGATTCAGAGTGCCATATTTTGCACACTTCAGAGGCCCTGGGTGTCTCTTTTTTTAAGGAGAGAAAAAGAGAGGGAAAGAAGTAAATATTTGGAGTCTTAAAACTAGACTTGAGTCAATCAACCAGCATCCTACACTGAGAAATCCATCAAAGTGGTTACATTTCCCTTATGAGAGCAACTTCCCCAGTTGAAACATCCACCCAGGGCATTGTTTTATTGCTTCAGATACTGATAGCAAATATTTAACTCATCTCTCCAGCCCAAGGCTTCTCTCTCAGGCTCAGTTGGTGAACACTATGCATATTAGTAGTTACAGTGTGAACTGTGTGTTAAGTGTGACAGTTGTGTCCTTGTACAGCTCCAAGGGCCCTGTCCACAGAGATGCCAGTGTGTCAGATGTTGCTAGAGGTGGCACACACTGTTCTTGCAAACATGGACACTCAGTGGACTCCTAGCTTACCTTCTTCAAGGCTGCATGAGTCTCCCATTTCACTCCGAGTTAGTTTTATTGTCTGCAAAAATGGAGAGGGGGAAATGAGACAGCTGATGTCTCCAAAAGCATGCTTGCTGGAATGCCCAGTTCAACGGGCCATTACCAGATCTTATGTAAGGGGAAAACAGTGCAGCAACAGTGCAGAGCCCTGGGTTAGAAAAAGGCAAGGTAGTTTTATTTCTAGAAGAAGCCACATAACTCTCTTTTAAGTCTTGCCAAGTATATTTAGAGAAGTCAGGCCTTGAGCACAGGATCTTTGCCAAGGAGCACTGGCTAATCAAAATATGATAATATGGCTCTATTTTTTTCATATTCATCATGTTGAATTCTTTTATTGGCTGCAAGATTTACAATTACAGGGTAAAAAAAATTTTCCCCAATACTGGTTTTCTAGTTATGAACTCAATATAAGTATCACATAAATAAAATGAACTTACAAAGGTGGGATAAAAATGACCAAAGATGGGCTGGGAATGTGGCTTAGTGGTAGAGTACTTGCCTAGCATGCATGAAGCCCTGGGTTCGATTCATCAGTACCACATACACAAAAAAAGGCTGGAAGTGGTGATGTGGACCACGTGGTAGAGTGCTAGCCTTGAGCAAAAGGAAGCCAGAGACAGTGCTCAGGCCCTGAATCCAAGCCCCAGGACTGGGAAAACAAAAACACAAAGATGAGGAGAGACTGTCACAGAAAGGAATCTGACAGAGAGAGGGCAGGCTTTGCAAACTGGCTGTTTTCTTTTCTGGGGAAAAGAAGGGTTTTGGCCACTTCTTAAACTGGTGTGTCCAGAATGGTACGAAGGCATCCTGAAGCTGGGCGATTTTTTTTTTTCCAGGAATAAGTCACCTATCTTCAAGTCTCATGTACCAGGAGACAGGAGAGAAAAGTCCAGAATGGTGTGGAGCCAAAGGAGTGGAGAAAGGGGAGCTAAAGTGACAGGCAGATGAGGGGAGGAATAAGTCACAGTGCCTCGCCTCGCGTGGGAGGTTCAGGACCCCAAGTGAGCAGCTCCAAGTCCTTGTTTCTATGTGAATGGGAAGTGAAAGAATAGATGGTGGGTGGCGTCTGCTATGTTTTGTGCTGAGGTCATTATGGAGGAAATTCAGGTTTGTAATGCAAGCATCGGAGATGGGACATAGATCAGTGACATTCTCTTGTGCACAGAGATGAATATCCTGAATTTCTACTAAGCGTGATGATTCTATTTTCTGTCTGGAGTCTGTGCTGTGGGGTGGGGAGATTAGTTCTGAGAGGAGCTATCATTCAGGCAGAACTCCAGTTCTGCTTGAAGCTCCATTACTCGTGACTGCAGCTCCTGGAAAAAGGAGCAGCCAGCAAGGCCTGGGGCATTGTTTTGAATGCACAGGGACACCATTTCAGTTAGGCTATAAAAACTAGAAGTTAATAAAACCTCTTTTTTTCTGGCCTGGTTATAGAACTATCTTCACAGACATTAGCTTGCGTTTGCACAGTGTTTAGCACAGTGCCTGAGGCATACAAAGCATTATGTAAATGGTAATTTCCTTGTTGTTCTTGTTTTATTATTCTTTTTGTCTTTCCTCTGGGAGGTAGGCAAAGCTATGGTCAGCGACAGTCCTTTTGTGGAAAAATGAAAGGAACTGGGGGAACTTAACTTATTAACACATCCAGCTAACAAATGGTAGGGCTCAAAGTTGATGTCAGACTTGGAGGCTATAAAAAAGGAAGATGATAGACATGCCAGGTGTGTTGGTGTGGACATGCCAGGTGTGTTGGTACACACACATAATCCTGGCCCTCTGAAGGCTAAAGCAGGAGGATTTCAAGTGTGAGGCTAGCCTGCCTTACCTGAGACACTAAAAGGGGACATTTGCTATGCATGACTTCATTTGTCTCCTAATAACTCTCCTAGTCACATAGACACTCACCAGCAGTGTTTATGAACCAAGGTTGTTTTCTTTTTTCTTTTTCTTTTTGTTAGTCCCAGGGCTTAAACTTGGGGCCTGGATGCTTTTCCTGAGCCTCTTTATACTCAAGATTAGTGCTCTACCACTTGAGCCACAGTGCCACTTCCAGCTTTTCCTGAGTTGTTTATTGGAGAGGAGTCTCGCAGAGTTTTCTGCCTGCTCTGGCTTCCAATCATGATCCTCAGCCCTCAGCCTCCTGGTGGCTAGGATGACAGGTGTGAGCCACAGGTGCCAGGCTGAGGGAACTATTTCTGTCTGAATCCAGTGGCCCATGGTGGTGATGATAATCACATGGGTGTTTTGAAATGGGAAAGCAGGCTCTGTGGACAAATGTGACTTGCTGAAGCTCCAAAGGGTCCCAATACCTTGTCACCACTGAAGTCAGGAGAGATTCTGAACTCAGGGTGACCAATAGGCACCAAATACAGCAACCTCACAGAGGAAAACATGGAGCCACTTTATAGACGTCTCCTCTGACCAACCTCGATGCCATTCTACCATCATCCCCCCCGCCCCCAATCCTGGGACTTGAACTCAGAGCCTGAGCACTGTCCCTGAGCTTCTTTTGCTCAAGACTAGCACTCTACTACTTGAGGCACAGCGCCACTTCTGGCTCTTTCTGTTTATGTGGTGCTGAGGAATCGAACCCAGGGCTCCATGCATGCGAAGCAAGCACTCTACCACTAGGCCACATTCCAGTCTCTACCATCATTTTTATTTGGTTTGAACTTTATTTAGGATATCTATCTCCTCTGGTTAATCAAAGTTTTCTGTGTTCACACACATACTTTTAAGCATCTGTGTTTTCCTTCGATAATTATTCCAAAACAAGAAAACTTGCATTACCTGTTTTTCTTGCCCACCCTGTATCCCCGCAGTGCCTAACACAATATATTTCATACCCTCAGCATAAGCTGCACATCTCTGTTTTTTTTGTTCCATTTCCTTTCATTTGTAGTTGCCAACAACAGAATCCATTGTGATGTGAGGAAATTTTGTTCTTCTTTCTTTTTTTTCCTCTCATTTGCAGGATTACAGAGAGAACTAGACACAGGAACTTGAGGCAGATCCACCTGCAGAATCATCTCAGTCACAAAGCTGTGGTCAGTACTGTCATGACAAACCTTAGGAATGGCTTCTGCTGCTCCCTGTGGACCAGCAAGATCCATGGCCCCTGTCTAGCATGTGTTTCTGCAGTTACTTCTGGATCAAAGTCTCATGCTGGAACATCTGATTAGTCGAATTGGGCCCCAGAGCTGCAAGGGACGCTGGGAGATGTAGTTTTTCTTAACCCCTCCCTGGAAAGCCAAGAGACACATGGATGGGAATTTTCAAAGGGTAAATGGAACATTTGGGTAAACGAAGAAAAGATAAGATGGTTTCAACTTCAGTATCCATATGTAATTAGCCAGCAAAATCTGGCAGTTCTAGAGTATTATGTTTAGTGCTAAGCTATGCTTCTGAGATGTGTTCAATTCTCTCCATCATCTTTTAGCTCAATATTTCTCACGTGGACATGGCAACATCTTGCAGCCGGGGCCTCTAACTCAGTCCTCTTCTTCTCAGTCTTATGCATGTGGTGAAGTAAGTGTTACTCCCTTGTTTAAAATATTCAGTAGCTTCTGCTTACATCAGATGTCACCGTGTACTCATCGTGTAGTTTGCAAAAAACCTTCAGAAAACTCATCACTATGGCTGGTAAAATCCCTTCAGAATCTTTCTTCCTTTCTTTTCTTTCTCCCTTTCTTTTTCAGTTTTTCCCTCCCTCCTTTCCTCCCTTCTTCCCTCCCTCTTTTCCTCCCTCCCTCCCTCCCTTCCTTTCCACCTTCTTTCCTCCTTCCTTCTCTCCTTCCTTCTTTTATTCTTTCTTTCTCCCTTTCTCTATTTCTTTCCTTCTTTCTCTCTTTTCATCTATCTTTCCCCTAATTGTCTCACTCATATCCTTTTATAGAAAGACTAAACCCTGGGTCATGTTTCTTTTAGGCTCCTTTTACTTTTGAATCATTTTAGTTCATTCTTTATTATTCATGGTATTGACATTTTGAAGGGCATGGGTCATTTAGCATAATATCCTTGCTGTGGCTTGGGTTTATCTGATATTTCTTCATGATTAGATTCGGGTTGTAGACTTTTGGCAGGAATACCCTAGAAATACATTATGTTCTTTTCGATGAATTATCTAATAAGGTACGTAATTTCTTACTGCGTAAACTCTGCTTAAGGAGGACATTTTTTCTCCATTATAAAATTGCGTTACCTTTTTACAATAATAATTATATTTTGCAGGGGAGAATCCTTGTGGCTCACTCATAAAATACTTCCCTCATTGGTTTTAAGACTCATATCTTTACATGCCTGAACCAATTAATTATGAGAGTGGCCCCAGAGAGCATTTAAATTTTCATCATTCATAGAGTTGATTTTCTAATTGAAGAAAGAGATTTTTCCTTCCACCTTCTCATCTTACATGGGCACCTCTCACTGGCAAACACATAAAAGAAGCCTGAGGGACAGGCCATTGTTAATGCAATCTTCGCAGGTCAACTTCCTAGAACACAACTTCCTAGAATAGACAGAAGCGAGGGACACCAGATTTAGAGGGGGACACAGAAATTATTCAGTACCAGAAATAATTATTCAGTACTATCTTCAGCACCAAGAACAGTCTTGTCATTCAATGACTTCATTCATGAATTCATTTGCAGGGTTATTTCTTGAGCTTAAATGCCACCTTCTCTTAAAAGCCATCTTTGATGTTCCAGTCAGAGCTTCATTCCTTTCTCTCAGCATCCCTGTGAGTTATCTTTCACACATCTGTCTCCTCCACGAGTCCTTGAGCTCCTAGGGAGTAAGGCTGTGTTTTACACGTTGACATCTCTGGAGTTTAGCACAGGAGTCTGGTCCAGAGTAATGATCAGAATGTGCTTTCAAAGCAAGTAGCTACATGGCTGTTTGTTTGTTGAACTGAATGGAACCAATGTAAGAGCCTTTGCTGGAGATGGCGTAGCTGTCTGGCATCCCTGAGTGCTTCGGTATTCCCGCTTCTGAGAGGTTAAAGGGGGTTATGGGATTGAAGGGTTGCGGCAAGTAGAAGCTGTGATGTAGTCTCGAGACCTTGTGCTAGGAGTCAGCAGATGGCTGTCCTCCTTCTAGTATGCGCATGGGAGAGAGGATGCATTCTGATGGGTAAGGAGGTGTCTATTGGACCCAGGCTGTGCCATTTACTAATAGCACTGTGTTCTCTGACAGGTACTCAACTCATAGTCACATTGGAGGTGTGAAGGAAACCTGGCGGAGCTGTTGTAAGACTGACTCTCTTTCTGAACTCAGGCTGATTGCCCTTGCCTTGGACACACACACACACACACACACACACACACACACACACACACACACACACACACACACTGCAGGCTGGAGCTCTGAAATTCATGCATTCTGCCCCATCCCCACTGCCATGGCTTTAGTACAACCTTCCATCTCCATTCTCCTCAGCACAGTTGTCCTATAAAGTGAAGGAGCTTATCCTCACCTTATCCTCATAGCTAGTCCTAGAAAGTAAAGGAGCTTATCGTCACCAGCCTTTAATTCCACTTTCACATAGTATTCTGGTGATATTTTTGAAAACACAAATCAGATCACATCACCCCCACTTTGCTTTTAAGCAGGCTTCTCAACAGAGAAAAGTTCCAAGACTTGATCCGTCCCGGTCTGCCAGGCCCTGCTTGCGATTGCCATCCTCCCCTTTCACACGCTTAAGATCCCCATGCAAAGCCATGTGCAGCCCCTCAAACCTGTGCTTTCTCCCTGGCCTTTTGCACGCTCCTCTGCCTGTGTGCCCCGCCCTCCGTCTGGGTGGATCGCAGAGCATCCTTTAGGGCTCTGCTGGATGTTACTGCTTCCAGAAAGCCTTGTGGGAACTGAGAGCCCTTCCTCTGCCTGGCACAGTCCTTGCCATGTTTTGCCCCCTTGCACTCTGCAATCAGCACCTTGTCTTTTAACTGCTTTCTGCCTTTCAAACCACGGAAAGACAACGGCCCATCTATCAGCGCTCCTTACGGGTCTGGTCTGTGCACAGAGTGGTGCTCAGTATGAATTGTTATCTATTTACCAGTTATATTGTTTGAGTGGGAGGATGGATAATGGTAGGCTGAGTATTGTCTGGCCAGTGATTTGGCCTCCAACATCCTCTTTTTATTTACTTCCATCCTGGGTCTGAGAGAGCTGACTTGGCAGTCCAGAAATGAATATGTTTGACAGATTCCATCGGTTGGTGCAAATGTAGATGTTTAAGGACTCTTGCTTGGAGAAGTTCTCCTGGGCTATTTTCAAGCAAGGGATAAATGTGTTCCTAGAGACCAGGGTACTGAAGGGAGTAGTGAAAGAGAGGATGAAAGAGGCCACAGGCAGATTCTGTTGGCCTTTCTCCCGTTGCCATCACCAACAATGTAACTACAAATACAACAGAATGTGTATGGTCTGTGTTCGCACAGCACACTCAATGCTGTTTGTGACTTCTCTCATTTCATCTTCCCAAGCCATCAGATGTGCCGGTTACCATTAGCCCCATTTTACTGAGGGTGACGTTGGCGAGAAGTCACTTGTCTATGAGCCACTGAGTAGCAGTCTTCAGTTCAGGCATCCCATTTCCCATGAGTTTTCCAGAGGGGAGGTATGGGAGGAATAGTGGTTTGGAGGCAGAAAATGAATCTAAAAGTAGAATGTTCCAGGAAGGCAGAGAAGGAAAAAGGCTGTTGAGAAGAGAGGAAACAAGGGGGAGCCTTCCAGCTAGCTTGTGCGGAGCGTCAGCTGTGGGATTCCACTCCTGCATAGTAATCCCTGGAAATCAGTGAGCCTGGGGGCCTCCCAGCCAGCAAGACCCACAGTGACAATGCACTCGCTGCCAGTCCGGTGTCCTGACCTGTCTCCAAGGGGTGCGGCAAGGCAGAGAATGCGAGCCTTTCATGAAACAAGAGGATAGAGGTGTCCCAGGACTGAGATGAGTGTGGAATTCAGCTGACACGAAGCTGCTATTTAAATGAGGAAGAAGTTTGATACACTCCATGACAATCAGGCTGTGTACAAAGAGCCCAGCAGCATGTCTGGAAACCAAAGTGGATGCAGATGCAGTTGCCATGGGAACAATGTGCAATGTTGTGTCTCAAAGTCTTTTGTCTGGAACTCCATAGCCAGGATGGGTGTCACTGTGCTTTTTGTTATTGTCAGTTGTAGGGCTTGAACTTAGGGCCTGGATGCTGTCCCTGAGCTCTTTTGCTCAAAGCTAGTGCTCTACCACTTTCTGCCACAGTGCCACTTCTGGTTTTTGTTGGGGGGAGTAGAGCTGACTCCATCTTGACTAGGGAAACATGGTAGCAATTGTTAAAATGAAGTTAAATATTAGGTCAACCTGACCACAAAATTCTGCTTCTGTAAATGGCGTGCTTAACTTGTTTGTTGCTTGCTCTACCCCCTGAGCCAACCCCCTACATCTGTGCTATGCTTTTACCTTTCTAAACCCCGGCTTGAGGACTGTTAGGGGTGGCAGTTTCAGCTCTTGAGTCTGTGCTGCGTCCCTGGCCGGTCAGTTTGCTTTTTGCTTCCCCAATAAATCCATCTTTTTGCTTGAGACTCTCTCTGAGTGGTGGACTCTTGGAGGGACATGGAATCTCCTCCCTCAAACCCTGTAACAGTCTTCTGGTGGTTAATTAGAGATAAGAGTCTCATAGATTTTTTTTTCCTGTCTGGGCTGGCTTTGAACTGCAATCCTCACATCTCAGCCTCTTGAGTAGCTAGGATTACAGGTGAGAGCCACCAGTTCCTCTGGGGAATAATAGGGTTTTTCAGTCTTACTGGTATCATAGACAGTAATGTTCCTGATGTTCTTTCAGTAAAAAAGTAACAGTCACAAGAAGAGTTTGTATGGCACCATGGATGACCTCGGAATAGCTTGTCTTTGGTAGAAACATGTTACTATTTGTTTACCACTGGCTTCCTCTCTGCCTGTCTTCAGTCCCGTTTAGCTTATCTGGGCCCAGTATGATGAATGGCCAAGCAGGTTCTTCCTTTCTCCTTCTTGTTTCATTTTTATTTTCTCAGAGCTCAGGAGTGTCTTAGTTTCCTATGGATGCTATAACAAAATACCTCAAACTGGGGTGGCTTAACAAAGAGGGAATTTATAGTCTCACGGTTATAGGAAGTCAGAAGTCCAAAAGCAAGGGCTGTTCCTTCTGATAGCTCTGGAGAAGGACCTAGTGCTTGCTTCTCTCCTTAGCTTCTGCCACCGGCCCACAATCCTGGGCGCTACGTTACTTGTAGATGTGTCTCTGGTCTCTGCTTCCAACTCCACACGATGCTCTTTGTGCTCTTAGGAGGATGCTAGTCGCATTAGGTTAGGAGTCTACCCTTTCCCAGTATGACCTCACCCAGTTAGCTAGCTACTTCTACAAGAACTTTATTTTCAAGTAAAGCCCCATTCTGAGGTACTGGAGGTCAGGACCTTCATATGCCCTTTTTTTTCTTGGGCAGGGGAGACACAATTCAATTGCTAACAATACTGAACAGAGCAGCTGCATGGGGAGTCAGGGTTAGTGAGAGGTTAATGGTGAGAGTTAGTGCCTTGCCACTGCCGCAGGGGAGCCACAGAGCAGCGGATTTCTATTGCCTGGGAACTTGCTGGAAATGACAAGTCTGGATGCCGCTGCAAACCGACGAGTGGGAGTCTGTATTTCAGCACTGGCCTCGCATGGCTTGTCTGCACAAGCTCATTGCACACTCATAACGTTGGCACGTGCAAAGTCACACTTACACCCTCAGATTTGGACCTGATATTCTGAACAGAAGCTATCTCCTAAGCAAATAGCCTCACACCTCACACCACACCTGTAATCTCTGGTGTTTGGGAGCACAGTTAGGAGAATCATGGTCCAAGTCAGGCCCAGGCAACATAAACAAGACCTGAAAAGTGACCAGAAGTGTGAAGGGCTGGCAGCTTGGCTCCAGTAGTAGAGCATTTGCCTAGAAACGCAAAGGCCCTGAATTCAAACCCTAGTACCACCACCACCAAACAAACAAACAAAGCAGTAGAAAAAGCCAGAAATGTGGGACAAATTTGGTTGAAAGTTTATTGAGATTTTAAAGGGGGATGGAGAAAGAAGAGGAGGCAACCTATTGGAATTTCTAGATAATACTAGTATTTGTACTGTGGGCCTCACTTCCATGAAGTAGAGATGGTGTGACACTTCAGGATGTAAATACATATAAAGAGGCCGGGGCAGCATCTTGCAGGGATAAGTGAATAGTGAGTAAAGATGCAAGGCTAGGTATAACTTCGGAGAAGGGGAAGCTGGGAAAAGAAGTCGCACCTTTAGCCATTTTTCAAAATCTTTGTAAAAATAGTAGCTATCATTATTTTATTGTATTTCAGGCTTAAGTTGCAACCTAGACATGCTAGAAATCACCCATCTAGTTCACCAGGAAAAAAAATTATTCAGCAATTATTATGGTGCCACAAATACTCATGTACGTGTGATTCAGCAACAAAGATAGCAAGGTTTCTGTCCTACTGGAACTGACATTCTATTTGGGTTATTTTTGTTGCCATCTACTTGGGAAGAGATTTTTTTGACCCAGGTTCTACTGTCTATAGAGTAACAGTAAGGCCACTGGGATCACAGTGTGTAGATCCCCCAAATATCGTCTGTACCCACATATTAACAGCCTGCTAAAGTCAAAGGTCCAGTTTGGAGAAAGTCTATCAATAGAACAGCAAGTTGAGTTTTCTGGACCCCTTCATACAAGGACACCTGTAACATGATGGATGTTTCCAACTAACCATACATTGCTGGAATCAAAGACCCCAATGTCAACTCAGGGACCGTAGGAAAACGAGCAAAGAAGTCCAGCACCATGGTTAGAGAATGGTAAAGATCATAAATAATAATAATAATAATAATAATAATTAAACTGTCTTCAGTTTAATTAATACCCAGCCACCAGTTCTTGCAATTAATATTTCTGGAGCAGCTTTTCATCTTCTGCAGACACTGTAGGAGGCACTGGGAGACCAGAGAGAGGCTTCTGGTGGCTCATGGACAAAGGCAGGGTTGTGAAGCACTAACAATGAGGCTGAATCAAGAACTTCTCACAGGGTGAGGTACGGAGCCCTCTATCACGCCCTTTCAGCAGCCTGGCTAATTCTAGCCCCACACCATAGACTGCAATGGTCCCCAGCTTCCTTCCCACCCAGCTTCTTTTATTTTTGCCAGTCCTGGAGCTTGAACTTAGGGCCTAAGCACTCTCTCTGAGCTTTTTTTTCCCCTCTCAAAGCTAGTGCTCTACCACCTGAGCCATAGCTTCACTTCTGGCTTTTTTTTTTTTGCTGGTTAATTGGCATTCAGAGTCTCACAGACTTTCCTGCCTTGGCTGACTTCAAACCACAATCCTCAGATCTCAGCCTCCTGAGTAGCTAGGAATATGGGCATGAACCACCAGTGCCTTCTCAGCCTTTAGATGAAGGGAAAAAAAAGGATAGATGACCCTGTAACTGCCAGATCTTAGTGATTTTAGCCAATTACCACCATCACTAAAACAGCAAGGAAGCTTCCATAGTGGAGAACGTCGTCATTTCCCAAATAATGTGCTAGGTCCTATGCATAGATTGGAAGCTTGGAGGTAAAGCATTGAGGCTTATACCAAACTCTGATGTCAGCAAGTCTAGTGTGAAGTCAGGATCACTTAGGGAAGTCGCTCTCAAGCTCACGCTTCCCCCTCCTTTCTAAAGAGATCAGTGCCGCCTCCTCTGTACAATGCCCAGTGCATGCAAGGAACACCGGCATTCTATAGAATCCAAGTTCCAGTGCCTTCCTCTGGCAGCCTTTTGTTTTGGGATACCCTTGGGGTCATCCTGAAGAGACATCGTAAAGGCAAGCAGAAGTTCCGCCAAGCTTGCATATAGGATCTACTGAGGAGAGAAAGAAGGAATGCAACTTCCTCTCCCAGAGTAATGTGCGCATTGACATTTCTTGGCATTATTTCTAAGTCATTATGAAGAATTCAATGATCTGCACTCATGAAGACAAATGCACACCACACGAAAAGGCTGTTGAGTACCAGCTACAAACGCATCTTGAACTTGGGCACTGGGAACAATAAATTTGAAGACTTTTCCCTCCTTTTCCTTTCCAGACTCCCACCTTCTCTCCAGAGCAGGGGCTGAGAAAGAATAGGAGGGGAGGAAGAAGGAAAGTCAAGCTGCGAGGAAAGCAATTGGAAGACTTACCATTATCCTTCCAGCAGGATTTCTCTCTTTCTGATAATTACAGTATGTTTCCCCCACCCCTATAATCCAGGCTCAGTGAGCAACAATTTTACTTGTTTCACTGCTGTGTCTCTGGCACCCAGACGCTTGGCTCACAGTGTTTGGCAACTACAAGCACACTTCAATAAATATGTGTTGCATGAATGAATGAATGGCATATGGAAGCAACGTTTTCAGCCCTGGTGATGTTCCAGAGTCTATCTAAAAGGCCTGGGGACTTTTGGAACAATAACAATGATAATTGTAGTCTAAGTTTCCAGATTTTCTATCCTGGAAATTTTCATTTAGAAGGTCTGACTAGAGCCTCAGAAAAAAAACACTTAAAAACCTTTTCATGTCTATGAAATGATCTATAAGAAAATTAATGACTTTGATTGCTTACAGGAAGGGGAATTGGACAGTTGGTAGCCACAGATAAGAGAGAGAGAAAGGATGAGTGAACAAAAGAAAGAAAAAACCAAAGGAAGAAAGAGAGACAGAAAGGAGAAAGAAAGAAAAAGAATTCAGGAGCTGGGAATATGGCCTAGCGGCAAGAGTGCTTGCCTCCTACACATGAAGCTCTTGGTTCAATTCCCCAGCACCACATATATGGAAAACGGCCAGAAGTGGCACTGTGGCTCAGGTGGCAGAGTGCTAGCCTTGAGCGGGAAGAAGCCAGGGACAGTGCTCAGGCCCTGATTCCAAGGACCAGGACTGGCCAAAAAAAAAAAAAGAAAGAAAGAATTCGGTTCTATGGTACAATCACAGACGTAATAAATCAGAATCAGGGATTAAAAAGGAAGACCTTTGACCAAGTATCCCTTTTTATGTTTATTTTTCTTTTTATTGTGAGTCATATATTATGTAGTCCTAAAAGAAAGTACATTTAAATGATAGATTAAAAAGTTGAAGCACAGGAGATGCTACCTGGGCAGCCATGGTTGAAAATCACTGCAGGAAACAAGTTACTTCTAAGTGGAAATGATCAGCACTCCTGGTTGACACAAAGGGGCCTGAGCCGCTGGAGTGATGGATGGCTGTCGCTGACACGTGCTGACAGAATGGGCTCCACTAGCCACTCGGGGACACTTGGTCAACCGGCCGGATGACTGAGGGCTCTCGTCTGTCTCATATTTGAGAAGTCTCAGTTCTTTGAAGTAGCCCCAGCAGTCCGCATGCCAAGCTTAATGGGTAATCAAAGGCTTCCTCAGAATTCAGGGGTGTGTGTGTGTGTGAGAGAGAGAGAGGGGGGGGGTACAGAGGAAAGGAACAGCATCTCAAGTGGAGGAAGGTATGGAGAAATAGAGTTTCATATAATACCTGTGGGAGAATATAAAGGTTTGGCCTTCTTGGGGAGCAATAACCTTGTCTTTAGTAGGTCTGAATTTCTCCTTTGTGGAATTCAGCCAAGTGATCAGATTCAGATACATGAATGCTTATTGGAGTATTTATAATAGTGCTTGTAATCGTGAAAAACTAAGCAATGTAAAAACTCACTAACAAGATCATTTGGATTATGGCATATCTACACAAACAGAATGCTCTTTCACACTCTTTTCCCATTTTCAATGGTCAGATCTGGTCTATTTTCTGCTGAAATCATGGCCGAATGATTTGAGTAGGTCATGAAAACCATGCTATCTTGGGACCTTACAGAGAGTCCTCACCAGCATAAAGACCTTACTGAAGCAGTTACCTGATCTTGAACTCCAGGCCTTTTGATAGCCAAATAAATAGCCTCTGTAAATTAAGTCTGTTATTCAGTTATAGCAGTTGGAAATAGACTAAGATACTATAGTAAAACCTCTTTTTAAAAATGCCTTTATTGTTATAAAGGTGATGTACAGAGGGGTTACAGTTCTGTAAGTCAGGTAAAGACTACATTTCTTTATGGACAATATCACCCCTGCCCTCTCCCTCTCCCAGTTTTTCCCTCCCATTCCCACCCACAAGTTGTAGAGTTCATTTTCCACATAGTGTCTAGTGAGTGTCACTGTACAGCAAGACTTTTATGAATACTGCTAGACTTCCTCTTGAAGAGAAGGTCAAGGATAGCGGCATGATTACAGTGGGAAATGTGAGCAAGTCTTCTATGGACTCTAAAGTATCACACTCCCCAAGGGCTTGACAGCCCTCCCTGAAGTCTCTTGTTTTCGTTGCTTTCCTGTGGAGTGCCAGTCTATCTTCGCCATGCCTCGGGGCGGGGCGGGGTGAGGGGCAGGAATCTAACATAAAATTGCAGCCCAAGGAACCTGAAAAGGATCCAGTACCAACTTTGGAAATGTCTGATGGTCGATGATTTTTTTTTTTAAATGCACACCTCATTTCCAGGAATGGACATGCTTAGTGTCAGTGCTGGGCAGCTTCAAGATGCATCTGTCACCGGTGGGACGGCTGGAGAGGCGGCTGGCTGTGTGGAGGGAAGAAACGGGAAACGGGAGCTTCCTCCACTTGGACCACTGATATGATCTGCAAGTTGAGTTGCTTTCCAGAAATCATTCGCCCACCCGCCGTGGGAGCTTACAGGCAGCAGCAAAAAGAGGGAGCTGGAGGCTGTGTCATTAACCATCTTGTAGTTATATTTATGGATATCTATACTCATGCATATGTCTACGAGTATACAGGACAGGGGAGAGCAGGTGGTATCGCTCTCGTCCTTCCCAGGAGACAGGCTGCCCAAACAGAAAACCAGTGATTTTTATTCAACTTGCCAGAAACGGAAGACACATAGCACCAGGGGAATTTGGAGAAAGACAATACTAAACACAGGCCAATTTCTAGCCAAATTCATTTGAAACATTGCATGAGAGGTCTATTTATCTCAGTTCCCACTACTAATATACCATGTCTAACTTTCAACTAAACATAATAAGACATGTCAAAGGTCAAGCAAAAGCCCAGTTTGATGAGACAACCATCATAACCAGATGTGAAAATGGTCAGATAGGTAACGTAAAGAGATTAGGATCGACATGGTAAGAGCTTTAATGGGAAAAGTAGAAAGCATTCAGGTAGAGATGGGTAACAAAAGCATAGGAAAGAGACCTCCACCAACAAATGAAAGGAAATGCAAAACTTTAAGTTTTGTTGTTATTATTAAGTAGTTGTAAAAGGGGTCACAATTCCACAAGTCAGGTTATGTGTACACTGCTTCTTGACAGTGTCACCCCTTTCTTTCTTTTACCCCATTTTTTTCCTCCATTCACTACCCACAAGTTACATAGTTCATTTTTTACATAGTATACATTGAATACGATGACTGCATTTGCTCACCCTTCCTCCCTCCATGCAACAACAATTTTTTTATTGTCAAACTGATGTACAGAGAGTTTACAGTTTCATACATTAGACATTGGATACATTTCTTGTACTGTTTGTTATCTCCTCCCTCATTCCTCCCTCATTCCCCCCTCCCGCAACAACAATTTTTAAAACTATACTGGAGTAGAAAGAAGATTCCTTTTGATTCATCATTAGACTCGACATGGTGAGGAAAAGAACTGTCCAATTTGAAAGTAGGTCAATTACAGTTTCTCTCCAACCTAAATGCAAAGAGGAAAGCTAATGGGAAGAAGTGCAAAACAGAACATCCAGGACTGTAGGAAATATTTGGAAGATTTTATATATAAAACAAGAGATGTAATTGAAGTAATAACAGCAGCAATTTTCCAAAGTTAATGACAGACACTAAGCACAGACTCAGGAAGCTGAGATAACAGGGAAGAGTATAGCACAGAGAAAACCAGCTGTGGTCTGAATTGTGCACCACCACAGGATACATTGGGGATAGGATCAAACCCTCATTATTTTCTGTACCTTCCTTGTTTTTCTTCACTCACTGTTATTAGGGACATTCTTATGTGCAGGTCTCTGTGGGAAGGATTTGGTCATGTTAGCTGGCCTCCTGAAGAATAGACATAATGGAGAGACATAGCCAGAGAAATAAAGCTTGAGGACAACAGAGATAACCAGAATTCCCAGATTGAGACAGAAGATGAAGAGTTCTATGGCAAAGGCAGGAAGACTGAGTCTGAGGCCTGGAGCTAACTAAGCTCTAGAGACCTAGGAGTAAGTGAATTCTCCTCTCTGATGCACTGGAGCAGGTGTTCATCCTTACTGCACAAATGCTCCGCTCCGTGATGCTTTGGAGCTCTCCTGTGTGACCTCAGCCTGATCTGCAGCTTGATCTGAGCCGGGCCTTGGGAGGACTTCACTGAACTGTCTCCAGTGTGGCTGGTGGAATGGAGTCAGAGCCGGCCTGAGCAGTGACCGCAGAGATGGCCGCCAGTTGTCAGGCTGAGGAGAAGAATGGGAGCACAGTGACTGGCATGGGGGAAGGCTGAAGTTGAACTAACAGAGGACGGTGGTGGTGGTTGTCAGAGCCAAATAACGGAAAGGAATTATCCCAGGCTTGACGGGTGGGTGAAGAGGAAGCCTCTGCCCCACACTGCCCTCTCATGTCCTCAGGCGGCTCCAGGCCGAGAGAAGATGCTGTTTACTGTGGGGACTCAGCCAAATGACAGTGGAGAACAGTTGTGATTCCATGACGTTGCTGGGAGAGGAAGGAAGCTTTCAGCTCTCTCAGCAGGGAAACCACAGCCCCAGGCAACCACGGAGAGGCCCACGCCTGCCACCTGTATGCACTGTCTGCGCAGACACTGACTGGGAATTAGCACTCTCGGGGTTCCTGGAAGGCACCTGCTTTCCATTCCGCTGTTTGTCAGGAAAAAAAAAAAAAAAGATCCAAATCTTCCTTTGCCAAACCCAGAGGTGGTCAAAATAGAATACGCCTGCTAATTTTGTCTTTTTCCTAAGAATTGGTGGGAACAGATTTTTCAGAGAGATTTCCAAATCACATTTAACAGCTTGTGTTTTAGGCATTCATGTGGGCCTGCAGAATAAATCATGCAGTCGTGAGAGGGTGAGACCTTTTTTTTTTTTTTTTAAAGGAACCTCAAGCCCCTAATGGAATCTTTTATTTTAATTTGGGAGCTGGAGTATCACTGACAGCCAATGGATGTGCCAACAGGCACAGGGGATTTTTTTTGAATAGTTTTAGTTGCAACACATGCAGTTTTATTAGTGGAATGCCTAGACATGTTGAATAAATAATGAGAATTTTGGCGTTGGAAAAAAATCTAAATGTGTTGATAACATTATTTTAGGAGAGAATTCAGATGCATTTGAAACAGTACCTACTTGGACTTCCCATAATATCCCCTGACATCTGCCAGGTGAAAGAAGAAAGGATAAGGATAATTCTATATTGATAATTTATTGAATGCCAAGCACTTGTGATTTACAGTCTTCTTCCCTCTCTCCCTCCCTCCCTTCCTTCCTCCCTCACTCCTTCCCCCTTTTTTCTCCCTCCCTCCCTCCTTCTATCCTTCCCTCCCTCCCTCCCTCCCCCCCTCCCTTCCCTCCTACCTTCTTCCTTTCTTTCTTTCTTTCTTCTTTCTTTCTTATAGTACTGGAAATTGAACACAGAGCCCCACATATTTTACCATTTGAGCCATGTTCCCAATCCTTTTGTTATTTTGTTTTTTGTTGTTTTTTTTTTTTTTAACAGATGGAGTATCACACATCAACCTTGGACCTTGATTCTCCTACTTCTGCCTTCTAAGTAGCTGAGAATACAGACTTTCACCACCCTTTTGGCTTGCTTTTTGAGACATGACATCAATAACTTTTGCCTGGGCTGGCTTCGCATTGCAACCCCCAGTCTTTACCTTACAAGTAACTGGATTACAGCCACTCGCAACATGCTTTAGAAAAGCACTTCTTATCTTTTTTTTGGTGATGTTATAAAGGAGATAATTCATGCCAGGATTTTTACTGAAGCCTGAATATGCTGATTAGGAGGATAGTGAGAGAGACCTTTCACATGTATGATCTACAAATAATCAATAAAGAAGAACCTGTTTGTTATTGTCTTCTTCCCTGGTTTGAAACTATGAAAGGCTGGGAGAACATTGATAAAGACAGCAGGTATACTACCTTCTAGTAAGTAACATTTTAAGGGAATTTCCTTGTCCTTGGAATGTCTTTGTTTCTGCAAGGATCAGGGAGCCTGGCTACCCAGTAAGTAAGAGCAGTCCTTGCTTGCCCTTGGCTCCTCTTCACCTCTCTGGTTTGACCCTGGCCCAGCAAGTCTGAAACAACAGCTCTGGACCATAATGAAGGGCACAGTGAGAGAGACAGAACAGAAAGACGAAGATCCCCCTTCAGCCCCCCTTATGGAAAAGGCGAAGGGAGGGAGACTTAAAGCTAAGTTAGGCTCAAAGTTTTGATTTTGGTTTTATTCTACTTTTGATCGACACATGATAATTATGTATATGTATAAAGCGCATTGTGAATATTTAACACATGCATACACTGAAGTGATCAAAGCGAGGCAATTAGCATACCGATTACCTTGGACATTTATTATTTCTTTGTGGTGAAACCCTTTGAAGGACTCCCTTCTAATTATTTTCAAGTGCAAAGAATAATTATTGTTAACTAGTGTACTATGCAACAGAATACTGAGATGTCTTCCTTCTTTCTAATGTAATACTTTACTCTTAGAACTGACATCACCCGCCTTCTCCCTGCACTAGCTGCTGAGAAGCGCCATTCTACTCTCGGTTTACAACATCAACTCTTTTTAGACCACATTTGAGTGAGGTCATGTGGCCTTTGTCTTTCACGCATTACACAGTGTCCCCCAGGGAGCAAGTGGTGGCATTTCCTTCTCTCTTTTTTTAGCCAACAGTGTAAACATACTGCACATTCTTTATCCATTCACCTGTTGCTGGATACTTAAACTGACTTCATATCTTAGCGTTTGGGAGTTCACAGTTTGGGATCGTTAACAGGTAGCCACATATTGAATGTCTGAATTGTGACTATGTTTGGGACCTTGAACCATTACCTGCACAGGCGTGAATGGAGCAGGGTTAAGCCTGCACCCCCTCAGGGTATCTCCATCCCTACCCAAGGGAGTTAAAACCAGGGAAGAAGAATCACCCTGGATGGTAGCGTATGCCTGTAATCCCAGCCAGCCCAGAGTCAGGAGGATTATGACTTCAGGGCCAGTGTAGACTACACAATTACACCTTACCTCAAAGCAAACAAAACAAAAAATAACCAAAGTACATTTTTTTTATTCCAAAGCCACCATGCCTTTTATTTATTTATTTTAAAGAATAACCACTTATACTAACAGCAACACCAAACCAACTGCTCCGCGATCTTTCCCTCCTTTTGTAGATGGTAACTCATAAAGAAGCTGGAAGTCGGATTTGAGTTTCCTCTGGCTCGAATCTGCATTATGCCATGACAAGAGATATCAAAGTGGTGCTACAGATTAAAATCAAAGAAGAAACAAAAAGGTAAGGAGGAAACACATACCTCTCCTAATAATTGATTTATAACTATCATTTTAAAATGTCTTTAATAAAGTTATTGTTAGAAAGGTAGGGAATCTGTTGATTTTGTCTGCCGGAAGTGAGGGGCATTTTATTGGCTCCATGTTCATCTCTGTGTATATTTTTCCTCTATCGCCGGGGTGACATAGAGTGTGGAATCCCTTTTCTGTCCTATTATTCTGCATGAAAATCTGAACTTAGAGGACTAAAGAGTGTTTGCTTTATAAAACAGATCACTGCAGGTTTTCTTTGCCTAGTTATCTAGTTATAAGTGGCAAGGGTACCAGTTCATTTTGCATTGCACTTGTTTAATGCAGCTAGGAAGCAAGAAGGATTCTTCAGGAACCACCCACTTTTAGAACCTCAGGGGTTCAAGTCCTCTACCAATAAGTTAAATCAAAGGAGTTAAACTGAGTCCCTCTTTTACCATTTAATGGAATGTTCATTTTCTATGTTGTGTTGCCTGGGTGAAAAGACAATCAGTCGATGTTTACTCTGACAGCTCTTTGTATGAATGAATGAACATCTGCTGACTGAATGAAGAAATGAGTGAATGAGTAGATGGAGAGCTGAATGAGTAATAGGTACGTTGTTTGGGACTGAGCCACATATATGATCTTAATGACCCTTCTTGAGAGTCTACTTCAGCCATGTGCTTACATACATGATCACGTGGAACCCTTTGCTTATTTTTTGTTGTTTGCTTGTTTGTTTTTGTTGGTCACGAGCCTTGAACTTAGGGCCTGGGCACTGTCCCTGAGCTTTTTTTGCCCAAGGCTACTGCTCTACCACTTTGACCCACAATGCCACTTCTGGCTTTCTGGTGATTGATAAGAGTCTCATGGCCTTTCCTGCCTGGGCTGGCTTTGAAATGCAGTCCTCAGATCTCAGCCTTCTGAGTAACTAGGATTACAGATGTGAGCCACCAGTGCCTGGTATGGTCACTTGGAATTCTTCCCCCCCTCCCCCACCCTGAGTCCTGGGTCTTGAACTCGGGGCCTGAGCACTGTCCCTGACTTCTTTTTGCTCAAGGCTAGCACTCTACCACTTGAGCCACAGCGCTACTTCTGGCTTTTCCTGTTTATGTGGTGCTGAGGAATCGAACCCAGGGCTGCATGCATGCTAGGAAAGCACTCTACCACTAAGCCACATTCCCAGCCTGTCACTTGGGATTCTTATGGGAACCATGGACAGCTCCCACTCAGCAGAACAGAATGGGAGGCAGCCAAGGCTGTTTACCTCCCTGTTGGGGATTATTATGGCCTGGGAAAGACTGCCCTTCCACCAGCCTTGGGACAATCGAAGCCCCTCCCACCTTTTGACCTCTACCCCTTGGGAGGTGAACACATGTGTGCCACCATGATGGGATTGTCCCGCCCACAAAGGGAAGTTTCGTGATGTCACTTGATGAACGTGACCCTAGCCTATGACTGACCCTTTGGCCAGCCCCCTTTCTTTCCCGCCATTACTTCTATATAAGTGCCCTTCCATATTAAAGTCTTTGAGACGCATTCCACCACCGCAGCGTGTCCCTGATGCCTTCCTTTCGCCTCCGCCCTCGGTAACATGTGGGGGGAACTGGGGGGAGGGGAAGCTTCAGCAACCCGTCCTCAACTTAGCGTTTGCCCATGTGAGCACGCCTTTGGCTTTCCGCTGGCGGAGGGCCAGGCTGGGTGCTCTTTTATAGAGTTTGTAGTTACCATTCTCCCCGTGGGGGGGGGAAAGGGGGTGTCCAGAACCCCAACATAAATGGCGCCCGAACGGGGACCGAATTGTACGGCCGAGAAGTTCGGGGTACAGTATCCCCACAGATTGCTAAGTAGGGTTTTAGAGGAGGGTCCTGCCATCCAGACGGGGCAGAAGCATGGAGACATGGGCTCGCGGGACGCGGCGCCAGAGAGTTGCCCCGCCGTGGCGATTTGGCGCCGGGCGGCGGAGGGAGCGGGGCGCGCTTCCCGCGGAAGCATGTCAGTGGAGCAGTGGGGCCGGAGCAAGAGGAATGCGACCCCGGGCTGGGGTCGGTTAGTTCTGCTCTGTGCGCCCCGGGCCAGACGGCAGGCACCCGCAGTGGTGCTTGAGAAGCAGTGGGTGGCCGAGCGCCGGAGCGGTTTGGCTTGCGCGGGCTGAGCTGAGTACACTGGGCTCTGCGCGGCCCGGGTTTGCGAGCTGCGTGCGCTGGGGCCCGCGTGGCACCAGGCGTCTTTTGCGGTAACATTTCGGCAGCCGAGTGTGGCGGGCCGAGCACGGCGTGGCGGAAGCGCGGTTCCGCCATGTGGGAAGCTGTGGCATGGCGGCGGCAGAGCGTTGGGGATGGCTGCCGCTTTGGCCAGACTTGTATTTACAATGGCTGGGCTGGAGCCAGTGCGGCCCCAGCCCGCGGATGGATTAAAAAAAAAAAAAGGCGTGGCGTGCAGTTTAGACCATGGGATGGTGTCCCAGTTGGGGTGCGTGGGCGGCAGCAGCGGCGGCAGCAGCGGTGGCTGGACCTGCTGCAGCCCGGCAAACTGCTTTATGCCCGCCGATGGTCGTTAAGCTCAGAAATTCGGGTGAGTTGGCTGAATCCTGATTTCTCTGACTTAACACACACGTGGAGCACAATGGGGCACGCCATATTGGAGGCGGGGCCCCACCCATTCCCCCCAGGTGAGGGGCGTGCCAGGCTCGCCTGGGCTGGCTGATTGCGCTGCAGCTGAGAGAGGCAAGCACCCCGCTGTGCTTGCCTGCACGTTTTCTCTCTGTGTCAGACTTACAGCTGCAGATGGGGTCGGAGCCAGGAAAGCCTTAAATTATAAACTAAAATGGAATATTAAAAGGAAAACAAAGAGTTTTGATACAGCAATAGGTAATTTGATTGAACTTCCATGTTTACCAGTTCAAAGATATAAAATCAACTGGAGTTTTTCTAGATGGATAAAAGGGTTTGCTTGTCCACTGTGATTTAAAAATTGTCATGTTGGGAGTGTGTAATTAACAGGTTTCCCTTTTGTTTTTTATTCAACCACGTGGTTCTATTATGGGCAAATTAATATCATTTGCCGCTGGAATTCCAGAAAATTTAAATGGCCAATCAAAGCAATTTTAAAGAGCGCTCAGGTATTTTTGTGTGTGTGTGTGTGCGCGCGCACGCGTGTGGTTGTTGGTAAGATTTAAAGGCATAACAATAGGTTTCCATCCCGGTGTTCGATGGAGATAAAGGTGCCTATAAAAATTTCCATAAGGTTCAAATATACAACATGTGGTAAAAGTACACCAGTATGTTATTTTATATTCAGTGTGTTTCCATAAGGTTCAAATATGCAGCATGTAGTAAAAGCACAATGGTATAAAATCAGCATGTTATTTTATATTCAGTGTGTTAAAAGTTAAGTGTGCATGTAGCCTTAACAACTCTTTGGCATAAATTAAGATTTTACCTTCCCATTTTCTCTCCTGTGTTCTCATAAACTCTCAAGATCAAGAAATTGAGATTGCTTCATACAAATGTGACTATTAACCTCAACTTTCCTGACCCAGGATTAATATATTGCTTTATAGGATACAGGTGGACAGATGTGCTAGCCGCAGCTCCTGGATATAGGAAGATGCCACCACATTCTGTTCCCGAACTGCCTTGTTTCACTACTAATGATTCTTTGCTCTCTCTCCCATTGGAAGCTGCTCGAATGATTTATGAGCCTTGAGTAGGGTGTGAATAGTTCCATCTTAACAGTTACTCCAGGTTAAATCACCATAGTTATGTTAGTGGTCACAGCTAGCCAGGTAAAATTTTGGGATTAAGAAAGTCTTAAAATTTTGTGATTAAGAAAGTCTTTGAATTTGTGATTAAGAAAGTCTTTTCACCCTGCTTAAACCAGAAGGGCATCGATATACCAGAGCCAGAAGTGCTGAAAATTTTGAACACCCTAACCAATCTATATAGAAATTTTACAGGCAACCCAGAGCAAGATGTGAGCAAGAGATACCACTACAGCTTTGCCTCGAGTTCCCCATCGCATGGCATGGAACTTGCCAAATGGGGATGAGGGACGCAGCCACTTCCGAGACTGAGGATTCCACAATGCTTTAACCCTTTGCCCTTGGTTGTCATTTATCTGTGTTCTCTTTCACTTGCCAGTGGGATTCAACGGCGTGATTCAAGTTGATGGCATGTAAATCTCATGTTTTCTAAGTGTTATAGCCAAACCTTCACAAGCAGTTTTTGGTCAGTTCTCAACGACCTACAAATGGATTATCTCTGTTGTGTTTTTTCCTTGTTGCTCAATTGGGAATAAAAAGGGCTTGTAGGACTATGACTCCCTGGATAGTTCAAAGCCAGCCCGGGCAAAAGGAAAAAATTTCTCCAAAATCCCACCTCCCAGTTAAACAGCAAAGAGCCAGATTGAGAGCTCAACCACAGAGAGCGAGCAAAAGGCTGAAGCAGCACCGTGACTCAAGTGGTAGAGCACTAGCCTTGAGCGAAAGTGCTCATGGACAGTGCTCAGGCCCCGAGTTCAAACACGGATGGGAAAATGCAATTCAGCCACAAACGTTAAAATTCCTGGGACTTAGCCAGTCCAGGAGACGGAAAGGTGGAGTGGAGTGAGAGGAGAATGGTGCCATATTATCCTAAAGGGAGATGCCTTGTTTCACCCTTTCAAAATGGATCAGAGCCGGGAAATCGAGAGAGATAATTCCTGTCCATTTTCTTCTTTTTTGCCAGTTGTATATAGGTGTATATATATATTTATTTATTTTGCCTCTGACTGGCTATGCCAAACCAGTTTTCTATCATTAACCACTTCTTTCAGTCGTTTCTCCTTACTCGTTCACTTTACAATTGGGTTTATGCTCCAAAAGGGAACTGTTCCTGGCTTATGCCCAGGGTGTGTTCTATGCCATTCATGCCAACCAGCTCTGAGAACTTGTCGATACTTTGCCTGACCTTTTCAAAAGTGTCTTTTGACAGAATAACATCTCTTGCTGAGATCACCAATGGGGAATTTGCCGTTCACAGTCGTCACCCTAACACAGGCCTGAACCCTGGAGGCACCAGCCTTGGAAACTTCTGGGTATGCCCAAAGACTCAGGGGGGGCTGGAGAAAACCATAGCACTCTCTGGCCCTAGTGACCATACTCATGGTAATGATGGGGACTTTTTGCCAGCTACACCGGACTGCCAGGCTGACCAGGGGCCCTTGATTTACGTCGCCCCCTTGACAGCAGGAAGTAGCTACAGAAGACGAGACCTCCATCCATACTCCCTGCCTGGTGGCCGCCGGTGTCATAATTTTAAAAAACAAAAGGGGGAGGTATTCCCCAGGATTAATTAAGGATTCCCTAGGATTAATTAAGGATTAGTTATGCTTATGTTAATTATCCAGAAATTTTAAATCATCCCGAATCAGTGTGGGATGGAGTACAGTATATGTGTTTTTCCAGATTGGAAAATTAAACCCAGAGCACCCACTCTGGAGAAATGTTTTCTTGTTTTCTCCAGGAAAAGGAGGACCATGTTGGACTTCTGCTCTCCCATGAAAATATGGAAAGTAGGACTGCCTACGGTAGGAAGCAACCAAGCTTCCTTTCCTTGTTTGCTTTCTAGATTCCTTCTTGAGCATCTCATGGCTCAATGTTTTGCTGTGGCAATACTGCCTACAGCGTCACACAAAGAAACCAAAGGAATTTTGCACCATGCTTCTTCCTTTCCTCTCCCCCTGCTGCTAGACTTGGGGAGTCCCGTTGGAAAGAAAATAGGAGCTGAGGGTATTGACACTCAACCCCAATGTTTTATGATAGAAATGTTTAAAAGGGTAAATGCAAAGGTTTAACACCTTGGCTTCAATGTTTATATAAAAGAATGTTTTACTAATCACTTATGTTTGAGTTATCAGCTACTGTGAACTGCCGGGAATGCCAGAGTTTCAGCTTCTACCTCACCAACAAAAGAGGGCTGCTGTCTGCACCTTCCTGCACTTGGCAGAAACCAGCTGAGGATTCTGACTTCTGGACATAGCCAGATGGATGGACCCTTACCTACCCCTCACCCCAGTTTTGTGGAAGGGGCCCCACAGATCTTATGTCAGCATTTGCCTTATGCCCACACATGCCATGTGTTTACAGCATCCCCTGCTTATTGAAAAAAAACAAAAAGGGGGAGATGTTGGGGATTATTATGGCCTGGGAAAGACTGCCCTTCCACCAGCCTTGGGACAATCGAAGCCCCTCCCACCTTTTGACCTCTACCCCTTGGAGGTGAACACATGTGTGCCACCATGATGGGATTGTCCCGCCCACAAAGGGAAGTTTCGTGATGTCACTTGATGAACGTGACCCCTAGCCTATGACTGACCCTTTGGCCAGCCCCTTTCTTTCCCGCCATTACTTCTATATAAGTGCCCTTCATATAAAGTCTTTGAGACGCATTCCACCACCGCAGCGTGTCCCTGATGCCTTCCTTTCGCCTCCGCCCTCGGTAACATGTGGGGGGAACTGGGGGGAGGGGAAGCTTCAGCAACCCGTCCTCAACTTAGCGTTTGCCCATGTGAGCACGCCTTTGGCCTTCCGCTGGCGGAGGGCCAGGCTGGGTGCTCTTTTATAGAGTTTGTAGTTACCATTCTCCCCGTGGGGGGGGAAAGGGGGTGTCCAGAACCCCAACACCTCCCAAAGTTCAGATTCCATCGTCCTGTCCATTGAATCATACTGCCTGCTGGAGCAGCACGCAAGTGATGTCATGGTGGGATCGTGTGAGAGATTGGCTGCCCATACAGCAAGGGGTAAGGAGATGGGTGCGCATAGTGGGTTGTAGGGAATGTCAAATGAGTCCTATGTGGCCAGTATTGCCCAACATAGCCTTGTGCACACGTGGCTCTTCCATGCCCCCTTTTAAAATGTGAAATTGGGTCAGACTATTCCCTTTCTTCCACACTCCAAACTGAAGTGGGTATTATACTAGAAACTTTAAGCTAAAAATTAGCTTAGCTTCATTCTCCAAAGGCATCTTTCCCCTTCCACGCTCTGAATGAATTTACATAATTTTATTCTAAGAGGAAATCATCACTCAGCTTTTCAAAAAATCAACCTCATTAAGTATTATTTTCATCTTCTTGTCATCTTTGAGAGCTGAGCTGCCATTCTGCTTTCTTCTCTTGGTTCTTCTCTCAATGTTGGTAGATAACAAATCTCTGCAAAACAAGAGGCAGGGCCAGCATTGGGAGACAGGTCAGCAAGGCTGGAGGAGAGAGGGAAAAGCAGGAGCTCCTTGGTGAATGGTTGCTCGCTACTGCTTTCTCCTTCGGTGGTCACCCAAGCTAGATTAGTAGAAATCGAAGCTTGTCCAGGTATCTTTTAAAAGTTAAAAAAAAAAGTTGCAGACAGAAATCACATGGGACAGGACATCTGGAACTACAGGAAGATGGGTCATGTTTCTTTGTCCCTTTCCAACTGTGAACTTTTACATCTGGAAAGAGGGATACTATCACAGAGGCTGCTCTAGACCTGGTCAGTTATTTATTTTTATATGCAGTTGGGTTGTTTCAGGATTGTGTAAGTTTATAGACAGGATTAAGAGAAGATACGATGGTAGTTCCAACCATATTAACTAAGGACAGACTTCCACATTTTAATCGCATTCCCTAGTTGACCTTCACCATATATTACTAGGTCAACATTACCTCTCACTGTGTGGCCAATGATGGCGCTGGCCAGATCTGACCTCCATACTACAAAACTGGGTCATGAGATGCTGTGATTTGGGGCCAACGGATGACTGTTAACCCCTTTCTGCCTGTGAGTTCATGTGACCTGCAAAAACTTGGTAGAAAGAGATGAAAAAAAAGACAAGGATAGATATGGAGTCTAGAGCCTTGTAAAATGTGTTGTGGATCATTGGGGAGGTGGGACAAAGTACACTGGGCAAATGAATAGGATCAGAGCAGATGTCCTTTAATGCTTATTTTTAAATGTATACCAAAGCAGACTGTTGCTTAGCAGCGGCTACTGTGTGACTTGATTCTCTAGCTGAGTGTTAAGGGAAGAAAAGAGCCACCGGCATATTTCTCTACAGCCCCCATGGGACTGCCAGGAGCACTGGAAATGGAGCTCAACATAACGAACATTAAGAATGATTCACCAGGGGCTGGGGATATGGCCTAGTGGCAAGAGTGCCTGCCTCGGATACACGAGGCCCTAGGTTCGATTCCCCAGCACCACATATACAGAAAACGGCCAGAAGCGGCGCTGTGGCTCAAGTGGCGGAGTGCTAGCCTTGAGCGGGAAGAAGCCAGGGACAGTGCTCAGGCTCTGAGTCCAAGGCCCAGGACTGGCCAAAAAAAAAAAAAAAAAAAAAAAAAAAGAATGATTCACCAGAACCTTATTTTCAGATATTTTATAGCAAATCAGTTGCCCCACAGTTAGCAAGGAATTTCTTTAAAGCATTGTAAACATCACAAAAACTTATATAGGCAGAAAATTCAATAATTCCTTCTGAAGAACATAGTATATATCCATGATAGTATAATGTAATTTCTATCATATCAGGAACAAGGGAAGGGGATGCTTTTAAAACCAAACAGAATTTCCTTGTAAGTACAGAGCCCTGATATTTTGATTTGTAGATTGGCAGTAATCCTAGTTCTATGTAGAAAGCACTGTTACTGTTTGCCAATGTCTGATTCTCCTCTGCTTCTGAACACACGGGGAGAGGCTGTCTGCAGTTCTGCTCTTCTTTGAGTTGAGCATGCCGACATTGTTTTGGCCAGTTAAATGTATGTCAGTTGTCACTTCGACTTGGATGTTTGGATATGAAGTATTCCCCCAAAGGACTCATGTATTGAAGCCTTGGCTGCTAGCTGGTGAATCTATTTTGGAAAGTTTTTGAAACCAGTCACAAGGGGTACTTTCTTTGGGGCTACTTCCTATCTCTAGCCTTTCTCTGTTTT